>NC_057799.1:263036560-263684577 GCF_018294505.1 Triticum aestivum | reverse complement strand
GACAAGGGAAAAATTCTGTAGAAGAATATTATCAGGAATTACAAACTGGCATGATTAGGTGTGGTATTGTTGAGGAGAATGAAGCTATGCTTGCACGTTTTATGGGTGGATTAAATAAAGAGATTCAGACCATTCTAGAGTATAAGGATTATAATAATATCAATCGTTTATTCCATCTTGCTTGTAAAGCTGAACGTGAAGTGCAGGATCGACAGGCATTGGCGCGAACTAACTTTTCTGCAGGTTGACCTTCATCATGGACACCACGTGCATCCTCTACTTCCACTTCACCATCACCTCCATCAGGTGCCACCTCCAGCCGTGATACAAGAAAGCAGGCACAACCACCACTCTCTGCCAAGAGCACACCTGCCGGGCCTGCGCAGAGCTCTTCTTCTTCCATGGCGTCAACAGGGCACACAAGTGATATTATTTGTCATCGTTGTAAGGGAAGAGGACATTATGCGAGAGAATGCAAATCTCAGCGTGTGATGATTGCTACTGAGGAAGGTGGGTATGAGTCCGCTAGTGACTATGATGAGGAGACTTTGGCTCTTATTACACGTGAAGAACATGGTGGAGATGATTCTGAAAATGAGACGCAATACATGGCTCCTGAAGACGCTGACAGTTATGAATGTTTAGTTGCTCAACGTGTTTTGAGTGTGCAGGTCACACAAGCAGAGCAAGATCAGAGGCATAATTTGTTCCATACAAAGGGAGTTGTGAAGGAACGTTCTGTTCGCGTCATCATAGATGGAGGGAGCTGTAACAACTTGGCTAGCATGGAGGTGGTGGAGAAACTATCTCTCACCACAAGACCACATCCACATCCTTACTACATCCAATGGTTCAACAACAGCGGCAAGGTTAAGGTAACACGTACTGTTCGTGTGCATTTTAGTATCTCTACATATGCTGATTATGTTGATTGTGATGTGGTACCCATGCAAGCATGTTCTTATTACTTGGTAGACCATGGCAATTTGATAAAAATTCTATACACCATGGTAGAACAATCAGTATACTCTTGTTCATAAGGATAAAAATATTACTTTGCTTCCGATGACTCCTGATTCCATTTTGAAAGATGACATTAATAGAGCTAATAAAGCAAAACAGGAGAAAAATAAGAGTGAAAATCAGATTGTGGCAAAAGAATTTGAGCAACAAATGAAACCTAATAATAAACCATCTAGTGTTGTTTCTGAAATTAAATTGAAAAGTGCATGTTTACTTGCCACAAAATCTGATATTGATGAGCTAGATTTCAACAAATCTGTTTGCTATGCTTTTGTGTGCAAAGAGGCATTATTTTCATTCGAGGACGTGCCTTACTCTTTGCCCCCTGCTATCACTAACATTTTGCAGGAGTTCGCTGACGTCTTCCCACAAGACGTGCCACCGGGATTACCACCTATTCGAGGGATTGAGCATCAAATTGATTTCATTCCTGGTGCACCGCTACCCAACCGTGCACCATACCGTACCAATCCAGAGGAGACGAAGGAGATTATGAGTCAAGTACAGGAGCTGCTCGACAAAGGTTATATTCGCGAATCTCTTAGTCCTTGCGCTGTTCCTATTATACTAGTGCATAAAAAGGATGGTACGTCGCGTATGTGTGTTGATTGTAGAGGCATTAATAATATTACTATTCGTTATCGTCATCCTATTCCTAGGCTAGATGATATGCTTGATGAATTGAGTGGCTCTACAATTTTCTCGAAAGTTGATTTGCGTAGTGGATACCATCAAATTCGTATGAAATTGGGAGATGAATGGAAAACTGCATTTAAAACTAAGTTTGGTTTATATGAGTGGTTAGTCATGCCTTTTGGGTTAACTAATGCACCTAGTACTTTCATGAGACTAATGAACGAAGTTTTACGTGCTTTCATTGGACGATTTGTGGTAGTCTATTTTGATGATATACTGATTTATAGCAAATCTTTGGAAGAACATTTGGAACATTTACGTGCTGTTTTTATTGCTCTACGTGATGCACATTTGTTTGGTAACCTTGGGAAGTGCACCTTTTGCACCGACCGAGTATCTTTTCTTGGCTATGTTGTTACTCCACAGGGAATTGAAGTTGATAAAGCCAAGATTGAAGCTATTGAGAGTTGGCCGCAGCCCAAAACGGTCACACAAGTGCGGAGTTTTCTTGGACTCGCTGGTTTCTATAGGCGTTTTGTGAGAGATTTTAGCACCATTGCTGCACCTCTCAACGAGCTTACAAAGAAGGATGTGCCTTTTGTTTGGGGTACCGCACAGGAAGAAGCCTTCACGGTATTGAAAGATAAGTTGACACATGCTCCTTTACTCCAACTTCCTGATTTTAATAAGACTTTTGAGCTTGAATGTGATGCTAGTGGAATTGGATTAGGAGGTGTGTTATTACAAGATGGTAAACCTGTTGCATCCTTTTCTGAAAAAGTGAGTGGGCCTAGTCTGAATTATTCTACTTATGATAAAGAACTATATGCTCTTGTTCGGACTTTAGAAACATGGCAACATTATTTATGGCCCAAAGAATTTGTTATACATTCTGATCATGAATCTTTGAAACATATTAAAAGTCAAGCTAAACTGAATCGTAGACATGCTAAATGGGTTGAATTCATTGAAACTTTCCCTTATGTCATTAAACACAAGAAGGGTAAAGAAAATGTTATTGCTGATGCATTGTCTCGTCGCTATACTATGCTTTCACAACTTGACTTCAAAATATTTGGTTTGGAGACCATCAAAGATCAATATGTGCATGATGCTGATTTTAAAGATGTTTTGCAGAATTGTAAAGAAGGAAGAACCTGGAACAAGTTTGTCGTTAATGATGGATTTGTGTTCCGTGCTAACAAGCCATGCATTCCAGGTAGCTCTCTTCGTCTTTTGTTGTTGCAGGAGGTGATGAGGACATCAATACAATTATTACACCCACAGGCCCTGCTGCTATACATACTGGACCAATTACTAGAGCTCGCGCACGCCAATTAAATTACCAGGTACTTTCGTTTCTTGCTAATGATTCTAATGTTCATGAGAATATGATGCTGCCTAAATTGGATACATTTGTTTTGCTTACAAATGAAGGGCCTAGCTTTGAGAAGGATGAACATTGGAGCAAGAACAAGCATGGAGATGATGGCATGCGCATGGGGAACAAGAACGGAGTTACAAGTGATGATTTCAGGACGTTGAAGCCACCATAATGCGTGCATGAAGCCTTGGACGAAATATACAAGATGCTACTTCATAACTTTCGTCCAGAGGCTATTCTAGGTGCTGCGTCACCTTATTATTGGGCCAGGCCCATGTAATTTCGAAATACATAAGTATAGGCTGTTTTTAGAGTCCGTATGTGTGGGGAAACAAGAGATAGGGTTGGTTTCGGACCCCTTCCTCAAGGGCCACGAAATTCCCCCCCCCCTCTTCCTCCATATATACAGCCCTTAGGGCGTCGTTTAGACTTTGGGTTTTGTTTAGATTAAAAGTTCGCCATAGCTGCAACTTCGCGTACTTCGTTTGTGTTCAGCGACCAGACAAAGGCGTCACAGAACCCCACCTTGATCAATAAAGCTTTCATCTTATATTCGCAATATCCAGATTGCAATCTCAGTTTCTTGCCTGTTCTTCGTTTGCTCGCAGGAAACAGACCCTCGTGGTCAGGTTGATCGTGCTCCGGCGTGGTCGATAACCTCTCGGAGTTGGTTTAGCGATTGCTAAGGCGCGACGTCCTCGCACGTTCGTAGTCGGATCGTCAAAGTCGACTTCCATCAAAGCGATATTCATCATCTCATCGAAAGACGGGACACCTTTGCCTCTATCAAGTGGTATCAGATTTCCAGGTTGCTCGGTGAGATTTTACAGTTTTTCGTAGTTTAGATCGAGTCTGTTCTTCATACCTACAGTCCACGAAAAAGCCACAAAAAAAAATTAGGGTTAGTTCCTCATATCCGAACCAATCTGAGCCTTTGCATAATCTTTTTAGGGTTTTTGCTTTGTTGAATTTGCGGTTGCATCGTCGTGTCAAGTTGCTGGTCTTAGAGTCTAGTCTTTTAGAGTTTCGAGTTCTGGTCATAAGTTGTCACGCCGCCGCCGCACCATCATCATCGCCTTGCCATCTACCACCATTGCTTATCCGCCACCGCTTTGAATCCGTATCCATATACCACCACCGCTGCCATATACTACCGCCATATATCCACCACCAATCTGATAGAGGCAAGGTGTCCCGTCTTTCGATGAGATGATGAATATCGCTTTGATGGAAGTCGACTTTGACGATCCGACTACGAACGTGCGAGGACGTCGCGCCTTAGCAATCGCTAAACCAACTCCGAGAGGTTATCGACCACGCCGGAGCACGATCAACCTGACCACGAGGGTCTGTTTCCTGCGAGCAAACGAAGAACAGGCAAGAAACTGAGATTGCAATCTGGATATTGCGAATATAAGATGAAAGCTTTATTGATCAAGGTGGGGTTCTGTGACGCCTTTGTCTGGTCGCTGAACACAAACGAAGTACGCGAAGTTGCAGCTATGGCGAACTTTTAATCTAAACAAAACCCAAAGTCTAAACGACGCCCTAAGGGCTGTATATATGGAGGAAGAGGGGGGGAATTTCGTGGCCCTTGAGGAAGGGGTCCGAAACCAACCCTATCTCTTGTTTCCCCACACATACGGACTCTAAAAACAGCCTATACTTATGTATTTCGAAATTACATGGGCCTGGCCCAATAATAAGGTGACGCAGCACCTAGAATAGCCTCTGGACGAAAGTTATGAAGTAGCATCTTGTATATTTCGTCCAAGGCTTCATGCACGCATTATGGTGGCTTCAACGTCCTGAAATCATCACTTGTAACTCCGTTCTTGTTCCCCATGCGCATGCCATCATCTCCATGCTTGTTCTTGCTCCAATGTTCATCCTTCTCAAAGCTAGGCCCTTCATTTGTAAGCAAAACAAATGTATCCAATTTAGGCAGCATCATATTCTCATGAACATTAGAATCATTAGCAAGAAACGAAAGTACCTGGTAATTTAATTGGCGTGCGCGAGCTCTAGTAATTGGTCCAGTATGTATAGCAGCAGGGACTGTGGGTGTAATAATTGTATTGATGTCCTCATCATCCTCCCCTTCTTGAAATGAAGTCGTCCTCGACGGAAGCTCATCTTCCTCACCCAAATAAGGCTTCAAATCTGCAATATTAAAAGTGGGACTAACCCCAAAATCTGCAGGCAGCTCAAGTTTATATGCATTATCATTTATTTTCTCTAACACCTTAAAAGGACCATCAGCACGTGGCATTAGCTTTGATTTGCGCAAATCAGGAAATCTATCCTTACGCAAATGTAACCAAACAAGATCTCCAGGTGCAAACACAACATGTTTTCTACCCTTATCTCCAGCAAGTTTATATTTAGCATTCATACGCTCAATGTTTTCCTTAGTTAACTCATGCATTTTTAAGATCAATTCAGCACGTTGTTTAGCATCAAAATTAACCTTCTCCGAAGATGGAAGAGGCAACAAATCAATAGGTGCACGAGGTAGGAAACCATACACAATTTCAAAAGGGCACATCTTAGTAGTAGAATGCAATGAACGATTATAAGCAAACTCAATATGAGGCAAGCAGTCTTCCCACATTTTCTTATTATTCTTCAAAACAGCCCTAAGCATAGTAGACAATGTTCTATTGACTACTTCAGTTTGTCCATCAGTTTGGGGGTGACAAGTAGTACTAAAAAGCAGTTTAGTCCCCAACTTAGCCCATAAACATCTCCAAAAGTGGCTAAGAAATTTAGTATCACGATCTGAAACAATAGTATTTGGCACACCATGCAAGCGAATAATTTCACGAAAGAACAAATCAGCAACATTAACAGCATCATCGCTTTTATGACATGGTATAAAGTGCGCCATTTTCGAGAATCTATCCACGACAACAAATATGCTATCCCTCCCCTTCTTTGTTCGAGGTAAACCTAAAACAAAGTCCATAGATATATCCTCCCAAGGAACACTAGGTACAGGCAAAGGCATATATAAACCATGAGGATTGAGTCGTGACTTAGCTTTTTGACATGTAGTGCAGCGAGCAACAAAACGCTCAACATCCCGTCTCATCTTTGGCCAAAAGAAATGTGTAGCAAGTACGTCCTCCGTCTTCTTCACGCCAAAGTGTCCCATTAATCCTCCTCCATGCGCCTCCTGCAACAACAAAAGACGAAGAGAGCTAGCTGGAATGCATAGCTTGTTAGCACGGAACACAAATCCATCATTAACGACAAACTTGTTCCAGGTTCTTCCTTCTTTACAATTCTGCAATACATCTTTAAAATCAGCATCATGCACATATTGATCTTTGATGGTCTCCAAACCAAATATTTTGAAGTCAAGTTGTGAAAGCATAGTATAGCGACGAGACAATGCATCAGCAATAACATTTTCTTTACCCTTCTTGTGTTTAATGACATAAGGGAAAGTTTCAATGAATTCAACCCATTTAGCATGTCTACGATTCAGTTTAGCTTGACTTTTAATATGTTTCAAAGATTCATGATCAGAATGTATAACAAATTCTTTGGGCCATAAATAATGTTGCCATGTTTCTAAAGTCCGAACAAGAGCATATAGTTCTTTATCATAAGTAGAATAATTCAGACTAGGCCCACTCAATTTTTCAGAAAAGTATGCAACAGGTTTGCCATCTTGTAATAACACACCTCCTAATCCAATGCCACTAGCATCACATTCAAGCTCAAAAGTCTTATTAAAATCAGGAAGTTGGAGTAAAGGAGCATGTGTCAACTTATCTTTCAATACCGTGAAGGCTTCTTCCTGTGCGGTACCCCAAACAAAAGGCACATCCTTCTTTGTAAGCTCGTTGAGAGGTGCAGCAATGGTGCTAAAATCTCTCACAAAACGCCTATAGAAACCAGCGAGTCCAAGAAAACTCCGCACTTGTGTGACCGTTTTGGGCTGCGGCCAACTCTCAATAGCTTCAATCTTGGCTTTATCAACTTCAATTCCCTGTGGAGTAACAACATAGCCAAGAAAAGATACTCGGTCGGTGCAAAAGGTGCACTTCCCAAGGTTACCAAACAAACGTGCATCACGTAGAGCAATAAAAACAGCACGTAAATGTTCCAAATGTTCTTCCAAAGATTTGCTATAAATCAGTATATCATCAAAATAGACCACCACAAATCGTCCAATGAAAGCACGTAAAACTTCGTTCATTAGTCTCATGAAAGTACTAGGTGCATTAGTTAACCCAAAAGGCATGACTAACCACTCATATAAACCAAACTTAGTTTTAAATGCAGTTTTCCATTCATCTCCCAATTTCATACGAATTTGATGGTATCCACTACGCAAATCAACTTTGGAGAATATTGTAGAGCCACTCAATTCATCAAGCATATCATCGAGCCTAGGAATAGGATGACGATAACGAATAGTAATATTATTAATGCCTCTACAATCAACACACATACGCGACGTACCATCCTTTTTAGGCACGAGTATAATAGGAACAGCACAAGGACTAAGAGATTCGCGTATATAACCTTTGTCGAGCAGCTCCTGTACTTGACGCATAATCTCCTTCGTCTCCTCTGGATTGGTACGGTATGGTGCACGGTTGGGTAGCGATGCACCGGGAATTAAGTCAATTTGATGCTCAATCCCTCGAATAGGTGGTAATCCCGGTGGCACGTCTTGTGGGAAGACGTCAGCGAACTCCTGCAAAATGTGAGTGACAGCAGGGGGCAAAGAGGAAGGCACGTCCTCGAATGAAAATAATGCCTCTTTGCACACAAAAGCATAGCAAACAGATTTGCTGAAATCTAGTTCATCAATATCAGATTTTGTGGCAAGTAAACATGCACTTTTCAATTTAATTTCAGAAACAACACTAGATGGTTTATTATTAGGTTTCATTTGTTGCTCAAATTCCTTTGCCACAATCTGATTTTCACTCTTATTTTTCTCCTGTTTTGCTTTATTAGCTCTATTAATGTCATCTTTCAAAATGGAATCAGGAGTCATAGGAAGCAAAGTAATATTTTTATCCTTATGAACAAGAGTATACTGATTGTTTCTACCATGGTGTACAGAATTTTTATCAAATTGCCATGGTCTACCTAGTAATAAGGAACATGCTTGCATGGGTACCACATCACAATCAACATAATCAGCATATGTAGAGATACTAAAATGCACACGAACAGTACGTGTTACCTTAACCTTGCCGCTGTTGTTGAACCATTGGATGTAGTAAGGATGTGGATGTGGTCTTGTGGTGAGAGATAGCTTCTCCACCATCTCCATGCTAGCCAAGTTGTTACAGCTCCCTCCATCTATGATGACGCGAACAGAACGTTCCTTCACAACTCCCTTTGTATGGAACAAATTATGCCTCTGATTTTGCTCTGCTTGTGTGACCTGCACACTCAAAACACGTTGAGCAACTAAACATTCATACCTGTCAGCGTCTTCAGGAGCCATGTATTGCGTCTCATTTTCAGAATCATCTCCACCATGTTCTTCACGTGTAATAAGAGCCAAAGTCTCCTCATCATAGTCACTAGCGGACTCATACCCACCATCCTCAGTAGCAATCATGACACGCTGAGATTTGCATTCTCTCGCAAAATGTCCTCTTCCCTTACAACGACGACAAATAATATCACTTGTGTGCCCTGTCGATGCCATGGAAGAAGAAGAGCTCTGCACAGGCCCGGCAGGTGTGCTCTTGGCAGAGAGTGGTGGTTGTGCCTGCTTTCTTGTATCACGGCTGGAGGTGGCACCTGATGGAGGTGATGGTGAAGTGGAAGTAGAAGATGCACGCGGTGTCCATGATGAAGGTCGACCTGCAGAAAAGTTAGTTCGCGCCAATGGCTGTCGATCCTGCACTTCACGTTCAGCTTTACAAGCAAGATGGAATAAACGAGTGATATTATTATAATCCTTATACTCTAGAATGGTCTGAATCTCTTTATTTAATCCACCCATAAAACGTGCAAGCATAGCTTCATTCTCCTCAACAATACCACATCTAATCATGCCAGTTTGTAATTCCTGATAATATTCTTCTACAGAATTTTTTCCTTGTCTTAAACGCTGCAATTTTTGAAGTAATTCACGTTGATAATATGGTGGAACCCAACGAGTACGCATAGCAGTTTTCAAAGCAGCCCAAGTAGCTGGAACAGGATATAATCTACAATGTTCAGACCACCAAACACATGCAAAGCTAGTGAAAGCACAAACAGCAGCAGGAACACGTCTCTCCTCAGGATATTGTAAACATGTAAATCGTTGTTCAGTTTCTAACTCCCAAGTAAGATATATATCAGGAACATATCTACCCTCAAATGGTGGAATATTCAATTTCAGTTTAGGGAGATGGTCATGATCTCGTACCTGAGGTGGTGGTGCCGGCCTACCGTTGCGAATATATACCTGAGGTCGACCTGCTGGTGGTGGTGCTGGTGGCTGGACGTAGTTCTGATTTTGATCAACCTCATCCTCATAATCGCCCGCATAATCGTCATCCTCCTCAGCCGCCGCAGGAGCAGGAGCCAAAGAAGCATCAACAGTAGGGACAGCAGCACCCGAATTTTGACCAATCTCAATTGGAACGCGCTGTGCCCGTCCCACTTGATTTGGAAGGCGGCGTTGGAGATGTGGTTGTTGTTGTTGTAGAGGTGCGACATGTGCAGCCGGTGGTGGTTGGGGAAGACGCTTGAGTAATTCAGTAAACTTGTTATCCAGCTTTGTCTCAAACGACTTCTCCACGGCATCTATCTTCTCCATAGCCTCTTCAAATCTGTTTAGCACATCTCCCACCTGGCCACTCATCATTTGCTGAAATTTATCATGCAACTCCTTGTTCGTCATGTTCGCCCAATCAGTCTCATCGGCTTGTGAACCTGCCATGGTTAGCAGCAATAGAAACACAAAAGAATATGATCCTGCAGACTACTAGAAGTGGTGGTGATGGTGGTGTGTCACAAAACCTTCAAGCGAATCTCAAATTCTTACCAGTTCTTACCCAGCAGCAGGTGGTGATCGGCAACCGTTGTAGTCAAAAACTCTCAAAGCTTGGATATAGCGATTACCAGGGAGAGTCAAACGCACGATGTAGACTTATGTGGAGCTGGGAAGGCTTATAATATGGTAGCAAAATGGTAAGCAATAATCAATTCAGAGATGCAAAGTTGAATAAACGCTCAACGACGGTACTGTGCTGGTCCTAGGCTAGACCGTGCTAGAGACGCGAGCCTAGAACACTAACAAAATCACGGCGCTGCACGTAAACAAGGGAAAAGCACACTCAGGGATTTTTTTTTCGCTCTTTTTTTTTTTTTGCGCTCTTTTTTTTTTGCGCTCCTCTTTTTTTTTTTTTTTTTTTTTTTGCGAAAAAATCACTATAATGGCGAGTGTCTCAAAACTCTTCCCAGGTCAAACTGACAGGATGGGCACAAAAATTTTTGACTTTTTTTTTTCGGAAATCAGGGCAGCGACGACGAAAAAGTGCGACAAAAAATCACTATGATGGCGAGTGTCTCAAAACACTACCCGGGGCCTAAAAATAGGATAGGGAAAAAATATTTTTGGTTGCCGAAATTTTGGCCTAAAAACTGCCCGGGGGTCTCCAGACTTTTTTTTTTTTCCGAGACCTACTCAGGCAAGGAAACACGAAACGGAAAATATATGGATCTCTAAAACAAACCGACTATGAAGAGAACTCGGGTTGGTGGTGGATATATGGCGGTAGTATATGGCAGCGGTGGTGGTATATGGCAGCGGTGGTGGTATATGGATACGGATTCAAAGCGGTGGCGGATAAGCAATGGTGGTAGATGGCAAGGCGATGATGATGGTGCGGCGGCGGCGTGACAACTTATGACCAGAACTCGAAACTCTAAAAGACTAGACTCTAAGACCAGCAACTTGACACGACGATGCAACCGCAAATTCAACAAAGCAAAAACCCTAAAAAGATTATGCAAAGGCTCAGATTGGTTCGGATATGATGAACTAACCCTAATTTTTTTTGTGGCTTTTTCGTGGACTGTAGGTATGAAGAACAGACTCGATCTAAACTACGAAAAACTGTAAAATCTCACCGAGCAACCTGGAAATCTGATACCACTTGATAGAGGCAAAGGTGTCCCGTCTTTCGATGAGATGATGAATATCGCTTTGATGGAAGTCGACTTTGACGATCCGACTACGAACGTGCGAGGACGTCGCGCCTTAGCAATCGCTAAACCAACTCCGAGAGGTTATCGACCACGCCGGAGCACGATCAACCTGACCACGAGGGTCTGTTTCCTGCGAGCAAACGAAGAACAGGCAAGAAACTGAGATTGCAATCTGGATATTGCGAATATAAGATGAAAGCTTTATTGATCAAGGTGGGGTTCTGTGACGCCTTTGTCTGGTCGCTGAACACAAACGAAGTACGCGAAGTTGCAGCTATGGCGAACTTTTAATCTAAACAAAACCCAAAGTCTAAACGACGCCCTAAGGGCTGTATATATGGAGGAAGAGGGGGGGAACTTCGTGGCCCTTGAGGAAGGGGTCCGAAACCAACCCTATCTCTTGTTTCCCCACACATACGGACTCTAAAAACAGCCTATACTTATGTATTTCGAAATTACATGGGCCTGGCCCAATAATAAGGTGACGCAGCACCTAGAATAGCCTCTGGACGAAAGTTATGAAGTAGCATCTTGTATATTTCGTCCAAGGCTTCATGCACGCATTATGGTGGCTTCAACGTCCTGAAATCATCACTTGTAACTCCGTTCTTGTTCCCCATGCGCATGCCATCATCTCCATGCTTGTTCTTGCTCCAATGTTCATCCTTCTCAAAGCTAGGCCCTTCATTTGTAAGCAAAACAAATGTATCCAATTTAGGCAGCATCATATTCTCATGAACATTAGAATCATTAGCAAGAAACGAAAGTACCTGGTAATTTAATTGGCGTGCGCGAGCTCTAGTAATTGGTCCAGTATGTATAGCAGCAGGGACTGTGGGTGTAATAATTGTATTGATGTCCTCATCACAATCCGAGTTCTTTTCATAGTCGGTTTGTTTTAGAGATCCATATATTTTCCCATATATTTTCCGTTTCGTGTTTCTAGTCAAAAAATTTTGTGCCCATCCTGTCAGTTTGACCTGGGAAGAGTTTTGAGACACTCGCCATTATAGTGATTTTTTCGCAAAAAAAAAAAAAAAAGAGGAGCGCAAAAAAAAAGAGCGCAAAAAAAAAAAGAGCGAAATTTTTTTTTTCCTGAGTGTGCTTTTCCCTTGTTTACGTGCAGCGCCGTGATTTTGTTAGTGTTCTAGGCTCGCGTCTCTAGCACGGTCTAGCCTAGGACCAGCACAGTACCGTCGTTGAGCGTTTATTCAACTTTGCATCTCTGAATTGATTATTGCTTACCATTTTGCTACCATATTATAAGCCTTCCCAGCTCCACATAAGTCTACATCGTGCGTTTGACTCTCCCTGGTAATCGCTATATCCAAGCTTTGAGAGTTTTTGACTACAACGGTTGCCGATCACCACCTGCTGCTGGGTAAGAACTGGTAAGAATTTGAGATTCGCTTGAAGGTTTTGTGACACACCACCATCCCACCACTTCTAGTAGTCTGCAGGATCATATTCTTTTGTGTTTCTATTGCTGCTAACCATGGCAGGTTCACAAGCCGATGAGACTGATTGGGCGAACATGACGAACAAGGAGTTGCATGATAAATTTCAGCAAATGATGAGTGGCCAGGTGGGAGATGTGCTAAACAGATTTGAAGAGGCTATGGAGAAGATAGATGCCGTGGAGAAGTCGTTTGAGACAAAGCTGGATAACAAGTTTACTGAATTACTCAAGCGTCTTCCCCAACCACCACCGGCTGCACATGTCGCACCTCTACAACAACAACAACCACATCTCCAACGCCGCCTTCCAAATCAAGTGGGACGGGCACAGCGCGTTCCAATTGAGATTGGTCAAAATTCGGGTGCTGCTGTCCCTACTGTTGATGCTTCTTTGGCTCCTGCTCCTGCGGCGGCTGAGGAGGATGACGATTATGCGGGCGATTATGAGGATGAGGTTGATCAAAATCAGAACTACGTGCAGCCACCAGCACCACCACCAGCAGGTCGACCTCAGGTATATATTCGCAACGGTAGGCCGGCACCACCACCTCAGGTACGAGATCATGACCATCTCCCTAAACTGAAATTGAATATTCCACCATTTGAGGGTAGATATGTTCCTGATATATATCTTACTTGGGAGTTAGAAACTGAACAACGATTTACATGTTTACAATATCCTGAGGAGAGACGTGTTCCTGCTGCTGTTTGTGCTTTCACTAGCTTTGCATGTGTTTGGTGGTCTGAACATTGTAGATTATATCCTGTTCCAGCTACTTGGGCTGCTTTGAAAACTGCTATGCGTACTCGTTGGGTTCCACCATATTATCAACGTGAATTACTTCAAAAATTGCAGCGTTTAAGACAAGGAAAAATTCTGTAGAAGAATATTATCAGGAATTACAAACTGGCATGATTAGATGTGGTATTGTTGAGGAGAATGAAGCTATGCTTGCACGTTTTATGGGTGGATTAAATAAAGAGATTCAGACCATTCTAGAGTATAAGGATTATAATAATATCACTCGTTTATTCCATCTTGCTTGTAAAGCTGAACGTGAAGTGCAGGATCGACAGCCATTGGCGCGAACTAACTTTTCTACAGGTCGACCTTCATCATGGACACCGCGTGCATCTTCTATTTCCACTTCACCATCACCTCCATCAGGTGCCACCTCCAGCCGTGATACAAGAAAGCAGGCACAACCACCACTCTCTGCCAAGAGCACACCTGCCGGGCCTGTGCAGAGCTCTTCTTCTTCCATGGCATCGACAGGGCACACAAGTGATATTATTTGTCGTCGTTGTAAGGGAAGAGGACATTTTGCGAGAGAATGCAAATCTCAGCGTGTCATGATTGCTACTGAGGATGGTGGGTATGAGTCCGCTAGTGACTATGATGAGGAGACTTTGGCTCTTATTACACGTGAAGAACATGGTGGAGATGATTCTGAAAATGAGACGCAATACATGGCTCCTGAAGACGCTGACAGGTATGAATGCTTAGTTGCTCAACGTGTTTTGAGTGTGCAGGTCACACAAGCAGAGCAAAATCAGAGGCATAATTTGTTCCATACAAAGGGAGTTGTGAAGGAACGTTCTGTTCGCGTCATCATAGATGGAGGGAGCTGTAACAACTTGGCTAGCATGGAGATGGTGGAGAAGCTATCTCTCACCACAAGACCACATCCACATCCTTACTACATCCAATGGTTCAACAACAGCGGCAAGGTTAAGGTAACACATACTGTTCGTGTGCATTTTAGTATCTCTACATATGCTGATTATGTTGATTGTGATGTGGTACCTATGCAAGCATGTTCCTTATTACTAGGTAGACCATGGCAATTTGAAAAAAATTCTGTACACCATGGTAGAAACAATCAGTATACTCTTGTTCATAAGGATAAAAATATTACTTTGCTTCCTATGACTCCTGATTCCATTTTGAAAGATGACATTAATAGAGCTAATAAAGCAAAACAGGAGAAAAATAAGAGTGAAAATCAGATTGTGGCAAAGGAATTTGAGCAACAAATGAAACCTAATAATAAACCATCTAGTGTTGTTTCTGAAATTAAATTGAAAAGTGCATGTTTACTTGCCACAAAATCTGATATTGATGAACTAGATTTCAGCCAATCTGTTTGCTATGCTTTTGTGTGCAAAGAGGCATTATTTTCATTCGAGGACGTGCCTTCCTCTTTGCCCCCTGCTGTCACTCACATTTTGCAGGAGTTCGCTGACGTCTTCCCACAAGACGTGCCACCGGGATTACCACCTATTCGCGGGATTGAGCATCAAATTGACTTAATTCCCGGTGCATCGCTACCCAACCGTGCACCATACCGTACCAATCCAGAGGAGACGAAGGAGATTATGCGTCAAGTACAGGAGCTGCTCGACAAAGGTTATATACGCGAATCTCTTAGTCCTTGTGCTGTTCCTATTATACTCGTGCCTAAAAAGGATGGTACGTCGCGTATGTGTGTTGATTGTAGAGGCATTAATAATATTACTATTCGTTATCGTCATCCTATTCCTAGGCTCGATGATATGCTTGATGAATTGAGTGGCTCTACAATATTCTCCAAAGTTGATTTGCGTAGTGGATACCATCAAATTCGTATGAAATTGGGAGATGAATGGAAAACTGCATTTAAAACTAAGTTTGGTTTATATGAGTGGTTAGTCATGCCTTTTGGGTTAACTAATGCACCTAGTACTTTCATGAGACTAATGAACAAAGTTTTACGTGCTTTCATTGGACGATTTGTGGTGGTCTATTTTGATGATATACTGATTTATAGCAAATCTTTGGAAGAACATTTGGAACATTTACGTGCTGTTTTTATTGCTCTACGTGATGCACGTTTGTTTGGTAACCTTGGGAAGTGCACCTTTTGCACCGACCGAGTATCTTTTCTTGGCTATGTTGTTACTCCACAGGGAATTGAAGTTGATAAAGCCAAGATTGAAGCTATTGAGAGTTGGCCGCAGCCCAAAACGGTCACACAAGTGCGGAGTTTTCTTGGACTCGCTGGTTTCTATAGGCGTTTTGTGAGAGATTTTAGCACCATTGCTGCACCTCTCAACGAGCTTACAAAGAAGGCTGTGCCTTTTGTTTGGGGTACCGCACAGGAAGAAGCCTTCACGGTCTTGAAAGATAAGTTGACACATGCTCCTTTACTCCAACTTCCTGATTTTAATAAGACTTTTGAGCTTGAATGTGATGCTAGTGGAATTGGATTAGGAGGTGCGTTATTACAAGATGGTAAACCTGTTGCATACTTTTCTGAAAAATTGAGTGGGCCTAGTCTGAATTATTCTACTTATGATAAAGAACTATATGCTCTTGTTCGGACTTTAGAAACATGGCAACATTATTTATGGCCCAAAGAATTTGTTATACATTCTGATCATGAATCTTTGAAACATATTAAAAGTCAAGCTAAACTGAATCGTAGACATGCTAAATGGGTTGAATTCATTGAAACTTTCCCTTATGTCATTAAACACAAGAAGGGTAAAGAAAATGTTATTGCTGATGCATTGTCTCGTCGCTATACTATGCTTTCACAACTTGACTTCAAAATATTTGGTTTGGAGACCATCAAAGATCAATATGTGCATGATGCTGATTTTAAAGATGTATTGCAGAATTGTCAAGAAGGAAGAACCTGGAACAAGTTTGTCGTTAATGATGGATTTGTGTTCCGTGCTAACAAGCTATGCATTCCAGCTAGCTCTCTTCGTCTTTTGTTGTTGCAGGAGGCGCATGGAGGAGGATTAATGGGACACTTTGGCGTGAAGAAGACGGAGGACGTACTTGCTACACATTTCTTTTGGCCAAAGATGAGACGGGATGTTGAGCGTTTTGTTGCTCGCTGCACTACATGTCAAAAAGCTAAGTCACGACTCAATCCTCATGGTTTATATATGCCTTTGCCTGTACCTAGTGTTCCTTGGGAGGATATATCTATGGACTTTGTTTTAGGTTTACCTCGAACAAAGAAGGGGAGGGATAGCATATTTGTTGTCGTGGATAGATTCTCGAAAATGGCCCACTTTATACCATGTCATAAAAGCGATGATGCTGTTAATGTTGCTGATTTGTTCTTTCGTGAAATTATTCGCTTGCATGGTGTGCCAAATACTATTGTTTCAGATCGTGATACTAAATTTCTTAGCCACTTTTGGAGATGTTTATGGGCTAAGTTGGGGACTAAACTGCTTTTTAGTACTACTTGTCACCCCCAAACTGATGGACAAACTGAAGTAGTCAATAGAACATTGTCTACTATGCTTAGGGCTGTTTTGAAGAATAATAAGAAAATGTGGGAAGAATGCTTGCCTCATATTGAGTTTGCTTATAATCGTTCATTGCATTCTACTACTAAGATGTGCCCTTTTGAAATTGTGTATGGTTTTCTACCTCGTGCACCTATTGATTTGTTGCCTCTTCCATCTTCGGAGAAGGTTAATTTTGATGCTAAACAACGTGCTGAATTGATCTTAAAAATGCATGAGTTAACTAAGGAAAACATTGAGCGTATGAATGCTAAATATAAACTTGCTGGAGATAAGGGTAGAAAACATGTTGTGTTTGCACCTGGAGATCTTGTTTGGTTACATTTGCGTAAGGATAGATTTCCTGATTTGCGCAAATCAAAGCTAATGCCACGTGCTGATGGTCCTTTTAAGGTGTTAGAGAAAATAAATGATAATGCATATAAACTTGAGCTGCCTGCAGATTTTGGGGTTAGTCCCACTTTTAATATTGCAGATTTGAAGCCTTATTTGGGTGAGGAAGATGAGCTTCCGTCGAGGACGACTTCATTTCAAGAAGGGGAGGATGATGAGGACATCAATACAATTATTACACCCACAGTCCCTGCTGCTATACATACTGGACCAATTACTAGAGCTCGCGCACGCCAATTAAATTACCAGGTACTTTCATTTCTTGCTAATGATTCTAATGTTCATGAGAATATGATGCTGCCTAAATTGGATACATTTGTTTTGCTTACAAATGAAGGGCCTAGCTTTGAGAAGGATGAACATTGGAGCAAGAACAAGCATGGAGATGATGGCATGCGCATGGGGAACAAGAACGGAGTTACAAGTGATGATTTCAGGACGTTGAAGCCACCATAATGCGTGCATGAAGCCTTGGACGAAATATACAAGATGCTACTTCATAACTTTCGTCCAGAGGCTATTCTAGGTGCTGCGTCACCTTATTATTGGGCCAGGCCCATGTAATTTCGAAATACATAAGTATAGGCTGTTTTTAGAGTCCGTATGTGTGGGGAAACAAGAGATAGGGTTGGTTTCGGACCCTTTCCTCAAGGGCCACGAAATTCCCCCCCTCTTCCTCCATATATACAGCCCTTAGGGCGTCGTTTAGACTTTGGGTTTTGTTTAGATTAAAAGTTCGCCATAGCTGCAACTTCGCGTACTTCGTTTGTGTTCAGCGACCAGACAAAGGCGTCACAGAACCCCACCTTGATCAATAAAGCTTTCATCTTATATTCGCAATATCCAGATTGCAATCTCAGTTTCTTGCCTGTTCTTCGTTTGCTCGCAGGAAACAGACCCTCGTGGTCAGGTTGATCGTGCTCCGGCGTGGTCGATAACCTCTCGGAGTTGGTTTAGCGATTGCTAAGGCGCGACGTCCTCGCACGTTCGTAGTCGGATCGTCAAAGTAGACTTCCATCAAAGCGATATTCATCATCTCATCGAAAGACGGGACACCTTTGCCTCTATCAGGAGGCGCATGGAGGAGGATTAATGGGACACTTTTGCGTGAAGAAGACGGAGGACATACTTTCTACACATTTCTTTTGGCCAAAGATGAGACGGGATGTTGAGCGTTTTGTTGCTCGCTGCACTACATGTCAAAAAGCTAAGTTCCTCATGGTTTATATATGCCTTTGCCTGTACCTAGTGTTCCTTGGGAGGATATATCTATGGACTTTGTTTTAGGTTTACCTCGAACAAAGAAGGGGAGGGATAGCATATTTGTTGTCGTGGACAGATTCTCAAAAATGGCACACTTTATACCATGTCATAAAAGCGATGATGCTGTTAATGTTGCTGATTTGTTCTTCCGTGAAATTATTCGTTTGCATGGTGTGCCAAATACTATTGTTTCAGATCGTGATACTAAATTTCTTAGCCACTTTTGGAGATGTTTATGGGCTAAGTTGGGGACTAAACTGCTTTCTAGTACTACTTGTCACCCCCAAACTGATGGACAAACTGAAGTAGTCAATAGAACATTGTCTACTATGCTTAGGGCTGTTTTGAAGAATAATAAGAAAATGTGGGAAGAATGCTTGCCTCATATTGAGTTTGCTTATAATCGTTCATTGCATTCTACTACTAAGATGTGCCCTTTTGAAAGTGTGTATCGTTTCCTACCTCGTGCACCTATTGATTTGTTGCCTCTTCCATCTTCGGAGAAGGTTAATTTTGATGCTAAACAACATGCTGAATTGATCTTAAAAATGCATGAGTTAACTAAGGAAAACATTGAGCGTATGAATGCTAAATATAAACTTGCTGGAGATAAGGGTAGAAAACATGTTGTGTTTGCACCTGGAGATCTTGTTTGGTTAAATTTGCGTAAAGATAGATTTTCTGATTTGCGCAAATCAAAGCTAATGCCACGTGCTGATGGTCCTTTTAAGGTGTTAGAGAAAATAAATGATAATGCATATAAACTTGAGCTGCCTGCAGATTTTGGGGTTAGTCCCACTTTTAACATTGCAGATTTGAAGCCTTATTTGGGTGAGGGAGATGAGCTTCCGTCGAGGACGATTCATTTCAAGAAGGGGAGGATGATGAGGACATCAATACCATTGTTACACCCACAGCCCCTGCTGCTATACATACTGGACCAATTACTAGAGCTCGCGCACGCCAATTAAATTACCAGGTACTTTCGTTTCTTGGTAATGATTCTAATGTTCATGAGAATATGATGCTGCCTAAATTGGATACATTTGTTTTGCTTAGAAATGAAGGGCCTAGCTTTGAGAAGGATCAACATTGGAGCAAGAACAAGCATGGAGATGATGCCATGCGCATGGGGGACAAGAACGGAGTTACAAGTGATGATTTCAGGACATTGAAGCCACCATAATGCGTGCATGAAGCCTTGGACGCAATATACAAGATGCTACTTCATAACTTTCGTCCAGAGGCTATTGTAGGTGCTGCGTCACCTTATTATTGGGCCAGGCCCATGTAATTTCGAAATACTTGAGTATAGGCTATTTTTAGAGTCCGTATGTGTGGGGAAACAAGAGATAGGGTTGGTTTCGGACCCCTTCCCCAAGGGCCACGAAATTTCTCCGTCTTCCTCCATATATACAGCCCTTAGGGCATCGTTTAGACTTTGGGTTTTGTTTAGATTAAAAGTTCGCCATTGCTGCAACTTCGCGTACTTCGTTTGTGTTCAACGACCAGACAAAGGCGTCACAGAACCCCACCTTGATCAATAAAGCTTTCATCTTATATTCGCAATATCCAGATTGCAATCTCGGTTTCTTGCTTGTTCTTCGTTTGCTCGCAGGAAACAGACCCTCGTGGTCAGTTTGATCGTGCTCCGGCGTGGTCAATAACCTCTCGGAGTTGGTTTAGCGATTGCTAAGGCGCGACGTCATCGCACGTTCGTAGTCGGATCGTCAAAGTCAACTTCCACCAAAGCGATATCCATCATCTCATCAAAAGACGGGACACCTTTGCCTCTATCAACGTGTTTCGAGTGTGCAGGTCACACAAGCAGAGCAAAATCAGAGGCATAATTTGTTCCATACAAAGGGAGTTGTGAAGGAACGTTCTGTTCGCGTCATCATAGATGGAGGGAGCTGTAACAACTTGGCTAGCATGGAGATGGTGGAGAAGCTATCTCTCACCACAAGACCACATCCACATCCTTACTACATCCAATGGTTCAACAACAGCGGTAAGGTTAAGGTAACACGTACTGTTCGTGTGCATTTTAGTATCTCTACATATGCTGATTATGTTGATTGTGATGTGGTACCCATGCAAGCATGTTCCTTATTACTTGGTAGACCATGGCAATTTGATAAAAATTCTGTACACCATGGTAGAAACAATCAGTATACTCTTGTTCATAAGGATAAAAATATTACTTTGCTTCCTATGACTCCTGATTCCATTTTGAAAGATGACATTAATAGAGCTAATAAAGCAAAACAGGAGAAGTGAAAATCAGATTGTGGCAAAAGAATTTGAGCAACAAATAAAACCTAATAATAAACCATCTAGTGTTGTTTCTGAAATTAAATAGAAAAGTGCATGTTAATTGCCACAAAATCTGATATTGATGAGCTAGATTTCAGCAAATCTGTTTGCTATGCTTTTGTGTGCAAAGAGGCATTATTTTTAGTCGAGGACGTGCCTTCCTCTTTGCCCCCTGCTGTCACTAACATTTTGCAGGAGTTCGCTGACGTCATTCCACAAGACGTGCCACCGGGATTACCACCTATTCGAGGGATTGAGCATCAAATTGACTTAATTCCCGGTGCATCGCTACCCAACCGTGCACCTTACCGTACCAATCCAGAGGAGACGAAGGAGATTATGCATCAAGTACAGGAGCTGCTCGACAAAGGTTATATACGCGAATCTCTTAGTCCTTGTGCTGTTCCTATTATACTAGTGCCTAAAAAGGATGGTACGTCGCGTATATGTGTTGATTGTAGAGGCATTAATAATATTACTATTCGTTATCGTCATCCTATTCCTAGGCTAGATGATATGCTTGATGAATTGAGTGGCTCTACAATATTCTCCAAAGTTGATTTGCGTAGTGGATACCATCAAATTCGTATGAAATTGGGAGATGAATGGAAAACTGCATTTAAAACTAAGTTTGGTTTATATGAGTGGTTAGTCATGCCTTTCGGGTTAACTAATGCACCTAGTACTTTCATGAGACTAATGAACGAAGTTTTACGTGCTTTCATTGGACGATTTGTGGTAGTCTATTTTGATGATATACTGATTTATAGCAAATCTTTGGAACATTTACGTGCTGTTTTTATTGCTCTACGTGATGCACGTTTGTTTGGTAACCTTGGGAAGTGCGCCTTTTGCACCGACCGAGTATCTTTTCTTGGCTATGTTGTTACTCCACAGGGAATTGAAGTTGATAAAGCCAAGATTGAAGCTATTGAGAGTTGGCCGCAGCCCAAAACGGTCACACAAGTGCGGAGTTTTCTTGGACTCGCTGGTTTCTATAGGTGTTTTGTGAGAGATTTTAGCACCATTGCTGCACCTCTCAACGAGCTTACAAAGAAGGATGTGCCTTTTGTTTGGGGTACCGCACAGGAAGAAGCCTTCACGGTATTGAAAGAAAAGGTTACACATGCTCCTTTACTCCAACTTCCTGATTTTAATAAGACTTTTGAGCTTGAATGTGATGCTAGTGGAATTGGATTAGGAGGTGTGTTATTACAAGATGGTAAACCTGTTGCATACTTTTCTGAAAAATTGAGTGGGCCTAGTCTGAATTATTCTACTTATGATAAGAACTATATGCTCTTGTTCGGACTTTAGAAACATGGCAACATTATTTATGGCCCAAAGAATTTGTTATACATTCTGATCATGAATCTTTGAAACATATTAAAAGTCAAGCTAAACTGAACCGTAGACATGCTAAATGGGTTGAATTCATTGAAACTTTCCCTTATGTCATTAAACACAAGAAGGGTAAAGAAAATGTTATTGCTGATGCATTGTCTCGTCGCTATACTATGCTTTCACAACTTGACTTCAAAATATTTGGTTTGGAGACCATCAAAGATCAATATGTGCATGATGCTGATTTTAAAGATGTTTTGCAGAATTGTAAAGAAGGAAGAACCTGGAACAAGTTTGTCGTTAATGATGGATTTGTGTTCCGTGCTAACAAGCTATGCATTCCATCTAGCTCTCTTCGTCTTTTGTTGTTGCAGGAGGCGCATGGAGGAGGATTAATGGGACACTTTGGCGTGAAGAAGACGGAGGACGTACTTGCTACACATTTCTTTTGGCCAAAGATGAGACGGGATGTTGAGCGTTTTGTTGCTCGCTGCACTACATGTCAAAAAGCTAAGTCACGACTCAATCCTCATGGTTTATATATGCCTTTGCCTGTACCTAGTGTTCCTTGGGAGGATATATCTATGGACTTTGTTTTAGGTTTACGTCGAACAAAGAAGAGGAGGGATAGCATATTTGCTGTCGTGGATAGATTCTAAAAAATGGCACACTTTATACCAAGGCATAAAAGCGATGATGTTGTTAATGTTGCTGATTTGTTCTTCCGTGAAATTATTCGTTTGCATGGTGTGCCAAATACTATTGTTTCTGATCATGATACTAAATTTCTTAGCCACTTTTGGAGATGTTTATGGGCTAAGTTGGGGACTAAACTGCTTTTTAGTACTACTTGTCACCCCCAAACTGATGGACAAACTGAAGAAGTCAATAGAACATTGTCTACTATGCTTAGGGCTGTTTTGAAGAATAATAAGAAAATGTGGGAAGAATGCTTGCCTCATATTGAGTTTGCTTATAATCGTTCATTGCATTCTACTACTAAGATGTGCCCTTTTGAAATTGTGTATGGTTTCCTACCTCGTGCACCTATTGATTTGTTGCCTCTTCCATCTTCGGAGAAGGTTAATTTTGATGCTAAACAACGTGCTGAAATGATCTTAAAATGCATGAGTTAACTAAGGAAAACATTGAGCGTATGAATGCTAAATATAAACTTGCTGGAGATAAGGGTAGAAAACATGTTGTGTTTGCACCTGGAGATCTTGTTTGGTTACATTTGCGTAAGGATAGATTTCCTGATTTGCGCAAATCAAAGCTAATGCCACGTGCTGATGGTCCTTTTAAGGTGTTAGAGAAAATAAATGATAATGCATATAAACTTGAGCTGCCTGCAGATTTTGGGGTTAGTCCCACTTTTAACATTGCAGATTTGAAGCCTTATTTGGGTGAGGCAGATGAGCTTCCGTCGAGGACGACTTCATTTCAAGAAGGGGAGGATGATGAGGACATCAATACCATTGTTACACCCACAGCCCCTGCTGCTATACATACTGGACCAATTACTAGAGCTCGCGCACTCCAATTAAATTACCATGTACTTTCGTTTCTTGGTAATGATTCTAATGTTCATGAGAATATGATGCTGCCTAAATTGGATACATTTGTTTTGCTTACAAATGAAGGGCCTAGCTTTGAGAACGATCAACATTGGAGCAAGAACAAGCATGGAGATGATGGCATGCGCATGGGGGACAAGAACGGAGTTACAAGTGATGATTTCAGGACGTTGAAGCCACCATAATGCATGCATGAAGCCTTGGACGAAATATACAAGATGCTACTTCATAACTTTCGTCCAGAGGCTATTTTAGGTGCTGCGTCACCTTATTATTGGGCCAGGCCCATGTAATTTCGAAATACTTGAGTATAGGCTATTTTTAGAGTCCGTATGTGTGGGGAAACAAGAGATAGGGTTGGTTTTGGACCCCTTCCCCAAGGGCCACGAAATTCCCCCCTCTTCCTCCATATATACAGCCCTTAGGGCGTCGTTTAGGCTTTGGGTTCTGTTTAGATTAAAAGTTCCCCATAGCTGCAACCTCGCGTACTTCGTTTGTGTTCAACGACCAGACAAAGGCGTCACAGAACCCCACCTTGATCAATAAAGCTTTCATCTTATATTCGCAATATCCGCATTGCAATCTCAGTTTCTTGCTTGTTCTTCGTTTGCTCGCAGGAAACAGACCCTCGTGGTCAGGTTGATCGTGCTCTGGTGTGGTCAATAACCTCTCGGAGTTGGTTTAGCGATTGCTAAGGCGCGACGTCCTCGCACGTTCGTAGTCGGATCGTCAAAGTCGACTTCCATCAAAGCGATATCCATCATCTCATCGAAAGACGGGACACCTTTGCCTCTATCAGGTTTCCATATCGGTGCAACAAGACCAAGACCAGCGGGACGGCAAGACGGAGGTCATCGTGGAGCCCAAGCCGGCATCCCCTTTCAAATTGGCCGTTGTGGCATCCCTTCCCGCTCAATATTTGGGAAGAGGAGCAGGGCCTCTATAAATAGGACTAGCCACCACAGTAGGAGGCAACTCAGCGGGAGCTCGTCTCGAACTCATTCAGTTCATCCTCACACCCACCAAGCACAAGAACACCTCACCTCAGGAGGCTGTTCTTCCCCTTGTACTGTTCATCCTCAGCCCGAGAGGCAATCCACCACACCACACTTGAGTTGGGTATTACACCACAACGGTGGCCCGAACTAGTATAAATCTTGTGTCTCTTGTGTTGCGAGTTTGACGAGCTAAGCTTAGAGATCCTGGTGAGGCTGAGGGCTTGATCTGGTAGGGGGAAATCTTGTGCGCACCCCAGTGTTCGAACCTCGAGGGTTTTACCGGAACCCGAAATCCGAAATTTGGCGTGCCAGGTAGGGGTGCGCCAAAGCTCTCCTTCCGTTGATCCGCGTTCCGTCGCCTCGTCATCTCCATGGCGGATGCTCGCCGAGCTCGCGCAGAGCGCCGGGCCGCCCTCGCCGCCCGCGTTGCTCAGACGGCTCCTGTCGGCGGGCCACCCCGTCGTTCCCCGTCGCCTGCCGCCAACACCGCCACCGGCCCGGTGGGGAACGAGCAGCAAGCATCCTCACTGCACCCCTCGGTGCGGCGGGACGGCCGCACCGCCACTCCATCACTGACCCCGGTCGGTTCGTCGTCCCACGCTCGTCGCGCTCTCTCGGACGCGCAGGCCGCGCTGCTCATGGCGCGCGAGCTCCTGCGCTACCGCCCCGTCGACGACCTCTACGAGGACTGGCTCGACCGCATCGCCGAGCTTGTCAGTGCTGCAGGGGGCTCCCCTGTGCCGTCCCTCTCGTTGCCTCGCCCTCCGCCAGCTGCAGGTGATGTGGCTCATGGAGCGCCTCCACCAGCTCTGCCCCAAGATGGCGCCCTGGCGCCAAGACGCGCGCCCCCCCGGCGCGACCCACCATGTCCGGCGCCCGCGCGAGAAGAAAGAAGCTGCCAAGAAGTCCCACAGCCGCGGGAGAACGCTCCTGCGCTCCCGGCACTGCTACGACAAGACCGTGCGCCGCTTGCGGTGGCGGTGTGCGGGCATCAAGGCCGGGCTCCACATCAGCAAAGGGTCTCGGTGGCCACCGCGGGCTGCCGCGCCTTCACTCCTGAGCTGCGTAGCGTCGCATGGCCGGGCAAGTTCAAGCCAGACCTGCCTCAGCGCTACGACGGCACCCCCGACCCCGCGAAGTTCCTGCAGCTCTATGAGCTCAGCATCGAGGCGGCCAACGGCGACGAGAAAGTCATGGTGAACTGGTTCCCCATGGCTCTCAAGGATGGCGCACGCTCGTGGCTCCTGAACCTGCCTCCAGGCTCGATCTCCTCCTGGAACGAGATGCGTGACCGCTTCGTCGCCAACTTTTAGGGCACTCGCGACCGCCCTCCGGCCACGGGTGACCTGCGCCGCGTCAAGCAGCAGCCAGGAGAGACCCTCCAGAAGTACATCCAGCGCTTCAAAAACGTTCGCCTCAAGATCCCCAAGGTGACAGATGAGGCCATCATCTCGGCGTTCTCTGATGGCGTCCGTGACGTCAAGATGAAGGAGGAAATCGCCATCCACGAGGAGTTGTGCACATCTCTGGAGCTATTCAACCTGGCGACCAAGTGCGCAAGAGCTATGGAGGGACGCCTTCCCCTCCTCGAGCTCCCCGCTGCCGACCCGAAGGAGAAGAAAGCCAAGGCCAAGGACGTGAAGCACAAGGGAGTCACCGTGCTCGCGGCGGAGCCGGACATGAAGCGCGGCAGGGACCAGCCTGAGTCGTCCAAGAGCAGCCGACCGTTCTGCGCCTTCCACAACGTGCACAGCCACAACACCAATGACTGTCAAGAGCTCAGGGTCATTCGCAACGGACGCTTCGGTCGACGCCCCGAGCGCAACGACTGAGGCTACGGCCGAGGAGGACGTGGTGGAGGACGCTGGGATGACCGGGGCCCATGCCAGGAGTGGCGTGACCGGCCTCGTGAGGACCGCTGGCAAGATCAACCTCGCGAGGGTGCCTGGAGGGATCAGCCACATGAGGATCGCCCTCAGGGCAACACCGGTCTTCCTCCGATGCCGCCACCACCAAGAAGGAACAACGACCACCATCAAGACGAGGGGACTGGGGGCTTCCAGGAGCCGCGTGCTATCGCCTGCATCTTGGGCGGAGCTCAAGCCCCAGCCTCACAGCGTATCTTCAAGCAGTTTGCTCGCGAGGTGAACGCAGTCCTCCCCAAGCTCGAGGTCACACGCCCGCTCAGGTGGTCCAAGTGCGCCATCACCTTCAGCTCGGCAGACCAGCTCAAGTGCGCGGCCACCGCTGGCGCTCCCCCAATGCTCTGTTCACCCGTCATCAGCAACGTGCAAGTCACCAAGACTCCCATCAACCGCGGCGCGGGTCTTAACGTCCCGTCTGTCGAGATGTTCGACAACTGATAGAGGCGAGGGTGTCCCGATCTTTCGATGAGATGATAACTATCGATTTGGTGGAGACGACTTTGATGATCCGACTATGAACGTGCACAACGTTGCGCCTTAGCAATCGCTAAACCAACTCCGAGAGGTTATTGACCACGCCGGAGCACGATCAGCCTGACCACGAAGCTCTATTCCTGCACGCAATCGAAGAACAAGCAAAAATATGATAATGCAATCTGAATATTGCGAATATAGATGAAGTATTGGTAAAGGTGGGGATCCGGAAGCGGTCTTGGTCTGGTCGTTGGACACAAACGAAGTGCACGAAGTTGCAATGGCTAACTTTTAACTAAACAAATCCCTAGGAAAAGCTACTAGATGGATCTACTTATATAGGAGCAAGGGGTGTCGACCAAGGAGGTGGGAGGACGTCCCAAGGCAGCCTAAAACCAACCCTAGGTCGTACAAGGCTCATGGGCCCAAGTGGAGGTGATGCAACACCTTTGGACTTGTTGTTTGACTCGGATTCTGCTGTAGTGTCAGATTGTTTCGTCCATATCTCAACCCTCCGGACGAATTTAAAGGTGAATCCAATTGGGTTGGAAAGAGGACGAAATCTACTTTCCAACAAAAAAAGAATCACCCAATTCGGAGTCCGTATGAAAAAGTTGTTCGCGTTTTGACTCAGGTATGTCTGTGCAGTCCGAATCTGAATCCAGAACGTGAGAGACTTGGACTCTATCTTCTCTTGGCCCAAAAGTGACGTGAGAGGACTTTTTGAACAGAACATAAACTTCACCTTTTCCCCTATCTTCATATGTGGATTGTACAAATGTCCCATACACCTGCAATTAGACAAAATACAAAAGTGTGTGAAGTATTTTTGTTCTGGATAACATAAATAGATTATTGAATAGTTTGCACTAGAAATCACCTGACAAATATGCATGTATGCAATATTTTTGGTCGTATCCAAGGTAGTAATGTCCTCATCATTCTCCCCTTCTTGAAAATAAAGCCGTCCTCGGCGTTGCTTAATCTGAAATGTGGCTAACAAAAGAGACAAGGTGTACATGTTGTATATGTATACATCATCCATTTTTACTTCCCGTGGATTTTGCACATATGACACATGTATACATGAGTAACTTTCATAGCTAATAAAATATAAAGCCAAAATATTATCACAAGAAGTAGAAGGCATGAAAGTATTGCAACTCAGTTTGCACATATAAGTGAAGCTCTTATTCATATGAAAAGATTGACAATATTCATCATTAAACCATCCCAACATTGGTGAATAAACCTTACTTGCATCAAATTTACATGCTACAACATGCTTAAATAAGAAAACATGCAATAAGTCATTTGACACAGAATCATCACCAAGATTAGAGGTCATATCAAAATGATTAAACACTGGTTCTTTTGCATCAACAGTTAATTCATTGGGTGCACTCAAAATTGTTGGTATTTCAGGTGTTTGATCACATGACGCATTCATGACAGTAACATGATTCTCTAAAATAGGTGATGCGCTCAAATCAACAGGTAACTCAACACATGATGTATCCAAGTTAACTAGGCATGCATCATTCTCATGTGAAGTTATATCATCAATACCTTTACAATTACCTTGTCGCAAAGATGTAGCTGATTTAGGTACGGATGATGGCAATGTACCATACCCTTGAGATGATGTAGCGCTCACAATCTGAGGTGTGGCTGCTCTAGTAGGTGCAACGGTGGAGGAACCAAGCGGTGGTGGTGAGCATGAACTAGAATAGTAGTTGTTGTAGTCACCCAATGCATCCTCCTGTAACTGTCTCTCAAAGGTACAAGCACGAACATACATACCAGTAATGCAACGAGGAATATACTGAAATCGTGCCTGAATATCATGGTTCAAACCACCAAAAAATCTATTCATTGTATCATTCACAGATTCTTCTATGTCACAATGATGCATATAAGATTTGAACTCTTGGTAGTAAGCATGAACAGTGTTGTTGCCTTGTTTAAATTGTTCAAATTTGCAAAGCAATTCACGACGATAGTAAGGAGGGAAAAATTGTTGTCTCATTAGATCTTTCAAATCTTTCCAAGTTGTGGGTTGGTTATCAATGTTTTTCTTACAATGCACACTCCACCAAACAGAAGCAAAACCAGTAAATGCTCTAGTGGCAGCTCGTACTAGCTCAAGTTCAGAAGAGTCATGGTGACTAAAAACTTGTTCTACTTCAAGCTCCCAAGCTAGATAAATAGCAGGATTAAATCTACCCTCAAATGACGGTAAAGGGATAACCCTGACCATGTGCTTGTGTGTGTCGTCCCAACTCTTGTGATGGTGATGATGTGTCCGTCGTCCAAGAACTTCTATCTACGGAACCTGTCATGATTAGTAGAAACAAGAAACAAAATTCGAGAATAATGTTCCAATGAACTACTAGGATGTGGTTGTAAAGTGCTCACAGTAAAGCAAATATCAATATCTTACAAGTTCTTACCATGCGGCAGATGGTGACAGGCAACCAGCGGTGTCAAATAACTCCGAAGATTGTGTAAAGCGATTGCCAGGAGAACGTACATATATACGGTGTAGAAATATGTGGAGCTGGGTTGGCTATATATGGTAGCAAAATATTATCAATAATCAACTCAAAGATGCAATGTTGAATAAACGCTCAACGACGGTACTGTGCTGGTCCTAGGCTAGATCAGAACTAGAGACGCGAGCCTAGAACACTAATAAGGTCACGGCGTAGCACAACTAGCATCAATAAAGGATATGAAGTAGCTCTGGACAGCAAGATATAAGTGAAGGTCACAATAGCAGTAAAGATAATGATGTGAAAACACAACCAAGCAGGATATATCAACAACTTTCTCCTCAACTTTTCTCGGGAAAAGTTTGTGCAATCTTTCTAATAATTTTTCTCAAAAAGGCACTGACTCAAGCTTTCAAACGCAAAAAGAATCACTCAATTCTGAGTTGATATGAGGAGTCAAAAAATTCTAAAACTGGCTTGAAAAACTGGAATAAGCTGTGTTCGCGAACTTCGGAGGGCAAAAAGACCTATTTAGAAGCCGATTTTGAGGTGCCAAATATTGAACGTGCTTTGCAACTATTTAGATGCGGCTCGTCGCTAGCTTTCGTTTGAGTACTTGCGGAGCCAAAACGGACTTCGTACGCGGAAGTTATGCCTGTTTTACTATACAGTGCACAAAACAGATTCCAATCCAACTACGAGATTGAGTCTAGATAGATCCGAATTTTGTTTTTTTTTCTTCTCTCTTTTTTTTCTCACACTTTTTTTTCTACCTGTTTCTCTCTTTTTTTCTCTTTTTTCTCTCTTTTTTCTCTCTCTCTATTTCCAAAACAAACTAGATAAGATGCAGATTGGATCAAGCGAAGATGTGAACATTCTCAACTATGATTATGGCAATGAACGGTGGGTAGCACATGGTGGAAATTGATGGATGCGTGGTGGACAGCGGAAGGGATAACGATGCAGCGGCGGCGTGACTAATGTGAACAGAAATATAAACGAACTAGACACTAAGACCAGCACCTCGACACGACGATGCAACCGATAATTCAACTATGCAAGCAATGAAAAGAAAATTGCAAAGGCTCAGATTGGCTTGGACAAAGGATGAATAGATCTAACTTTTTTTTGTAGCTTTTTCTTGGACAATAGGTAAGAAAATAAACCTAATCTTGGAAAAACTGGAAATTCTCACCGAGCAACCTGAAAACTGATACCACTTGATAGAGGCGAGGGTGTCCCGATCTTTCGATGAGATGATAACTATCGATTTGGTGGAGACGACTTTGACGATCCGACTACAAACGTGCACGACCTTGCGCCTTAGCAATCGCTAAACCAACTCCGAGAGGTTATTGACCACGCCGGAGCACGGTCAACCTGACCACGATGGTCTATTCCTGCACGCAATCGAAGAACAAGCAAGAATATGATAATGCAATCTGAATATTGCGAATATAGATGAATTATTGATAAAGGTGGGGATCCGGAAGCGATCTTGGTCTGGTCGTTGGACACAAACGAAGTACACGAAGTTGCAATGGCTAACTTTTAACTAAACAAATCCCTAGGAAAAGCTACTAGATGGATCTACTTATATAGGAGCAAGGGGTGTCGGCCAAGGAGGTGGGAGGACGTCCCAAGGCAGCCTAAAACCAACCCTAGGCCGTACAAGGCTCATGGGCCCAAGTGGAGGTGATGCAACACCTTTGGACTTGTTGTTTGACTCGGATTCTGCTGCAGCGTCAGATTGTTTCGTCCATATCTCAACGCTCCGACGAATTTAAAGGTGAATCCAATTGTGTTGGAAAGAGGACGAAATCTGCTTTCCAACAAAAAAAGAATCACCCAATTCGGAGTCCGTATGAAAAAGTTGTTGGCGTTTTGAGTCAGGTATGTCTGTGCAGTCCGAATCTGAATCCAGAACGTGAGAGACTTGGACTCTATCTTCTCTTGGCCCAAAAGTGATGTGAGAGGAATTTTTGAATACAACATAAACTTCTCCTTTTCCCCTATCTTCATATGTGGATTGTACAAATGTCCCATACACCTGCAATTAGACAAAACACAAAAGTGTGTGAAGTATTTTTGTTCTGGATAACATAAATAGATTATTGAATAGTTGCACTAAAAATCACTTGACAAATATGCATGTATGCAATATTTTTGGTCGTATCCAAGGTAGTCATGTCCTCATCAACAACCTTCAAGTGCCCTACGATCAGCTTCAGCCTACCAAGCCTTTCTCAGGAGTGACCGACGGCTCCACCATCCCGATAGGACAGGTCCGCCACCCAGTCACCTTCGGACAGCGTGACAACTACCGCACCGAGCTCATCGACTTCGACGTTGCCCATATCCGTCTGCCATACAATGCCATCCATGGGTATCCAGCCCTGGCCAAGTTCATGGCGGTGTCCCACCATGGCTACAACGTCCTCAAGATACCAGGAAGTGGCGGCATCATCACAGTCCCCTGCGAAGAAAGAGATGCGGTATGCTCCCTCGAGCGTGCCTTCCAAGCTGCAGCAATCGAAGACCCCGACAGCAAGGGCGAGTACCCTCCTGAGGCCATCCCCAAGAAGAACCAGCTGCTCCGCATAGGGCCTCAGGGGAGCGGCGCCTCAAGCGTTGCCACGTCAGGATCGGCGCCCGCACCTAGGGCGCCTCCCTTTATCGCATAGGAAGGTGCGCCCGGCGCCCTCCTCGGGCAGGGCTTGGGGGCTCTCTTCTGGAGGGCCTCAGACCTTGCCAACATTATGAGGGAGGCGCTCGGGCACCATTTGGAGGCGTGCTTCGTGGCACGTTTCCCTCAGGAGGACACAGGGCGAGGAGCGCCCAACGCTCAGGAGTTCATTACCAAGACCACTCAGGAACTGCAGGATGCAAGGGCCATGCGCGACGATCGCCGCTCACCTGGCGCAGCCCCCTATCCAGGCGAGGATGCTGGGCTGCGCGTGATAGAGGCAAAAGTGTCCCGTCTTTCGATGAGATGGTGGCTATCATTTTGGAGGAAGTTGCAGCTATGGCGAGCTTTTAATCTAAACAAAACCCAAAGTCTAAACGGTGCCATAAGGGCTGTATATATGGAGGAAGAGGGGGGAATTTCGTGGCCCTTGGGGAAGGGGTCCGAAACCAACCCTATCTCTTGTTTCCCCACACATACGGACTCTAAAAACAGCCTATACTTATGTATTTCGAAATTACATGGGCCTGGCCCAATAATAAGGTGACGCAGCACCTAGAATAGCCTCTGGACGAAATTTATGAAGTGGCATCTTGTATATTTCGTCCAAGGCTTCATTCACTCCTTATGGTGGCCTCAAAGTCCTGAAATCATCACTTGTAACTCCGTTCTTGTTCCCCTTGCGCATGCCATCAACTCCATGCTTGTTCTTGCTCCAATGTTCATCCTTCTCCAAGCTAGGCCCTTCATTTGTAAGCAAAACAAAAGTATCCAATTTAGGCAGCATCATATTCTCATGAACATTAGAATCATTACCAAGAAACGAAAGTACCTGGTAATTTAATTAGCGTGTGCGAGCTCTAGTAATTGGTCCATTATATGTAACAGTAGGGGCCATGGGTGTAACAATGGTATTGATGTCCTCATCAGCGCGTCTGCATCAACGTCCCAGGGCTCAACAGGGCCGCGTCTCAGCAGCTCTTCTGGCCTTCGCGCGTGAGACGTTGCAAGGGCCCACCACACAGCTGCGTTCGCATGCCATTCGGCCTACCGAGCGTGGCATCCGCCTACCAGCGCAACTTGCGGCGCGTCCTGGCGGCTCAGGAGGCCAGGCACCATGCAGTCCTGGCGGAGATGGAGACGGTCCTCAAGGAACCGCCTGGACCCCCAGAGCCTCCCGAGTCTCAGGGCCCCGGTGGCTCATGAGGAGTACCCCCTTCACCGTGCACCTTCAGCTGCCCCGACATCCCTTCTACAATGGAACCAGGTGACATTTTCCAAGTTTATTTAGCTGGAGCGCTGATACGGGGCTAACCCAGTGTAGGCCGATCTTTCACGATTGGAGTGGGTTCCCTTGAAGAACACGATGAACACGGGGAAGAACGGAGAGAAATCACGATGAACACGGGGAAGAACGGAGAGAAATCACAAGGGAAAACACTCAAGAACAAGTCCAATCACACATCCACTAGACAATAAAACACACAAGATCCATAAGGTACATGAACAACAAAGGGAAAGATACAAGGTAAGGTTCATCTCCATGAGGAGGTCTTGAAGGGGGCTGCCCAAGAGGGGGTCTTGATGATATATCCCGCAGGATCTTCTCCTAGATGGAGGTCTTGGCCTCCAAAAGGAGTAGTAGTCTCTCTCTCTCTCAAGAGTAGAGTAAGGTAGGAGCAAAGCTCACACACAAATGAGCTATCACGTTGCTAACCCTAGAATGGAGGAGGGGTGGTCTATTTATAGTCTAAGCCACGAAAGGGTAAGTGGAAAAGGGATACATGGGCCTCTGGCCCGACTCTGCGCGCGCAGGCAGGCGCCGGATGTCCGGGCTGGGGGCCGGATGTCTGGGGCTTCGCGAGTCGCCGGATGTCCGGGCTCGGGCCGGATGTCCGGGCTGAAGTGGCCAAACTACGGGTGCGTTCTGTCGTCGATGCCGGATTTCCGGGGGAAGGGCCGGATGTCCGGGCTTTGGCGAGACGCCGGATGTCCGGGGCGGGCGCCGGATGTCCGGCCGCTGATGCTCTTGGTCGTCTGTTGGGCAGCTCCTGCGCGGCTGCCCAGGCGCCGGATGTCCGGCCTTTGGCCCGGATGTCCGGCCTTTGGCCCGGATGTCCGGCCGTTGTAGCTTCAGCAGCTCCGTCTTCTTCTTCCATCGTCGCTTCCATGCTTCTCTCGCGGATGGTGTAGTTGTTCCTTGGCGCTTGCACTCCTCCTCGTCATCCGTAGTATTCCGACAGTACCTATGCATGCACACGAGTGGAGTGTCAAGTAGTGTACCATCCTCGAAGGGGTCAAGTGAGCACGTGTAAAGGAGATGATTCACCTTTGTATATGTGAAGTAGATGTCGCACGTGTCACTTGCCGAACGGACTCTTGACATGGTGATGTCCATAGGATGCTCCGCATCATCTCCCCTCCCTTGGGAAAGATCCGACCTCGGATCGAAAACCAAATCACCATGGGAAAGAGATGGCTTCGCTGTGTAGAAGTGGACGTTCACCAAGTACTCGTCATCTTCAAGCTCGCAATGGGCACTCTCCAATGTCGCATTGTGTAGTGATTCCTTCAAAAGGAGTAAGGACAACAAACACTTGGAAAAACAAATATGGTTAGCGTGAGTGCAAAACCAAGCATTCGAGAGGTGAGTCACCAAACAAGTGTCGTCATCATGCAAAGCATATGGTGTGACAAAGGATTGTGACAAGGCATGTAAGCATATCAATCGAGCACAAGCAAAGATATCATGGGCACAAGCATGTAAATGTGAGGTAGTGATGCAAATATGTGTAACAAGAGAATAAGCATCTACCTCAAAGTCATAGCAAGCATGGGCAAAGCGCTCAATGAAAGGTCTATGGTAGGCATAGGAATCATTCACAACACCTAAGAAGATGAGATGTCTAAACACATGGGTTAAGTGCAAGACAATCCAAGCATAATGTGCATAGGGTGTAGTGAACATAGTGTGGCACTCAACACAATAGAAAGAGCAATTGTTCATCATGTGTGAGGCAATCAAGTCAATCATGTGACAAGCAATGGGACATGGCATATGTGAAGTGATGACATTGTTGCAACCAAACATATGAGAGGAGCAAATAATCCAAGAATTGGATGCAACACACAAGGCATATATATCATGATGCATGGAATGGTTAAAATGACAAGTCGAAGCAAGATCTCTAACAAGTGTGCAATCAAGTGATCCAAGATGAACAATAAGTCTCATGGGGAAAGCAACACAAGTAGTAAGATCCATAATATCCATGATCATGGTTTGGGGGTTCTCAAAAGAGAAGGATATCACCGTGAAAGCATGTCCTTGTGCGTCCTTCACAATGCCGAAGCACAAGCAAGTGCGATGTAGAATCGTCGTGGTAGAAGGTGGTTCGCTCTCAAGAGCTCGAATGATCAACTCACGTGAAGCGGAAGTCGACACAAAGTCCAAGTATCCTACACATGCACACAACAAAACAAAGAACGTATGCGCATGGTAGATAAACACATCATCCATCATGATGGTTCTCTTCTCTTGCACATAACCATTAGAAGCACAAGTGCACGAATAATATGATGCAACAATGGCAATATTCATGGCACGAGGTATATGGTGCAAAGAGGTAAGACAAGCATGCTTCACAAGAAATATGTCAAAATCTCCAAATATATGTGAGAATGCTATGGGGGCAAACTCATAAGCAAGACTAATAGCATTGTTGCACTCAATACATGGCAAATCATCTAGCACGAGGGAGGCAACATATGGAGAGATGTGACAATAAGCAATAGCAATCATGTGCAAAGCATGTAGATAGTTGTCATCAACCGCATGAAGTGAGCAAGTATAAATCATTGGTGATGCAACAAGGCAAGCAATAGTAATCAAGTCGTGCAAACTAGTGGAGCGAAGATGCAACACACTAGAGGAAATCATGGCAATCATGTCATGTGAGCAAAGAATAGGCATAGGCAATGTACATGACATATCGCAAGCACGAACACAAATCAAGATCATAGTATCATCATAGGCATGGGGCACAAAGCAATCATGGCAATAACAAACAATATCTCCAACACGCTTGCAAATACACATACAAGTACTAGAATCAATCATCATGTGTAATGCAAAGCATGGGTCACAAATGCATGGCAAAGGCATAGGAATGGGCATATCATGCAAAGTGAACATGGCAAGATGGGCAAAGGATATATAATGGACAACAACCCATAACCATGCGAGGGCCATGTAAAAGAAATGCGCGAAGCGTTTGCGCGAAGTGAGCGGTGGGAAATGCAATCCATGGGATCCCAAGTCATCATTGCTCTCTAGAGCTCGTTTTGTCAACTCATGGGATTGTGAGGTTGACAAGTATTCATGGGTACCTACACAACAAATACACAAACGAAAGAAATTGTGTGTGTGGTAAATGTACACATCATCCGTCATGATGTGTATGTGCACGTGTGAGTTAGCACAAGATAAGCAATGCTCGAAGAAATTTGATGCATGGTATAAGAACATGTCATCCATCATGAAAGAATAGTTGTTATGTATAACACGATGGGGATTGAAATTGAGCATACAATTATATGGCACATCAATAGCATGTTTATTCATGGGGAGCATATTGTGCACACAAGTACTGGGATCATGCATTTGATGGGATGGATCAAAATCTCCTAAAATGTATGAGGAAACTATGGGGGTCTCCTCATGAGCAATATTGGAAACATCATATGGAGAAAATGGACAACATCCAAAACAATGCATATCCGATGGTAGGTAGTCATGGCATGGCATGTGGGATAAATGATGCAAAGGGAGCATATCAATATTATCACAAGAAAAACAAATGCCAATAACCATGGGCTTGTCATCTATGCCATATGTGCAAATTGGGTTAATTTTAATGGCATATGCATAGTCACTACGATGAGATTGCAAATATGACATGATGAGGACATGACTACCTTGGATACGACCAAAAATATTGCATACATGCATATTTGTCAGGTGATTTCTAGTGCAAACTATTCAATAATCTATTTATGTTATCCAGAACAAAAATACTTCACACACTTTTGTGTTTTGTCTAATTGCAGGTGTATGGGACATTTGTACAATCCACATATGAAGATAAGGCAAAAGGAGAAGTTTAGGTTCTGTTCAAAAAGTCCTCTCACGTCACTTTTGGGCCAAGAGAAGATAGAGTCCAAGTCTCTCACGTTCTGGATTCAGATTCGGACTGCACAGACATACCTGACTCAAAACGCCAACAACTTTTTCATACGGACTCCGAATTGGGTGATTCTTTTTTTGTTGGAAACTAGATTTCGTGCTCTTTCCAACCCAATTGGATTCACCTTTAAATTCGTCCGGAGCATTGAGTTATGGTCGAAACAATCTGACGTTGCACCAGAATCCGAGTCAAACTACAAGTCCAAAGGTGTTGCATCACCTCCACTTGGGCCCATGAGCCTTGTACGACCTAGGGTTGGTTTTAGGCTGCCTTGGGACGTCCTCCCACCTCCTTGGCCGCCACCCCTTGCTCCTATATAAGTAGATCCATCTAGTAGCTTTTTCCTTGGGATTTGTTTAGTTAAAAGTTAGACTTGCAACTTCGTGTACTTCGTTTGTGTCCAACGACCAGACCAAGACCACTTACGGATCCCCACCACTATCAATACTTCATATATATTCGCAATATTCAGATTGCATTATCATATTCTTGCTCGTTCTTCGATTGCTTGCAGGAATAGACCTTCGTGGTCAGGCTGATCGTGCTTCCGGCATCGTCAGTAACCTCAGGAGATTGGTTTAGCGATTGATAAGGCGCAACGTCGTGCACGTTTGTAGTCGGATCGTCAAAGTCGTCTCCACCAAATCGATAGTTATCATCTCATCTAAAGATCGGGACACCCTCGCCTCTATCAAGTGGTATCAGTTTTCAGGTTGCTCGGTGAGAATTTCCAGTTTCCCCTAGATTAGATTTATTTTCTTACCTATTGTCCAAGAAAAAGCCACAAAAAGTTAGATCTATTCATCCTTTTGTCCAAGCCAGTCTGAGCCTTTGCAATTTTCTATTCATTGTTTGCATTATTGAATTATCGGTTGCATCGTCGTGTCGAGTTGCTGGTCTTAGGGTCTAGTTCGTTTAGAGTTTCGAGTTCTGTTCACATTAGTCACGTCGCCGCTGCATCGTTATCCCTTCTGCTGTCCACCACACCATCCATCAAATTCCACCATGTGCTACCCATAGTTCATTGTCACAATCATAGTTGAGGTCGTTCACATCTTCGCTTGATCCAATATGCATCTTATCTAGTTTGTCTTGGAAAGAGGGAGAGAAAAAAAAGACAGAGAAAAAGAAAGAGAGAAAAAAAAAGAAAAAGGAAGTCAGAATAAAAGAGAAAGAAAAAAAAGTGTGAGGAAAAAAAAAGAGAAGAAAAAAAAAACAAAATTCGGATCTATCTAGACTCAATCTCGTAGTTGAATTCGGATTGGAATCTGTTTTGTGCACTGTTTAGTAAAACAGGCATACCTTCCTCATACGAAGTCCGTTTTGACTCCGCGAGTACTCAAATGAAAGCTAGTGACGAGCCGCATCTAAATAGTTGCAGAGACTTGTTCAATATTTGACACCTCAAAATCGTCTTCTAAATAGGTCTTTTTGCCCTCCGAAGTTCGCGGACACAGCTTATTCCAGTTTTTCAAGCCAGTTCCAGAATTCTTTCACTCCTCATATCAACTCGGAATTGAGTGATTCTTTTTGCATTGGAAAGCTTGAGTTAGTAGCATTCTTTGAAAAAAATTATCAGAAAATTGGCACAAACTTTTCAAGAGGAAAGTTGGAGAGAGTTGTTGTATATCCTGCTTGGCAGTTGTTTTTCATCATTATCTTTACTGCCGTTGTGATCTTCACTTATATCTTGCTGTCCAGAGCTACTTAGTATCCTTCATTGATTCTAGTTGTGCTACGCCGTGACCTCATTAGTGTTCTAGGCTCGCGTCTCTAGTCCGGTCTAGCCTAGGACCAGCACAGTACCGTCGTTGAGCGTTTATTCAACATTGCATCTCTGAATTGATTATTGCTAATATTTTGCTACCATATATAGCCAACCCAGCTCCACATATTTCTACACCGTGTATACGTACGTTCCCCTGGCAATCGCTTTACTCAATCTTTGGAGTTATTTGACACCGCTGGTTGCCTGTCACCACCTGCTGCTTGGTAAGAACTTGTAAGATATTGATATTTGCTTTACTGTGAGCGCTTTACCACCACATCCTAGTAGTTCATAGGAACATTATTCTTGAATTTTGTTTCTTGTTTCTACTAATCATGACAGGATCTAGAGTCAATTCATGGGGTTTGTCGATCGTGGGAGATGTGCCATCACCTATGCAAATACCACAACCGTCACGAGAGGTGCACAAACATCCAAATGCACATGATCAGGTTAATGTTTCTATACCACCATTTAATGGCCGCTTTAGACCTGCTTTATATATTGAATGGGAGTTTGACCTAAATAATATATTTGCTTCCAATAAGTTTGATGTACGTAAAAAAGTTAAGGTTGCGGTTGGTTCTTTCACTGGTTATGCTGTAGTTTGGTGGAGTGAATATTGTCGGTTACACCCTAATGATATACCTACTACTTGGGATGATTTGAAACTTGCCATGCGACATACATTCGTTCCCGCTTATTATACTCGTGACATGATTACAAAGTTGCAACATTTAAAACAAGGTAGTGACACCGTAACGAAATATTATGATACTTTACAAACTACCTTGCTGCATTCCTCTTTAGAAGAAAGTGAAGAAGATTTTATGGATAGATTTTGGGGAGGATTAAATCGTGACATTCAGGAGATACTAATTCATGAAGAGTGTTATCCTATGGACCATTTGTTTCATCTTGCTTGCAAAGCTGAACAGGAAATAAAACGACGTGTTGCGCACAAGGAGAACAAGCGCGAGATGCACATTCCAAGAGTTGATACGGTTGTCCCTTCAACTACTAAGCATACTATGACAACCACATCCGTTGTTGTGAGGACTACATCACCTCCACCATGTGACACATCATCACCGAGAGTGCCTACATCATCTGAGTTGATCATAAGAGGTAATGACAAAGGTACTAATCTTCCACTTCCACATGAGTATGATGAATGTCTTGTCAATTTAAGTGCACCATGCGGTGAGCTACCCACTACTTTGATCACACAAGCTACCTTAGAGGACTATGTTGATGATTTGACTTTGCCATGTGATCAAACAATTTTGAGTGAGCCCATTGAATTAACTATCAATGCAAAAGAATCAAGTGAATCAGGGAATAAATCAGATTTGGATCAAATATGTTTGAAAATAATTGTGCCAATGTTTAATCATTTTGATATGACCTCTAATCTTGGTGATGGTTCATCAATGTTGGGATGGTTTAATGATGAATATTGTCAATCTTTTCATATGAATAAGAGCTTCACTTATATGTGCAAACTGAGTTGCAATACTTTCATGCCTTCTACTTCTTGTGATAATATTTTGGCTTTATATTTTATTAACTATGAAATTTACTCATGTATACATGTGTCATATGTGCAAAATCCACGGGAAGTAAAAATGGATGACATATACATATACAACATGTACACCTTGTCTCTTTTGTTAGCCACATTTCAGATTAAGCAACGCCGAGGACGGCTTTGTTTTCGAGAAGGGGAGGATGATGAGGACATGACTACCTTGGATACGACCAAAAATATTGCATACATGCATATTTGTCAGGTGATTTCTAGTGCAAACTATTCAATAATCTATTTATGTTATCCAGAACAAAAATACTTCACACACTTTTGTGTTTTGTCTAATTGCAGGTGTATGGGACATTTGTACAATCCACATATGAAGATAAGGCAAAAGGAGAAGTTTAGGTTCTGTTCAAAAAGTCCTCTCACGTCACTTTTGGGCCAAGAGAAGATAGAGTCCAAGTCTCTCACGTTCTGGATTCAGATTCGGACTGCACAGACATACCTGACTCAAAACGCCAACAACTTTTTCATACGGACTCCGAATTGGGTGATTCTTTTTTTGTTGGAAACTAGATTTCGTGCTCTTTCCAACCCAATTGGATTCACCTTTAAATTCGTCCGGAGCATTGAGTTATGGTCGAAACAATCTGACGTTGCACCAGAATCCTAGTCAAACTACAAGTCCAAAGGTGTTGCATCACCTCCACTTGGGCCCATGAGCCTTGTACGACCTAGGGTTGGTTTTAGGCTGCCTTGGGACGTCCTCCCACCTCCTTGGCCGCCACCCCTTGCTCCTATATAAGTAGATCCATCTAGTAGCTTTTTCCTTGGGATTTGTTTAGTTAAAAGTTAGCCATTGCAACTTCGTGTACTTCGTTTGTGTCCAACGACCAGACCAAGACCACTTACGGATCCCCACCACTATCAATACTTCATATATATTCGCAATATTCAGATTGCATTATCATATTCTTGCTCGTTCTTCGATTGCTTGCAGGAATAGACCTTCGTGGTCAGGCTGATCGTGCTTCCGGCATCGTCAGTAACCTCAGGAGATTGGTTTAGCGATTGATAAGGCGCAACGTCGTGCACGTTTGTAGTCGGATCGTCAAAGTCGTCTCCACCAAATCGATAGTTATCATCTCATCGAAAGATCGGGACACCCTCGCCTCTATCATGACATATGATTGATCTCATTCAAAGCATATGACAAGTCAAGCGGATTGTCAAACATGATGTGACCTAAAGAATTGTCACAAGAAATCCTGCGTAACATGGCATCACAACTAAGAGACTCCACATGAGAATCATCATACTCATCGTAAATGGGTGAGAAATCATCACATGAGGAAATTGCACTAGCATGAATCATGGAAATAGGTTGACCAACATCATGCAAGCAATCAATGTCAAGAATGTCCACTAGTGGGACTAGAGCATCACCTTCACCCATGTTACCATTCTCATTCCACTCATGTGGTGTAGGTGAGGTGGCAAAGACCAAATTGTGGTCATCTTCATCTTGATGGAACCATGTGGGGGTGGGGGGTGCATCATATTCCACCATGGCCATCATCTTGTCCAAAGGAAGGACGTAGTCATCGCGAATCGGCGCGTCATCATATATGGGACCTAGCACCAAATGAGAAGACACAATAGAGGTAGAGGTTAAGTCGTTATAAATGAGAAGACACATCGTATATGGGGCTAGTGGTGAAGACACTCTCACTCTCAATATGGTGGCACAAGTCACTCAAGTCATCATACGTCACCGTGGTCGAAGGGAAAATCCCATGCTCAACCATCTCGTCGTTGTCACCGTGGATGAAGGCCGAAGATGGCACATTATCACTCTCCTCCATGACCGAAGAGAAAATCCCATGCTCGATCATCTCGTCATCGTCGCCGTGGATGAAGGCCGAAGATGGCACATCATCACTCTCGCCTCCTCAGATGGAAGCCTCATCCTTGCTCATCACCATGTCGTTTGCCTCAAAAGCTTGGTCCTTGAAGGTCTCCGTAGTCGTACTTGTCGCTGCACCGTCTTGAAAAAGAGTCGTGGAGGACTCGACATCATCAATGCCACAAAGAGGGATGGCGGTGAAGTCGAACTTGGGAGCATCGTCTTGGAGCTCATCGGGCTTGGACATCTTGGTGGTACTAGCCTCATGCTCGTCGTCTTTGAGCTTGGTCTTCGAGAAGTTTGCTTGGGGTGGAGAAGCCTTGGCCTTCATGAGTTCTTGTTCCGCCTTGAGAGCACCAATGTAGTAGTCGTCGAGGGACTTGTAGTTCTCGAGGAAGATAGTCTTGGAGATGTCGTTGTTCAATCCCATCATGAAGTGGAACTTCATTGACATGGGGCCGTCCACGCCGGCTCGTCGCAAGGCTTTTTTCATCTCCTTGAAGTACTCGTCGATGGACTTGGATCCTTGGATGGTGTTCTCCAATTGGCGTAGAAGTTGTTCCGTGTAGGTTGGAGGTACAAACTCTCACCGCAAAGCTCTCTTGGCCGTGGGCCAACTCATGTCGTAGGTCTCCGAAGGTGTGTGAAGCCACCATGTCGAGGCGTAGTCGTGGAAGTTTCTTGTGGCGCACTTCACTTGATCTTCGGGAGGAACTTGATGTAGCTTGAGGTAGTCGTCCATTAGGTGCTCCCACTCGAGATACTCCTCGGGTTCTTGAGTCCCATAGAAAGGAATCTCATGGTCGGTGTCGAGGCCGTACTAGCTCGTGGAAGTCGCGGACATGAGCTTGGGGAGCTTCTCTTGAGCGTAGTCTTGAGGTGCTTGTTGGTGAAGATGCCGTATGTCCGTAGGCGAAGATGCCTTGAAGTCACTTGGCGAAGATGCCAATGGAGATGGTGAAGTCGTTGAGCGGTTGTTGGTGTTGAGCTCTTGACCTTCACGTTCTTGTTGGTGATGGTGTCGATGCCAGTGTAATGTTGCCGAAGATGGTAGCTCGAAAGCATGTGCTCTTGAGCGTCTTCTCGAAGATGAGGAAGATCGCTTGTAGGACTTGATGAGGGATTTGATCTCCTCCATTTGAGCATTCATCTTGGCGTCGTTTGAGTTGTCCATGGCATCGGACTCGTTGTTGTTGTTGTAGACTGAGGGTGAAATACCTTGCCTATCCATCACAAGACTTGAGTAGAGGTGAGTAGGAAATGAGATAAACAATACCAAGTTACCTTTTCCCAAAGTTGAGGATGTATCCCGTTTCACTAAATGTGAGATGAAAGAATAGTGGAATTGGTACCGGACTTGTTCACTCACACCTACAAACTAAAGCTTATGGAGTAGCTCGGTGAGGATAGTGGCACAAAAATTTAATGCAAAATGTTAGCAAGAGTCAATAATGTTGAAAGAGATTCACAAATTCGCAAGTGAAACAAATAGACCAATAGCAAAGAATGGCACTCGGAAACACACACACGGATAGATAAATGGGGTCGTGCAACCAAGGAATGAGCACAAAATATGGAATCCACGGAAAACGCTCGTGTTGCACAACTCAAGAGAGACGCTAGCACGACTGCTTAATAGGCGGAATACGACACTTGTGTACAACCTATAAGATGCAAAATGGATAAACTTTCTATCCCAAGTATGCTATATATGTATGGTTCCCGGTGTTTCTCAAGATGATCCAAGATTATCGGATATGATATATTGTAATGCACTATGATACGATGCTATGGCTCTTGCTTACAAGCTCATTGTTCACTCTTTTTCTTTGCTTAAAAGCTTATTCTTTTTTTTAGGTATGGCCACGATGCACAAACCAAGATAGCAATTGTGTATATGCGGGAACAATCTTGTGACACAAGTATGATGATACCAATATGATATGGTATGTATGCAATGCAAGGTGTAGATCACTAATGTGCACAAGTAGCGTTCCCGGCAATACTCAAATGGCTAGTCTCGATAGGCAAGTGACGCAAAATGGGCTAGGGGTTAACAATTGCAATTGCAAGGGGAATATACAACGGTGTCGTCGAGGTTACCATCTGTTGCGATGATGAGAGGCGGTGTTGTCGATGTCAACCCGTTCCTAATTAGCCGAAACACCTTAGGAAACGGAAAAACCACAACTCAAAATCTCAAGGACAAAAGTCAAATGGTGGTAGCGGGAATGCGGTGGTGGTTTTGCAAAAGCTCAATGGGATTGCGGAAATGCAATGATGGGTTTAGGAGGACGCAATGCGGAAGTCGAGGGTAAGGTGGTGGACTATACACGGTGTCGGAGTTGGAAGCACGGTCCCTAAGTAGCTGAAACACCTTAGGAGACACAACTCACAACACAAACGAAATTGGGTTAAGTTGGGATGGCGGAAGTGTGTGTTGGGTAAGTCTATGCGGAAGTTATAGTGGTGGTTGATGAAGAAGCACCTTAGGAGACTCAAATCACTACTCAAACAACCACAAATGCTATATGGAACGACAAGGGTTAGGTTGCGGAAGTCGGTGGTGGTTATGCGGAGGTTGTGGTGGAAGCCCTAGGCAAAGATGCCAAAGTTCCAAAACTTTGATGGAGTCAAATGGTCATGTAACCTATCTAGATGGATAGAGGATGTCAATAGCTACTCAACGAGCTAAAGGACGAGAAAATCGGACTCCGGATGTGGAAGTTATGGGCAAAACGGTGAAACACGGGAGGCTGAAATCTACAGGGGTCGGACATCCGGGGTTGGGTCCGGATTTTCGGGGGTCAATGTCCAGAACCGTGCAGATTTGGTGCTCCAGGAGCCGGATGTCCGGCTTGGGGCCCGGATGTCCTGCCCGATGGCCCGGATGTCCGGCCCGACGATTCCAGGATTTGGACTTCGAAACTCGATTTGGGGCGGAAATGGATGATTTCGGGGGCAAAATTTGATGGATTTTGTGGATGGAAAGGGGGAAAGATGGGGGAAAGCTAGATCCACTTGAAACCAAGCAAATCCATGGATCAAAGTCAACAAAACATCATCAAACCAACAAATCACCAAAAACAATTGGGGGCTATTTTTGGTGGTGATTTTCGAATTTAGGACGAAATCAAACAAAACAAGGCTAGAAAACGATGGGAGGGACTCCAAATACGTGATCAACGTGGCTCATGATACCATATGATACAGGGCTAACCCGGTGTAGGCCAATCTTTCACGATTGGGGTGGGTTCCCTCGAAGAACACGATGAACACGGGGAAGAACGGAGAGAAATCACAAGGGAAAACACTCAAGAACAAGTCCAATCACACATCCACTAGACAATCAAACACACAAGATCCACAAGGTACATGAACAACAAAGGGAAAGATATAAGGTAAGGTTCATCTCCATGAGGAGGTCTTGAAGGGGGCCGCCCAAGAGGGGGTCTTGATGATATATCCCGCAGGATCTTCTCCTAGATGGAGGTCTTGGCCTCCAAAAGGAGTAGTAGTCTCTCTCTCTCTCAAGAGTAGAGTAAGGTAGGAGCAAAGCTCACACACAAATGAGCTATCACTTTGCTAACCCTAGAATGGAGGAGGGGGTGGTCTATTTATAGTCTAAGCCACGAAAGGGTAAGTGGGAAAGGGATACATGGGCCTCTAGCCCGACTCTGCGCGCAGGCAGGCGCCGGATGTCCGGGCTGGCGGCCGAATGTCTGGGGCTTCGCGAGTCGCCGGATGTCCGGGCTCGGGCCGGATGTCCGGGCTGAAGTGGCCAAACTTCGGGTGCGTTCTGTCGTCGATGCCGGATTTCCGGGGGAAGGGCCGGATGTTCGGGCTTTGGCGAGACGCCGGATGTCCGGGGCTGGCGCCGGATGTCCGGCCGCTGATGCTCTTGGCCGTCTGTTGGGCAGCTCTTGCGCGGCTGCCCAGGCGCCGGATGTCCGGCCTTTGGCCCGGATGTCCGGCCGCAGTTGCTTCAGCAGCTCCGTCTTCTTCTTCCGTCGTCGCTTCCATGCTTCTCTCGTGGATGGTGTAGTTGTTCCTTGGCGCTTGCACTCCTCCTCGTCATCCGTAGTGTTCCGACAATACCTATGCATGCACACGAGTGGAGTGTCAAGTAGTATACCATCCTCAAAGGGGTCAAGTGAGCACGTGTAAAGGAGATGATTCACCTTTGTATATGTGAAGTCGATGTCGCACGTGTCACTTGCCGAACGGACTCTTGACATGGTGATGTCCATAGGATGCTCCGCATCAAGCGCCCTCAGGGCTGCATCATTCCCAGGTCGCGTGGGTCCGTTCCTGCGGCATGTATCCCTTTTTATGTCTTTAGCTTACCTTGCTGGGGGGCGCCCCTCGGGCTGCATCGTCCCCAAGCTGCTCGGGCCTGACCCAGTGGCATGTACCTCCCCTACGTTTACTTGAGCCAGTTTGCTTTCCATGCTTATCTATCTATGACTATCACCTGCTTGATTGTCACCTACCACGGGAGCAGCTCACGCTGGCACGACGCTTGTGCTTGGGTCCGTCCCTGCAACGTCGACAAATCTGAGCGGTCGAGCTCTGGCCGCAGCACGCCCCGCGCGCGCCACCTCACTAGGCCCTCAGTGCCTTCGTTCTCTTGCGGAGCGACCAATGGCCGGCCGGCGATTATAATGGTAATCTGCGCCCTCCCTCATGCTGACTTGCAGGAACCTCCTAAGGACCATGGCAGGCGGCGCCGCGGGCTCCCTCTTCTCCCATGTAATCCGCTTACGCGTTAAAAGGGGGGCTCCTGAGCATCACAACTCAGGAGCTCTTACTGGCTCTCTAGCCCTCACCCCCTGACCTTGACCACGGCATCGCGACCTGGCATACCAGCGGCGGCTGAGCTCGTTCGAGGGCCGGGACCTGGGACTGTAGAACACGAAGGAGAGCGTGGGGAAGAGGAGGAGACTCGTACGGGCCTGACCTGGCTATGCTACGACCGCCTACGCACGAGTCTGGTGCCTCGCGAAGGACCGACCCTGGACTGCCAAGATAAGTTTCACGCTCGGGTCAACCAATCGCTACGGCATAGAGTTCTCATTTGCGTTGCCCCGCTACGGCAACGTAGTCTCCCTTTCCTACCTCTCGGCGGTCGCTTGCGCGCTAAAGGGGACCTCCTGAGCATCGCGTCTCAGGGGCTCTTACTGGACCTCGGGACGCTCACCTCCTGGCCTTGACCACGGCATCGCGACCTGGCATACCAGCGACGGCTGCAGCCTGCCTGGGGACCGGGACCTGTCAACGTAGAGCACCAAGCCGTCGCGAGGTTGGAAAGGGGAAACCGAGCCGAAACGGGACACACACACGCACAATTTCATAATAAGGATAATATCAACAAAGGACATTGCGGACCCTTTACACGCCCTGTGGGGTACTTCTCGATTCCTCGCAGGGAACAAAAGGAAAGAACTTCTAGGAGCCCTATCTATACGCGCCCCAGCGGCCGACGCCATCATCAACAGTGGGCCACGGGAGGCTGGCGCCAACCTCATCCTGATCAGCGGCGGCGACGGCCGGATGCTGCAGCCTTGCTCCGGGCGCGGCGAGAGCTTGCGGGCACGTGGCTGTCGTCGCTCGTCTCCGGAGTCTCGTAGAGCTCGGGAAAATTGCTGGACTCCCAAGCGTCGTTGCTGCTACCAGAGGAGCCGCTGGCGACGCGGATAGCAGGCCCTGCCCCTGCTGCGACGCCGTCCTGACGGCCCCTTCCGGAGCAGCACTCCACGGCGGCCTTCCGTGTTGAAGACCTTGAAGGACAGCGTGGAGGCGCCGTCGTACTCGAAGTGGATCGCGAGGGCGCCTTCCGCACGGCACACTCGAGCGACCTCACCCCAGCCTCAGGTCATGAAGATCTTGCCCAAGGAGACGGCTTCAACATCCGCTCCAGTCGCCGGCGTGTCGCAGTCGGCGTGCTGCAGCTAAAGCTCGAGGGGCCCCCTCGGCGGCATCTCGGCAGAGAAGAAGGAAGGGAAGCGGATCCAGGTGCGCGGAGGCATCGCCGCCCACAACACAAGTTCGTGTGAGGAGTCTGCGGCGTGGACTCCGGGGCGGCGACGCGCGCCACTGCGGTGCGGCGACCATGGCCGCGGCGCGCGCGGCGCCGCTCGCCGCCTCTTCCTCCTAAGCCCTCGGCTTGGGCGTACAGGGGTAGCGGATACCCAGGAGGAGGCCGCTCGCACCAAGGCCTTGTCACCTCCTGCACCACCACCACGTCACGGCAGTGGACCGGCCTCTTCTTTGGTGGAAGCGGCCCTGGCTCATCGCGGGGAGTCTTTCCCTTCTCCGCAGCGGAAAACCTTCGGATGGGTGCCATTGGTGTCGCTACTGGCAATGGAGCAATGGGGGAGAAGCAAGCGGAATGGGAAGAGATGGGCGACGGGGGCTCTGCCCCCCTCCCCACTTATAGCAGGAGAAGTCCAACCAGCGCCCCCCATGATCACAGGTAATGATGGCTTTTCCTTGCATGCAGCAGGGACTCGTCAAGTCGGGCAGTTGCCGAGGCAGCATGGGGAAGCGGGGACGCCCACGTCCAATCAACCGCCACACGTCGACCAAGGCCGCAGGTTGTTGGGGCCTGCGGCGCTCCGCACTTGCCCTTTGGCTTCGCCTTGAAGCCATGTCCGAGCGCGTCCTGGGCCCGGGGGCTACTGTCGATGTTCTGGGAATAGGGGTCCCCAGACTTGCCTACTTGCGGCCCACGGCGTGGCTCTACGAGCGGGCCGGTACGACCCATCTTCACCAACAAGCAGACCCTCGCGAGGGGCCAAGCCTCACGAGGCGGACGACACAAGACCTCCTCGGGAGCGGCCTCACCAGGCTGGCTCGCGAGGGGCCGAGAGATCAAGGCAGGGCAAACCTCGCGAGGTTCTCATGACGCAAGCCATGATGATCGAGACCAGGCAGGCGCCAGCGTGAACAGTGTCCTTGCTTCCTCTTTGGTGCTAAGGAGGCAAGCGCAGGTGAGGAGTACCTAAGCATCAGGCAAAGGTTTCCATATCGGTGCAACGAGACCAAGACCAGCGGGAAGACAAGATGGAGGTCATCGTGGAGCCCAAGCCGGCGTCACCACCAGAGCCTTTGGCAGGCGAAGACCACCTTTAGTAAGGGTAGCTTGTACTAGCTGTCCCCTTTCAAATTGGCCGTTGTGGCATCCCTTCCCGCTCAATAGTTGGGAAGAGGACCAGGGCCTCTATAAATAGGACTAGCCACCACAGTAGGAGGCAACTCAGCGGGAACTCGTCTCGAACTCATTCAGTTCATCCTCACACCCACCAAGCACAAGAACACCTCGCCTCAGGAGGCTGTTCTTCCCCTTGTACTGTTCATCCTCAGCCCGAGAGGCAATCCACCACAGCACACTGGAGTAAGGTATTACACCACAACGGTGGCCCGAACCAGTATAAATCTTGTGTCTCTTGTGTTGCGAGTTCGACGAGCTAAGCTTACAGATCCCAGTGAGGCTGAGGGCGTGATCTGGTAGGGGGGAATCTTCGTGCGCACCCCAATGTTCGAACCTCGAGGGTTTTGCCGGAACCCGAAATCCGACACTCATGATATTTATGCCTTGTGTGTTGCATCCAATTCTTGGATTACTTGTTCCTATCATATGCTTGGTTGCAGCAATGTCATTTCTTCACATATGCAATGTCCCTTTGCTTGCTATATGCTTGCGTTGATTACCTCACACATGATGAACAATTGCTCTTCATATTGTGTTGAGTGCCACACTATATTCACTACACCCTATACATGTTGATGAGAACATCAATACCATTGTTACACCCACAGCCCCTGCTGCTATACATACTGGACCAATTACTAGAGCTCGCGCACGCCAATTAAATTACCAGGTACTTTCGTTTCTTGGTAATGATTCTAATATTCATGAGAATATGATGCTGCCTAAATTGGATACATTTGTTTTGCTTACAAATGAAGGGCCTAGCTTTGAGAAGGATGAACATTGGAGCAAGAACAAGCATGGAGATGATGGCATGCGCATGGGGAACAAGAACGGAGTTACAAGTGATGATTTCAAGACGTTGAAGCCACCATAATGCGTGCATGAAACCTTGGACGAAATATACAAGATGCTACTTCATAACTTTCGTCCAGAGGCTATTCTAGGTGCTGCGTCACCTTATTATTGGGCCAGGCCCATGTAATTTCGAAATACATCATTATAGGCTGTTTTTAGAGTCCGTATGTGTGGGGAAACAAGAGATAGGGTTGGTTTCGGACCCCTTCCTCAAGGGCCACGAAATTCCCCCCCTCTTCCTCCATATATACAGCCCTTAGGGCGTCGTTTAGACTTTGGGTTTTGTTTAGATTAAAAGTTCGCCATAGCTGCAACTTCGCGTACTTCGTTTGTGTTCAGCGACCAGACAAAGGCGTCATAGAACTCCACCTTGATCAATAAAGCTTTCATCTTATATTCGCAATATCCAGATTGCAATCTCAGTTTCTTGCTTGTTCTTCGTTTGCTCGCAGGAAACAGACCCTCGTGGTCAGGTTGATCGTGCTCCGGCGTGGTCGATAACCTCTCGGAGTTGGTTTAGCAATTGCTAAGGCGCGACGTCCTCGCACGTTCGTAGTCGGATCGTCAAAGTCGACTTCCACCAAAGCGATATCCATCATCTCATCGAAAGACGGGACACCTTTGCCTATATCACATGTTATGCTTGGATTGTCTTGCACTTGACCCATGTGTTTAGACACTTCATTTTATTTGGTGTTGTGAATGATTCCTGTGCCTACCATAGAACTTTCATTGAGCGCTTTGTGCATGGTTGCTATGACCTGAAGTAGATGCTTATTCTCTTGTCACACATATTAGCATGTCCTCCCCATTTGCATGCTGTTTCCATGATGTTCTGCTACTCCTTGAGCTTGTGTTGGTTTTCCCTTGAAGAGGAAAGGGTGGTGCAGCAAAGTAGAGTAAGTATTTCCCTCAGTTTGAGAACCAATGATGAGGACATCAATACCATTGTTACACCCACAACCCCTACTGTTACATAATAATGGACCAATTACTAGAGCTCGCGCACGCCAATTAAATTACCAGGTACTTTTGTTTCTTGGTAATGATTCTAATGTTCATGAGAATATGATGCTGCCTAAATTATATACTTTTGTTTTGCTTACAAATGAAGGGCCTGGCTTGGAGAAGAATGAACATTGGAGCAAGAACAAGCATGGAGTTGATGGCATGCGCAAGGGGAACAAGAACGGAGTTACCAGTGATGATTTCAGGACTTTGAAGCCACCATAAGGAGTGAATGAAGCCTTGGACGAAATATACAAGAGGCCACTTCATAAATTTCGTCCAGAGGCTATTCTAGGTGCTGCGTCACCTTATTATTGGGCCAGGCCCATGTAATTTCGAAATACATAAGTATAGGCTGTTTTTAGAGTCCGTATGTGTGGGGAAACAAGAGATAGGGTTGGTTTCGGACCCCTTCTCCAAGGGCCACGAAATTCCCCCCTCTTCCTCCATATATACAGCCCTTAGGGCACCGTTTAGACTTTGGGTTTTGTTTAGATTAAAAGTTCGCCATAGCTGCAACTTCGCGTACTTCGTTTGTGTTCGGCGTCACAGAACACCACCTTGATCAATAAAGCTTTCATCTTATATTCGCAATATCCAGATTGCAATCTCAGTTTCTTGCTTGTTCTTCATTTGCTCGCAGGAAACAGACCCTCGTGGTCAGGTTGATCGTGCTCCGGCGTGGTCAATAACCTCTCGGAAATGGTATAGCGATTGCTAAGGCGCGACGTCCTCGCACGTTCGTAGTCGGATCGTCAAAGTTGACTTCCATCAAAGCGATATCCATCATCTCATCGAAAGACGGGACACCTTTGCCTCTATCAGCCAAGGTATCAATCCAGTAGGAGATAACGCACAAGTCACCGAATACCTGCACAAACAATCAAACAACTTGCACCCAACGCGATAAAGGGGTTGTCAATCCCTTCATGGTTACTTGCAAAGGTGAGATCTGATAGAGATAGATAAACGGTAAAGTATATATTTTTGGTATTTTTGGTTTATAGATCGGAAAGTAAAAGATTGCAAAGAAAGTAAATAGGAAACTAATATTGTAGATCGGAAACTTATATGATGGAAAAATAGAAACTTATATGATGGAAAATAGACCCGGGGGCCATAGGTTTCACTAGAGGCTTCTCTCAAGATAGAAAATATTACGGTGGGTGAACAAATTACTGCCGAGCAATTGATAGAAGATCGCATAATTATGACAATATCTAAGGCAATGATCATGAACATAGGCATCACGTCCGTGTCAAATAGACCTGATGAGGACATCAATACCATTGTTACACCCACAGCCCCTGCTGCTATACATACTGGACCAATTACTAGAGCTCGCGCACGCCAATTAAATTACCATCTACTTTCGTTTCTTGGTAATGATTCTAATGTTCATGAGAATATGATCCTGCCTAAATTGGATACATTTGTTTTGCTTACAAATGAAGGGCCTAGCTTTGAGAAGGATGAACATTGGAGCAAGAACAAGCATGGAGATGATGGCATGCGCATGGGGGACAAGAACGGAGTTACAAGTGATGATTTCAGGACGTTGAAGCCACCATAATGCGTGCATGAAGCCTTGGACGAAATATACAAGATGCTACTTCATAACTTTCGTCCAGAGGCTATTCTAGGTGCTGCGTCACCTTATTATTGGGCCAGGCCCATGTAATTTCGAAATACTTGAGTATAGGCTATTTTTAGAGTCCGTATGTGTGGGGAAACAAGAGATAGGGTTGGTTTCGGACCCCTTCCCCAAGGGCCACGAAATTCCCCCCTCTTCCTCCATATATACAGCCCTTAGGGCGTCGTTTAGACTTTGGGTTTTGTTTAGATTAAAAATTCGCCATACCTGCAACTTTGCGTACTTCGTTTGTGTTCAACGACCAGACAAAGGCGTCACAGAACCCCACCTTGATCAATAAAGCTTTCATCTTATATTCGCAATATCCAGATTGCAATCTCAGTTTCTTGCTTGTTCTTCGTTTGCTCGCAGGAAACAGACCCTCGTGGCCAGGTTGATCGTGTTCCGGCGTGGTCAATAACCTCTCGGAGTTGGTTTAGCGATTGCTAAGGCGCGACGTCCTCGCACGTTCGTAGTCGGATCATCAAAGTCGACTTCCATCAAAGCGATATCCATCATCTCATCGAAAGACGGGACACCTTTGCCTCTATCAAGTGGTATCAGAGCCAGGTTTCGATCCTGGGAGCTGTGGGTTATGGGCCCACCACACTTCCGCTGCGCCTAAACAAAGCGATGAGACTGATTGTGATGAGGACATCAATACCATTGTTACACCCACAGCCCCTGCTGCTATACATACTGGACCAATTACTAGAGCTCGCGCACGCCAATTAAATTACCAGGTACTTTCATTTCTTGGTAATGATTCTAATGTTCATGAGAATATGATGCTGCCTAAATTGGATACATTTGTTTTTCTTACAAATGAAGGGCCTGGCTTTGAGAAGGATGAACATTGGAGCAAGGACAAGCATGGAGATGATGGCATGCGCATAGGGGACAAGAACAGAGTTACAAGTGATGATTTCAGGACGTTGAAGCCACCATAATGCGTGCATGAAGCCTTGGACGAAATTTGCAAGATGCTACTTCATAACTTTCGTCCAGAGGCTATTCTAGGTGCTGCGTCACCTTATTATTGGGTCAGGCCCATGTAATTTCGAAATACTTGAGTATAGGCTATTTTTAGAGTCTGTATGTGTGGGGAAACAAGAGATAGGGTTGGTTTCGGACCCCTTCCCCAAGGGCCACGAAATTCCCCCCTCTTCCTCCATATATACAACCCTTAGGGCGTCGTTTAGACTTTGGGTTTTGTTTAGATTAAAAGTTCGCCATAGCTGCAACTTTGCGTACTTCGTTTGTGTTCAACGACCAGACAAAGGCGTCACAGAACCCCACCTTGATCAATAAAGCTTTCATCTTATATTCGCAATATCCGGATTGCAATCTCAGTTTCTTGCTTGTTCTTCGTTTGCTCGCAGGAAACAGTCCCTCGTGGCCAGGTTGATCGTGCTCCGGCGTGGTCAATAACCTCTCGGAGTTGGTTTAGCGATTGCTAAGGCGCGACGTCCTCGCACGTTCGTAGTCGGATCGTCAAAGTCGACTTCCATCAAAGCGATATCCATCATCTCATCGAAAGACGGGACACCTTTGCCTCTATGAAGTGGTATCAGAGCCAGGTTTTGATCCTGGGACCTGTGGGTTATGGGCCCACCACACTTCCGCTGCGCCTAAACAAAGCGATGAGACTGATTGTGATGAGGACATCAATACCATTGTTACACTCATAGCCCCTGCTGCTATACATACTGGACCAATTACTAGAGCTCGCGCACGCCAATTAAATTACCAGGTACTTTTGTTTCTTGGTAATGATTCTAATGTTCATGAGAATATGATGCTGCCTAAATTGGATACATTTGTTTTGCTTACAAATGAAGGGCCTAGCTTTGAGAAGGATGAACATTGGAGCAAGAACAAGCATGGAGATGATGTCATGCGCATGGGGGACAAGAACGGAGTTACAAGTGATGATTTCAGGACGTTGAAGCCACCATAATGCGTGCATGAAGCCTTGGACGAAATATACAAGATGCTACTTCATAACTTTCGTCCAGAGGCTATTCTAGGTGCTGCGTCACCTTATTATTGGGCCAGGCCCATGTAATTTCGAAATACTTGAGTATAGGCTATTTTTAGAGTCCGTATGTGTGGGGAAACAAGAGATAGGGTTGGTTTCGGACCCCTTCCCCAAGGGCCACGAAATTCCCCCCTCTTCCTCCATATATACAGCCCTTAGGGCGTCGTTTAGACTTTGGGTTTTGTTTAGATTAAAAGTTCGCCATAGTTGCAACTTTGCGTACTTCGTTTGTGTTCAACGACCAGACAAAGGCGTCACAGAACCCCACCTTGATCAATAAAGCTTTCATCTTATATTCGCAATATCCAGATTGCAATCTCAGTTTCTTGCTTGTTCTTCGTTTGCTCGCAGGAAACAGACCCTCGTGGCCAGGTTGATCGTGCTCCGGCGTGGTCAATAACCTCTCGGAGTTGGTTTAGCGATTGCTAAGGCGCGACGTCCTCGCACGTTCGTAGTTGGATCCTCAAAGTCGACTTCCATCAAAGCGATATCCATCATCTCATCGAAAGACGGGACACCTTTGCCTCTATCAAGTGGTATCAGAGCCAGGTTTCGATCCTGGGACCTGTGGGTTATGGGCCCACCACACTTCCGCTGCGCCTAAACAAAGCGATGAGACTGATTGTGATGAGGACATCAATACCATTGTTACACCCACAGCCCCTGCTGCTATACATACTGGACCAATTACTAGAGCTCGCGCACGCCAATTAAATTACCAGGTACTTTTGTTTCTTGGTAATGATTCTAATGTTCATGAGAATATGATGCTGCCTAAATTGGATACATTTGTTTTGCTTACAAATGAAGGGCCTATCTTTGAGAAGGATGAACATTGGAGCAAGAACAAGCATGGAGATGATGTCATGCGCATGGGGGACAAGAACGGAGTTACAAGTGATGATTTCAGGACGTTGAAGCCACCATAATGCGTGCATGAAGCCTTGGACGAAATATACAAGATGCTACTTCATAACTTTCGTCCAGGGGCTGTGGGTGTAACAATGGTATTGATGTCCTCATCATCCTCCCCTTCTTGAAATGAAGTCGTCCTCGACGGAAGCTCATCTCCCTCACCCAAATAAGGCTTCAAATCTGCAATGTTAAAAGTGGGACTAACCCCAAAATCTGCAGGCAGCTCAAGTTTATATGCATTATCATTTATTTTCTCTAACACCTTAAAAGGACCATCAGCACGTGGCATTAGCTTTGATTTGCGCAAATCAGGAAATCTATCCTTACGCAAATGTAACCAAACAAGATCTCCAGGTGCAAACACAACATGTTTTCTACCCTTATCTCCAGCAAGTTTATATTTAGCATTCATACGGTCAATGTTTTCCTTAGTTAACTCATGCATTTTTAAGATCAATTCAGCACGTTGTTTAGCATCAAAATTAACCTTCTCCGAAGATGGAAGAGGCAACAAATCAATAGGTGCACGAGGTAGGAAACCATACACAATTTCAAAAGGGCACATCTTAGTAGTAGAATGCAATGAACGATTATAAGCAAACTCAATATGAGGCAAGCATTCTTCCCACATTTTCTTATTATTCTTCAAAACAGCCCTAAGCATAGTAGACAATGTTCTATTGACTACTTCAGTTTGTCCATCAGTTTGGGGGTGACAAGTAGTACTAAAAAGCAGTTTAGTCCCCAACTTAGCCCATAAACATCTCCAAAAGTGGCTAAGAAATTTAGTATCACGATCTAAAACAATAGTATTTGGCACACCATGCAAACGGATAATTTCACGGAATAACAAATCAGCAACATTAACAGCATCATCGCTTTTATGACATGGTATAAAGTGTGCCATTTTTGAGAATCTATCCACGACAACAAATATGCTATCCCTCCCCTTCTTTGTTCGAGGTAAACCTAAAACAAAGTCCATAGATATATCCTCCGAAGGAACACTAGGTACAGGCAAAGGCATATATAAACCATGAGGATTGAGTCGTGACTTAGCTTTTTGACATGTAGTGCAGCGAGCAACAAAACGCTCAACATCCCGTCTCATCTTTGGCCAAAAGAAATGTGTAGCAAGTACGACCTCCGTCTTCTTCACGCCAAAGTGTCCCATTAATCCTCCTCCATGCGCCTCCTGCAACAACAAAAGACAAAGAGAGCTAGCTGGAATGCATAGCTTGTTAGCACGGAACACAAATCCATCATTAACGACAAACTTGTTCCAGGTTCTTCCTTCTTTACAATTCTGCAAAACATCTTTAAAATCAGCAGCATGCACATATTGATCTTTGATGGTCTCCAAACCAAATATTTTGAAGTCAAGTTGTGACAGCATAGTATAGCGACGAGACAATGCATCAGCAATAACATTTTCTTTACCCTTCTTGTGTTTAATGACATAAGGGAAAGTTTCAATGAATTCAACCCATTTAGCATGTCTACGATTCAGTTTAGCTTGACTTTTAATATGTTTCAAAGATTCATGATCAGAATGTATAACAAATTCTTTGGGCCATAAATAATGTTGCCATGTTTCTAAAGTCCGAACAAGAGCATATAGTTCTTTATCATAAGTAGAATAATTCAGACTAGGCCCACTCAATTTTTCAGAAAAGTATGCAACAGGTTTACCATCTTGTAATAACACACCTCCTAATCCAATTCCACTAGCATCACATTCAAGCTCAAAAGTCTTATTAAAATCAGGAAGTTGGAGTAAAGGAGCATGTGTCAACTTATCTTTCAATACCGTGAAGGCTTCTTCCTGTGCGGTACCCCAAACAAAAGGCACATCCTTCTTTGTAAGCTCGTTGAGAGGTGCAGCAATGGTGCTAAAATCTCTCACAAAACGCCTATAGAAACCAGCGAGTCCAAGAAAACTCCACACTTGTGTGACCGTTTTGGGCTGCGGCCAACTCTCAATAGCTTCAATCTTGGCTTTATCAACTTCAATTCCCTATGGAGTAACAACATCGCCAAGAAAAGATACTCGGTCGGTGCAAAAGGTGCACTTCCCAAGGTTACCAAACAAACGTGCATGACGTAGAGCAATAAAAACAGCACGTAAATGTTCCAAATGTTCTTCCAAAGATTTGCTATAAATCAGTATATCATCAAAATAGACTACCACAAATCGTCCAATGAAAGCACGTAAAACTTCGTTCATTAGTCTCATGAAAGTACTAGGTGCATTAGTTAACCCAAAAGGCATGACTAACCACTCATATAAACCAAACTTAGTTTTAAATGCAGTTTTCCATTCATCTCCCAATTTCATACGAATTTGATGGTATCCACTACGCAAATCAACTTTGGAGAATATTGTAGAGCCACTCAATTCATCAAGCATATCATCGAGCCTAGGAATAGGATGACGATAACGAATAGTAATATTATTAATGCCTCTACAATCAACACACATACGCGACGTACCATCCTTTTTAGGCACGAGTATAATAGGAACAGCACAAGGACTAAGAGATTCGCGTATATAACCTTTGTCGAGCAGCTCCTGTACTTGACGCATAATCTCCTTCGTCTCCTCTGGATTGGTACGGTATGGTGCACGGTTGGGTAGCGATGCACCGGGAATTAAGTCAATTTGATGCTCAATCCCTCGAATAGGTGGTAATCCCGGTGGCACGTCTTGTGGAAAGACGTCAGCGAACTCCTGCAAAATGTTAGTGACGGCAGGGGGCAAAGAGCAAGGCACGTCCTCGAATGAAAATAATGCCTCTTTGCACACAAAAGCATAGCAAACAGATTTGTTGAAATCTAGCTCATCAATATCAGATTTTGTGGCAAGTAAACATGCACTTTTCAATTTAATTTCAGAAAAAACACTAGATGGTTTATTATTAGGTTTCATTTGTTGCTCAAATTCTTTTGCCACAATCTGATTTTCACTCTTATTTTTCTCCTGTTTTGCTTTATTAGCTCTATTAATGTCATCTTTCAAAATGGAATCAGGAGTCATAGGAAGCAAAGTAATATTTTTATCCTTATGAACAAGAGTATACTGATTGTTTCTACCATGGTGTACAGAATTTTTATCAAATTGCCATGGTCTACCAAGTAATAAGGAACATGCTTGCATGGGTACCACATCACAATCAACATAATCAGCATATGTAGAGATACTAAAATGCACACGAACAGTACGTGTTACCTTAACCTTGCCGCTGTTGTTGAACCATTGGATGTAGTAAGGATGTGGATATGGTCTTGTGGTGAGAGATAGTTTCTCCACCATCTCCATGCCAGCCAAGTTGTTACAGCTCCCTCCATCTATGATGACGCGAACAGAACGTTCCTTCACAACTCTCTTTGTATGGAACAAATTATGCCTCTGATTTTGCTCTGCTTGTGTGACCTGCACACTCAAAACACGTTGAGCAACTAAACATTCATACCTGTCAGCGTCTTCAGGAGCCATGTATTGCGTCTCATTTTCAGAATCATCTCCACCATGTTCTTCACGTGTAATAAGAGCCAAAGTCTCCTCATCATAGTCACTAGCGGACTCATACCCACCATCCTCAGTAGCAATCATTACACGCTGAGATTTGCATTCTCGCGCATAATGTCCTCTTCCCTTACAACGACGACAAATAATATCACTTGTGTGCCCTGTTGATGCCATGGAAGAAGAAGAGCTCTGTGCAGGCCCGGCAGGTGCGCTCTTGGCAGATAGTGGTGGTTGTGCCTGCTTTCTTGTATCATGGCTGGAGCTGGAACCTGATGGAGGTGCTGGTGCAGTGGAAGTAGAAGATGCACGCGGTGTCCATGATGAAGGTTGACCTGCAGAAAAGTTAGTTCGCGCCAATGCTTGTCGATCCTGCACTTCACGTTCAGCTTTACAAGCAAGATGGAATAAACGAGTGATATTAGTATACTCCTTATACTCTAGAATGGTCTGAATCTCTCTATTTAAACCACCCATAAAACATGCAAGCATAGCTTCATTCTCCTCAACAATACCACATCTAATCATGCCAGTTTGTAATTCCTGATAATATTCTTCTACAGAATTTTTCCCTTGTCGTAAACGCTGCAGTTTTTGCAGCAATTCACGTTGATAATATGGTGGAACCCAACGAGTACGCATAGCAGTTTTCAAAGCAGCCCAAGTAGCTGGAATAGGATATAATCTACAATGTTCAGACCACCATACACATGCAAAACTTGTGAAAGCACAAACAGCAGCAGCAACCCGTCTCTCCTCGGGATATTGTAAACATGTAAAACGTTGTTCAGTTTCTAACTCCCAAGTAAGATATACATCAGGAATGTATCTACCCTCAAACGGTGGAATATTCAATTTCAGTTTAGGAACATGGTCATGATCTCGTACCTGAGGTGGTGGTGCAGGCCTACCGTTGCGAATATATACCTGAGGTCGACCTGCTGGAGGTGGTGCTGGTGGCTGCACGTAGTTCTGATTTTGATCAACCTCATCCTCATAATCACCCGCATAATCGTCATCCTCCTCAGCCGCCGCAGTAGCAGGAGCCAAAGAAGCATCAACAGTAGGTGCAGCGGCACCCGAATTTTGACCAGTCTCAATTGGAACGCGCTGTGCTCGTCCCACTTGATTTGGAAGGCGGCGTTGGAGATGTGGTTGTTGTTGTTGTAGAGGTGCGACAGGTGCAGCCGGTGGTGGTTGGGGAAGACGCTTGAGCAATTCATTAAACCTGTTATCCAGCTTTGTCTCAAACGACTTCTCCACGGCATCTATCTTCTCCATAGCCTCTTCAAATCTGTTTAGCACATCTCCCACCTGGCCACTCATCATTTGCTGAAATTTATCATGCAACCCCTTGTTCGTCATGTTCTCCCAATCAGTCTCATCGGCTTGTGATCCTGCCATGGTTAGCAGCAATAGAAACACAAAAGAATATGATCCTACAGACTACTAGGAAGTGGTGGTGATGGTGGTGTGTCACAAATCCTTCAAGCGAATCTCAAATTCTTACCAGTTCTTACCCAGCAGCAGGTGGTGATCGGCAACCGTTGTAGTCAAAACTCTCAAAGCTTGGATAGAGCGATTACCAGGGAGAGTCAAACGCACGACGTAGATGTATGTGGAGCTAGGAAGGCTTATAATATGGTAGCAAAAAGGGTCAGCAATAATCAATTCAGATATGCAAAGTTGAATAAACGCTCAACGACGGTACTGTGCTGGTCCTAGGCTAGACCGTGCTAGAGACGCGAGCCTAGAACACTAACAAAATCACGGCGCTGCACGTAAACGAGGGAGGAGCACACTCTGAATTTTTTTTGCACTTTTTTTCCTCTTTTTTTTTGCTCCGCAACAAATTTTTTTCGAAAAAATCTACAAATGGTCTAAAAACTGCCTAGCCAGAATTTTCCAGACTTAGTTTTTTTTTGAACCTGGAACTATTTTTCTACTGCGGGTAACACAAAAGTTTGGGAGTCCTTCTCTGTGACGACTCGGAGTATGGCGTGCTCTGGAAATCCAAAACAGAGTAACAAAATACTAGACTTGGACTAGGACTGGTAGCGGAGATGAATCTGGTGGAACTCGGACTGGTGGCGGAGATGAATCTGGTGGAACGAGACTGGTGGCGGAGATGAATCTGGTGGAACTCGGACTGGTGGCGGATATAAGTTGCAGGTGTACTCGGATTGGCATGATGGCGGCGGATATGTGGTGGCGTATATGGGCTCGGATTGGCGGTGAATATGTGGTGGTGGTATATGGCGCGGCGATGAAGTTGGTGCGGTGGTGGTATATGGCAGCAGCGATGATGATGATGCGGTGGTGATATATGGCAGCGGCGACGTGACAACCTGTGAACAGAACTCGAAACTCTAAAGGACTAGACGCTAAGACCAGCAACTTGACACGACGATGCAACCGCAAATTCAACAAAGCAAACACAGAAAAGATTATGCAAAGGCTCAGATTGGTTCGGATAGGATGAACTAACCCTAATTTTTTTGGCTTTTTCATGGACTATAGGTATGAAGAACAAACTCGATCTAAACTACGAAAAACTGTACAATCTCACCGAGCAACCTGGAAATCTGATACCACTTGATAGAGGCAAAGGTGTCCCGTCTTTCGATGAGATGATGGATATTGCTTTGGTGGAAGTCGACTTTGACGATCCGACTACGAACGTGCGATGACGCCGCGCCTTAGCAATCGCTAAACCAACTCCGAGAGGTTATTGACCACGCCGGAGCACGATCAACCTGACCACGAGGGTCTGTTTCCTGCGAGCAAACGAAGAACAAGCAAGAAACTGAGATTGCAATATGGATATTGCGAATATAAGATGAAAGCTTTATTGATCAAGGTGGGGTTCTGTGACGCCTTTGTCTGGTCGTTGAACACAAACGAAGTACGCGAAGTTGCAGCTATGGCAAACTTTTAATCTAAACAAAACCCAAAGTCTAAACGACGCCCTAAGGGCTGTATATACGGAGGAAGAGGGGGGATTTCGTGGCCCTTGGGGAAGGGGTCCGAAATCAACCCTATCTCTTGTTTCCCCACACATACGGACTCTAAAAACAGCCTATACTCAAGTATTTCGAAATTACATGGGCCTGGCCCAATAATAAGGTGACGCAGCACCTAGAATAGCCTCTGGACGAAAGTTATGAAGTAGCATCTTGTATATTTCGTCCAAGGCTTCATGCACGCATTATGGTGGCTTCAACGTCCTGAAATCATCACTTGTAACTCCATTCTTGTTCCCCATGCGCATGCCATCATCTCCATGCTTGTTCTTGCTCCAATGTTCATCCTTCTCAAAGCTAGGCCCTTCATTTGTAAGCAAAACAAATGTATCCAATTTAGGCAGCATCATATTCTCATGAACATTAGAATCATTACCAAGAAATGAAAGTACCTGGTAATTTAATTGGCGTGCGCGAGCTCTAGTAATTGGTCCAGTATGTATAGCAGCAGGGGCTGTGGGTGTAACAATGGTATTGATGTCCTCATCATATGGTGGAGTCACTCATATCACTCATAGGTTGGTGGCTCTCCTCACATGGCAATTGGGTCATCTCATGATCTGTGGGTGTCGGAGAGATGTTGGTGCCAATGTCTCCATGCTCAACTCCTATCGCCGCCTTGGTTGAAGGGATAGTCCCATGCTCAACCTTCTTGTCACCGTCTTGTTGTTGGAGGCCCATATGATGTGGCACCTCGTAGCTCGTTTCCATGACCAAAGGTAATTTCCCATGCTCGGCCATCTTTCTTGAGGGGCTTCCGAAGATGGAAGTGTCGCCCTCGCTCGTAGGTGGTCGCCTTGTTGTGGAAGATGTCGATGTAGGCGAACTCACGGGAAGTAGGCGAAGATGCCGTGTGTCCAAAGGCGAAGATGCCTTGAGAACACTTGGTGAAGATGCCGAAGTGGTTCGTGTAGCCGTAGCTCCGTCTTGGTGGTGCTCGTCTCGCGGTCTTCTCTTTTGCTCATGAAGCTTGGACGTAGCTTGATGTAGAGCTTGTTGGGACTTGTAGGTAGGCACATCTCGAGCATCTTCATGTTGATGGTGTCGTTGTCGCACTTGAGCTCGTAGTAGATGTCGTTCGTTGTCGTCGTGCACGTGTTGCTTGGAGGTGACTTGCCCTTCATGACGATGTGGATCACGAACGTGATGGTGGTCGCCATGGAGATGTGGACGTGGACGACTTGCGCTTGCATCTTGTTTGCGCTCCGAAGATGATTGACTTGCTCGCCGCCACCTTGAGGATGATGAAGGGGAAGAAGACTTGTAGTCGGCCACCATGTCTCGTAGTTGATCCTTTAGCTCGCCAACTTGGTGTTGATGTAGTCCCTTTTCCTTGCTTCGGAGTGGTGTATGTCGATGGCGAGGTTGTCGAGGCGCTCTCGCAAGGTAGATTGTGCGCCTTGCATTTGTCGTTGTAGATCGAAGATGGACGCTTTGGTGATGTAGTTGTTCACGTCGTCGTTGTTGTCGAAGACCGGAGATGAAATGCCTTGCCTATCCATCACAAAACTCGAGCAAATATGAGTGGGAGAAAGAGAAGAACTATACCAAATGTACCTTGACCGATGTTGAAGATGGATCAATGATCACTCAATGTGTAACAAGGAAATAGCACAATTGGTACCAATTCTTGTCGGTTTCTCACACCTACACAAATAAGGCTTATGGTGGAGCTCGGTGAGGATAGTGGCACAAATTTTTTGATGCAAAATGTTAGCAAGAGTCAATAATGTTGAAAGAGATTCACAAATTCGCAAGCGACAAGTAGACCAATAGCAATGAATGGCACACGGAAACACACACACGGATAGATAAATGGGGTCGTGCAACCAAGGAATGAGCACAAAATGTGGAATCCACGGAAAACGCTCGTGTTGCACAACTCAAGAGAGACGCTAGCACGATTGCTCTATAGGCGGATAAGACACTTGTGCACAACCTATAAGATGCAAAATGGATAAACTTTCTATCCCAAGTATGCTATGTATGTATGGTTCCCGGTGTTTGATCCAAGATGATCGGATATGACAATCTTATGCAATGTGGTAAGATGCTATGGCTATTGCTTACAAGCTTCTTTACTCTCTCTCTTTTGCTTAAAAGCTTATTCTTTTTTTTATATGGCCACAATGCACAAACCAAGATAGCAATTGTGTATATGCGGGAACAATCTTGTGACACAAGGGATGATATGATGATACCAATATGATATGGTATGTATGCAATGGAAGGGTGGATCACTAATGTGCACAAGTAACGTGGCCCGTCAATACTCAAATGGCTAGTCTCGATAGGCAAGTAACGCAAAATGGGCTAGGGGTTATCAATACAATTGCAAGGGGAATATACAATGGTGTCGTCGAGGTTACCGTCCTTTGCGATGATGAGTGGCGGTGTTCTTGATGTAGATACCAAGATGATGGAGACTCGTCCCTAAGTAGCCGAAACACCTTAGGAAACGGAAAAACCACAACTCAAAACCTCAAGGACAAAAGTCAAATGGTGGTAGCGGAAAGCGGTGGTGTTGCACTAGGCACTGCGGAAGTGGAGGTTATGGTGGTGGACTATACACGGTGTCGGAGTTGAAAGCACAGTCCCTAAGTAGCCGAAAGACCTTAGGAGACACAACTCACAACTCAAACAAAATTGGGCTAAGTTGGGGTGGCGGAAGTGTATGGTGGGCAAGCCTATGCGGAAGTGGTGGTGGTGGTTGATGAAGAAGCAACCATCCCTAAGTAGTCGAAACACCTTAGGACACTCAAATCACTACTCAAGCAACCACATATGCAATGGGGTCAAAATGGGTTAGGTTGCGGAAGGCTATGGTGGTAATGCGGATGATATTGTGGTGGCCCTAGGCAAAGATGCCAAAGTTCCAAAATTTTGATGAAGTCAAATGATGATGGTGGTATTTTTGTGGGAAGGGGGATGTCAAGAGCTTTAAAACGAGCTAAAGAACGTCAAAAACGGAGTTCGGATGAATTAGATATGGCCAAAACAAACTTTCAGCCGAGTCAGTGTCAGGGTTAACCGGACACCCGGGAGGAGGTCTGGGTGTACTTCCGGATGATCCGGGTTTGTCCGCTCCGGTTCGGGTATTCGGGTGCGTGGGTTATCCGGACGTCCGGGGGGGGGCGTCCAGCTGATCCGGGGGATGTCCGGATGATCCAGGAGAAGGTCCGGATGATCCGGGCAAGTCAAACTGCTCGGGATTTCCTCTCGGGGACGATTTTTTTGGCGGAAATGGATGATTTTCGGGGCAAAATTGAGGAGATTTCGTGGATGGAAGGTGGGGAAACTTGGGGAGATGCTCGATCCACTCGAAACCAAGCAATCCATGGACCAAAATCAACAAAACATCATCAAAACCAACAAATCACAAAAAAAATTGGGGCTATTTTTGGTGGGGATTTTCGAATTTAGGACGAAATCAACAAAATTAGGCTAGAAAACGCAACGGGGAGGCTCCGAAATCGTGATCAACCTAGGCTCTGATCCAAGATGATGTAGGGTGGAACCCTAGATGGCCGATCTTTCACGAAAGGAGCAGATCCCGACGATGAACACGAAGAACACGAGGGGTAAACGAGGGAAAACACAAGAGGAAACACGAGAGAATCACTCAACCAACAAGAATAGATCACACATGCGCTAGATCGATGAACACAAAGGTAAGATACAAGATCCAAAGTCAACAACGGACGATACAAACGGTAACCGGTTCTTCTCCGTAAGGAGGTCTTGATGGGGCCACCCAAGAGGGGGTCTTGAATCCAAGGGGATCTTCTCCGTAGAGGGGCCGTGGTCACTCTCGAGGAGACGATCCGTATGGATGAGCAAAAGCTATCCTCACATATGAGCTACTACTTTGCTAACCCTCAAATGGAGGAGGAGGGGGTCTATATATAGTGCTAAGCCACGAAGGGGTAAGTGAGGGGCGAAGGGGTACACGGGCCTCGGCCCAAGTCATGCGCGCAGGCAAGGTCCGGATGATCCGGATGGTGGCCCGGATGATCCGGGTGTTGGTGGTCCGGATGATCCGGGCGGCCGTCGGGATGATCCGGCTTCGTCGAGCAGGCTTCGGGTGTCTTCGAGCACATTACCCGGATCATCCGGGTGGGGGTCCGGATCGTCCGGGCTTGGTCCTGTCTTGCTCCTTCTTCTTCTTCCTTCTCCTCTTCCATGCTTGGCCTTGGTCCTTGGATCCTCCATGGTCATCACGGTTGTTCCTGAGTATATGCAAGGTCCATGCATGATGTAGTAACCATGTCTCATATGTGGAAAGTGTCGGTTCGAAGAGGACCGAGTTCACCTTGTGTCCCATGGCGTATGGTCGAGGTCTTATCGTATGTCCTTTTGGGGCTTGGGGAGTAGTCGAAGTGTACATGGGGATGATCGTGGGATGCACCGCATCACAATACATTGATGATATATTGCTCATATCTTGCTTTCATGCTTGTGATATGTCTTGTGCATTATTCATGACCACTATTTGCACACATGACATGCTTGCCATGATTACTTCTAGTACGTTGCATCTTCGCACTACTAGCTTGCTTGACTTGATCACTATGATTACTTGCTTGGTTGCATCACCCATGTTCCATTACTTGCTTTCTTGGGTTGATGACATATATGCTCATGCCTCTCACATGACATATCTTGTTTATTGTCGCTTGCCTCCAATAGTTGCCTCTATGCTTAATGATCTTGGAGACTTGGACACTTCACTTGTGATGCATGCTTGTTTGATTGAGCCTATTGTATTTGGTTGTTCTCGCATCATATGCCGTCCTACTATGAAATGCTCCCTTGTCCTTTCTTATGATGAGCATGATGCATACACTTGCTGGGTATCTTACCACTCGAATGATAGGTTTTGCATTTACGCTAACCTCATTTGTTTTTCTGAGTGTTTGTCATGTTCTTTCATTTTGAAGGATTCAAAAGGAGGTACCATCACGAGACATATTGGTTATGTGAAGGCATACAAGATGTGCAACTCCATCATCCTTGAGAAACTCCTAAAGGTGACCTCCTTCCCTTTGAGCCATCTTCAAATATGCATATTGGATGGGCCATGCTTTCATTGTTGTCTCCTTCTTCTTGTCTGCGTGATACATATATTGGATGGAGGACCAACATTGGAGATGGACCCTATGGACCTTCAAGTTGAGGAGTGCCACGACATCGAGCATTGGTACATCAACACTCCTTTGACACATTGCACCAACACATACATATTTATTGATTGTGTTCCCATATGTCATGCTCGATGGACATATCATACCCATAGCAAATCTGCATCTTATGCATGGATTGACTCACCTTATTATTGCCTTGTTGCATCTTGTATTTCTATGTCATCCATGATATATGCGCTTATGCACTTCCTAAGCAAATTTGTTGTGATCTTTCTTGATGGCATATTCATACATCATGATCATAGTACCCACCGTCAATTGCATGATCACATAGTCACATTGAGCACCAATTACCATGTTCATGCTCTTGATAAACCATCCCATTATGACATCATTTTGCACCGTGGTTGCATTGATCATATTCACAACACATCTGTGTGCACAGTGAATGTTTTTGCCCCCATGAACGCTTTGCATATCATTCTATATCATCTTGATAAGCTTCATGCGCTTTGCCACGAACAATCTTGCCACACGGACTCATACTTCCTTGATGGACACCTTGTGTGTGCTAACCATTGTATTTCCAAGTGTTGTTTGTGTTTGCTCTTTTTGCATGTGTACCACTCCGGAGACACCTTGGAGTACTTGGATTGCGCCATGTCTTCCACTTCGTCCAACTACAAGTCCGTCCACGACAATTGTTTCCATAGTGATGAGGATTTCGATCCGAGGTCGGATCTTTCCCAAGGGGGGGAGATGATGCGGAGCATCCGGCGATCATCCGCATGTACACTCGAGCCTACGCCGACCTAAAGTGAACTCGCTCCTTTCCGAATCTTCCCTTTCTGCATGTAAGACATGGATGCTACTTCAAGCGCGGATTTGTGCATACTCAGGTACACCCGAGGAGACCATGGAGAGCCCAAGGACCAAGTCCAAGTGTGCGCGGGACCGAAGGAAGGAGAAGGAAGAAGAGCCAGCTGCTACAGGCCCCGGACATCCGGCCCCAGCCCGGACATCCGGCCCGACCCCCGAAAATCCGGCGCCCATCACAGAACGCACCCGAAGCTGAACCCCGTCAGCCCAGACATCCAGCCAGAGGCCCGGACATCCGGCTCTTCCCGAGCCGCCGGACATCCGGCCCCCAGCCCGAACATCCGGACCCGGCCTATCCAGAGAGCTCCGAGACCGTCCACTCCAACCCAGACATCCGGCCCGCTAGCACGGACATCCGGCACCTCGCGAAGGCCCGGACATCCGGCCCGACGCCCGGACATCCGGCCTCCCCTGCCTGCATGCAGCGCATCTGGGCCGAGGCCCATGTACCCCTTCGTCCCTTAGACTATATATACTCCCCCACCTCCTCCTAGCTAGGGTTAGCAAAGGATTAGCTCATTTAGAGATAGAGCTTTGCTCATCCATTACGGATCTACTCCACGAGAGAGACCGCGGCCCCTCTACGGAGAAGATCACCTTGGATTCAAGACCCCCTCTTGGGTGGCCCCCATCAAGACCTCCTTACGGAGAAGAACCGGTTACCTTTGTATCGTCCTTTGTTGACTTTGGATCTTGTATCTTACCTTTGTGTTCATCGATCTAGCGCATGTGTGATCTATTCTTGTTGGTTGAGTGATTTCTCTCGTGTTTCCCTCGTGTTTCCCCTCATGTTCATCGCGTTCTTCGTAGGGATCCGCTACTTTCATGAAAGATTGGCCATCTAGGGTTCCACCCTACATCACACGCTCTATCCTGATCCGCAAGGACGACGAGGTGCGGGTCGACTACGACCTTTTCCTCAGAGCTGCGCCATAAGTACAATGTGCGCTCCATCCCGATCCGCAAGGACGACGAGGTACAGGTCGACTGCGACCTACTCCTCAGAGCTGCGCCATAAATACAATATGTGCTCTCCGTCCTGATCCACAAGGACGACGAGGTGCAGGTCGACTGCGACCCTCTCCTCAGAGTTGCGCCATAAATATATTGTGCTCTCCGTCCTGATCCGCAAGGACGACGAGGTGCAGATCGACTGCTACCTTCTCCTCGGAGCTGCATCACAAGTACAAAGACTATTCCGAGTGAAGAAACAAGTTCCACTCAAAGGCAAACACAAGCATATTCAGAGAAAGACCAAGATCAGATAAATCTCGCGAAGTTCTAGACCACGGATTAAAGTACTCGGGCATCAGGCCCGAAGGAGTTTAACGGTTACAAAATCACTCGGCATTCCGAGGCAAATTTAAGGCGAGGCACAAAGTTTGTTCACTCCGCAGGAGGAGGGCTAGCAGGTTCGACGAACTCGTCCAGGTCGATTCCATCAGCAATCCGAGTGGCAGCGGCAATGAAGGTTTCCATGAAAGATTGGAAGTCGTGCCTTTTGGTATTGGCAACCTTGATTGCCGCCAGCTTCTCTTCTCGAGCTTCCTTGCAGTGGACACGAACCAGAGACAGAGCCACATCAGCACCGCATCGAGCGGGAGACTTCTTCCATTCCTGCACTCGACCAGGGACCTCATTGAGTCGGGCCATTAGAGACTCGAGGTCATTTTGGAGCGTCGCCCCTGGCCAGAGTGCTGTGTCGATTCGCGACACCGCAACTTTCAGCCGAGCAAGGTAGTCGACAACACCAGCGACACGAGATTCCAGTCAGAGCACGTTCATGGCAGCTTCGTCCTTAAAAGGTGATAGAGGCGAGGGTCCCAATCTTTCGATGAGATGATAACTATCGATTTGGTGGAGACGACTTTGACGATCCGACTACAAACGTGCACGACGTTGCGCCTTAGCAATCGCTAAACCAACTCCGAGAGGTTATTGACCACGCCGCAGCACAATCAACCTGACCACGAAGGTCTATTCCTGCAAGCAATCGACGAACAAGCAAAAATATGATAATGCAATCTGAATATTGTGAATATAGATGAAGTATTGATAAATGTGGGGATCCATAAGCAGTCTTGGTATGGTCGTTGGACACAAACGAAGTACACGAAGTTGCAATGGCTAACTTTTAACTAAACAAATCCCAAGGAAAAAGCTACTAGATGGATCTACTTATATAGGAGCAATGGGTGGCGGCCAAGGAGGTGGGAGGACGTCCCAAGGCAGCCTAAAACCAACCCTAGGTCGTACAAGGCTCATGGGGCCAAGTGGAGGTGATGCAACACCTTTGGACTTGTTGTTTGACTCAGATTCTGCTGCAGCGTCAGATTGTTTCGTCCATATCTCAACGCTCCGGACGGACTTAAAGGTGAATCCAATTGGGTTGGAAAGAGGACGAATTCTACTTTCCAACAAAAAAAGAATCACCCAATTCGGAGTCCGTATGAAAAAGTTGTTGGCGTTTTGAGTCAGGTATGTCTGTGCAGTCCGAATCTGAATCCAGAACGTGAGAGACTTGGACTCTATCTTCTCTTGGCCCAAAAGTGACGTGAGAGGACTTTTTGAACAGAACTAAACTTCTCCTTTTGCCTTATCTTCATATGTGGATTGTACAAATGTCCCATACACCTGCAATTAGACAAAACACAAAAGTGTGTGAAGTATTTTTGTTCTGGATAACATAAATAGATTATTGAATAGTATGGACTAGAAATCACCTGACAAATATGCATGTATGCAATATTTTTGGTCGTATCCAAGGTAGTCATGCCCTCATCATCCTCCCCTTCTTGAAAACAAAGCCGTCATCGGCGTTGCTTAATCTGAAATCTTCCTAACAAAAGAGACAAGGTGTACACATTGTATATGTATATGTCATCCGTTTTTACTGATCTCATTTGGTGCACATGTGACACAGTTATACAAGAGCACCCTTCAAAAGTCGTGAAATGTAAAGCCAATATATTATCGCAAGAAGTCAAAGGCATGAAAATATTGCAACTCAGTTTGCACATATAAGTGAAGCTCTTATTCATATCAAAAGATTGATAATGCTTATCATTAAACCATCCCAACATTGATGAACCATCACCAAGATTAGAGGTCATATCAAAATGATTAAACATTGGCACAACTATTTTCAAACATATTTGGTCCAAATCTGATTTATTCCCTGATTCACTTGATTCTTTTGCATCGATAGTTAATTCAATGGGTTCACTCAAAATTAATTGATCACATGGCAAAGTGAAATCATCAACGTAGTCCTCTAAAGTAGCTGGTGTGATCAAAGTAGTGGGTAACTCACCACATGATGTACTTAAATTGACAAGACATTCATCATACACATGTGGAGGTGGAAGATTAGTACCTTTGTCATTACCTCTTATGATCAACTCAGATGATGTAGGCACTCTCGGTGATGATGTAGGCACTCTCGGTGATGATGTGTCACATGGTGGAGGTGATGTAGTCCTCACAACAACGGATGTGGTTGTCATAGTATGCCTAGTAGTTGAACGGACAACCGTATCAACTCTTGGAATGTGCATCTCGCGCTTGTTCTCCTTGTGGGCAACACGTCGTTTTATTTCCTGTTCAGCTTTGCAAGCAAGATGAAACAAATGGTCCATAGGATAACACTCTTCATGAATTAGTATCTCCTGAATGTCACGATTTAATCCTCCCCAAAATCTATCCATAAAATCTTCTTCACTTTCTTCTAAAGAGGAATGCAACAAGGTAGTTTGTAAAGTATCATAATATTTCGTTACAGTGTCACTGCCTTGTTTTAAATGTTGCAACTTTGTAATCATGTCACGAGTATAATAAGCGGGAACGAATGTATGTCGCATGGCAAGTTTCAAATCATCCCAAGTAGTAGGTGTATCATTAGGGTGTAACCGACAATATTCACTCCACCAAACTACAGCATAACCAGTGAAAGAACCAACCGCAACCTTAACTTTTTTACGTACATCAAAATAATTGGAAGCAAATATATTATTTATGTCAAACTCCCTGATGCGGAGCATCCTATGGACATCACCATGTCAAGAGTCCATTCGGCGAGTGACACGTGCGACATCTACTTCACATACGCAAAGGTGAATCATCTCCTTTACACGTGCTCACTTGAGCCCTTCGAGGATGGTATACTACTTGACACTCCACTCCTGTGCATGCATAGGTATTGTCGGAACACTACGGACGACGAGGAGGAGTGCACGCGCCAAGGTACAACTAGACCATCCGCGAGGGAGGCCTGGAAGCGACGACGGAAGAAGACGGTGATAGAGGCAAAGGTGTCCCGTCTTTCGATGAGATGATGAATATCGCTTTGATGGAAGTCGACTTTGACGATCCGACTACGAACGTGCGAGGACGTCGCGCCTTAGCAATCGCTAAACCAACTCCGAGAGGTTATCGACCACGCCGGAGCACGATCAACCTGACCACGAGGGTCTGTTTCCTGCGAGCAAACGAAGAACAGGCAAGAAACTGAGATTGCAATCTGGATATTGCGAATATAAGATGAAAGCTTTATTGATCAAGGTGGGGTTCTGTGACGCCTTTGTCTGGTCGCTGAACACAAACGAAGTACGCGAAGTTGCAGCTATGGCGAACTTTTAATCTAAACAAAACCCAAAGTCTAAACGACGCCCTAAGGGCTGTATATATGGAGGAAGAGGGGGGGGAATTTCGTGGCCCTTGAGGAAGGGGTCCGAAACCAACCCTATCTCTTGTTTCCCCACACATACGGACTCTAAAAACAGCCTATACTTATGTATTTCGAAATTACATGGGCCTGGCCCAATAATAAGGTGACGCAGCACCTAGAATAGCCTCTGGACGAAAGTTATGAAGTAGCATCTTGTATATTTCGTCCAAGGCTTCATGCACGCATTATGGTGGCTTCAACGTCCTGAAATCATCACTTGTAACTCCGTTCTTGTTCCCCATGCGCATGCCATCATCTCCATGCTTGTTCTTGCTCCAATGTTCATCCTTCTCAAAGCTAGGCCCTTCATTTGTAAGCAAAACAAATGTATCCAATTTAGGCAGCATCATATTCTCATGAACATTAGAATCATTAGCAAGAAACGAAAGTACCTGGTAATTTAATTGGCGTGCGCGAGCTCTAGTAATTGGTCCAGTATGTATAGCAGCAGGGACTGTGGGTGTAATAATTGTATTGATGTCCTCATCATCCTCCCCTTCTTGAAATGAAGTCGTCCTCGACGGAAGCTCATCTTCCTCACCCAAATAAGGCTTCAAATCTGCAATATTAAAAGTGGGACTAACCCCAAAATCTGCAGGCAGCTCAAGTTTATATGCATTATCATTTATTTTCTCTAACACCTTAAAAGGACCATCAGCACGTGGCATTAGCTTTGATTTGCGCAAATCAGGAAATCTATCCTTACGCAAATGTAACCAAACAAGATCTCCAGGTGCAAACACAACATGTTTTCTACCCTTATCTCCAGCAAGTTTATATTTAGCATTCATACGCTCAATGTTTTCCTTAGTTAACTCATGCATTTTTAAGATCAATTCAGCACGTTGTTTAGCATCAAAATTAACCTTCTCCGAAGATGGAAGAGGCAACAAATCAATAGGTGCACGAGGTAGGAAACCATACACAATTTCAAAAGGGCACATCTTAGTAGTAGAATGCAATGAACGATTATAAGCAAACTCAATATGAGGCAAGCAGTCTTCCCACATTTTCTTATTATTCTTCAAAACAGCCCTAAGCATAGTAGACAATGTTCTATTGACTACTTCAGTTTGTCCATCAGTTTGGGGGTGACAAGTAGTACTAAAAAGCAGTTTAGTCCCCAACTTAGCCCATAAACATCTCCAAAAGTGGCTAAGAAATTTAGTATCACGATCTGAAACAATAGTATTTGGCACACCATGCAAGCGAATAATTTCACGAAAGAACAAATCAGCAACATTAACAGCATCATCGCTTTTATGACATGGTATAAAGTGCGCCATTTTCGAGAATCTATCCACGACAACAAATATGCTATCCCTCCCCTTCTTTGTTCGAGGTAAACCTAAAACAAAGTCCATAGATATATCCTCCCAAGGAACACTAGGTACAGGCAAAGGCATATATAAACCATGAGGATTGAGTCGTGACTTAGCTTTTTGACATGTAGTGCAGCGAGCAACAAAACGCTCAACATCCCGTCTCATCTTTGGCCAAAAGAAATGTGTAGCAAGTACGTCCTCCGTCTTCTTCACGCCAAAGTGTCCCATTAATCCTCCTCCATGCGCCTCCTGCAACAACAAAAGACGAAGAGAGCTAGCTGGAATGCATAGCTTGTTAGCACGGAACACAAATCCATCATTAACGACAAACTTGTTCCAGGTTCTTCCTTCTTTACAATTCTGCAATACATCTTTAAAATCAGCATCATGCACATATTGATCTTTGATGGTCTCCAAACCAAATATTTTGAAGTCAAGTTGTGAAAGCATAGTATAGCGACGAGACAATGCATCAGCAATAACATTTTCTTTACCCTTCTTGTGTTTAATGACATAAGGGAAAGTTTCAATGAATTCAACCCATTTAGCATGTCTACGATTCAGTTTAGCTTGACTTTTAATATGTTTCAAAGATTCATGATCAGAATGTATAACAAATTCTTTGGGCCATAAATAATGTTGCCATGTTTCTAAAGTCCGAACAAGAGCATATAGTTCTTTATCATAAGTAGAATAATTCAGACTAGGCCCACTCAATTTTTCAGAAAAGTATGCAACAGGTTTGCCATCTTGTAATAACACACCTCCTAATCCAATGCCACTAGCATCACATTCAAGCTCAAAAGTCTTATTAAAATCAGGAAGTTGGAGTAAAGGAGCATGTGTCAACTTATCTTTCAATACCGTGAAGGCTTCTTCCTGTGCGGTACCCCAAACAAAAGGCACATCCTTCTTTGTAAGCTCGTTGAGAGGTGCAGCAATGGTGCTAAAATCTCTCACAAAACGCCTATAGAAACCAGCGAGTCCAAGAAAACTCCGCACTTGTGTGACCGTTTTGGGCTGCGGCCAACTCTCAATAGCTTCAATCTTGGCTTTATCAACTTCAATTCCCTGTGGAGTAACAACATAGCCAAGAAAAGATACTCGGTCGGTGCAAAAGGTGCACTTCCCAAGGTTACCAAACAAACGTGCATCACGTAGAGCAATAAAAACAGCACGTAAATGTTCCAAATGTTCTTCCAAAGATTTGCTATAAATCAGTATATCATCAAAATAGACCACCACAAATCGTCCAATGAAAGCACGTAAAACTTCGTTCATTAGTCTCATGAAAGTACTAGGTGCATTAGTTAACCCAAAAGGCATGACTAACCACTCATATAAACCAAACTTAGTTTTAAATGCAGTTTTCCATTCATCTCCCAATTTCATACGAATTTGATGGTATCCACTACGCAAATCAACTTTGGAGAATATTGTAGAGCCACTCAATTCATCAAGCATATCATCGAGCCTAGGAATAGGATGACGATAACGAATAGTAATATTATTAATGCCTCTACAATCAACACACATACGCGACGTACCATCCTTTTTAGGCACGAGTATAATAGGAACAGCACAAGGACTAAGAGATTCGCGTATATAACCTTTGTCGAGCAGCTCCTGTACTTGACGCATAATCTCCTTCGTCTCCTCTGGATTGGTACGGTATGGTGCACGGTTGGGTAGCGATGCACCGGGAATTAAGTCAATTTGATGCTCAATCCCTCGAATAGGTGGTAATCCCGGTGGCACGTCTTGTGGGAAGACGTCAGCGAACTCCTGCAAAATGTGAGTGACAGCAGGGGGCAAAGAGGAAGGCACGTCCTCGAATGAAAATAATGCCTCTTTGCACACAAAAGCATAGCAAACAGATTTGCTGAAATCTAGTTCATCAATATCAGATTTTGTGGCAAGTAAACATGCACTTTTCAATTTAATTTCAGAAACAACACTAGATGGTTTATTATTAGGTTTCATTTGTTGCTCAAATTCCTTTGCCACAATCTGATTTTCACTCTTATTTTTCTCCTGTTTTGCTTTATTAGCTCTATTAATGTCATCTTTCAAAATGGAATCAGGAGTCATAGGAAGCAAAGTAATATTTTTATCCTTATGAACAAGAGTATACTGATTGTTTCTACCATGGTGTACAGAATTTTTATCAAATTGCCATGGTCTACCTAGTAATAAGGAACATGCTTGCATGGGTACCACATCACAATCAACATAATCAGCATATGTAGAGATACTAAAATGCACACGAACAGTACGTGTTACCTTAACCTTGCCGCTGTTGTTGAACCATTGGATGTAGTAAGGATGTGGATGTGGTCTTGTGGTGAGAGATAGCTTCTCCACCATCTCCATGCTAGCCAAGTTGTTACAGCTCCCTCCATCTATGATGACGCGAACAGAACGTTCCTTCACAACTCCCTTTGTATGGAACAAATTATGCCTCTGATTTTGCTCTGCTTGTGTGACCTGCACACTCAAAACACGTTGAGCAACTAAACATTCATACCTGTCAGCGTCTTCAGGAGCCATGTATTGCGTCTCATTTTCAGAATCATCTCCACCATGTTCTTCACGTGTAATAAGAGCCAAAGTCTCCTCATCATAGTCACTAGCGGACTCATACCCACCATCCTCAGTAGCAATCATGACACGCTGAGATTTGCATTCTCTCGCAAAATGTCCTCTTCCCTTACAACGACGACAAATAATATCACTTGTGTGCCCTGTCGATGCCATGGAAGAAGAAGAGCTCTGCACAGGCCCGGCAGGTGTGCTCTTGGCAGAGAGTGGTGGTTGTGCCTGCTTTCTTGTATCACGGCTGGAGGTGGCACCTGATGGAGGTGATGGTGAAGTGGAAGTAGAAGATGCACGCGGTGTCCATGATGAAGGTCGACCTGCAGAAAAGTTAGTTCGCGCCAATGGCTGTCGATCCTGCACTTCACGTTCAGCTTTACAAGCAAGATGGAATAAACGAGTGATATTATTATAATCCTTATACTCTAGAATGGTCTGAATCTCTTTATTTAATCCACCCATAAAACGTGCAAGCATAGCTTCATTCTCCTCAACAATACCACATCTAATCATGCCAGTTTGTAATTCCTGATAATATTCTTCTACAGAATTTTTTCCTTGTCTTAAACGCTGCAATTTTTGAAGTAATTCACGTTGATAATATGGTGGAACCCAACGAGTACGCATAGCAGTTTTCAAAGCAGCCCAAGTAGCTGGAACAGGATATAATCTACAATGTTCAGACCACCAAACACATGCAAAGCTAGTGAAAGCACAAACAGCAGCAGGAACACGTCTCTCCTCAGGATATTGTAAACATGTAAATCGTTGTTCAGTTTCTAACTCCCAAGTAAGATATATATCAGGAACATATCTACCCTCAAATGGTGGAATATTCAATTTCAGTTTAGGGAGATGGTCATGATCTCGTACCTGAGGTGGTGGTGCCGGCCTACCGTTGCGAATATATACCTGAGGTCGACCTGCTGGTGGTGGTGCTGGTGGCTGCACGTAGTTCTGATTTTGATCAACCTCATCCTCATAATCGCCCGCATAATCGTCATCCTCCTCAGCCGCCGCAGGAGCAGGAGCCAAAGAAGCATCAACAGTAGGGACAGCAGCACCCGAATTTTGACCAATCTCAATTGGAACGCGCTGTGCCCGTCCCACTTGATTTGGAAGGCGGCGTTGGAGATGTGGTTGTTGTTGTTGTAGAGGTGCGACATGTGCAGCCGGTGGTGGTTGGGGAAGACGCTTGAGTAATTCAGTAAACTTGTTATCCAGCTTTGTCTCAAACGACTTCTCCACGGCATCTATCTTCTCCATAGCCTCTTCAAATCTGTTTAGCACATCTCCCACCTGGCCACTCATCATTTGCTGAAATTTATCATGCAACTCCTTGTTCGTCATGTTCGCCCAATCAGTCTCATCGGCTTGTGAACCTGCCATGGTTAGCAGCAATAGAAACACAAAAGAATATGATCCTGCAGACTACTAGAAGTGGTGGGATGGTGGTGTGTCACAAAACCTTCAAGCGAATCTCAAATTCTTACCAGTTCTTACCCAGCAGCAGGTGGTGATCGGCAACCGTTGTAGTCAAAAACTCTCAAAGCTTGGATATAGCGATTACCAGGGAGAGTCAAACGCACGATGTAGACTTATGTGGAGCTGGGAAGGCTTATAATATGGTAGCAAAATGGTAAGCAATAATCAATTCAGAGATGCAAAGTTGAATAAACGCTCAACGACGGTACTGTGCTGGTCCTAGGCTAGACCGTGCTAGAGACGCGAGCCTAGAACACTAACAAAATCACGGCGCTGCACGTAAACAAGGGAAAAGCACACTCAGGGATTTTTTTTTCGCTCTTTTTTTTTTTTTGCGCTCTTTTTTTTTTGCGCTCCTCTTTTTTTTTTTTTTTGCGAAAAAATCACTATAATGGCGAGTGTCTCAAAACTCTTCCCAGGTCAAACTGACAGGATGGGCACAAAATTTTTTGACTTTTTTTTTTCGGAAATCAGGGCAGCGACGACGAAAAAGTGCGACAAAAAATCACTATGATGGCGAGTGTCTCAAAACACTACCCGGGGCCTAAAAATAGGATAGGGAAAAAATATTTTTGGTTGCCGAAATTTTGGCCTAAAAACTGCCCGGGGGTCTCCAGACTTTTTTTTTTTTCCGAGACCTACTCAGGCAAGGAAACACGAAACGGAAAATATATGGATCTCTAAAACAAACCGACTATGAAAGAACTCGGATTGGTGGTGGATATATGGCGGTAGTATATGGCAGCGGTGGTGGTATATGGATACGGATTCAAAGCGGTGGCGGATAAGCAATGGTGGTAGATGGCAAGGCGATGATGATGGTGCGGCGGCGGCGTGACAACTTATGACCAGAACTCGAAACTCTAAAAGACTAGACTCTAAGACCAGCAACTTGACACGACGATGCAACCGCAAATTCAACAAAGCAAAAACCCTAAAAAGATTATGCAAAGGCTCAGATTGGTTCGGATATGATGAACTAACCCTAATTTTTTTTTGTGGCTTTTTCGTGGACTGTAGGTATGAAGAACAGACTCGATCTAAACTACGAAAAACTGTAAAATCTCACCGAGCAACCTGGAAATCTGATACCACTTGATAGAGGCAAAGGTGTCCCGTCTTTCGATGAGATGATGAATATCGCTTTGATGGAAGTCGACTTTGACGATCCGACTACGAACGTGCGAGGACGTCGCGCCTTAGCAATCGCTAAACCAACTCCGAGAGGTTATCGACCACGCCGGAGCACGATCAACCTGACCACGAGGGTCTGTTTCCTGCGAGCAAACGAAGAACAGGCAAGAAACTGAGATTGCAATCTGGATATTGCGAATATAAGATGAAAGCTTTATTGATCAAGGTGGGGTTCTGTGACGCCTTTGTCTGGTCGCTGAACACAAACGAAGTACGCGAAGTTGCAGCTATGGCGAACTTTTAATCTAAACAAAACCCAAAGTCTAAACGACGCCCTAAGGGCTGTATATATGGAGGAAGAGGGGGGGGGAATTTCGTGGCCCTTGAGGAAGGGGTCCGAAACCAACCCTATCTCTTGTTTCCCCACACATACGGACTCTAAAAACAGCCTATACTTATGTATTTCGAAATTACATGGGCCTGGCCCAATAATAAGGTGACGCAGCACCTAGAATAGCCTCTGGACGAAAGTTATGAAGTAGCATCTTGTATATTTCGTCCAAGGCTTCATGCACGCATTATGGTGGCTTCAACGTCCTGAAATCATCACTTGTAACTCCGTTCTTGTTCCCCATGCGCATGCCATCATCTCCATGCTTGTTCTTGCTCCAATGTTCATCCTTCTCAAAGCTAGGCCCTTCATTTGTAAGCAAAACAAATGTATCCAATTTAGGCAGCATCATATTCTCATGAACATTAGAATCATTAGCAAGAAACGAAAGTACCTGGTAATTTAATTGGCGTGCGCGAGCTCTAGTAATTGGTCCAGTATGTATAGCAGCAGGGACTGTGGGTGTAATAATTGTATTGATGTCCTCATCAGACGGAGCTGCTGAATCTACAGCGGCCGGACATCCGGGCCAAAGGCCGAACATCCGGCGCCTGTGCAGCCGCCAAGGAGCTGCACCAACAGACGGCCAACAGCATCAGCGGCCGGACATCCGGCGCCAGCCCCGGACATCCGGCGCCTCGCCAAAGCCCGGACATCCGGCCCTTCCCCCGGAAATCCGGCATCGACGACAGAAGACATCCAGAAGTTTTACCCTCCAGCCCGGACATCCGGCCCCCAGCCCGGACATCCGGCCCCTCCTGAAGCCCCAGACATCCGGCCCGTCGCCCGGACATCCGGCCACCCCTGTCTGCGCACAGTAAGGGCCGAGGCCCGTGTACCCCTTCGACCCCCTAGACTATATATACTCTTTCTCCTCCATCTTTCTAGGGTCAGCAAAGGATTAGCTCATTTAGAGATAGAGCTTTGCTCATCCATATCGGATCTACTCCACGAGAGAGACCGCGGCCCCTCTACGGAGACGATCCACCTTGGATTCAAGACCTCCTCACGGAGAAGACCCCCATCAAGACCTCCTCACGGAGAAGAACCGGTTACCCTTTGTATCGTCCTTTGTTGACTTGGGATCTTGTATCTTACCTTTGTGTTCATCGAACTAGCGCATGTGTGATCTATTCTTGTTGGTTGAGTGATTTCTCTCGTGTTCCCCTCGTGTTCCCCCTCGTGTTCATCACGTTCTTCGTAGGGATCCGCTCCTTTCGTGAAAGGTCGGCCATCTAGGGTTCCACCCTACATCATCTTGGTATCATGAGCCACGTTGATCACGATTTCGGAGCCTCCCCGTTGTGTTTTCTAGCCTAGTTTTGTTGATTTTGTCCCAAAATTCGAAAATCCCCACCAAAAAATAGCCCCAAATTTTTTTGTGATTTGTTGGTTTGATGATGTTTTGTTGAATTTGATCCGTGGATTTGCTTTGTTACTTGTGGCTCTAGCTTTCCCCCAATTTTTCCCACTTTCCATCCACGAATATCTCTCCAATTTTTCCCCCGAAATCATCAATTTCCGCCCCCAAAATCGAGTTCATCCTCGGATTTGGAGCCCGGACATCCGCCCGTAGCCCTGGACATCTGGCCCGTGGCCCGGACATCCGGCTCCTGGAGCGCATTTTCGCGCGCGGTTCTGGACATCAGGTCCCGGAAATCCGGCCAATGCCCCGGATGTCCGACCCCTGTACATTTTAGCTTTTCCGTTTCACCGTTTTGTGCATAACTTCCACATTCGGAGTCCGATCTTCGCGTTCTTTAGCTCGTTGAGTAGATATTGACATCCTCTATCCATCTAGATAGGTTACATCACCATTTGAGTCCATCAAATTTTCCGAAATTTGGCAAGTTTGCCTAGGCCCTCCACCATAACTACGGCATAGGCTTACCCACCATACACTTCCGACAACAATCTGAACCCAATTTTGTTTGTGTTGTGAGTTATGTCTTCTAAGGTGTTTCGGCTACTTAGGGACCGTGTTTCGAACTCCGACACCGTGTATAGTCCATCCACCTTACCCTCGACTTCCGCATTGCGTCTCAAAACCCATCATTGCATTTCCGCAACCCCATTGAGCTTCCGCAAAACCACCACCGCTTACACTACCACCGTTTGACTTTTGTCCTTGAGATTTTGAGTTGTGGTTTTTCCGTTTCCTAAGGTGTTTCGGCTACTTAGGGACGAGTCTCCATCATCTTGGTATCTTTATCAAGAACACCGCCACTCATCATCGCCAAGGACGGTAACCTCGATGACACCATTGTATATTCCCCTTGCAATTGCATTGATAACCCCCTAGCCCATTTTGCGTCACTTGCCTATCGAGACTAGCCATTTGAGTATTGCCAGCAACGTTACTTGTGCACATTAGTGATCATTCTTCCCATAGCATACATACCATACCATATTGGTATCATATCATCTCTTGTGTCACAAGTTTGTTCCCGCATACACACTATTGCTATCTTGGTTTGTGCATTTTGCAAAGTGGCCATACATACAAAAAAAATAAAAAAAATAAAAAGCTTTTAAGCAAAAGAGAAGAGCAAAGAAGCTTGTAAGCAAGTGCCATAGCATCATACCACATTGCATATAAGATTGTCATATCTGATCATCTTGGATCATCTTGAGAGAAACACCGGGAACCATACATACATAGCATACTTGGGATAGAAGTTTATCCATTTTGCATATCATAGGTTGTGCACAAGTGTCGTATCCGCCTATTGAGCAATCGTGCTAGCGTCTCTCTTGAGTTGTGCAACACGAGCGTTTTCCGTGGACTCCACATTTTGTGCTCATTCCTTGGTTGCACGACCCCATTTATCTATCCGTGTGTGTGTTTCCGTGTGCCACTCTTTGCTATTGGTCTACTTGTTTCACATGCGAATTTGTGAATCTTTTTCAACATTATTGACTCTTGCTAACATTTTGCATCAAATTTTTTGTGCCACTATCCTCACCGAGCTCCACTACAAGCCTTACTTGTGTAGGTGTGAGAAACCGACAAGAATTGGTACCAATTGTGCTATTTCCTTGTTACACATTGAGTGATCATTGATCCATCTTCAACATCGGTCAAGGTACATTTGGTATCGTTCTACTCTTTATCCCACTCACCTTTGCTCGAGTCTTGTGATGGATTGGCAAGGCATTTCACCTTCGGTCTACAACAACGATGAGTTCGATGCCATGAACAACTCCAACGACGACAAGATGCAAGCTCAAATGGAGGAGATCAAATCCCTCATCAAGTCATACAGGCGATCTTCCTCATCTTCGAGAAGACGCTCAAGAGCACATGCCTCCGAGCTACCATCTCTGGCAAGGTCACATCGGCATCGACACCATCACCACCAAGAACGTGAAGGTCAAGAGCTCTACACCAACAACCGCTCAACGACTTCACCATCTCCCTTGGCATCTTCGCCAAGCGACTTCAAGGCATCTTCGCCTTCGGATATACGGCATCTTCGCCAACAAGCACCTCAAGACTACGCTCAAGACAAGCTCCCCAAGCTCAAGTCCGCGACTTCCACGAGCTACTACGACCTCGACACCGACCATGCGATTCCTTTCTATGGGACTCAAGAACCCGATGAGTATCTCGAGTGGGAGCACCTAATGGACGACTACCTCAAGCTACATCAAGTTCCTCCCGAAGATCAAGTGAAGTGCGCCATAAGAAACTTCCACGACTACGCCTCGACATGGTGGCTTCACACACCTTCGGAAACCTACGACATGAGTTGGCCCAAGACGAAGAAAGCTTTGCGGCGAGAGTTTGTGCCTCCAACCTACACGGAACAACTTCTACGCCAATTGGAGAACACCAACCAAGGATCCAAGTCCATTGACGCGTACTTCAAGGAGATGAAGACTGCCTTGCGACGAGCCGGCGTGGACGACCCCATGTAATTGAAGTTCCACTTCAGGATGGGATTGAACAATGCCATCTCCAAGACCATCTTCCTCGAGAACTACAAGTCCCTCGATGACAACTACATTGGTGCTCTCAAGGCAGAACAAGAACTCATGAAGGCCAAGGCTTCTCCACCCCAAGCACACTTCTCAAAGTCCAAACTCAAAGACGACGAGCATGAGGCTAGTACCACCAAGATGTCCAAGCCCGACGAGCTCCAAGACGATGCTCCCAAGTTTGACTTCACCGCCATTCCTCTTTGTGGCATTGATGATGCCGAGTCCTCCACGACTCTTTTTCAAGATGGTGCGGCGACGAGTACGACTACGGAGACCTTCAAGGACCAAGCTTTTGAGGCAAGCGACATGGTGATGAGCAAGGATGATGCTTCCATCTTAGAAGGCGAGAGTGATGATGTGCCATATTCGGCCTTCATCCACGGCGACGGCGATGAGATGGTTGAGTATTTCACTTCGACCACGGCGACGTATGACGAGTTGAGTGACTTGTGCCACCATATTGAGAGAGAGAGTGACTTCACCACTAGCCCCATATCCGATGTGTTGCCCCAATTCCCATGTGAGGAGAGCCACTGATAGAGGCAAAGGTGTCACGTCTTTCGATGAGATGATGGATATCGCTTTGATGGAAGTCGACTTTGACGATCCGACTACGAACGTGCGAGGACGTCGCGCCTTAGCAATCGCTAAACCAACTCCGAGAGGTTATTGACCACGCCGGAGCACGATCAACCTGACCACGAGGGTCTGTTTCCTGCGAGCAAACGAAGAACAAGCAAGAAACTGAGATTGCAATCTGGATATTGCGAATATAAGATGAAAGCTTTATTGATCAAGGTGGGGTTCTGTGACGCCTTTGTCTGGTCTTTGAACACAAACGAAGTACGCGAAGTTGCAGCTATGGCGAACTTTTAATCTAAACAAAACCCAAAGTCTAAACGAGGCCCTAAGGGCTGTATATATGGAGGAAGAGGGGGGAATTTCGTGGCCCCCTTCGTCTCCTTCGTCTCATCTGGATTGGTACGGAATGGTGCACGGTTGGGTAGCGATGCACCGGGAATTAAATCAATTTGATGCTCAATCCCTCGAATAGGTGGTAATCCCGGTGGCACGTCTTGTGGAAAGACGTCAGCGAACTCCTGCAAAATGTTAGTGAAGGCAGGGGGCAAAGAGGAAGGCACGTCCTCGAATGAAAATAATGCCTCTTTGCACACAAAAGCATAGCAAACAGATTTGTTGAAATCTAGCTCATCAATATCAGATTTTGTGGCAAGTAAACATGCACTTTTCAATTTAATTTCAGAAACAACACTAGATGGTTTATTATTAGGTTTCATTTGTTGCTCAAATTCTTTTGCCACAATATGATTTTCACTCTTATTTTTTCTCCTGTTTTGCTTTATTAGCTCTATTAATGTCATCTTTCAAAATGGAATCAGGAGTCATAGGAAGCAAAGTAATATTTTTATCCTTATGAACAAGAGTATACTGATTGTTTCTACCATGGTGTACAAAATTTTTATCAAATTGCCATGGTCTACCAAGTAATAATGAACATGCTTGCATGGGTTCCACATCACAATCAACATAATCAGCATATGTAGAGATACTAAAATGCACACAAACAGTACGTGTTAGCGATTGCTAAGGCGCGACGTCATCGCACGTTCGTAGTCGGATCGTCAAAGTCGACTTCCACCAAAGCGATATCCATCTTCTCATCAAAAGACGGGACACCTTTGCCTCTATCAAGTGGTATCAGATTTCCAGGTTGCTCGGTGAGATTTTGCAGTTTTTCGTAGTTTAGATCGAGTCTGTTCTTCATACCTACAGTCCACGAAAAAGCCACACACAAAAAATTAGGGTAATTCATCATATCCGAACCAATCTGAGCCTTTGCATAATCTTTTTAGGGTTTTTGCTTTGTTGAATTTGCGGTTGCATCGTCGTGTCAAGTTGCTGGTCTTAGAGTCTAGTCTTTTAGAGTTTCGAGTTCTGGTCATAAGTTGTCACGCCGCCGCCGCACCATCATCATCGCCTTGCCATCTACCACCATTGCTTATCCGCCACCGCTTTGAATCTGTATCCATATACCACCACCAATCCGTATCCATATACCACCACCGATCCGTATCCATATACCACCAACGCTACCATATACCACCACCGCTGCCATATCCTACCACCATATATCCACAACCAATCCGAGTTCTTTTCATATTCGGTTTGTTTTAGAGATCCATCTATTTTCCGTTTCGTGTTTCCTTGCCTGAGTAGGTCTCGGAAAAAAAAGTCTAGAGACCCCCGGGCAGTTTTTAGGCCAAAATTTCCGCAACCAAAAATATTTTTCCCCTATCCTATTTTTAGGTCCCGAGGAGTGTTTTGAGACACTCGCCTCTATCAATGGTGTACAGAATTTTTATCAAATTGCCATGGTCTACCAAGTAATAAGGAACATGCTTGCATGGGTACCACATCACAATAAACATAATCAGCATATGTAGAGATACTAAAATGCACACGAACAGTACATGTTATGATAGAGGCAAAGGTGTCCCGTCTTTCGATGAGATGATGGATATCGCTTTGGTGGAAGTCGACTTTGACGATCCGACTACGAACGTGCGATGACGTCGCGCCTTAGCAATCGCTAAACCAACTCCGAGAGGTTATTGACCACGCCGGAGCACGATCAACCTGACCACGAGGGTCTGTTTCCTGCGAGCAAACGAAGAACAAGCAAGAAACTGAGATTGCAATCTGGATATTGCGAATATAAGATGAAAGCTTTATTGATCAAGGTGGGGTTCTGTGACGCCTTTGTCTGGTCGTTGAACACAAACGAAGTACGCGAAGTTGCAGCTATGGAAAACTTTTAATCTAAACAAAACCCAAAGTCTAAACGACGCCCTAAGGGCTGTATATATGGAGGAAGAGGGGGGAATTTCGTGGCCCTTGGGGAAGGGGTCCGAAACCAACCCTATCTCTTGTTTCCCCACACATACGGACTCTAAAAATAGCCTATACTCAAGTATTTCGAAATTACATGGGCCTGGCCCAATAATAAGGTGACGCAGCACCTAGAATAGCCTCTGGACAAAAGTTATGAAGTAGCATCTTGTATATTTCGTCCAAGGCTTCATGCACGCATTATGGTGGCTTCAATGTCCTGAAATCATCACTTGTAACTCCGTTCTTGTCCCCCATGCGCATGGCATCATCTCCATGCTTGTTCTTGCTCCAATGTTCATTCTTCTCAAAGCTAGGCCCTTCATTTGTAAGCAAAACAAATGTATCCAATTTAGGCAGCATCATATTCTCATGAACATTAGAATCATTACCAAGAAACGAAAGGACCTGGTAATTTAATTGGCGTGCGCGTGCTCTAGTAATTGGTCCAGTATGTATAGCAGCAAGGGCTGTGGGTGTAACAATGGTATTGATGTCCTCATCATGTTACCTTAACCTTGCCGCTGTTGTTGAACCATTGGATGTAGTAAGGATGTGGATGTGGTCTTGTGGTGAGAGATAGCTTCTCCACCATCTCCATGCTAGCCAAGTTGTTACAGCTCCCTCCATCTATGATGACGCGAACAGAACGTTCCTTCACAACTCCCTTTGTATGGAACAAATTATGCCTCTGATTTTGCTCTGCTTGTGTGACCTGCACACTCAAAACACGTTGAGCAACTAAACATTCATACCTGTCAGCGTCTTCAGGAGCCATGTATTGCGTCTCATTTTCAGAATCATCTCCACCATGTTCTTCACGTGTAATAAGAGCCAAAGTCTCCTCATCATAGTCACTAGCGGACTCATACCCACCATCCTCAGTAGCAATCATTACACGCTGAGATTTGCATTCTCTCGCATAATGTCCTCTTCCCTTACAACGACGACAAATAATATCACTTGTGTGCCCTGTCGATGCCATGGAAGAAGAAGAGCTCTGTGCAGGCCCGGCAGGTGCGCTCTTGGCAGATAGTGGTGGTTGTGCCTGCTTTCTTGTATCACGGCTGGAGGTGGAACCTGATGGAGGTGCTGGTGCAGTGGAAGTAGAAGATGCACGTGGTGTCCATGATGAAGGTCGACCTGCAGAAAAGTTAGTTCGCGCCAATGGCTGTCGATCCTGCACTTCACGTTCAGCTTCACAAGCAAGATGGAATAAACGAGTGATATTATTATAATCCTTATACTCTAGAATGGTCTGAATCTCTTTTTTTAATCCACCCATAAAACGTGCAAGCAGCCCAAGTAGCTGTAACATGATATAATCAACAATGTTCAGACCACCAAACACATGCAAAGCTAGTGTAAACGCAAACAGCAGCAGGAACACGTCTCTCCTCAGAATATTGTAAACATTTAAATCGCTGTTCAGTTTCTAACTCCCAAGTAAGATATATATCAGGAACATATCTACCCTCAAATGGTGGAATATTCAATTTCAGTTTAGGGAGATGGTCATGATCTCGTACCTGAGGTGGTGGTGCCGGCCTACCGTTGCGAATATATACCTGAGGTCGACCTGCTGGTGGTGGTGCTGGTGGCTGCACGTAGTTCTGATTTTGATCAACCTCTTCCTCATAATCGCCCGCATAATCATCATCCTCCTCAGCCGCCGCAGTAGCAGGAGCCAAAGAAGCATCAACAGTAGGTGCAGCGGCACCCGAATTTTGACCAGTCTCAATTGGAACGCGCTGTGCTCGTCCCACTTGATTTGGAAGGCGGCGTTGGGGATGTGGTTGTTGTTGTAGAGGTGCGACATGTGCAGCCGGTGGTGGTTGGGGAAGACGCTTGAGTAATTCAGTAAACTTGTTATCCAGCTTTGTCTCGAACGACTTCTCCATGGCATCTATCTTCTCCATAGCCTCTTCAAATCTGTTTAGCACATCTCCCACCTGGCCACTCATCATTTGCTGAAATTTATCATGCAACTCCTTGTTCATCATGTTTCCCAATCTGATAGAGGCAAAGGTGTCCCGTCTTTTGATGAGATGATGGATATCGCTTTGGTGGAAGTCGACTTTGACGATCCGACTACGAACGTGTGATGACGTCACGCCTTAGCAATCGCTAAACCAACTCCGAGAGGTTATTGACCACGCCAGAGCACAATCAACCTGACCACGAGGGTCTGTTTCCTGCGAGCAAACGAAGAACAAGCAAGAAACTGAGATTGCAATCTGGATATTGCGAATATAAGATGAAAGCTTTATTGATCAAGGTGGGGTTCTGTGACGCCTTTGTCTGGTCGTTGAACACAAACGAAGTACACGAAGTTGCGGCTATGGCGAACTTTTAATCTAAACAAAACCCAAAGTCTAAACGACGCCCTAAGGGCTGTATATATGGAGGAAGAGGGGGGAATTTCGTGGCCCTTGGGGAAGGGGTCCGAAACCAACCCTATCTCTTGTTTCCCCACACATACGGACTCTAAAAATAGCCTATACTCGAGTATTTCGAAATTACATGGGCCTGGCCCAATAATAAGGTGACTCAGCACCTAGAATAGCCTCTGGACGAAAGTTATGAAGTAGCATCTTGTATATTTCGTCCGATGCCTCATGCACGCATTATGGTGGCTTCAACGTCCTGAAATCATCACTTGTAACTCCGTTCTTGTCCCCCATGCGCATGCCATCATCTCCATGCTTGTTCTTGCTCCAATGTTCATTCTTCTCAAAGCTAGGCCCTTCATTTGTAAGCAAAACAAATGTATCCAATTTAGGCAGCATCATATTATCATGAACATTAGAATCATTACCAAGAAACGAAAGTACCTGGTAATTTAATTGGCGTGCGTGAGCTCTAGTAATTGGTCCAGTATGTATAGCAGCAGGGGCTGTGGGTGTAACAATGGTATTGATGTCCTCATCAGGCTCAAGCTGAAGTGATCACTCGTCATGCTCCTCGTCGGTCTCGGCAATGGGGATGGTCTCCTTCTCAGATTCAGTCCACTGGTAACCCTGCTTCACCATCCATTCAGCCTCTGGGGTTATCTGATTCTCGGAACCGCTGGTTACCTCCTCGCCAAATGTCCTCAAGATCCTCTTGTCGCGGCGACGACTCTCCTTGGAAGCAACATGAGTCTTGTACTGCTCCTTGGCTTGCATGCAAAACAAGGCCTTCAGCTTCTTAGCCCATGAAGGCTCAGTAGAGGGAGGGGCATACCCAGCAGAGCTGGCATCCGCTTCCTGCTCCTCAATATGATCCTCATCAACATCCATTCTAGCAGCCTCTGCTTCAGCACGAGTAGTGTTGTTAGCCCACTGAGGCTTGATGCGGAGCTTGATGGGGTCGTGACAGATCCAGTCAGGGGCAACAAACTCATCATCAGGATAAAGCTTCTCCCAAGTCCTCGTGATCAAGAGAAACGGGTAAGGGCCATAGATGGGTACCTTACGATTGAACACCACAAACCGAAGCTCGCACCACATGATGTGTGAGACGTCAAGTGGTTGTGTCTGAGCGAGACGCGCCTCCTCACAAATGAGCATCATATCCATGAGATAGGCATGCACCTTGTCCTTGTCACCAATGCGTGGAAAGAGGGGGTTGCGGAAGATCTGCTGCATGATGTCAAGGAATGGGTTTAGCACCCACGTCTTCTTGTCATTGGGAAGCTTCTTCTCAACAAGGTACTGCTGGAGCTTGTTCTTCTTAGCAGAGTCGGGGTTGGCATGAGGGCGAACACCAACGGGTGTGATGAGCCCCTCATCAGGCACCTGTAGCAAAGCCATGAAGTCCTTCCACTTAGCAGTCATCTGTTGTCCATTGCTCATCCAGGTCATGGACCGTTCCTCATCAGTATGGAAGTGGACCGAGGCAAAGAACTGGGCCACAATCTCAGGGTCATAATCCAGATGGAAAGAGATCACGTGCTCAATGCCAAACTGCTGCACGAGGTCCAAAGCCTCACCAAAGTAGTCACGGTGCTTATCCTCCCTCATGTGATTCATGTCAATCCAGTGCACGTCCACGTAGATGTTCTGCTTGGCCTTGATCACATCCAGATAGATAAGATTCTGCTGCTTGGTCCAGAACAAATCATTCCCTCTGAAGTTTGCACGTGGATTCACATAGGGGTTGATCCTCCGTCGAGTGACAAACTCAGCAAGTGGTATCTCATCCATGCCCATGGAGGGCTCCTTGTTCTTGGTGGCGGTGGTCTTGGTTCTGCGTTGGGGGGCATTGGAGCCCTCTGGAGCTTCATCTTGGTTGCGCAAACACTTGGAGCTTGTGTCACGGCTGGGATTGGAACGACGGACATTGGAACCAGAGGCACCACCTATGACACAAAACACAAGAACACGCAAGAGAAGCGAGAAGGATCAATTCAAAGGCCACAGCCAAACAAGTGAAACAAGTAGAAATAGCATTGGGTAATTGCCACATGGAAGATTTGACACCAACGGTACCGCACAGATGCGCGGAACTAAAATTTTAGTGCAACTCCAGCCATGATAGTACCGTGCCAGGATGGCATGGTAGTACCACGGCGGGAGCGGAAGTAAAATTTTACTTCCGCGCCTCGCGCGGTAGTACCGCTCCTGAGGAGCGATAGTACCGTACGAGCGGTAGTACCGCACGGGGTCGGATCCGAAACACAAACTGATCTGAGAACAGCCGCGACAACAGAGCGGTACTACGGTTGATCAAATCTACCGAGGGGAAACATACCAAATACCATCTCTACACATTACTACTCTCCTACATCCTACTCTTGCAAAGATTTGGCCTAAAATCTCAAGAACAACATGCATCTCCCCAAAAACCTAGAGATGAAAGAACGAACCAAAGAGAGAGGGATTTGGGGAGAAACCTTGTTCCATGGCAAGAGGGCGTGGTGAGGAACGATCCCACTGGACGGAATGCGAGGAGAGTGGCCGGAGACGGAGATCCGACGAGGTTCTCCGGCGCCGTTCTTTGGCAGGAGAGAGAGAGAGCCGACGTGGGGAAAAGAGTTGAATGGGTATGGGGGAGTTGGAACTCCCCCTGCCCGCTCTTAACCCCACGTGCCCGCGACTACGCGGTAGTGCCGCGCGTCATCCCGGTAGTACCGCCCGGGCGGAAGTACCACACTGTGGGCGGTAGTACCGCTCCTCCAGCGGCAGTAAAAAATTATTGCCATGCTGGTTGCAGTAGTACCGTGTGCAGCTCCTGAGGTAGTACCGTGGCCAGCCACGGTAGTACCGTAGACCCAAGAAAATGCATGTTTCGCAAAAAGAGGAAAAAGCAACCTTTGCAATGCAACCTTCAAGCGAACGGACACACCAAAGAGCTAAACCACGAGACCACACACGCAAGCGTGGCACGAAGAAAGAAAGGCAAGAGACAACAAGGACTAAACACACAACACAACCTCTCCAAAGAGAGGGCGGTGGCCGGAGCCACCTATGTTTGAGTCAATTGGTATGGCACCGCGAAGAATTATCCTTGGGCCCATGACCAAAACTCGTCTTTAAAGCACAAGTACCATCAACAATGGCTAATGTGAAAGAGTTGATCAATTTATGCATAATGGGGGGAGGGAGAGTTCATTGAGAGAACATGATAGAGGCGAGGGTGTCCCGATCTTTCGATGAGATGATAACTATCGATTTGGTGGAGACGACTTTGACGATCCGACTACAAACGTGCACGACATTGCGCCTTATCAATCGCTAAACCAATTGATAGAGGCAAAGGTGTCCCGATCTTTCGATGAGATGATAACTATCGATTTGGTGGAGTCGACTTTGACGATCCGACTACAAACGTGCACGACGTTGCGCCTTAGCAATTGATAAACCAATCTCCTGAGGTTACTGACGATGCCGGAAGCACGATCAGCCTGACCACGAAGGTCTATTCCTGCAAGCAATCGAAGAACGAGCAAGAATATGATAATGCAATCTGAATATTGCGAATATATATGAAGTATTGATAGTGGTGGGAATCCGTAAGCGGTCTTGGTCTGGTCGTTGGACACAAACGAAGTACACGAAGTTGCAATGGCTAACTTTTAACTAAACAAATTCCAAGGAAAAAGCTACTAGATGGATCTACTTATATAGGAGCAAGGGGTGGCGGCCAAGGAGGTGGGAGGACGTCCCAAGGCAGCCTAAAACCAACCCTAGGTCGTACAAGGCTCATGGGCCCAAGTGGAGGTGATGCAACACCTTTGGACTTGTAGTTTGACTCGGATTCTGGTGCAACGTCAGATTGTTTCGACCATAACTCAATGCTCCGGACGAATTTAAAGGTGAATCCAATTGGGTTGGAAAGAGCACGAAATCTAGTTTCCAACAAAAAAAGAATCACCCAATTCGGAGTCCGTATGAAAAAGTTGTTGGCGTTTTGAGTCAGGTATGTCTGTGCAGTCCGAATCTGAATCCAGAACGTGAGAGACTTGGACTCTATCTTCTCTTGGCCCAAAAGTGACGTGAGAGGACTTTTTGAACAGAACCTAAACTTCTCCTTTTGCCTTATCTTCATATGTGGATTGTACAAATGTCCCATACACCTGCAATTAGACAAAACACAAAAGTGTGTGAAGTATTTTTGTTCTGGATAACATAAATAGATTATTGAATAGTTTGCACTAGAAATCACCTGACAAATATGCATGTATGCAATATTTTTGGTCGTATCCAAGGTAGTCATGTCCTCATCATCCTCCCCTTCTTGAAAACAAAGCCGTCCTCGGCGTTGCTTAATCTGAAATGTGGCTAACAAAAGAGACAAGGTGTACATGTTGTATATGTATATGTCATCCATTTTTACTTCCCGTGGATTTTGCACATATGACACATGTATACATGAGTAACTTTCATAGTTAATAAAATATAAAGCCAAAATATTATCACAAGAAGTAGAAGGCATGAAAGTATTGCAACTCAGTTTGCACATATAAGTGAAGCTCTTATTCATATGAAAAGATTGACAATATTCATCATTAAACCATCCCAACATTGATGAACCATCACCAAGATTAGAGGTCATATCAAAATGATTAAACATTGGCACAATTATTTTCAAACATATTTGATCCAAATCTGATTTATTCCCTGATTCACTTGATTCTTTTGCATCGATAGTTAATTCAATGGGCTCACTCAAAATTGTTTGATCACATGGCAAAGTCAAATCATCAACATAGTCCTCTAAGGTAGCTGGTGTGATCAAAGTAGTGGGTAGCTCACCGCATGGTGCACTTAAATTGACAAGACATTCATCATACTCATGTGGAAGTGGAAGATTAGTACCTTTGTCATTACCTCTTATGATCAACTCAGATGAGGTAGGCACTCTCGGTGATGATGTGTCACATGGTGGAGGTGATGTAGTCCTCACAACAACGGATGTGGTTGTCATAGTATGCTTAGTAGTTGAAGGGACAACCGTATCAACTCTTGGAATGTGCATCTCGCGCTTGTTCTCCTTGTGCGCAACACGTCGTTTTATTTCCTGTTCAGCTTTGCAAGCAAGATGAAACAAATGGTCCATAGGATAACACTCTTCATGTATTAGTATCTCCTGAATGTCACGATTTAATCCTCCCCAAAATCTATCCATAAAATCTTCTTCACTTTCTTCTAAAGAGGAATGCAGCAAGGTAGTTTGTAAAGTATCATAATATTTCGTTACGGTGTCACTACCTTGTTTTAAATGTTGCAACTTTGTAATCATGTCACGAGTATAATAAGCGGGAACGAATGTATGTCGCATGGCAAGTTTCAAATCATCCCAAGTAGTAGGTATATCATTAGGGTGTAACCGACAATATTCACTCCACCAAACTACAGCATAACCAGTGAAAGAACCAACCGCAACCTTAACTTTTTTACGTACATCAAAATTATTGGAAGCAAATATATTATTTAGGTCAAACTCCCATTCAATATATAAAGCAGGTCTAAAACGGCCATTAAATGGTGGTATAGAAACATTAACCTGATCATGTGCATTTGGATGTTTGTGCACCTCTCGTGACGGTTGTGGTATTTGCATAGGTGATGGCACATCTCCCACGATCGACAAACCCCATGAATTGACTCTAGATCCTGTCATGATTAGTAGAAACAAGAAACAAAATTCAAGAATAATGTTCCTATGAACTACTAGGATGTGGTGGTAAAGCGCTCACAGTAAAGCAAATATCAATATCTTACAAGTTCTTACCAAGCAGCAGGTGGTGACAGGCAACCAGCGGTGTCAAATAACTCCAAAGATTGAGTAAAGCGATTGCCAGGGGAACGTACGTATACACGGTGTAGAAATATGTGGAGCTGGGTTGGCTATATATGGTAGCAAAATATTAGCAATAATCAATTCAGAGATGCAATGTTGAATAAACGCTCAACGACGGTACTGTGCTGGTCCTAGGCTAGACCGGACTAGAGACGCGAGCCTAGAACACTAATGAGGTCACGGCGTAGCACAACTAGCATCAATGAAGGATACTAAGTAGCTCTGGACAGCAAGATATAAGTGAAGATCACAACGGCAGTAAAGATAATGATGAAAAACAACTGCCAAGCAGGATATACAACAACTCTCTCCAACTTTCCTCTTGAAAAGTTTGTGCCAATTTTCTGATAATTTTTTTCAAAGAATGCTACTAACTCAAGCTTTCCAATGCAAAAAGAATCACTCAATTCCGAGTTGATATGAGGAGTGAAAGAATTCTGAAACTGGCTTGAAAAACTGGAATAAGCTGTGTCCGCGAACTTCGGAGGGCAAAAAGACCTATTTAGAAGACGATTTTGAGGTGTCAAATATTGAACTAGTCTCTGCAACTATTTAGATGCGGCTCGTCGCTAGCTTTCATTTGAGTACTCGCGGAGTCAAAACGGACTTCGTATGAGGAAGGTATGCCTGTTTTACTAAACAGTGCACAAAACAGATTCCAATCCGAATTCAACTACGAGATTGAGTCTAGATAGATCCGAATTTTGTTTTTTTTTCTTCTCTCTTTTTTTTCCTCACACTTTTTTTCTTTCTCTTTTTTTTCTGACTTCTTTTTCTTTTTTTTTCTCTATCTTTTTTTTCTCTCCCTCTTTCCAAGACAAACTAGATAAGATGCAGATTGGATCAAGCGAAGATGTGAACGACCTCAACTATGATTGTGACAATGAACTATGGGTAGCACATGGTGGAATTTGATGGATGGTGTGGTGGACAGCAGAAGGGATAACGATGCAGCGGCGACGTGACTAATGTGAACAGAACTCGAAACTCTAAACGAACTAGACCCTAAGACCAGCAACTCGACACGACGATGCAACCGATAATTCAATAATGCAAACAATGAATAGAAAATTGCAAAGGCTCAGACTGGCTTGGACAAAAGGATGAATAGATCTAACTTTTTTGTGGCTTTTTCTTGGACAATAGGTAAGAAAATAAATCTAATCTAGGGGAAACTGGAAATTCTCACCGAGCAACCTGAAAACTGACATGACTACCTTGGATACGACCAAAAATATTGCATACATGCATATTTGCCAGGTGATTTCTAGTGCAAACTATTCAATAATCTATTTATGTTATCCAGAACAAAAATACTTCACACACTTTTGTGTTTTGTCTAATTGCAGGTGTATGGGACATTTGTACAATCCACATATGAAGATAAGGCAAAAGGAGAAGTTTAGGTTCTGTTCAAAAAGTCCTCTCACGTCACTTTTGGGCCAAGAGAAGATAGAGTCCAAGTCTCTCACGTTCTGGATTCAGATTCGGACTGCACAGACATACCTGACTCAAAACGCCAACAACTTTTTCATACGGACTCCGAATTGGGTGATTCTTTTTTTGTTGGAAACTAGATTTCGTGCTCTTTCCAACCCAATTGGATTCACCTTTAAATTCGTCCGGAGCATTGAGTTATGGTCGAAACAATCTGACGTTGCACCAGAATCCGAGTCAAACTACAAGTCCAAAGGTGTTGCATCACCTCCACTTGGGCCCATGAGCCTTGTACGACCTAGGGTTGGTTTTAGGCTGCCTTGGGACGTCCTCCCACCTCCTTGGCCGCCACCCCTTGCTCCTATATAAGTAGATCCATCTAGTAGCTTTTTCCTTGGAATTTGTTTAGTTAAAAGTTAGCCATTGCAACTTCGTGTACTTTGTTTGTGTCCAACGACCAGACCAAGACCGCTTACGGATTCCCACCACTATCAATACTTCATATATATTCGCAATATTCAGATTGCATTATCATATTCTTGCTCGTTCTTCGATTGCTTGCAGGAATAGACCTTCGTGGTCAGGCTGATCGTGCTTACGGCATCGTCAGTAACCTCAGGAGATTGGTTTATCAATTGCTAAGGCGCAACGTCGTGCACGTTTGTAGTCGGATCGTCAAAGTCGACTCCACCAAATCGATAGTTATCATCTCATCGAAAGATCGGGACACCTTTGCCTCTATCAAGTGGTATCACCAATCTCCTGAGGTTACTGACGATGCCGGAAGCACGATCAGCCTGACCACGAAGGTCTATTGCTGCAAGAAATCGAAGAACGAGCAAGAATATGATAATGCAATCTGAATATTGCGAATATATATGAAGTATTGATAGTGGTGGGGATCCGTAAGCGGTCTTGGTCTGGTCGTTGGACACAAACGAAGTACACGAAGTTGCAATGGCTAACTTTTAACTAAACAAATCCCAAGGAAAAAGCTACTAGATGGATCTACTTATATAGGAGCAAGGGGTGGCGGCCAAGGAGGTGGGAGGACGTCCCAAGGCAGCCTAAAACCAACCCTAGGTCGTACAAGGCTCATGGGCCCAAGTGGAGGTGATGCAACACCTTTGGACTTGTAGTTTGACTCGGATTCTGGTGCAACGTCAGATTGTTTCGACCATAACTCAATGCTCCGGACGAATTTAAAGGTGAATCCAATTGGGTTGGAAAGAGCACGAAATCTAGTTTCCAACAAAAAAAGAATCACCCAATTCGGAGTCCGTATGAAAAAGTTGTTGGCGTTTTGAGTCAGGTATGTCTGTGCAGTCCGAATCTGAATCCAGAACGTGAGAGACTTGGACTCTTTCTTCTCTTGGCCCAAAAGTGACGTGAGAGGACTTTTTGAACAGAACCTAAACTTCTCCTTTTCCCCTATCTTCATATGTGGATTGTACAAATGTCCCATACACCTGCAATTAGACAAAACACAAAAGTGTGTGAAGTATTTTTGTTCTGGATAACATAAATAGATTATTGAATAGTTTGCACTAGAAATCACCTGACAAATATGCATGTATGCAATATTTTTGGTCGTATCCAAGGTAATCATGTCCTCATCATCCTCCCCTTCTTGAAAACAAAGCCGTCCTCGGCGTTGCTTAATCTGAAATCTGGCTAACAAAAGAGACAAGGTGTACACGTTGTATATGTACATGTCATCCGTTTTTACTGATCTCATTTGGTGCACATGTGACTCAGTTATACAAGAGCACCCTTCAAAAGTCGTGAAATGTAAAGTCAATATATTATCACAAGAAGTCAAAGGCATGAAAATATTGCAACTCAGTTTGCACATATAAGCGAAGCTCTTATTCATATCAAAAGATTGACAATGCTTATCATTAAACCATCCCAACATTGATGAACCATCACCAAGATTAGAGGTCATATCAAAATGATTAAACATTGGCACAATTATTTTCAAACATATTTGATCCAAATCTGATTTATTCCCTGATTCCTTTTTTGCATCGATATTTAATTCAATGGGCTCACTCAAAATTGTTTGATCACATGGCAAAGTCAAATCATCAACATAGTCCTCTAAGGTAGCTGGTGTGATCAAAGTAGTGGGTAGCTCACCGCATGGTGCACTTAAATTGACAAGACATTCATCATACTCATGTGGAAGTGGAAGATTAGTACCTTTGTCATTACCTCTTATGATCAACTCAGATGATCTAGGCACTCTCGGTGATGATGTGTCACATGGTGGAGGTGATGTAGTCCTCACAACAACGGATGTGGTTGTCATAGTATGCCTAGTAGTTGAAGGGACAACCGTATCAACTCTTGGAATGTGCATCTCGCGCTTGTTCTCCTTGTAGGCAACACGTCGTTTTATTTCCTGTTCAGCTTTGCAAGCAAGATGAAACAAATGGTCCATAGGATAACACTCTTCATGAATTAGTATCTCCTGAATGTCACGATTTAATCCTCCCCAAAATCTATCCATAAAATCTTCTTCACTTTCTTCTAAAGAGGAATGCAGCAAGGTAGTTTGTAAAGTATCATAATATTTCGTTACGGTGTCACTACCTTGTTTTAAATGTTGCAACTTTGTAATCATGTCACGAGTATAATAAGCGGGAACGAATGTATGTCGCATGGCAAGTTTCAAATCATCCCAAGTAGTAGGTATATCATTAGGGTGTAACCGACAATATTCACTCCACCAAACTACAGCATAACCAGTGAAAGAACCAACCGCAACCTTAACTTTTTTACGTACATCAAAATTATTGGAAGCAAATATATTATTTAGGTCAAACTCCCATTCAATATATAAAGCAGGTCTAAAACGGCCATTAAATGGTGGTATAGAAACATTAACCTGATCATGTGCATTTGGATGTTTGTGCACCTCTCGTGACGGTTGTGGTATTTGCATAGGTGATGGCACATCTCCCACGATCGACAAACCCCATGAATTGACTCTAGATCCTGTCATGATTAGTAGAAACAAGAAACAAAATTCAAGAATAATGTTCCTATGAACTACTAGGATGTGGTGGTAAAGCGCTCACAGTAAAGCAAATATCAATATCTTACAAGTTCTTACCAAGCAGCAGGTGGTGACAGGCAACCAGCGGTGTCAAATAACTCCAAAGATTGAGTAAAGCGATTGCCAGGGGAACGTACGTATACACGGTGTAGAAATATGTGGAGCTGGGTTGGCTATATATGGTAGCAAAATATTAGCAATAATCAATTCAGAGATGCAATGTTGAATAAACGCTCAACGACGGTACTGTGCTGGTCCTAGGCTAGACCGGACTAGAGACGCGAGCCTAGAACACTAATGAGGTCACGGCGTAGCACAACTAGCATCAATGAAGGATACTAAGTAGCTCTGGACAGCAAGATATAAGTGAAGATCACAACGGCAGTAAAGATAATGATGAAAAACAACTGCCAAGCAGGATATACAACAACTCTCTCCAACTTTCCTCTTGAAAAGTTTGTGCCAATTTTCTGATAATTTTTTTCAAAGAATGCTACTAACTCAAGCTTTCCAATGCAAAAAGAATCACTCAATTCCGAGTTGATATGAGGAGTGAAAGAATTCTGAAACTGGCTTGAAAAACTGGAATAAGCTGTGTCCGCGAACTTCGGAGGGCAAAAAGACCTATTTAGAAGACGATTTTGAGGTGTCAAATATTGAACTAGTCTCTGCAACTATTTAGATGCGGCTCGTCGCTAGCTTTCATTTGAGTACTCGCGGAGCCAAAACGGACTTCGTATGAGGAAGTTATGCCTGTTTTACTGAACAGTGCACAAAACAGATTCCAATCCGAATTCAACTACGAGATTGAGTCTAGATAGATCCGAATTTTTGTTTTTTTTCCTTCTCTTTTTTTTCCTCACACTTTTTTTTCTTTTCTTTCTCTCTTTTTTCACACTTTTTTTCTTCTCTTTTTTTCTGACTTCTTTTCTTTTTTTTCTCTTTTTTCTCTATCTTTTTTTCTCTCCCTCTTTCCAAGACAAACTAGATAAGATGCAGATTGGATCAAGCGAAGATGTGAACGACCTCAACTATGATTGTGACAATGAACTATGGGTAGCACATGGTGGAATTTGATGGATGGTGTGGTGGACAGCAGAAGGGATAACGATGCAGCGGCGACGTGACTAATGTGAACAGAACTCGAAACTCTAAACGAACTAGACCCTAAGACCAGCAACTCGACACGACGATGCAACCGATAATTCAATAATGCAAACAATGAATAGAAAATTGCAAAGGCTCAGACTGGCTTGGACAAAAGGATGAATAGATCTAACTTTTTTGTGGCTTTTTCTTGGACAATAGGTAAGAAAATAAATCTAATCTAGGGGAAACTGGAAATTCTAACCGAGCAACCTGAAAACTGATACCACTTGATAGAGGCGAGGGTGTCCCGATCTTTCGATGAGATGATAACTATCGATTTGGTGGAGACGACTTTGACGATCCGACTACAAACGTGCACGACATTGCGCCTTATCAATCGCTAAACCAATCTCCTGAGGTTACTGACGATGCCGGAAGCACGATCAGCCTGACCACGAAGGTCTATTCCTGCAAGAAATCGAAGAACGAGCAAGAATATGATAATGCAATCTGAATATTGCGAATATATATGAAGTATTGATAGTGGTGAGGATCCGTAAGCGGTCTTGGTCTGGTCGTTGGACACAAACGAAGTACACGAAGTTGCAATGGCTAACTTTTAACTAAACAAATCCTAAGGAAAAAGCTACTAGATGGATCTACTTATATAGGAGCAAGGGGTGGCGGCCAAGGAGGTGGGAGGACGTCCCAAAGCAGCCTAAAACCAACCCTAGGCCGTACAACGCTCATGGGCCCAAGTGGAGGTGATGCAACACCTTTGAACTTGTAGTTTGACTCGGATTCTGGTGCAACGTCAGATTGTTTCGACCATAACTCAATGCTCCAGACGAATTTAAAGGTGAATCCAATTGGGTTGGAAAGAGCACGAAATCTAGTTTCCAACAAAAAAAGAATCACCCAATTCGGAGTCCGTATGAAAAAGTTGTTGGCGTTTTGAGTCAGGTATGTCTGTGCAGTCCGAATCTGAATCCAGAACGTGAGAGAGAGATGATAACTATCGATTTGGTGGAGACGACTTTGACGATCCGACTACAAACGTGCACGACATTGCGCCTTATCAATCGCTAAACCAATCTCCTGAGGTTACTGACGATGCCGGAAGCACGATCAGCCTGACCACGAAGGTCTATTCCTGCAAGCAATCGAAGAACGAGCAAGAATATGATAATGCAATCTGAATATTGCGAATATATATGAAGTATTGATAGTGGTGGGGATCCGTAAGCGGTCTTGGTCTGGTCGTTGGACACAAACGAAGTACACGAAGTTGCAATGGCTAACTTTTAACTAAACAAATCCCAAGGAAAAAGCTACTAGATGGATCTACTTATATAGGAGCAAGGGATGGCGGCCAAGGAGGTGGGAGGACGTCCCAAGGCAGACTAAAACCAACCCTAGGCCGTACAACGCTCATGGGCCCAAGTGGAGGTGATGCAACACCTTTGAACTTGTAGTTTGACTCGGATTCTGGTGCAACGTCAGATTGTTTCGACCATAACTCAATGCTCCAGACGAATTTAAAGGTGAATCCAATTGGGTTGGAAAGAGCACGAAATCTAGTTTCCAACAAAAAAAGAATCACCCAATTCGGAGTCCGTATGAAAAAGTTGTTGGCGTTTTGAGTCAGGTATGTCTGTGCAGTCCGAATCTGAATCCAGAACGTGAGAGACTTGGACTCTTTCTTCTCTTGGCCCAAAAGTGACGTGAGAGGACTTTTTGAACAGAACCTAAACTTCTCCTTTTCCCCTATCTTCATATGTGGATTGTACAAATGTCCCATACACCTGCAATTAGACAAAACACAAAAGTGTGTGAAGTATTTTTGTTCTGGATAACATAAATAGATTATTGAATAGTTTGCACTAGAAATCACCTGACAAATATGCATGTATGCAATATTTTTGGTCGTATCCAAGGTAATCATGTCCTCATCAGAACGACACTCCCCCTATGTCCATGCCTACACCTAAACAAAATAACAAGTTGAGTATGGTGGGGTGTGCAAGGGTTCAAGCAACATTGCTCGAATCAATGATATTTAGCTCATGCCTTAACTCGCGAAATCTTGCTTCATCCAAGGGCTTCGTGCAAATATCTGCAAGGTTATCTTGAGTGTTGACATAGTTGAGCTTGATCTCCCATCGCCTAATGTGATCCCGGATGAAGTGATACCGAATCTCAATGTGCTTCATCTTGAAGTGTTGCACCGGGTTGAGAGAAATCTTGATGGCACTTTCATTATCACACCAAAGAGGCACTTTGTCGCAAATGACACCGTAATCCTTTAAAGTTTGCCTCATCCATAGAAGTTGTGCACAACAACTACCGACGGCCACATACTCCGCTTCGGTGGACGAGAGAGAAACACAACTTTGCTTCTTGGAAGACCAACTCACCAAAGAGCAACCAAGGAATTGGCACCTTCCGGAAGTTGACTTCCTATCCACCTTGTGATGTGGAGCATCCTATGGACATCACCATGTCAAGAGTCCGTTTGGCGAGTGACACGTGCGACATCTACTTCACATACACAAAGGTGAATCATCTCCTTTACATGTGCTCACTTGACCCCTTCGAGGATGGTATACTACTTGACACTGCTCCCGTGTGCATGCATAGGTATTGTCGGAGCTTCACGGATGTTGAGGAGGAGTGCAAGCGCCAAGGAACAACTACACCATCCGCGAGGGAAGCCTGGAAGCGACGACGGAAGAAGACGGAGCTGCTGAAGCTACAGCGGCCGGACATCCGGGCCAGAGGCCGGACATCCGGCGCCTGTGCAGCTGCCAAGGAGCTGTACCAACAGACGGCCAACAGCATCAGCGGCCGGACATCCAGCGCCAGCCCCGGACATCCGGCGCCTCGCCAAAGCCCGGACATCCGACCCTTCCCCCGGAAATCCGGCATCGACAATAAAACGCACCCAAATTTTGGCCACTTCAGCCCGGACATCCGGCCCGAGCCCCGGACATCCGGCGCCTCGCGAAGCCCCGGACATCCGGCGCCCAGCCCGGACATCCAGCGCCTGCGTGCGCGCAGAGTCGGGCCAGAGGCCCATGTATCCCTTTCCCACTTACCCCTTCGTGGCTTAGACTATATATACTACTCCCCTCCTCCTAGTTAGGGTTAGCAAAGTGATAGCTCATTTGATATAGAGCTTTGCTCGTTGTACCACTCTACTCTTGAGAGAGAGAGAGACTACTACTCCTTTTGGAGGCCAAGACCTCCATCTAGGAGAAGATCCTGCGGGATATATCATCAAGACCCCCTCTTGGGCGGCGCCCATCAAGACCTCCTCATGGAGATGAACTTTACCTTGTATCTTTCTCTTTGTTGTTCATGTACCTTGTGGATCTTGTGTGTTTGATTGTCTAGTGGATGTGTGATTGGACTTGTTCTTGAGTGTTTCCCCGTATGATTTCCCTCGTGTTCATCGCGTTCTTCGTAGGGAACCGCTCCTTTAGTGAAAGATCGGCCATCTAGGGTTCCACCCTATATCATCTTGGATCAGAGCTTAGGTTTATCACGAATTTGGAGCCTTCCCGTTGTGTTTTCTAGCCTAGTTTTGTTGATTTTGTCCCAAATTCGAAAATTCCCCACCAAAAATAGCCCCAATTTTTTTGTGATTTGTTAGTTTGATGATATTTTGTTGATTTTGATCCATGGATTTGCTTGGTTTCAAGTGGATCTAGCATCTCCCCAAGTTTCCCCACTTTCCATCCATGAAATCTCCGCAATTTTGCCCTCGAAATCATCAATTTCCGCCCCCAAAATCGAGTTCCTCGAGTTCATCCTCGGATTTGGAGCCCGAACATCCGGCCCGTAGCCCCGGCCATCCGGCTCCTGGAGCGCATTTTCGCGCGCGGTTCTGGACATCAGGTCCCAAAAATCCGGCCCGAGCCCCGGATGTCCGGCCCCTGGGATTTCAGCCATCACTGTTTCACCGTTTTGTCCATAACTAATTCATCCGGAGTCCGATTTTCGCGTTCTTTAGCTCGTTGAGTAGCTATTGACATCCTCTATCCCTCTAGATAGGTCCCATCACCATTTGACTCCATCAAAGTTTTGGCACTTTGGCATCTTTGCCTAGGGCTTCCACCATAACTTCCGCATAACCACCACCGATTTCCGCAACCTAACACATTTTTTCCCCTTAGCATTTGTGGTTGTTTGAGTTGTGATTCAAATCTCCTAAGGTGTTTCAGCTACTTAGGGACGGTTGCTTCTTCATCAACCACCACCACCACTACCGCATAGGCTTACCCACCATACACTTCCGACAACAACCTAACCCAATTTTGTTTGTTTTGTGAGTTGTGTCTCCCAAGGTGTTTCGGCTACTTAGGGACCGTGCTTCCAACTCCGACACCGTGTATAGTCCACCATCTTACCCTCCACTTCCGCATTGCGTTCTCCAAACCCCATCATTGCATTTCTGCAATCCCTTTGAGTTACGCAAAACCACCACCGCATTCCCGCTACCACCATTTGACATTTGACATTTGAGATTTTGAGTTCGCGGGTTTTCCGTTTCCTAAGGTGTTTTGGCTACTTAGGGACGAGTCTCCATCATCTTGGTATCTCCATCAAGATCACCGCCACTCATCATCGCCACGGACGGTAACCTCCATATCATCTTGGTATCATGGTATCCCTCCATTGTATATTCCCTTGTGATGCCGGCAAGGCACCATTGATCGATAATTCTACTAAAACCGAGCCATTTGATGAGTCAAGGCATGAAAAAGTTGCGGAAAATAATGCCAAGCATGCGACCAGATTATGCCGAGGAAATGATGGTCGTGTGCGACAGCTTTGTGGACCAAAAATTGCTCCTGTATTTGAAAAGGAATTAATGCATGTTGATTCTCATCATACAGTGCTTGTACCAATACCTAGCAGAATGTACAACAAAAGGTCCAGATCAGATGCTAAACAGGAACCGAAGCCAGAAGATATAATTCCAACGTTTCGTACGCCTCCGAAGGTAATAAGGATCGACAGTTTTCTGTTTAAACTACAGGCATGCAATTGATAGGATCTGCCAAGGGATAAGTCTCCGTGTTTCATTTAATCAAGTCATTTTATTTTTGGTGATAGGCCACGTGAGTTTCACCAAGACCTGTGATTTTGCTTGTACGTGGCAGACGTGAGTCAAGTTGTACTATTTACGTACATGTTTTGAGTCTAGGTTAATTAAGGTGATCAATGTGGCCGGATAATTAATTAGTCAAATCCTTAGTTTGTTAGGAGAGCCCGTTTCAATTTAGTTTGCCTTAGTCTTTTCCAAGTTCGCGTCGCCTATAAAAAGGGCCGGCCAGGGCCGATGTAGAGATTAGTTTTGAGTTTATTTGGGAGTTATGAAATATACAGAAAAACGTCCGAGTCGCGGACGACCATATCCTATGTATTATCTGTGATTTTCCCATCGAGGAAATTACTAGCGACGGAGGGTTGATCATCACATCGACGCCTACGTGCTGATCCGACGGGATCATTATTTTTTTGTTCGTGTATTTTCATACGCGGGTGAGGATTATTCTTGAAGGTTGCGAGAAGGAATTGTTGATCGAGCATCGCCGTGAAAGATCGGGCCGTCTACACGCACGAATTAGCATCTCGCTAGTTCGTGCATCATCACCTTGCAATTGCATTGATAACCCCTAGCCCATTTTGCGTCACTTGCCTATCGAGACTAGCCATTTGAGTATTGCCGGCAACGTTACTTGTGCACATTAGTGATCTACACCTTCCATTTAATACATACCATATCATATTGGTATCATCATATCATCTCTTGTGTCACAAGATTGTTCCCGCATATACACAATTGCTATCTTGGTTTGTGCATTTCGCATAGTGGCTATCCAAAAAAAGAGAAAAAAAAGAATAAGCTTTTAAGCAAAAAAAAAGAGTGAACAAAGAGCTTGTAAGCAATAGGCATAGCATCACAATATATCATATGGTATCATACTTGATCATCTTGGATCATCGTGTGAGAAACACCGGGAACCATACATACATAGCATACTTGGGATAGAAAGTTTATCCATTTTGCATCTTATAGGTTGTGCACAAGTGTCGTATCCGCCTATAGAGCAATCGTGCTAGCGTCTCTCTTGAGTTGTGCAACACGAGCGTTTTCCGTGGACTCCACATTTTGTGCTCATTCCTTGGTTGCAAGACCCCATTTATCTATCCATGTGTGTGTTTCCGTGTGCCATTCATTGCTATTGGTCTACTTGTTTCACTTGCGAATTTGTGAATCTCTTTCAACATTATTGACTCTTGCTAACATTTTGCATTAAATTTTTGTGCCACTATCCTCACCGAGCTACTCCATAAGCTTTAGTTTGTAGGTGTGAGTGAACAGGTCCGGTACCAATTCCACTATTCTTTCATCTCACATTGAGTGAAACGGGATACATCCTCAACTTTGGGAAAAGGTAACTTGGTATTGTTTATCTCATTTCCTACTCACCTCTTCTCGAGTCTTGTGATGGATAGGCAAGGTATTTCACCCTCGGTCTACAACAACAACGAGTTCGATGCCACGAACAACTCCAACGACGCCAAGATGAATGCTCAAATGGAGGAGATCAAAGCCCTCGTCAAGTCCTACAAGCGATCTTCCTCATCTTCGAGAAGACGCTCAAGAGCACATGCCTCCGAGCTACCATCTCTGGCAAGGTCACATCGGCATCGACACCATCACCACCACGAACGTGAAGGTCAAGAGCTCAACACCAACAACCGCTCAATGACTTCACCATCTCCCTTGGCATCTTCGCCAAGCGACTTCAAGGCATCTTTGCCTTTGGACATATGGCATCTTCGCCCACAAGCACCTCAAGAGAAGCTCCCCAAGCTCAAGTCCGCGACCTCCACGAGCTACTACGACCTCGACACCGACCACAAGATTCCTTTCTATGGGACTCTAGAACCCGAGGAGTATCTCGAGTGGGAGCGTTTGATGGACGACTACCTCAAGCTACATCAAGTTCCTCCCGAAGATCAAGTGAAGTGCGCCACAATAAACTTCCATGACTACGCCTCGACATGGTGGTTTCACGCACCTTCGGAGAGCTACGACATGAGTTGGCCCAAGACGAAGAAAGCTTTGCAACGAGAGTTCGTGCCTCCAACCTATACGGAACAACTTCTACGCCAATTGGAGAACACCATCCAAAGATCCAAGTCCATCGACGAGTACTTCAAGGAGATGAAGAAAGCCTTGCGACGAGCCGGCGTGGACGACCCCATGTCAATGAAGTTCCACTTCATGATGGGATTGAACAACGACATCTCCAAGACTATCTTCCTCGAGAACTACAAGTCCCTCGACGACAACTACATTGGTGCTCTCAAGGCGGAACAAGAACTCATGAAGGCCAAGGCTTCTCCACCCCAAGCACACTTCTCGAAGACCAAACTCAAAGACGACGAGCATGAGGCTAGTACCACCAAGATGTCCAAGCCCGATGAGCTCCAAGACGATGCTCCCAAATGCGACCTCACCGCCATCCCTCTTTGTGGCATTGATGATGCCGAGTCCTCCACGACTCTTTTTCAAGATGGTGCGGCGACGAGTACGACTACGGAGACCTTCAAGGACCAAGCTTTTGAGGCAAGCGACATGGTGACGAGAAAGGATGATGCTTCCATCTTAGGAGGCGAGAGTGATGATGTGCCATCTTCGGCCTTCATCCACGGCGACGATGACGAGATGATCGAGCATGGGATTTTCCCTTCGGTCATGGAGGAGAGTGATGATGTGCCATCTTTGGCCTTCATACGGTGACAACGACGTGATGGTTGAGCATGGGATTTTCCCTTCGACCACGGCGACGTATGATGACTTGAGTGACTTGTGCCACCATATTGAGAGTGAGAGTGAGTTCACCACTAGCCCCATATATGACGAGTTGCCCCAATTCCCATGTGAGGAGAGCCACAACCCCCACCACTTGAGTGAGATGAGTGACTCCACCATATGTGACATTGAGTGCACCTACCTTGAGGGAGTGAGTAAACCACCACATAGAGAGAGTGTGATAGTTGATATGGCATGTGAGGCCACTATGATTTCTAACGACTTAACCTCTACCTCTATTGTGTCTTCTCATTTGGTGCTAGGTCCCATATATGATGACGCGCCAATTCTCGATGACTTCGTCCTACCTTTGGACAAGACAATGGCCATGGTGGAATATGATGCCCCTCCCCACATGGTTCCATCAAGACGAAGATGACCACCATTTGGTCTTTCCCACCTCACCTACACCACTAGAGTAGAATGAGAATGGTAACATAGGTGAAGGTGATGCTCTAGTCCCACTAGTGGACATTCTTGACAATGATTGCTTGCATGATGTTGATCCCTCTATTGACATGCTTCATGCTAGTGCGACTTCCTTATGTGATGATTTCTTGCCCATTTATGATGAGTATGATGATTCTCATGTGGATTCTATTAGTTGTGATGCCATGTTACATAGGATTTCTTGTGACAATTCTCTAGGTCACATCATGTTTGACAATCCGCTTGACTTGCCATATGCTATGCATGAGATAAACCATATGTCATATTTGCAATCTCATCGTAGTGACTATGCATATGCCATTAAAATTAACCCAATTTGCACTTATGGCATAGATGACAAGCCCATGGTTATTAGCATTTGTTTTTCTTGTGATGATATTGATATGCTTCCTTTGCATCATTTATCTCATATGCCATGCCACGACCACCTAGCTTCAGATATGCATTGTTTTGGATGTTGTCCATTTTCTCCATATGATGTTTTCAATATTGCTCATGAGGAGACCCCCATAGTTTCCTCATACATTTTAGAATTTTTTTATTCATCCTATCCATTGGATGATCCCAATACTTGTGTGCACAACATGCTTCCCATGAATAAACATGCTATTGATGTGCCATATACTAGTATGCTCAATTTGCATCCCCATCGTGTTATACATAACAACTATTCTTTCATGATGGATGACATGTTCTTGTACCATGCATCAAATTTCTTTGAGCGATGCTTCTCTTGTGCTAACTCACACGTGCACATAAACATCATGATGGATGATGTGTACATTTACCACGCGCACAATTTCTTTGGTTTGTGTCTCTTTTATGTAGGTATCCATGAACACTTGTCAACCTCACGATCCCATGAGTTGACAAAACGAGCTCTAGAGAGCAACGATGATTTGGGATCCCATGGATTGCCTTTCCCACCGCTCTCTTCACGCGAAGTCTTCGCGCATTCATCTACATGACCCTCACTTGGCTATGGGTTATTGTCCAATACATATTCTATGCCCATCTTGCCATGTTCACTTTGCATGATATGCCCATTTCTATGCCTTTGCCATGCATTTGTGACCCATGCTTTGCATTACACATGATGATTGATTCTAATACTTGTATGTGTATTTGCAAGCTTGGTGGAGATATCACTTGTTATTGCCATGTTTGCTTTGTGCCCCATGCCTATGATTATACTATGATCTTGCTTTGTGTTCGTGCTTGCGAAATGTCATGTGCATTGTCTGTGCCTATTATTTGCTCACATGACATGATTGCCATGATTTCCTCTAGTATGTTGCATCTTCGCACGACTAGCTTGCCCGACTTGATTACTATGATTGCTTGCCTTGTTGCATCACCGATGATTCATACTTTCTCATTTCATGCGGTTGATGACAACCATCTACATGCTTTGCACATGATTGTTATTGCTTCTTGTTATATCTCTCCATATGTTGCCTCCCTCATGCTAGATGATTTGACATGTATTGAGTGCAACAATGCCTTTAGTCTTGATAATGAGTTTGCCCCCATAGCATTCTCACATATAATTGGAGATTTTGACATATTCCTTGTGAAGCATGCTTGTCTTACCTCTTTGCACCATATACCTCGTGCCATGAATATAGCCATTGTTGCATCATATTATTCATGCACTTGTGCTTCTAATGGTAACGTGCAAAAGAAGAGAACCATCATGATGGATGATGTGTTTATCTACCATGCGCATACGTTCTTTCTTTTGTTGTGTGCATGTGTAGGATACTTGGACTTTGTGTCGACTTCCGCTTCACGTGAGTTGACCATTCGAGCTCTTGAGAGCGAGCCTCTTACATTCGACCACGACTCGTTTCTACACCACCTTTCCTACCACTTCGGCATTGTGAAGAATGCACAAGGACACGCCGTCAACGTGATATCTTTCTTGAGCATGGATATTGCGGATCATACTACTTGTGTTGCTTGCACCATGAGACTTATTGTTCATCTTGGACCACTTGATTGCACACTTGTTAGAGATCTTGCTTCGACTTGTCATTTTCACCGTCCCATGCATCATGATATATATGCCTTGTGTGTTGCATCAAATTCTTGGATTACTTGCTCCTCTCATATGTTTGGTTGCAACAATGTCATCACTTCACATATGCCATGTCCCATTGCTTGTCACATGATTGACTTGATTGCCTCACACATGATGAACAATTGCTCTTTCTATTGTGTTGAGTGCCACACTATGTTCACTACACCCTATGCACATTATGCTTGGATTGTCTTGCACTTAACCCATGTGTTTAGACATCTCATCTTCTTAGGTGTTGTGAATGATTTCTATGCCTACCGTAGACCTCTCATTGAGCGCTTTGCCCATGCTTGCTATGAACTTGAGGTAGATGCTTATTCTCTTGACACACATATTTGCATCTCTACCTCCAATTTACATGCTTGTCCCCATGATATCTTTGCTTGCTCGATTGATATACTTACATGCCATGTCTCAATCCTTTGTCACAGCATATGCTTTGCATGATGATGACACTTGTTCGGTGAATCACCTCTTGAATGCTTGGTTTTGCACTAACGCTAACCACATTTGTTTTTCCAAGTGTTTGTTGTCCTTACTCCTTTTGAAGGAATCACAAGACGGTGCGACATTGGAGAGTGCCCATTTCGAGCTTCAAGATGACAAGTACTTGGTGAACGTCCACTTCTACACGGCGAAGCCATCTCTTTACCATGGTGAATTGGTTTTCGATCCGAGGTCGGATCTTTCCCAAGGGAGGGGAGATGATGCGGAGCATCCTATGGACATCACCATGTCAAGAGTCCGTTTGGCGAGTGACACGTGCGACATCTACTTCACATACACAAAGGTGAATCATCTCCTTTACACGTGCTCACTTGACCCCTTCGAGGATGGTATACTACTTGACACTTCTCCAGTGTGCATGCATAGGTATTGTCGGAGCTTCACGGATGTTGAGGAGTGCAAGCGCCAAGGAACAACTACACCATCCGCGAGGGAAGCCTGGAAGCGACGACGGAAGAAGACTGAGCTGATGAAGCTACAGCGGCCGGACATCCGGCGCCTGTGCAGCTGCCAAGGAGCTGCACCAACAAACGGCCAACAGCATCAGCGGCCGGACATCCGGCGCCTCACCAAAGCCCGGACATCCGGCCCTTCCCCCGGAAATCCGGCATCAACGACAGAATGCACCCGAAGTTTGGCCACTTCAGCCCGGACATCCGGCCCGAGCCCCGGACATCCGGCGCCTCGCGAAGCCCCGGACATCCGGCCCCCAGCCTGGACATCCGGCGCATGCCTGCGCGCAGAGTCGGGCCAGAGGCCCACGTATCCCTTTCCCACTTACCCATTTGTGGCTTAGACTATATATACTACTCCCCCTCCTCCTAGTTAGGGTTAGCAAAGTGATAGCTCATTTGATAGAGAGCTTTGCTCCTTGTACCACTCTACTCTTGAGAGAGAGAGAGACTACTACTCCTTTTGGAGGCCAAGACCTCTATCTAGGAGAAGATCCTGCGGGATATATCATCAAGACCCCTCTTGGGCGGCCCCCTTCAAGACCTCCTCATGGAGATGAACTTTACCTTGTATCTTTCTCTTTGTACCTTGTGGATCTTGTTGTTCATGTACCTTGTGGATCTTGTGTGTTTGATTGTCTAGTGGATGTGTGATTGGACTTGTTCTTGAGTGTTTCCCCTTGTGATTTCCCTCGTGTTTCCCCTCGTGTTCATCGCGTTCTTCGTAGGGATCCGCTCCTTTCGTGAAAGATCGGCCATCTAGGGTTCCACCCTACATCACCTTGTCTCCTGCCCAATCAGAGTCTGAATAGCCTACAAGGTTGAAGCTTGCTCCTCTTGGGTACCATAAGCCAAAGTTTGGGGTATGAGCCAAATATCGAAAGATTCGCTTGACCACCACAAAGTGGCTTTCCTTAGGTGCGGCTTGAAACCATGCACAAATTCCCACACTCAACATTATATCCGGTCTAGATGCACAAAGGTAAAGCAAGGAGCCAATCATGGAGCGATATACCTTTTGATCCACCGCTTTACCATTGGGATCTATGTCAAGTTGGCATTTGACGGGCATTGGAGTGGAAGCCAGCTTGACATCACTTAGCTTGAATCTCTTGAGCATGTCTTGAGCGTATTTGGCTTGGTTGATGAAGGTTCCTTCTCTTCGTTGCTTGACTTCGAAACCGAGAAAGAACTTCAACTCTCCCATCATGGACATCTTGAATTTGGAGGTCATGAGTGCGGCAAATTCCTCATTGAAAGCTTTGTTAGGGGAACCAAAGATAATATCATCAACATATAGTTGGCACACAAACAACTCCCCTTTGACCTTCTTAGTAAAAAAGAGTGGGGTCGATTTTCCCAATTTCAAACCCACGATCTTGCAACAACTCGGTAAGGTGGTCATACCACGCACGTGGGGCTTGTTTAAGGCCATAGAGTGCCTTATCGAGTTGGTACACATGATCGGGGTAATAGGGATCCTCGAACCCGGGGGGTTGTTTGACATACACCAACTCATTAATAGGACCATTAAGGAAAGCACTCTTCACATCCATTTGTTGCAACTTGAAATTATGATGAGAAGCATAAGCAATCAACAAACGAATAGATTCAAGGCGAGCAACGGGAGCAAAGGTTTCACCATAGTCGATACCCTCGACTTGGGAGTAGCCTTGTGCTACCAAACGAGCCTTGTTGCGGACTATAATTCCATGAGCATCTTGCTTGTTCTTGAATATCCACTTGGTTCCAATGACATTATGGTTCCCCGTTGGCCTTGGCACCAATCTCCACACCTTGTTGTGCTCGAAGTTGTTGAGTTCTTCATGCATGGCATTAAGCCAATTCGGATCTTCGAGCGCCTCATAGACCTTTTGAGGTTCAACACAAGAGACAAACGTGTGATGTTCACAATAGTTTGCCAATTGTCTATGAGTGCTTACCCCCTTTCGTATGCTTCCAAGCACATTTGTCATGAGATGACCCTTGGTAGAGAGCTTGGATGCAATCTTGGCGGCACGACGCTCCAATTCCTCCTCAGGAGTGAGTTGAGGAGCGGTTACTTGATCATCTTGAGCTAGTTCTTGATCTTGAGCTTGCTCTTGATCTTGAACTTGCTCAGAGGAGAGAACTTGACCTTGGGCATCACTTGGTGGTTCAACACCGTCTTGAGGTTGATCTTGCCCTTGGTCTTGTTCATGAGGTTGAGGGACTTCACTTTGTTCTTCGGAAGCGTGTGGGCCTTGGGTTGGTGATGGTTCCACTTGAGTGGAACATTGTCCTTCTCCTTCGGCCACAAGGGGTTCCTCAATGGGTAGGATAAAACCAACACCCATTCTTCTTATGGCTTGGGGAGGAATTTCATCACCTACATCACAAGTGCCACTTTGCTCCACTTGGGAGCCGTTATTCTCATCAAACTCCACGTTACACGTCTCTCAATAAGTCATGTGGACTTATTGAGGACACGGTAAGCATGAGAGTTTGTAGCGTAACCAACAAATATGCCCTCTTGAGCTCTAGCCTCAAATTTGGACAAACGAACACCTTTCTTGAGAATGAAACACTTACACCCGAACACACGAAAGTACTTGAGGTTGGGCTTGTTACTGGTGAGTATCTCATATGGATTCTTGTTCAAGCCTTTGCGGAGATAGAGCCGATTGGATGCATGACACGCGGTGTTGATGGCTTCGGCCCAAAAGTTGTATGGCGACTTGAACTCTGCCATCATGGTCCTTGCCGCATCCATCAACGTCCGGTTCTTCCTCTCCGCTACACCATTTTGTTGAGGGGTGTAAGGTGCGGAATATTGATGCTTGATCCCCTCATCACTAAGAAACTCATCCAAGGTGTAGTTCTTGAACTCGGTGCCGTTGTCACTTCTTATTGTCAAGATCTTTGCATTGTGTTGGCGTTGGGCTTCATTTGCAAAGTCAATGACAGTTCGTTCAGTCTCACTCTTCCTCTTGAAGAAGTACACCCAAGTGTATCTTGAATAGTCATCCACAATCACCAAGCAATACTTCCTACCCCCAAGACTATCAAAGGATGGAGGCCCAAAGAGATCCATGTGAAGGAGCTCCAAAGGCCTCTTTGAGTAGATGATAGTCGTGGGAGGGTGAGCCTTCTCATGTAGCTTTCCTTCGATGCAAGCACTGCAAGCACGATCTTTGGCAAAGCTATCATTTGTTAGTCCACGAACATGGTCCCCCTTGATAAGACTTTGCAAAGATCTCATATTGACATGGGCTAAACGGCGATGCCAAAGCCACCCCACGTCAACTTTAGCCATTAGGCATGTCGCGGTCTTAGTGGGTCGCTCCGAAAAGTTAATCACATAGAGACCATTCTCGACATGCCCAACAAAGGCTACTTTAAGAGTCTTGCTCCACAAGAGGGCCACAGTATCAATATCAAAGAAAGTGGCAAAGCCCATGATTGCAAGTTGACGAACGGGAAGTAAATTGTATGCAAGGGACTCAACAAGCATGACCTTCTCGATCGTGAGATCATGAGAAATGACAACCTTGCCAAGTCCCAATACCTTAGAAGACGAGGCATCACCCCACTCGACATTGGTGGGCATAGATGGAATCTTGTGCATGTCCACCACCAAGTCCTTGCTTCTGGTCATATGATTAGTGGCTCCACTATCGAGCAATCATGATCCCCCACCGGAAGCAAACACCTACAAGAGATCAATGTTTGGTTTTAGGTACCCATTTTGTAATGGGTCCTTTGATGTTAGTGACAAGGGTCTTAGGAAACCAAATAGACCATTCAATGTACTCATAAGTAGAACCAACATATTTAGCATAAACATGCCCATCACTAGCACGGCATAACACATAGGAAGGGTTAAAGTCGCCGGCTTTGTTGGAAGGGGTGGCATTGCCCTTCTTGACACCACCACCCTTCACATTGTTCTTCTTCTCCTTAGGAGCGCACTCTCCCTATTTAACAAAGGTTTGCTTGAGAGGAGGAGGTCGTGTGGCCTTGTCTTTCTTCTTCTTGTTCTTGGGTTTGGGGGTGAACCCAATCCCTTCCTTGGCCACAACTTCCTTTTGGTTGCTCAAAAGGTCGTTGAGGTTCTTCTCACCTTGTATACATGACACAAGGCCTTTCTCAAGTTGCTTCTTCAACTTTGCATTCTCCTCAACAAGATGCACATGCTCACAACACGGGTTAGTAGCATTTGCATTATCAATTAAGACCATATGAGGAAAAGTGGCTTTCTCCTTAGTTAGCTTTACTTGGAGTTGATCATGAGACTCTTTGAGGCTAGCATGAGCACCCTTCAAGACCTTGTGAGCCTCGTCAAGTACATCAAACTCCTCTTTGAGTCTACCAAGATCAACCCCAAGCTTGGCTTTCTCGAAGTTTAGCACACGAGATACAACAAGAGCATGATCAAGATCTTTCTTCAATTTAGCATGGTCCTTGTTGTATGACTCCTCAAGAGCCAAACGATGACCGCGCTCTTCCTCAAGAGCATTGGAGAGATCCGAAATCTCATCGGCATAGTCACGAATATGCCCCTCCATCTTAGAGATGGTATATTCGTGAGCCTTGATCATGTCATTGGCTTCACGAAGTTGTTCCAAGAGAGCAACGAAGTGCTTCTTGGATTTACCCTTGAGCTTACTCATAAAAGACTCAAATTCATTTTCCTCCACATTGGACCCCTCACTTTCATCAATGCAATCCGTCAACGAAGGATTAGTAATGATGGTAGTTTTGATGTTGGGGGTCACCTTGTTGGTGGCTTTAGCCATGAGGCACTTGGCGGTGATGTTCTCATTGGATGAGTCGAAGAGAGACACCCGTGGAGTCGTCGCAATGGCCACGGAGGCCATGGCAACCGTCTCACCATCTTCTTCATCATCATCATCCTCATTGTACTCTTCTTGTGCCACCAACCCCTTGGGAGGAGTCTTCTTGGTGAAGTTGCTCTTGTTGGGGAAGGACTTGGCCTTGTCTTTTCGAATGAGCTTGCCACCATTGTCTTCCCTCTTCTCATAGGGACACTCTGCAACAAAGTGACTCACATTGCCACAATTGTAGCAAGTCCTCACTCGTTGCTTGCTCTTAGTGCCACTTGAGTTGTTCTTGTTGAAGTTGGGCCTTGAGTTCTTCTTGCTCCAAAATTGCCTTGAAGCAAGAGCCATGTGCTCATGATAAGCATATTTTGTATCTTCGGGGTTGCTCTCCTCTTCTTCCTCTTCATCCTCTTCTTCCACACTAACCTTGTCCTTCAAAGCAAGGTTGGGCTTCTTAGCTCTTTGAGAGCGCAACACCGCATTGTCGGCGGTCTTATCCAAGATCCTCATTGCCACAAACTCATCCAAGACTTCACTTGAGGACAAGGTGTGGAAGTCCGGTCTTTGACGAATGACAGAGGACATGGCCTTGTGATAAGGCATCATGGCCTTGAGGAACTTGCGCTTGATCCAATTGTCATCCGTATCCTTGCTCCCATGATCTCGGAGTGAGACCGCGAGAGTGGTTAACCTCCGGTAAAGCTCACGAGGTTCTTCATATTCATTCATTGCAAACACATCGGCCTCATCTTGCACCACTTCATAGTTGGAGCGTTGAATGCTTGCGCTTCCCTTGTAAAGGGAAACAACATGGTGCCATGCTTCCTTGGCCATGGTGAAAGGTCGGGATGAGCAAGATCTTCGGATGGAATTGCATCTTGGATGATGAAGAGAGCATTCTCGTTGAATTGACGATCCACGGCTTCTCTAGGGGTGAAGTTGCTTGGGTCATGGGATAAAAACCTTGCTCAATGATTCTCCAAAGGTTAGTATTAACATGGTTTAAATGACGTTTAAAGTGATATACCCAAGCATCAAAATCCTCATTTTTCACAATCTTAGGAGGAGGGCCGGCATGATTTAAATGAGTGGAGGGAATAGGTCCTCCATAAGTAGGAGGTGGTTCCACATGGGCAAAGATGCCACTACCATTTTTACCAGTAGACAAAGGAACTTTCTCACTAGTAGCTTCCCCCTTGTCGGAGTTAGCATCCGACACCTTGTTAGTGGGATCGACCACTTCCAACAGTGCGGTGGATAATTTGAGACTATCAAGAAAGATCTTAAACATGCCTTTGACCTCGGCCGTCATGGAGTTTTTCAATGTGTCTAAAGCCACATTGAACTCCTCGCGTGAGACCGAGGTTCCCCCATCGGCCGTAGACGAGGACGGAATCACACCGGGATGCTCCTCCTCACCGTCTACGGAGTCAACCATACTCTTCAGACGGTAAAGTCCTTAATAAAAGAGACGAGACTCTGATACCAATTGAAAGGATCGATATAGTTGACTAGAGGGGGGTGAATAGGCAACTAACAATTTTTAGTTTTTCTTTACCAAATTAAACTTTGCATCAAAGTAGATTGTCTAGATATGCAACTAGGTGAGCAACCTATATGATGCAACAACAACAAGCACACAAGCAAGCAAAGGATACAACACAATATAAGCTTGCACAAGTAAGGGTATGAGATAACCAAGAGTGGAGCCGGTGATGACGAGGATGTTTTACCGAAGTTCCTTCCTTTGAGGGGAAGTACGTCTCCGTTGGAGTGGTGTGGAGGCACAATGCTCCCCAAGAAGTCACTAGAGCCACCGTATTCTCCTCATGCCCTCACACAATGCGAGATGCCGTGATTCCACTATTGGTGCCCTTGGAGGCGGCGATCAAACCTTTACAAACAAGGTTGGGGCAATCTCCACAACTTAATTGGAGGCTCCCAACGACACCACGAAGCTTCACCACAATGGAATATGGCTCCACGGTGACCTCAACCGTCTAGGGTGCTCAAACACCCAAGAGTAACAAGATCCGCAAGGGATTAGTGGGGGAAATCAAATTTCTCTTGGTGGAAGTGTAGATCGTGGCCTTCTTAACCAATCCCTAGAAAATCAACAAGTTTGATTGGCTAGGGAGAGAGATCAGGCGAAAATGGAGCTTAGAGCAACAATGGAGCTTGGGGGTGGAAGAGGTAGTCAACTCGGAGAAGAAGACTCCCCTTATATAGTGCAAGGACAAATCCAACCGTTATCCACTAACTCAGCACGCGACGAGCGGTACTACCGCACCTGGAAAACGGTACTACCGCGCAAGACAACGGTACTACCGCAGGGAACTGCGGTACTACCGCTGGAGCAGCAAGAGCTAGAGCAGCCGCTGGCAGGGGCGGTAGAACCGCTGGAGCGGTACTACCGCACCCCCTTGCGGTACTACCACAAGGCAGGGTTGGTCTAGACTGAGAAGGCACGGACATATAAAAATACATCCGTAGCAACTTCCGCTAATTTCTGATCCATGCAAAAATCCGACACGGTACTACCGTACCTGGCAAGCTGTACTACCGCGTAGAGCGCGGATGTAAAAAATTACATCCGCCCCTACTTCCGCTCATGTTGTTGTGCCAGGCCAGGGCTCACGGTACTACCGCGACCATGGGGCGGTACTACCGCGTAGGGTGCGGATGTAAAAAATTACATCCGCCCCTACAATCGCTCGAGCGGCTGAGCCTGGCCAAAGGCTACGGTACTACCGCTCCCAAGGAGCGGTACTACCGTGAGTACCTGTGGTACTACCACGCCTACGGCCGGTACTACCGCAAGTCACTATGGTACTACCGCTCCGAAGAGCAGTACTACCGCATGCCCCAGATTAGCAACACTAGGAGTCCTTCATTTTGCAAAGACACGGAGAGACAGAGGATGCTCCAAAGAGCCAAAGGAAATGTGGTGCAAAAGGAGCAGACGTGTACGTGTTGATTCCACCCAAACCTTTCCAACATGGACCCCCTCTTAATAGTACGGCTTACCTACGACTCAAATCCATCGAAAAGAAACGTAGAGAAGCGCCGTCTTCAATAGTCTTCGAGGGGCACCAAATCGTCTTGTGCCTAGTCCTGATATGTCTGAAATGCTCAATGCACACGATTAGTCCGCAAAAGCATTGTCATCAATCACCAAAACAACCAAGGGATAAATATGCCCTTACACATGTCTTTCGGATGAGCTTGAATCAAATGTGTTTTGCCGCCCACGTTTGGTGCCCACCGCGTTTGAATAGGCTCAGAGGCGGTCGTGTCACGTATGATTGAAGTTACTAGTCTACCCCTATCGACAGCAGTGTAAATCCGGTCGATTTGGATGTCAAGTGTCAGGGGTAGACAGTAATTTCCATCTCGCAAACACTTGCTTCAGGCAGCCCACAAATGATAGTGGGTGTTTAGCCGCTTCATTCAAAACTTGGGAGAATTAGCATTCATGTTTACCCTGGGGAAAAGCTTTTGGCGTCTGAAATTAAGTGTTCTGCTCTTGTACGGCCGACTATGATATCATGGCCGAGAATTTATTTGTTTTGCACGCAAAAAAGTGCAAGTTTTGAAAATAAATGTCTCCAACTCGAAACGTAGATTCTCCATTCAATTCAAATATGGATCATTGAGCTAGTACAAGCAAATACCATCATACGGTCAAATGAAATTCCAAATGTGTTTATCCTAAATATGATGACAAAAGCAAAAATGTTTATGTGTATGAATAAAGTGGATGATTATAAAGTTTGAATATGCTCGTATGTGTATATATCTAGGTTTGATATATGAATTTGAAATCACGAAATCCCGGCTTAAAAAATGTACCTCCGTTTAAATGAAAAAGCTAATGATGGAGTCGAATTCCAAAATTCCAATCTTAGGTTTGTAATTCTAGTACTTCAAGGTATATCACGCATGTTCAAAAGTATGGTTATCTCATAGTCCAAACTGTGAAACAAATTGATCAACCATGAGTGCACACACTATTGACCAATATATATCTCAATTACGCTAAAGTCCCTCAAATATAGACACCTCACTCTTTATATGAAGCCAACCCCCCCCCCCCCCCCCCCCCCCCCCCCCCACACACAAGTCGTTCTCTCCCCCGAACACGAGCACATTAACACCCCCCTCTCTTCTAAAGTCTGGACCCCAATATAGGTCTCTATCACTTTCTCTCTCGGGCATGCACACATCTCTTCCCCCACTCTCTAGGTCTCCCTGCATCTCTCTTTCCCAAGCACACGCACTATGTAGAGTGTATCTTTCCCATACACACAAAACGTCGCCCCCAAACGTCTATCTCCCTAGTTATGTGGTTCTCGCACACTCACCTCACACACCACCCCCACTGCAAACAAGCACACTTTGTCTCCTTGTGCACCACTCTCCTCTTTCGATCTCTCCCACATGCGGACCCGCCCCAGCTCCTTCCCTGCATACATATATGCCGTGACCCTTTCCATAGCTCCCTAATGTATCATCGTTCTCAATCTCGCACGTTGTTCTCTACACCATCTATTCTAGATCTCTCACGAAGTCCCTATCACACACACGATGACTCGCTTCCCTTGCGTCTCCGTACATAGGCCACTTTCGAACAACATCAACATTGTCTCCCCATCTATACGCCGCTTCTGCACACAAACGACCCCTCTCTCTCTCTCTATCTATCTATCGCTCTCTCTCTCTCTCTCTGTCTCCATCGCTAGCTCTCTCTCTCGCTCTCACACCCCTGTCCCACACACACTCGATGTCTCTTCCAAATAGTCTGCTCCCCGCCCGCACCCATGCTATCCCGCTACTACACATGCATTTGTTTCTCTTTGACACACATGTCACACCATTCCCCCTTCCCTATACTAGGTTTACATCATTAGTGGTCTCTCTACTCCACATACACACACTCCCTCACACACACAAACGCGTGCACAAACACACACAGACACGCACAAACACCCATCTATCTGGATCCTTCTTTTAAGACACACACCCTTGCATATTCTCTCCAGCTCTAGGTATGTATATATCCCCCTCTCTCTAGCTCAGAAGCACACCAAAATTCTCCATCTCTCTAACTCACACATCTCTCCCCATGTCCGCATGTGTATCTCACACACTCACTCTCTGATTATGTCCATGTGTCTCCACGGTACACAACACAAAGCCCCATGTACATGTCTCTCTCTATCCTCCACACACAGAGACACAAAGAATCTCTTATCATTGCCTCAGTCTCTACACATATCACACACGCACACTGTCTCTCCCTCGCACACATGCTCAACAAAGGTTTTCCCATGAATAACTTACCATCTATTCATCAACAGTCATGGCAGTACGGCAAACACGAGACATGAAAAAGAATAAATCTACACGTGCGTAGACCACCTAGTATGACTACTAGGCCTAGAGCAAGCCGAAAGCGCGCCGCCGTCATCCCCTCCTTATCGGTGACGGGAAAACCTTTGTTTTACACAGTCAAGAAGTCATTGTGCTAAGGCCACACATGCTGAGCCGTTGAATAGAATGTAGATCCAAGTTTACGGAAACAAGTATCGATAATACGTTTTTATCTCCATACTTATATTTCTTCTCTTATAAAAAAACCGAGTTGGTGATGATGGTACACGTGCCATCTTTCAATATAGACCATCCGATCTATATCTGATGGATAGATATTAAACTAAAAGATACTGATGTAGGGTGGAACCCTAGATGGCCGATCTTTCACGAAAGGAGCGAGATCCCTCGAAGAACACGAAGAACACGGGGAAGAACGGAGAGAAATCACAAGGGGAAACACTCAAGAACAAGTTCAATCACACATCCACTAGACAATCAAACACACAAGATCCACAAGGTACATGAACAACAAAGGGAAAGATACAAGGTAAGGTTCATCTCCATGAGGAGGTCTTGAAGGGGGCCGCCCAAGAGGGGGTCTTGATCGATATATCCTGCAGGATCTTCTCACATGGAGGCCTTGAACTCCATGGGAGTGGTGGTCTCTCTCTCTCTCTCAAGAGTAGAGTGGTACAAGGAGCAAAGCTCTCTATCAAATGAGCTATCACTTTGCTGACCCTAGAAAGGAGGTGGAGGAGGTCTATTTATAGTCTAAGCCACGAAGGGGTAAGTGAGGGGGCAGAATGGGTACATGGGCCTCGGCCCGAGTCATGCGCGCAGGCAAGGCCGAATGATCCGGACGGGGTCCCGGATGATCCGGCTTCAGGTGAAGCCTTCGGGTGTCTTCGGCGCAGTTATCCGGACGATCCGGGGGTCGGCCCGGATGATCCGGCTCGGCGTCCGGATGTCCGGCTCCAGCTCAGCAGCCGCTCCGTCTTCTTCTCCTTTCTTCCGTCTTCTCTTCCATGCTTCCCTCGCGGATGGTGTAGACGTACACTTGCGCTCGCACTCCTCCTCGACATCCGTGATGTTCCGACAATACTATGCATGCACACGGAAGGAGTGTCAAGTAGTATACCATCCTCGAAAGGGTCAAGTGAGCACGTGTAAAGGAGATGATTCACCTTTGTGTATGTGCAGTAGATGTCGCACGTGTCACTTGCCAAATGGACTCTTGACATGGTGATGTCCATAGGATGCTCCGCATCATCCCCTCCCCCTTGGGAAAGATCCGTCCTCGGATCGAAATCCAAATCACCATGGGAAAGAGATGGCGTCGCCATGTAGAAGTGGTCGATCACCAAGTTCTCGTCATCTTTAAGCTCGAAATGGGCACTCTCCAATGTCGCACCGTCTTGGGATTCCTTCAAAAGGGGCAAAGACAACAAACACTTGGAAAAACAAATGTGGTTAGCGTTAGTGCAAAACCAAGCATTCAAGAGGTGATTCACCCAACAAGTGTCGTCATCAAGCATAGCATATGGTGTGACAAAGGATTGTGACATGGCATGTAAGCACATAAATTGAGCACAAAGAAGGACTTCATGGAAACAAGCATGTAAATGTGAGGTAGTGATGCAAATATGTGTAACAAGAGAAGAAGCATCTACCTCATGGTCATAGCAATCATGCATAAAGCACTCAATGAAAGGTCTATGGTAGGCATAGGAATCATTCACAACACCAAATAAAATGAAGTGTCTAAACACATGGGTCAAGTGCAAGACAATGCAAGCATAATGTGCATAGGGTGTAGTGAAAATAGTGTGGCACTCAATACAATAGAAAGAGCAATTGTTGAACATGTGTGAGGCAATCAAGACAAGCATGTAGCAATCAATGGGACATGGCATATGTGAAGTGATGACATTGTTGCAACCAAACATGTGAGAGGAACAAGTAATCCAAGAATTGGATGCAAGACACAAGGCATATATATCATGATGCATGGAATGGTGAAAATGACAAGTCGAAGCAAGATCTCTAACATGTGTGCAATCAAGTGGTCCAAGATGAACAATAAGTCTCATGGGGCAAGCAACACAAGTAGTATGATCCATAATATCCATGATCATGGTTTGGGGGTTCTCAAAAGAGAAGGATATCACCTTGAAAGCATGTCCTTGTGCGTCCTTCACAATGCCGAAGCACAAGCAAGTGCGATGTAGAAGCGGTTCGTTCGCAATGGGTTCGCTCTCAAGAGCTCGAATGGTCAACTCACGTGAAGTGGAAGTCGACACAAAGCCCAAGTATCCTACACATGCACACAATAAAACAAAGAACGTATGCGCATGGTAGATAAACACATCATCCATCATGATGGTTCTCTTCTCTTGCACATAACCATTAGAAGCACAAGTGCATGAACAATATGATACAATAATGGCTATATTCATGGCACTAGGTATATGGTGCAAAGAGGTAAGACAAGCATGCTTCACAAGGAATATGTCAAAATCTCCAATCATATGCGAGAATGCTATGGGGGCAAACTCATTATCAAGACGAAAGGCATAATTGCACTCAATACATGGCAAATCATCTAGCATGAGAGAGGCAACACATGGAGATATATGACAAGAAGTAATAATAATCATGTGCAAAGCATGTAGGTGGTTGTCATCAACCGCATGAAATAAGAAAGTATGAATCATTGGTGATGCAACAAGGCAAGAAATCATAGAAATCATGTCGTGCAAACTAGTGGAGCGAAGATGCAACACACTAGGTGAAATCATGGCAATCATGTCATGTGAGCAAATAATAGGCATAGGCAATGCACATGACATATCGCAAGCAAGAACACGAAGCAAGATCATAGTATCATCATAGGCATGGGGCACAAACCAAACATGGCAATAACAAGTGATGTCTCCACCAAGCTTACAAATACACATACAAGTACTAGAATCAATCATCATGTGTAATGCAAAGCATGGGTCACAAATGCATTTCAAAGGCATAGGAATGAGCATATCATGCAAAGTGAACATGGAAAGATGGGCATATAATATGTAATGGACAATAACCCATAGCCAAGTGAGGGACATGTAGAAGAAATGCGCGAAGACTTCACGTGAAGAGAGTGGTGGGAAAGGCAATCCATGGGATCCCAAGTCATCATTGCTCTCTAGAGCTCGTTTTGTCAACTCGTGGGATTGCGAGGTTGACAAGTAATCATGGGTACCTACACAAAAGAGACACAAACCAAAGAAATTGTGCGTGTGGTAAATGTACACATCATCCATCATGATGTGTATGTGCACGTGTGAGTTAGCACAAGATAAGCATCGCTCAAAGAAATTTGATGCATGGTATAAGAACATGTCATCCATCATGAAAGAATAGTTATTATGTATAACACGATGGGGATGCAAATTGAGCATACTAGTATATGGCAGAACAATATCATTATCATTCATGGGGAGCGTATTGTGCACACAATTAGTGGGATCATGCAATTGATGGGATGGATCAAAATCTCCTAAAATGTATGAGGAAACTATGGTGGTCTCCTCATGAACAATATTGGAAACATCATATGGAGAAAATGGACAACATCCAAAACAATGCATATCCGAAGCTAGGTAGTCATGGCATGGCATATGAGATAAATGATGCAAAGGGAGCATATCAATATCATCACAAGAGAAACAAATGCCAATAACCATGGGCTTGTCATCTATGCCATATGTGCAAATTGGGTTAATTTTAATGGCATATGCATAGTCACTAAGATGAGATTACAAATAAGACATATGGTTGATCTCATTCATAGCACATGACAAGTCAAGCGGATTGTCAAACATGATGTGACCTAAAGAATTGTCACAAGAAATCCTATGTAACCTGGCATCGCAACTAATAGACTCCACATGGCAATCATCATACTGATAGAGGCAAAGGTGTCCCGTCTTTCGATGAGATGATGGATATCGCTTTGGTGGAAGTCGACTTTGACGATCCGACTACGACCGTGCGATGACGTTGCGCCTTAGCAATCGCTAAACCAACTCCGAGAGGTTATTGACCACGCCGGAGCACGATCAACCTGACCACGAGGGTCTGTTTCCCGCGAGCAAACGAAGAACAAGCAAGAAACTGAGATTGCAATCTGGATATTGCGAATATAAGATGAAAGCTTTATTGATCAAGGTGGGGTTCTGTGACGCCTTTGTCTGGTCGTTGAACACAAACGAAGTACGCGAAGTTGCAGTTATGGCGAACTTTTAATCTAAACAAAACCCAAAGTCTAAACGACGCCCTAAGGGCTGTATATATGGAGGAAGAGGGGGGAATTTCGTGGCCCTTGGGGAAGGGTTCCGAAACCAACCCTATCTCTTGTTTCCCCACACATACGGACTCTAAAAACAGCCTATACTCAAGTATTTCGAAATTACATGGGCCTGGCCCAATAATAAGGTGACGCAGCACCTAGAATAGCCTCTGGACGAAAGTTATGAAGTAGCATCTTGTATATTTTGTCCAAGGCTTCATGCACGCATTATGGTGGCTTCAACGTCCTGAAATCATCACTTGTAACTCCGTTCTTGTTCCCCATGCGCATGCCATCATCTCCATGCTTGTTCTTGCTCCAATGTTCATCCTTCTCAAAGCTAGGCCCTTCATTTGTAAGCAAAACAAATGTATCCAATTTAGGCAGCATCATATTCTCATGAACATTAGAATCATTACCAAGAAACGAAAGTACCTGGTAATTTAATTGGCGTGCGCGAGCTCTAGTAATTGGTCCAGTATGTATAGCAGCAGGGGCTGTGGGTGTAACAATGGTATTGATGTCCTCATCATCCTCCCCTTCGTGAAATGAAGTCGTCCTCGACGGAAGCTCATCTCCCTCACCCAAATAAGGCTTCAAATCTGCAATGTTAAAAGTGGGACTAACCCCAAAATCTGCAGGCAGCTCAAGTTTATATGCATTATCATTTATTTTCTCTAACACCTTAAAAGGACCATCAGCACGTGGCATTAGCTTTGATTTGCGCAAATCAGGAAATCTATGCTTACGCAAATGTAACCAAACAAGATCTCCAGGTGCAAACACAACATGTTTTCTACCCTTATCTCCAGCAAGTTTATATTTAGCATTCATACGCTCAATGTTTTCCTTAGTTAACTCATGCATTTTTAAGATCAATTCAGCACGTTGTTTAGCATCAAAATTAACCTTCTCCGAAGATGGAAGAGGCAACAAATCAATAGGTGCACGAGGTAGGAAACCATACACAATTTCAAAAGGGCACATCTTAGTAGTAGAATGCAATGAACGATTATAAGCAAACTCAATATGAGGCAAGCATTCTTCCCACATTTTCTTATTATTCTTCAAAACAGCCCTAAGCATAGTAGACAATGTTCTATTGACTACTTCAGTTTGTCCATCAGTTTGGGGGTGACAAGTAGTACTAAAAAGCAGTTTAGTCCCCAACTTAGCCCATAAACATCTCCAAAAGTGGCTAAGAAATTTAGTATCACGATCTAAAACAATAGTATTTGGCACACCATGCAAACGAATAATTTCACGGAAGAACAAATCAGCAACATTAACAGCATCATCGCTTTTATGACATGGTATAAAGTGTGCCATTTTTGAGAATCTATCCACGACAACAAATATGCTATCCCTCCCCTTCTTTGTTCGAGGTAAACCTAAAACAAAGTCCATAGATATATCCTCCCAAGGAACACTAGGTACAGGCAAAGGCATATATAAACCATGAGGATTGAGTCGTGACTTAGCTTTTTGACATGTAGTGCAGCGAGCAACAAAACGCTGAACATCCCGTCTCATCTTTGGCCAAAAGAAATGTGTAGCAAGTATATCCTCCGTCTTCTTCACGCCAAAGTGTCCCATTAGTCCTCCTCCATGCGCCTCCTGCAACAACAAAAGACGAAGAGAGCTAGCTGGAATGCATAGCTTGTTAGCACGGAACACAAATCCATCATTAACGACAAACATGTTCCAGGTTCTTCCTTCTTTACAATTCTGCAAAACATCTTTAAAATCAGCATCATGCACATATTGATCTTTGATGGTCTCCAAACCAAATATTTTGAAGTCAAGTTGTGACAGCATAGTATAGCGACGAGACAATGCATCAGCAATAACATTTTCTTTACCCTTCTTGTGTTTAATGACATAAGGGAAAGTTTCAATGAATTCAACCCATTTAGCATGTCTACGATTCAGTTTAGCTTGACTTTTAATATGTTTCAAAGATTCATGATCAGAATGTATAACAAATTCTTTGGGCCATAAATAATGTTGCCATGTTTCTAAAGTCCGAACAAGAGCATATAGTTCTTTATCATAAGTAGAATAATTCAGACAAGGCCCACTCAATTTTTCAGAAAAGTATGCAACAGGTTTACCATCTTGTAATAACACACCTCCTAAGCCAATTCCACTAGCATCACATTCAAGCTCAAAAGTCTTATTAAAATCAGGAAGTTTGAGTAAAGGAGCATGTGTCAACTTATCTTTCAATACCGTGAAGGCTTCTTCCTGTGCGGTACCCCAAACAAAAGGCACATCCTTCTTTGTAAGCTCGTGGAGAGGTGCAGCAATGGTGCTAAAATCTCTCACAAAACGCCTATAGAAACCAGCGAGTCCAAGAAAACTCCGCACTTGTGTGACTGTTTTGGGCTGCGGCCAACTCTCAATAGCTTCAATCTTGGCTTTATCAACTTCAATTCCCTGTGGAGTAACAACATAGCCAAGAAAAGATACTCGGTCGGTGCAAAAGGTGCACTTCCCAAGGTTACCAAACAAACGTGCATCACGTAGAGCAATAAAAACAGCACGTAAATGTTCCAAATGTTCTTCCAAAGATTTGCTATAAATCAGTATATCATCAAAATAGACTACCACAAATCGTCCAATGAAAGCACCTAAAACTTCGTTCATCAGTCTCATGAAAGTACTAGGTGCATTAGTTAACCCAAAAGGCATGACTAACCACTCATATAAACCAAACTTAGTTTTAAATGTTGTTTTCCATTCATCTCCCAATTTCATACTAATTTGATGGTATCCACTACGCAAATCAACTTTGGAGAATATTGTAGAGCCACTCAATTCATCAAGCATATCATCTAGCCTAGGAATAGGATACGTAATGAATAGTAATATTATTAATGCCTCTACAATCAACACACATACGCGACGTACCATCCTTTTTAGGCACTAGTATAATAGGAACAGCACAAGGACTAAGAGATTCGCGTATATAACCTTTGTCGAGCAGCTCCTGTACTTGACCCATAATCTCCTTCGTCTCCACTGGATTGGTACTGTATGGTGCACGGTTGGGTAGCGATGCACCGGGAATTAAGTCAATTTGATGCTCAATCCCTCGAATAGGTGGTAATCCCGGTGGCACGTCTTGTGGGAAGACGTCAGCGAACTCCTACAAAATGTTAGTGACAGCAGGGGGCAAAGAGGAAGGCACGTCCTCGAATGAAAGTGATGCCTCTTTGCACACAAAAGTATAGCAAACAGATTTGCTGAAATCTAGCTCATCAATATCATATTTTGTGGAAGTAAACATGCACTTTTCAATTTAATTTCAGAAACAACACTAGATGGTTTATTATTAGGTTTCATTTGTTGCTCAAATTATTTTGCCACAATCTGATTTTCACTCTTATTTTTCTCCTGTTTTGCTTTATTAGCTCTATTAATGTCATCTTTCAAAATGGAATCAGGAGTCATAGGAAGCAAAGTAATATTTTTATCCTTATGAACAAGAGTATAGTGATTGTTTCTACCATGGTGTACAGAATTTTTATCAAATAGCCATGGTCTACCAAGTAATAAGGAACATGTTTGCATGGGTACCACATCACAATCAACATAATCAGCATATGTAGAGATACTAAAATGCACACGAATAGTACGTGTTACCATAACCTTGTCGCTGTTATTGAACCACTGGATGTAGTAAGGATGTGGATGTGGTCTTGTGGTGAGAGATAGCTTCTCCACCATCTCCATGCTAGCCAAGTTGTTACAGCTCTCTCCATCTATGATGACGCGAACAGAATGTTCCTTCACAACTCCCTTTGTATGGAACAAATTATGCCTCTGATTTTGCTCTGCTTGTGTGACCTGCACACTCAAAACACGTTGAGCAACTAAACATTCATACCTGTCAGCGTCTTCAGGAGCCATGTATTGCGTCTCATTTTCAGAATCATCTCCACCATGTTCTTCACGTGTAATAAGAGCCAAAGTCTCCTCATCATAGTCACTAGCGGACTCATACCCACCATCCTCAATAGCAATCATTACACGCTGAGATTTGCATTCTCTCGCATAATGTCCTCTTCCCTTACAACGACGACAAATAATATCACTTGTGTGCCCTGTCGATGCCATGGAAGAAGAAGAGCTCTGTGCAGACCCGGCAGGTGCGCTCTTGGCAGATAGTCGTGGTTGTGCCTGCTTTCTTGTATCACGACTGGAGGTGGAACCTGATGGAGGTGCTGGTGCAGTGGAAGTAGAAGATGCACGCGGTGTCCATGATGAAGGTCGACCTGCAGAAAAGTTAGTTCGCGCCAATGGCTGTCGATCCTACACTTCACGTTCAGCTTTACAAGCAAGATGGAATAAACGAGTGATATTATTATAATCCTTATACTCTAGAATGGTCTGAATCTTTTTATTTAATCCACCCATAAAACGTGCAAGCATAGCTTCATTCTCCTCAACAATACCACATCTAATCATGCCACTTTGTAATTCCTGATAATATTCTTCTACAGAATTTTTCCCTTGTCTTAAGCGCTGCAATTTTTGAAGTAATTCACGTTGATAATATGGTGGAACCCAACGAGTACGCATAGCAGTTTTCAAAGCAGCCCAAGTAGCTGGAACAGGATATAATCTACAATGTTCAGACCACCAAACACATGCAAAGCTAGTGAAAGCACAAACAGCAGCAGGAACACGTCTCTCCTCAGGATATTGTAAACATGTAAATCGTTGTTCAGTTTCTAACTCCCAAGTAAGATATATATCAGGAACATATCTACCCTCAAATGGTGGAATATTCAATTTCAGTTTAGGGAGATGGTCATGATCTCATACCTGAGGTGGTGGTGCCGGCCTACCGTTGTGAATATATACCTGAGGTCGACCTGCTGGTGGTGGTGCTGGTGGCTGCACGTAGTTCTGATCTTGATCAACCTCATCCTCATAATCGCCCGCATAATCGTCATCCTCCTCAGCCGCCGCAGTAGCAGGAGCCAAAGAAGCATCAACAGTAGGTGCAGCGGCACCCGAATTTTGACCAGTCTCAATTGGAACACGTTGTGCCCGTCCCACTTGATTTGGAAGGCGGCGTTGGAGATGTGGTTGTTGCTGTTGTAGAGGTGCGACATGTGCAGCCGGTGGTGGTTGGGGAAGACGCTTGAGTAATTCAGTAAACTTGTTATCCAGCTTTGTCTCGAACGACTTCTCCACGGCATCTATCTTCTCCATAGCCTCTTCAAATCTGTTTAGCACATCTCCCACCTGGCCACTCATCATGTGCTGAAATTTATCATGCAACTCCTTGTTCGTCATGTTCTCCCAATCAGTCTCATCGGCTTATGATCCTGCCATAGTTAGCAGCAATAGAAACACAAAAGAATATGATCCTGCAGACTACTAGGAAGTGGTGGTGATGGTGGTGTGTCACAAAACCTTCAAGCGAATCTCAAATTCTTACCAGTTCTTACCCAGCAGCAGGTGGTGATCGGCAACCGTTGTAGTCAAAACTCTCAAAGCTTGGATAGAGCGATTACCAGGGAGAGTCAAACGCACGATGTAGATGTATGTGGAGCTGGGAAGGCTTATAATATGGTAGCAAAAATGGTCTGCAATAATCAATTCAGAGATGCAAAGTTGAAGAAACGCTCAACGACGGTACTGTGCTGGTCCTAGGCTAAACCGTGCTAGAGACGCGAGCCTAGAACACTAACAAAATCACGGCGCTGCACGTAAACAAGGGAAAAGCACACTCTGGAATTTTTTTTGCTCTTTTTTTTTGCGCTCCTTTTTTTTGCGAAAAATCACTATAATGGCGAGTGTCTCAAAACTCTTCCCAGGTCAAACTGACAGGATGGGCACAAAAAAAATTTGACTATTTTTTTTGGAAATCAGGGCAGCGACAACGAAAAAGTGCGACAAAAAATCACTATGATGGCGAGTGTCTCAAAACACTCCCCGGGACCTAAAAATAGGATAGGGAAAAAATATTTTTGGTTGCCGAAATTTTGGCCTAAAAACTGCTCAAAATATTTGGTTTGGAGACCATCAAAGATCAATATGTGCATGATGCTGATTTTAAAGATGTATTGCAGAATTGTAAAGAAGGTAGAACATGGAACAAGTTCGTCGTTAACGATGGATTTGTGTTTCGTGCTAACAAGCTATGCATTCCAGCTAGCTCCGTTCGTCTTTTGTTGTTGCAGGAGGCGCATGGAGGAGGACTAATGGGACACTTTGGCGTGAAGAAGACGGAGGATATACTTGCTACACATTTCTTTTGGCCAAAGATGAGACGGGATGTTGAGCGTTTTGTTGCTCGCTGCACTACATGTCAAAAAGCTAAGTCACGGCTCAATCCTCATGGTTTATATATGCCTTTGCCTGTACCTAGTGTTCCTTGGGAGGATATATCTATGGACTTTGTTTTAGGTTTACCTCGAACAAAGAAGGGGAGGGATAGCATATTTGTTGTCGTGGATAGGTTCTCGAAAATGGCAGACTTTATACCATGTCATAAAAGCGATGATGTTGTTAATGTTGCTTATTTGTTCTTTCGTGAAATTATTCGCTTGCATGGTGTGCCAAATACTATTGTTTCAGATCGTGATACTAAATTTCTTAGTCACTTTTGGAGATGTTTATGGGCTAAGTTGGGGACTAAACTGCTTTTTAGTACTACTTGTCACCCCCAAACTGATGGTCAAACTGAAGTAGTTAATAGAACATTGTCTACTATGCTTAGGGCTGTTTTGAAGAATAATAAGAAAATGTGGGAAGAATGCTTGCCTCATATTGAATTTGCTTATAATCGTTCGTTGGATTCTACTACTAAGATGTGCCCTTTTGAAATTGTGTATCGTTTCCTACCTCGTGCACCCATTGATTTGTCGCCTCTTCCATCTTCGGAGAAGGTCAATTTTGATGCTAAACAACGTGCTGAATTGATCTTAAAAATGCATGAGTTAACTAAGGAAAACATTGAGCGTATGAATGCTAAATATAAACTTGCTGGAGATAAGGGTAGAAAACATGTTGTCTTTGCACCTGGAGATCTTGTTTGGTTACATTTGCGTAAGGATAGATTTCCTAATTTGCGCAAATCAAAGCTAATGCCACGTGCTGATGGTCCTTTTAAGGTGTTAGAGAAAATAAATGATAATGCATATAAACTTGAGCTGCATGCTGATTTTGGGGTTAGTCCCACTTTTAACATTGCAGGTTTGAAGCCTTATTTGGGTGAGGAAGATGAGCTTCCGTCGAGGACGACTTCATTTCAAGAAGGGGAGGATGATGAGGACATCAATACCATTGTTACACCCACAACCCCTGCTACTATACATACTGGACCGATTACTAGAGCTCGCGCACGCCAATTAAATTACCAGGTACTTTCGTTTCTTGGTAATGATTCTAATGTTCATGAGAAATAATGCTGCCTAAATTGGATACATTTGTTTTGCTTACAAATGAAGGGCTAGCTTGGAGAAGGATGAACATTGGAGCAAGAACAAGCATGGAGTTGATGGCATGCGCAAGGGAGACAAGAACAGAGTTTCAAGTGATGATTTCAGGACTTTGAAGCCACCATAATGAGTGCATGAAGCCTTGGACGAAATATACAAGATGCCACTTCATAATTTTCGTCCAGAGGCTATTCTAGGTGCTCCGTCACCTTATTTTGGGCCAGGCCCATGTAATTTCGAAATACTTCAATATAGGCTGTTTTTAGAGTCCGTATGTCTGGGGAAACAAGAGTTAGGGTGGGTTTCGGACCCCTCCTCCAAGGGCCACGAAATCCCCCCCCCCCTCTTCCTCCATATATACAGCCCCTAGGGCATCGTTTAGACTTTGGGTTTTGTTTAGATTAAAAGTTCGCCATAGCCGCAACTTCGCGTACTTCGTTTGTGTTCAACGACCAGACAAAGGCGTCACAGAACCCCACCTTGATCAATAAAGCTTTCCTCTTATATTCGCAATATCCAGATTGCAATCTTAGTTTCTTGCTTGTTCTTCGTTTGCCTGCAGGAAACAGACCTTCGTGGTCAGGTTGATCGTGCTCCGGCGCGGTCAATAACCTCTTGGAGTTGGTTTAGCAATTGCTAAGGCGCGACGTCCTCGCACGTTCGTAGTCGGATCGTCAAAGTCGACTTCCTCCAAAACGAAAGCCACCATCTCATCGAAAGACGGGACACCTTTGCCTCTATCACCACCGCCGCAATCTTCTGTACCCATGAGATCCCATCTTGGGGCCTTTTCCGGCATCCTGCCAGAGGGGGATTCGATCACGGAGGGCTTCTACATCAACACCATTGCCTCTCTGATGAAGCGTGAGTAGTTTACCATAGACCTACGGGTCCATAGCTAGTAGCTAGATGGCTTCTTCTCTCTCTTTGATTCTCAATACAAAGTTCTCCTCGATGTCCTTGGAGATCTATTCGATGTAATATTCTTTTGCGTTGTGTTTGCCGAGATCCGATGAATTGTGAACTTATGATCAGCTTATCTATGAATATTATTTGAATCTTCTCTGAATTCTTATATGCATGATTTGATATCTTTGCAAGTCTCTTCGAACTATTGATTTGGTTTCGCCAACTAGATTGGTTTTTCTTGCAATGGGAGAAGTGCTTAGCTTTGGGTTCAATCTTGCGGTGCTCGACCCCAGTGACAGTAGGGGAAACGACACGTATCGTATTGTTGCCATCGAGGATAAAAAGATGGAGTTTTTATCATAATGCTTGAGTTAATTCCTCTACATCATGTCATCTTGCTTAAGGCGTTACTCAATTCTTTATGAACTTAATACTGTAGATGCATGCTGGATAGCGGTCGATGTGTGGAGTAATAGTAGTAGATGCAGAATCATTTCGGTCTACTTGACACGAACGTGATGCCTATATTCATGATCATTGCCTTAGATATCGTCATAACTTTGCGCTTTTCTATCAATTGCTCGGCAGTAATTTGTTCACCCACCATAACAATTCTTATCTTGAGAGAAGCCTCTAGTGAAACCTATGGCCCCCGGGTCTATTTTCCATCTTATAAGTTTCCGATCTACAATACTAGTTTCCCATTTACTTTCCTTGCAATCTTTTACTTTCCGTTCCATAAACCAAAAATACCAAAAATATTACTTTACCGTTTATCCATCTCTATCAGATCTCATCTTGCAAATAACCGTGAAGGGATTGACAACCCCTTTATCGCGTTGGGTGCAAGTTGGTGTTTGTTTGTGCAGGTATTCGGTGGCTTGCGCGTTGTCTCCTACTGGATTTATACCTTGGTTCTCAAAACTGAGGGAAATACTTACTCTACTTTGCTGCATCACCCTTTCATCTTCAAGGGAAAAACCAACGCAAGCTCAAGAGGTAGCAGACACCATACGAAAGATGCTACAAATATCGCTCTGCCAAGTTAACAGTGTCTCGTCATAACTGGCGTTTGAACAAATGTGAATCAGTACAAGAAATAAATCATATGCAAGATGCAAACAACATCACACTACCAAGTTAAAGGTCTCTTATCATTAGTGCCATTGCATATTCACGGCATTGCATATTCACAGCTTATGATGTGTAAACTAAGCAAAAGGCATTTCCACAAATTAGAAGCAATGAAAGCTAGACACCATATGAAAGATGCAATGAATGTCACTCTACCAAGTTAAAAATGTCTCGTCATAAGTGACATTTCAACAAATTAGAAGTAGTACAAGCTAGAAAAGAATGCGAGATGTAAGGCAAACACATGATACCAGGATGGAATATGTACGAAAAACAGGACGGCATGGCATATTCACAACTATGTGTGTAAACTAAGCAGAAGCCATTTCAACAAATAAGAAGCAATGCAAGCTAGACACCGTATGCAACATGCAAGACAATATCACACCGCCAAGCTAGAGAAAGCACCTGGGATGCCGGTTTTGCCGGAAGACCGCCATCAGTCCCTGCCTTATTTTTCCTTCCTCTTTCTTAATTGTATTGCCTTGTCAAGTCAAACCCACAAGAAAAATGAATAAAAATTCGCTTTTCAGAACTCATTGATGCAGGATACTGATGAGCACTACTTTAATGTAAGGCGACCGCATGATAGGACGATTGAACGTGTAAGAAAAAAGGACAGCATTGCATATTCACAGCTATGATGTGTAAACTAAGCAGAAGGCATTTCAGCAAATCAGAAGCAATGAAAGCTAGACACCATATGAAAGATGCAACGAATATCACTCTACCAAGTTAAAACTGTGTCGTCATAAGTGCCATTTCAACAAATTAGAAGTAGTATAAGCTAGAAAAGAATGCGAGATGTAACCTATATCACACTCTCAAGTCAAACATGTCTTATGATAAGTGATTGTTGCAGGTTACACAATAGTAGTACTTTGATGTAAGAACATGGTGTGATAGACAGATATTGTATGTTCTAGAAACAGGAACACGTGTCTTATTCACAAGTATAATGTGTAAAGTAAGCAGATGGAATTCAACAAAATTAGAAGCAATACAAGCTAGACATCATACATAACATGCAACCACGTATAACGGTGCCAAGTTAGTGGGAGCACCTGAGATATTGCACTAGGGGAGACGTGCTCATCATCAACACAGTTACGTTGAGTGTCTATGTACGTGTTGTCTTGCAAATCTTCTTGGAGGTGGCGGAGTAGAATCTGTAGAGGCCCTCCGTCTAGAAGGAGCACCTTTATCCACTGCATTGCTAATTTCCTTTCACTTTATTGATTTTGAATTGTCAAGTAAAACCGACAAGAAAAAGAAATAAAATTCACTCTTCAGAACTCATTCGTGCATGATACTGACAATCACTACTTTGATGTAAGGGAAACACATGATACCAGGATGGAATATGTACGAAAAACAGGACGGCATGGCATATTCACAACTGTTTGTGTAAAGTAAGCATAAGCCATTTCAACAAATAAGAAGCAATGCAAGCTAGACACCACATGAAAGATACAACCAATATGACTCTCCCAAGTTAAAAGCGTCCCATCATAAATGGCGTTTCAACAAATTAGAAGTTGTAGCGACCCGACCTCAAACGGTCAAGTCTCTGTGCTTCAGTGTCATCCCTGGATCGGTAATGCTGACACACACAGTACTCGAAGGATTTATAACAGAGTAGCAATCACACACTTATTACATCGAATGTCTCAGAAGAGAACTTATTACAATAAATATGGCTTAAGGCCATCTAATACGATAACAGCGGAAGGCTTGGAAGATAAAGTGAGTCCTTCAACTCCAACGGCATAGCTGAGCTGCACGGCAACGACCTAACGAACCTTACTCCTCGTCTGAAAAGTCTGCAACATAATACGTTGCAGCCCGGAAACGGGTCAGCATATGGAATATGCTGGCAATATAACACAGTAGAGAAAGAACGGAATAATGCTATCACTACATGCATATTTGGCTGGTGGAAAGCTCTATGGTTATAGTTTTGCGAAAAGCCATTTTTTTCCTACAACAAAGGAATAGGTTTTATTTTAACTATCATGGTAGTTGAAACACCATTGAGAAGGTTCCTCCAACTCAATCCCAATTAAGAGTAATTATAACCCAACAATATTAATTTAAAGTGATGAGATGATGAGGACATGACTACCTTGGATACGACCAAAAATACTGCATACATGCATATTTGTCAGGTGATTTCTAGTGCAAATTATTCAATAATCTATTTATGTTATCCAGAACAAAAATACTTCACACAGTTTTGTGTTTTGTCTAATTGCAGGTGTATGGGACATTTGTACAATCCACATATGAATATAGGGGAAAAGGAGATGATGAGGACATCAATACAATTATTACACCCACAGGCCCTGCTGCTATACATACTGGACCAATTACTAGAGCTCGCGCACGCCAATTAAATTACCAGGTACTTTCGTTTCTTGCTAATGATTCTAATGTTCATGAGAATATGATGCTGCCTAAATTGGATACATTTGTTTTGCTTACAAATGAAGGGCCTAGCTTTGAGAAGGATGAACATTGGAGCAAGAACAAGCATGGAGATGATGGCATGCGCATGGGGAACAAGAACGGAGTTACAAGTGATGATTTCAGGACGTTGAAGCCACCATAATGCGTGCATGAAGCCTTGGACGAAATATACAAGATGCTACTTCATAACTTTCGTCCAGAGGCTATTCTAGGTGCTGCGTCACCTTATTATTGGGCCAGGCCCATGTAATTTCGAAATACATAAGTATAGGCTGTTTTTAGAGTCCGTATGTGTGGGGAAACAAGAGATAGGGTTGGTTTCGGACCCCTTCCTCAAGGGCCACGAAATTCCCCCCCTCTTCCTCCATATATACAGCCCTTAGGGCGTCGTTTAGACTTTGGGTTTTGTTTAGATTAAAAGTTCGCCATAGCTGCAACTTCGCGTACTTCGTTTGTGTTCAGCGACCAGACAAAGGCGTCACAGAACCCCACCTTGATCAATAAAGCTTTCATCTTATATTCGCAATATCCAGATTGCAATCTCAGTTTCTTGCCTGTTCTTCGTTTGCTCGCAGGAAACAGACCCTCGTGGTCAGGTTGATCGTGCTCCGGCGTGGTCGATAACCTCTCGGAGTTGGTTTAGCGATTGCTAAGGCGCGACGTCCTCGCACGTTCGTAGTCGGATCGTCAAAGTCGACTTCCATCAAAGCGATATTCATCATCTCATCGAAAGACGGGACACCTTTGCCTCTATCAAGTGGTATCAGATTTCCAGGTTGCTCGGTGAGATTTTACAGTTTTTCGTAGTTTAGATCGAGTCTGTTCTTCATACCTACAGTCCACGAAAAAGCCACAAAAAAAAATTAGGGTTAGTTCATCATATCCGAACCAATCTGAGCCTTTGCATAATCTTTTTAGGGTTTTTGCTTTGTTGAATTTGCGGTTGCATCGTCGTGTCAAGTTGCTGGTCTTAGAGTCTAGTCTTTTAGAGTTTCGAGTTCTGGTCATAAGTTGTCACGCCGCCGCCGCACCATCATCATCGCCTTGCCATCTACCACCATTGCTTATCCGCCACCGCTTTGAATCCGTATCCATATACCACCACCGCTGCCATATACCACCACCGCTGCCATATACTACCGCCATATATCCACCACCAATCCGAGTTCTCTTCATAGTCGGTTTGTTTTAGAGATCCATATATTTTCCGTTTCGTGTTTCCTTGCCTGAGTAGGTCTCGGAAAAAAAAAAAAGTCTGGAGACCCCCGGGCAGTTTTTAGGCCAAAATTTCGGCAACCAAAAATATTTTTTCCCTATCCTATTTTTAGGCCCCGGGTAGTGTTTTGAGACACTCGCCATCATAGTGATTTTTTGTCGCACTTTTTCGTCGTCGCTGCCCTGATTTCCGAAAAAAAAATAGTCAAAAAATTTTGTGCCCATCCTGTCAGTTTGACCTGGGAAGAGTTTTGAGACACTCGCCATTATAGTGATTTTTTCGCAAAAAAAAAAAAAAAAAAAGAGGAGCGCAAAAAAAAAAAAAAAAAAAGAGCGAAAAAAAAATTTCCTGAGTGTGCTTTTCCCTTGTTTACGTGCAGCGCCGTGATTTTGTTAGTGTTCTAGGCTCGCGTCTCTAGCACGGTCTAGCCTAGGACCAGCACAGTACCGTCGTTGAGCGTTTATTCAACTTTGCATCTCTGAATTGATTATTGCTTACCATTTTGCTACCATATTATAAGCCTTCCCAGCTCCACATAAGTCTACATCGTGCGTTTGACTCTCCCTGGTAATCGCTATATCCAAGCTTTGAGAGTTTTTGACTACAACGGTTGCCGATCACCACCTGCTGCTGGGTAAGAACTGGTAAGAATTTGAGATTCGCTTGAAGGTTTTGTGACACACCACCATCCCACCACTTCTAGTAGTCTGCAGGATCATATTCTTTTGTGTTTCTATTGCTGCTAACCATGGCAGGTTCACAAGCCGATGAGACTGATTGGGAGAACATGACGAACAAGGAGTTGCATGATAAATTTCAGCAAATGATGAGTGGCCAGGTGGGAGATGTGCTAAACAGATTTGAAGAGGCTATGGAGAAGATAGATGCCGTGGAGAAGTCGTTTGAGACAAAGCTGGATGACAAGTTTACTGAATTACTCAAGCGTCTTCCCCAACCACCACCGGCTGCACATGTCGCACCTCTACAACAACAACAACCACATCTCCAACGCCGCCTTCCAAATCAAGTGGGACGGGCACAGCGCGTTCCAATTGAGATTGGTCAAAATTCGGGTGCTGCTGTCCCTACTGTTGATGCTTCTTTGGCTCCTGCTCCTGCGGCGGCTGAGGAGGATGACGATTATGCGGGCGATTATGAGGATGAGGTTGATCAAAATCAGAACTACGTGCAGCCACCAGCACCACCACCAGCAGGTCGACCTCAGGTATATATTCGCAACGGTAGGCCGGCACCACCACCTCAGGTACGAGATCATGACCATCTCCCTAAACTGAAATTGAATATTCCACCATTTGAGGGTAGATATGTTCCTGATATATATCTTACTTGGGAGTTAGAAACTGAACAACGATTTACATGTTTACAATATCCTGAGGAGAGACGTGTTCCTGCTGCTGTTTGTGCTTTCACTAGCTTTGCATGTGTTTGGTGGTCTGAACATTGTAGATTATATCCTGTTCCAGCTACTTGGGCTGCTTTGAAAACTGCTATGCGTACTCGTTGGGTTCCACCATATTATCAACGTGAATTACTTCAAAAATTGCAGCGTTTAAGACAAGGAAAAAATTCTGTAGAAGAATATTATCAGGAATTACAAACTGGCATGATTAGATGTGGTATTGTTGAGGAGAATGAAGCTATGCTTGCACGTTTTATGGGTGGATTAAATAAAGAGATTCAGACCATTCTAGAGTATAAGGATTATAATAATATCACTCGTTTATTCCATCTTGCTTGTAAAGCTGAACGTGAAGTGCAGGATCGACAGCCATTGGCGCGAACTAACTTTTCTGCAGGTCGACCTTCATCATGGACACCGCGTGCATCTTCTACTTCCACTTCACCATCACCTCCATCAGGTGCCACCTCCAGCCGTGATACAAGAAAGCAGGCACAACCACCACTCTCTGCCAAGAGCACACCTGCCGGGCCTGTGCAGAGCTCTTCTTCTTCCATGGCATCGACAGGGCACACAAGTGATATTATTTGTCGTCGTTGTAAGGGAAGAGGACATTTTGCGAGAGAATGCAAATCTCAGCGTGTCATGATTGCTACTGAGGATGGTGGGTATGAGTCCGCTAGTGACTATGATGAGGAGACTTTGGCTCTTATTACACGTGAAGAACATGGTGGAGATGATTCTGAAAATGAGACGCAATACATGGCTCCTGAAGACGCTGACAGGTATGAATGTTTAGTTGCTCAACGTGTTTTGAGTGTGCAGGTCACACAAGCAGAGCAAAATCAGAGGCATAATTTGTTCCATACAAAGGGAGTTGTGAAGGAACGTTCTGTTCGCGTCATCATAGATGGAGGGAGCTGTAACAACTTGGCTAGCATGGAGATGGTGGAGAAGCTATCTCTCACCACAAGACCACATCCACATCCTTACTACATCCAATGGTTCAACAACAGCGGCAAGGTTAAGGTAACACGTACTGTTCGTGTGCATTTTAGTATCTCTACATATGCTGATTATGTTGATTGTGATGTGGTACCCATGCAAGCATGTTCCTTATTACTAGGTAGACCATGGCAATTTGATAAAAATTCTGTACACCATGGTAGAAACAATCAGTATACTCTTGTTCATAAGGATAAAAATATTACTTTGCTTCCTATGACTCCTGATTCCATTTTGAAAGATGACATTAATAGAGCTAATAAAGCAAAACAGGAGAAAAATAAGAGTGAAAATCAGATTGTGGCAAAGGAATTTGAGCAACAAATGAAACCTAATAATAAACCATCTAGTGTTGTTTCTGAAATTAAATTGAAAAGTGCATGTTTACTTGCCACAAAATCTGATATTGATGAACTAGATTTCAGCAAATCTGTTTGCTATGCTTTTGTGTGCAAAGAGGCATTATTTTCATTCGAGGACGTGCCTTCCTCTTTGCCCCCTGCTGTCACTCACATTTTGCAGGAGTTCGCTGACGTCTTCCCACAAGACGTGCCACCGGGATTACCACCTATTCGAGGGATTGAGCATCAAATTGACTTAATTCCCGGTGCATCGCTACCCAACCGTGCACCATACCGTACCAATCCAGAGGAGACGAAGGAGATTATGCGTCAAGTACAGGAGCTGCTCGACAAAGGTTATATACGCGAATCTCTTAGTCCTTGTGCTGTTCCTATTATACTCGTGCCTAAAAAGGATGGTACGTCGCGTATGTGTGTTGATTGTAGAGGCATTAATAATATTACTATTCGTTATCGTCATCCTATTCCTAGGCTCGATGATATGCTTGATGAATTGAGTGGCTCTACAATATTCTCCAAAGTTGATTTGCGTAGTGGATACCATCAAATTCGTATGAAATTGGGAGATGAATGGAAAACTGCATTTAAAACTAAGTTTGGTTTATATGAGTGGTTAGTCATGCCTTTTGGGTTAACTAATGCACCTAGTACTTTCATGAGACTAATGAACGAAGTTTTACGTGCTTTCATTGGACGATTTGTGGTGGTCTATTTTGATGATATACTGATTTATAGCAAATCTTTGGAAGAACATTTGGAACATTTACGTGCTGTTTTTATTGCTCTACGTGATGCACGTTTGTTTGGTAACCTTGGGAAGTGCACCTTTTGCACCGACCGAGTATCTTTTCTTGGCTATGTTGTTACTCCACAGGGAATTGAAGTTGATAAAGCCAAGATTGAAGCTATTGAGAGTTGGCCGCAGCCCAAAACGGTCACACAAGTGCGGAGTTTTCTTGGACTCGCTGGTTTCTATAGGCGTTTTGTGAGAGATTTTAGCACCATTGCTGCACCTCTCAACGAGCTTACAAAGAAGGATGTGCCTTTTGTTTGGGGTACCGCACAGGAAGAAGCCTTCACGGTATTGAAAGATAAGTTGACACATGCTCCTTTACTCCAACTTCCTGATTTTAATAAGACTTTTGAGCTTGAATGTGATGCTAGTGGCATTGGATTAGGAGGTGTGTTATTACAAGATGGCAAACCTGTTGCATACTTTTCTGAAAAATTGAGTGGGCCTAGTCTGAATTATTCTACTTATGATAAAGAACTATATGCTCTTGTTCGGACTTTAGAAACATGGCAACATTATTTATGGCCCAAAGAATTTGTTATACATTCTGATCATGAATCTTTGAAACATATTAAAAGTCAAGCTAAACTGAATCGTAGACATGCTAAATGGGTTGAATTCATTGAAACTTTCCCTTATGTCATTAAACACAAGAAGGGTAAAGAAAATGTTATTGCTGATGCATTGTCTCGTCGCTATACTATGCTTTCACAACTTGACTTCAAAATATTTGGTTTGGAGACCATCAAAGATCAATATGTGCATGATGCTGATTTTAAAGATGTATTGCAGAATTGTAAAGAAGGAAGAACCTGGAACAAGTTTGTCGTTAATGATGGATTTGTGTTCCGTGCTAACAAGCTATGCATTCCAGCTAGCTCTCTTCGTCTTTTGTTGTTGCAGGAGGCGCATGGAGGAGGATTAATGGGACACTTTGGCGTGAAGAAGACGGAGGACGTACTTGCTACACATTTCTTTTGGCCAAAGATGAGACGGGATGTTGAGCGTTTTGTTGCTCGCTGCACTACATGTCAAAAAGCTAAGTCACGACTCAATCCTCATGGTTTATATATGCCTTTGCCTGTACCTAGTGTTCCTTGGGAGGATATATCTATGGACTTTGTTTTAGGTTTACCTCGAACAAAGAAGGGGAGGGATAGCATATTTGTTGTCGTGGATAGATTCTCGAAAATGGCGCACTTTATACCATGTCATAAAAGCGATGATGCTGTTAATGTTGCTGATTTGTTCTTTCGTGAAATTATTCGCTTGCATGGTGTGCCAAATACTATTGTTTCAGATCGTGATACTAAATTTCTTAGCCACTTTTGGAGATGTTTATGGGCTAAGTTGGGGACTAAACTGCTTTTTAGTACTACTTGTCACCCCCAAACTGATGGACAAACTGAAGTAGTCAATAGAACATTGTCTACTATGCTTAGGGCTGTTTTGAAGAATAATAAGAAAATGTGGGAAGACTGCTTGCCTCATATTGAGTTTGCTTATAATCGTTCATTGCATTCTACTACTAAGATGTGCCCTTTTGAAATTGTGTATGGTTTCCTACCTCGTGCACCTATTGATTTGTTGCCTCTTCCATCTTCGGAGAAGGTTAATTTTGATGCTAAACAACGTGCTGAATTGATCTTAAAAATGCATGAGTTAACTAAGGAAAACATTGAGCGTATGAATGCTAAATATAAACTTGCTGGAGATAAGGGTAGAAAACATGTTGTGTTTGCACCTGGAGATCTTGTTTGGTTACATTTGCGTAAGGATAGATTTCCTGATTTGCGCAAATCAAAGCTAATGCCACGTGCTGATGGTCCTTTTAAGGTGTTAGAGAAAATAAATGATAATGCATATAAACTTGAGCTGCCTGCAGATTTTGGGGTTAGTCCCACTTTTAATATTGCAGATTTGAAGCCTTATTTGGGTGAGGAAGATGAGCTTCCGTCGAGGACGACTTCATTTCAAGAAGGGGAGGATGATGAGGACATCAATACAATTATTACACCCACAGGCCCTGCTGCTATACATACTGGACCAATTACTAGAGCTCGCGCACGCCAATTAAATTACCAGGTACTTTCGTTTCTTGCTAATGATTCTAATGTTCATGAGAATATGATGCTGCCTAAATTGGATACATTTGTTTTGCTTACAAATGAAGGGCCTAGCTTTGAGAAGGATGAACATTGGAGCAAGAACAAGCATGGAGATGATGGCATGCGCATGGGGAACAAGAACGGAGTTACAAGTGATGATTTCAGGACGTTGAAGCCACCATAATGCGTGCATGAAGCCTTGGACGAAATATACAAGATGCTACTTCATAACTTTCGTCCAGAGGCTATTCTAGGTGCTGCGTCACCTTATTATTGGGCCAGGCCCATGTAATTTCGAAATACATAAGTATAGGCTGTTTTTAGAGTCCGTATGTGTGGGGAAACAAGAGATAGGGTTGGTTTCGGACCCCTTCCTCAAGGGCCACGAAATTCCCCCCCTCTTCCTCCATATATACAGCCCTTAGGGCGTCGTTTAGACTTTGGGTTTTGTTTAGATTAAAAGTTCGCCATAGCTGCAACTTCGCGTACTTCGTTTGTGTTCAGCGACCAGACAAAGGCGTCACAGAACCCCACCTTGATCAATAAAGCTTTCATCTTATATTCGCAATATCCAGATTGCAATCTCAGTTTCTTGCCTGTTCTTCGTTTGCTCGCAGGAAACAGACCCTCGTGGTCAGGTTGATCGTGCTCCGGCGTGGTCGATAACCTCTCGGAGTTGGTTTAGCGATTGCTAAGGCGCGACGTCCTCGCACGTTCGTAGTCGGATCGTCAAAGTCGACTTCCATCAAAGCGATATTCATCATCTCATCGAAAGACGGGACACCTTTGCCTCTATCAGGAGAAGTTTAGGTTCTGTTCAAAAAGTCCTCTCACGTCACTTTTGGGCCAAGAGAAGATAGAGTTCAAGTCTCTCACGTTCTGGATTCAGATTCGGACTGCACAGACATACCTGACTCAAAACGCCAACAACATTTTCATACGGACTCCGAATTGGGTGATTCTTTATTTGTTGGAAAGTAGCTTTCGTCCTCTTTCCAACCGAACTGGATTCATCTTTAAATTCGTCCGGAGCGTTGAGATATGGACGAAACAATCTGACGCTGCAGCAGAATCCGAGTCAAACAACAAGTCCAAAGCTCTGATACCACATGATAGAGGCGAGGGTGTCCCGATCTTTCGATGAGATGATAACTATCGATTTGGTGGAGTCGACTTTGACGATCCGACTACAAACATGCACGACGTTGCGCCTTAGCAATCGCTAAAGCAACTCCGAGAGGTTATTGACCATGCTGGAGCACGATCAACCTGACCACGAAGGTCTATTCCTGCACGCAATCGAAGAGCAAGCAAGAATATGATAATGCAATCTGAATATTGCGAATATAGATGAAGTATTGATGAAGATGGGGATCCGTAAGTGGTCTTGGTCTGGTCGTTGGACACAAACGAAGTACACGAAGTTGCAATGGCTAACTTTTAACTAAACAAATCCCAAGCAAAAAGCTACTAGATGGATCTACTTATATAGGAGCAAGGGGTGGAGGCCAAGGAGGTGGGAGGACGTCCCAAGGCAGCCTAAAACCAACCCTAGGTCGTACAAGGCTCATGGGCCCAAGTGGAGGTGATGCAACACCTTTGGACTTGTTGTTTGACTCGGATTCTGCTGCAGCGTCAGATTATTTCGTCCATATCTCAATGCTCCGGACGAATTTAAAGATGAATCCAGTTGGGTTGGAAAGAGGACGAAGTCTACTTTCCAACAAAAAAAGAATCACCCAATTTGGAGTCTGTATGAAAAAGTTGTTGGCGTTTTGAGTCAGGTATGTATGTGCAGTCCGAATCTGAATCCAGAACGTGAGAGACTTGGACTCTATCTTCTCTTGGCTGAAAAGTGACGTGAGAGGACTTTTTGAACAGAACCTAAACTTCTCATTTTCCCCTATCTTCGTATGTGGATTGTACAAATGTCCCATACACCTGCAATTAGACAAAACACAAAAGTGTGTGAAGTATTTTTGTTCTGGATAACATAAATAGATTGTTGAATAATTTGCACTAGAAATCACCTGACAAATATGCATGTATGCAATATTTTTGGTCGTATCCAAGGTAGTCATGTCCTCATCATGAGATACTTAGGATAATCCAAGTACTAGATACTCAAGATGTCCATAACCGGGGACACGGCTAACCATGATTAGATTGTACACTCTGCAGAGGTTTGCGCACTTTTCCCCACAAGACTCGATCTCCTCCGTTGGATTTCTCGCACTACATGGTGTTTGAGAAACAGATGACCGAGACACAGTCTTTCAGAAACATTAACTCTTTACTCCGGGCAGACCATACCAACCTACATCCTTCTACCTCCTGATCCACCTCTTCAAGAGCTCATGCGACTTACTCAACTATGCTAGAGCCCATAATAGCTTGTGGCTGCACACGGAAGTTTCTAGCATGAAAATATCTCAATTCCCTTTGAGCCTGGTGGCGGACCTTAGGTTATCGCACGGGTACTCTGGGATATCCTAGGACAACACTGGATTCTCCAGGTGCCCGACAAGCAATCCACCCAGATGTGTATTAAAGTTGCCACCTTAAGTTGAACCATTAATTAAATGATCTCACATCTGTCATGGATTCACTCACCCAAACCACGTCTACGAGCATAGCATAGCAATATAAGCAATACGTAGAAGTAACTCCCAAGGGTTTGAATATAACAGGGCAATAGGTTCTACCTCATCAACTACTTCCCAATACCCACAAGTTAAGCACATCCTAGTCATGCAATGTTTAAGGATTGGAACTAATGCATAAAAATTGGGTATGAAAGGAGTATGACCAATGTGTTACTTGCTTTGCTGACGATCCACAAAACCTAGGGACTCGTAGTAGCACGCTTCGCACTCCGGGAATTCTATCACAAACAAACAATAGCATACATAAGCATTCAAGCAAAGATGCACGGGAAAAACTCAAATAAGAAGAATTAACCAGAAAGTTCAACTTAAGAACTCCGGTTTGCGAAAAGAATCAAATCAAACGGAGCAACGAAACTCAAACTGCGAAAGAAACAAGATCCGTTTACTAATCTGAACTAAAGTCAAATTTTACAGTACCAAATCTTGTTCAAGTTGATTAAACAGAAAGAGGGTTTCGAGACGAAGATCTAGGCGCTTGAATCGCCTGATTCCGATAAACGAGCGAAAAGATAAACTGAAACGAAAATCGGATCAGAAATCGCGATCGAAAATAATCGCGAAAAATCCGAGAAAAAGAAAAACTAACGAACAGGCTAACGAACGAACGTTCCCTGTCTGCGGCTAACGAGTGAACATTGTTCGTTAAAACGAACGTACGGACGAACGTCCGCTAAATAAACTAAACCGAAAAAAAAACGATCTATCCAAAAAACGAACCTAGGGTTTTCTAAAAAAACCGGATCGGTTTTAATATAAAACCGAACGGCGGCAACGGCGGCTTATACCTCCAGCGAGGTCCGGCGAGGCGAGGCGGCTCCGGCGAGGTGGGCTGCGGTGGCGGGGTGCGCGGGCGGCGGCGGCAAGCGGCGGCGGGGTTCGGCGGGCGGCAGGGTTCGGGTGGTGGTGAGGGGGTCCGGGGGCGGCGCATATAAAGGAGGGGGCTAGCTTGGGGGAGGGGGCAAGGCGGCGCGGGAGAGTCCTGGCCGGACTCGGCGCGCGGCGGCGGCGGTCTCCGCGTCGGGGACGAGGCGGACGGCGCGGCTGGGCTGGGCCGGCTGGCTAGGCTTCGGCCCAGTCGGCGAAGAGAAGATTTTTTTTTGAATAATTTCGCCGAAACATAAATAAATCCTAGAAAAAAATAAAACTCTAAAAATACCAAAACAAATTTTCGCCATCTAAATAAAATATTTAGAACAAGATGAACATTTTCTTGGCCCTAAAATGCAATTTTTAAAAACGTGCAATTTTTCTAATGCAAATAAAATAGCAATAAACTCCGAATAAAATCAAATATTTGATTTTAATATTTTTCCTCCAATATTTCATTTATTGTGGAGAAGTCATATTATCCCCTCTCATATATTTTAATATGAAATATTTTCGGAGAGAAAAATAATTAAAACCAATAATCCTCGTTTCAATATTTGATAAAACTCAAATATGAAAACAGGGAAATCCCCAACTCTCTCCGAGGGTCCTTGAGTTGCTTAGGATTTCGAGGATCCCGAAATGAAATGTAATAAAATATGATATGCATGAATGATCTATGTATAACATTCCAAATTGAATATTTGGGATGTTAGAAACCTACCCCCCTTAAGGTGAATCTCGCCCTCGAGATTCGGGTTGGCTAGAAAATAGGTGTGGGTGGTCTTTGCGAAGATCATCCTCTCGTTCCCAGGTGGCTTCATCCTCGGTATGGTGGCTCCACTGAACTTTGCAAAACTTGAAACCTTGCTGCGGGTGACTCGGCTGGCAAATTCAAGAATCCTAACTGGCTTCTCCTCATAGGTCAGATCACTGTCCAACTGAATCGCCTCCAAGGGTACTGTATCTCTTAACGGTATATCGGCCATCTCGGCATGACACTTCTTCAGCTGTGAAACATGAAACACATCATGAACTCCTGACAGTCCTTCAGGTAACTCCAACTTGTAGGCAACTTCTCCCATACGTTCCAAAACACGATACGGTCCTACAAATCTTGGGGCTAACTTTCCCTTGACTCCAAAACGTTTCACTCCTCACAAGGGTGACACTCGCAGATATGCTCTATCTCCAATTTCATAGGTTACCTCCTTGCGTTTTGAATCTGCATAACTCTTCTGCCTGGACTGAGCTACCTTCAATCTATCTCGGATCAGCTTAACTTTCTCTTCAGACTCCTTGATCAAGTCTGGTCCAAACAACTGTCGGTCTCCAACTTCATCCCACATCAATGGTGTTCTGCACCTTCGTCCATACAGGGCTTCGGACGGTGCCATCTTCAAACTGGCTTGGTAGCTATTGTTGTATGAGAACTCTGCGTAGGGCAAATTGTCATCCCAACTAGATCCATAATCCAGCGCACAAGCCTTCAACATGTCCTCTAGAATCTAGTTGACTCTCTCGGTCTGTCCATCCGTCTGCGGGTGAAATGTTGTACCGAACTCCAATATTGTTCCCAAAGTCTGGTGCAGTTGATGCCAAAACTTTGAGGTAAACTGTGTTCCTCTATCTAATACGATGGTCCTCGGAACTCCATGCAGACATACGATCCTGGTCATGTATATCTTGGCCAACTTCGCACTTGTATAGGTTGTTTTCACTGGGATAAAGTGAGCCACTTTGGTCAAGCGATCAACTACTACCCATATAGAATCATATCCTGATTTGGTCCTGGGCAATCCAGTGATGAAATCCATGCCAAGTTTATCCCACTTCCATTCGGGTATCGGCATAGGCTGTAACAATCCTTCTGGCTTTTGATGTTCTGCCTTCACTCTCTGACATACATCACATACGGCTACATACTCGGCAATATCCTTCTTCATACCAGTCCACCAGAAACGTTCATTCAAATCCAAATACATCTTGGTATTTCCGGGGTGTATCGAGTATGGTGAGTCATGAGCCTCCTGAAGTATTAACTTCCTGATCTCTGTGTTAAACACGGTCCTCAAACCATAAGGTGTCGTGCTCATCCTCACGAAAACCGCTGGCCTTTCCTTTGCTCATTCTTTCTTTTATCTTGGCAACCTCTTTGTCATCCTTCTGAGCCTCCCGAATCTTTCCTAACAATGTAGACTGAACTTCCATTGTTGCAACAAAACCACTAGGAACAATCTTCAATCGAAGTTCCCTGAGATCCTCTGCTAACTCCTTTGGCAATCCCGTGGTCACTAGGGTGTTAGCATAACTCTTCCGACTCAAGGCGTCTGCTACGACATTGGCCTTGCCTGGATGATAGTGCAGCTTCATGTCATAATCCTTTATAAGCTCCAACCATCTCCTCTGCCTAAGGTTCAGCTCCTTCTGTGTGAAAATGTACTTCAAACTCTTATGATCCGTGTACACATCACAACGATTTCCAATAAGGTAATGTCTCCAAGTCTTGAGCGCATGCACTACTGCTGCTAACTCCAAATCATGCGTGGCATAATTCAATTCGTGCGGTTTTAGTTGTCGTGAGGCATACGAAACAACTCTTCCGTCTTGCATAAGCACACTTCCAAGTCCTAGGCGAGAGGCGTCGCAATACACTTGGAAATCCTTGCGGATATCCTAGCAGAATCAGCACTGGGGCTGTAGTCAAACGTTTCTTTAACTCCTAAAAACTTGCCTCACGTTCTTCCGTCCATTTAAATTTGGTATCCTTCTTCAATAACTCCGTCATTGGCTTTGCAATCTTGGAAAAATTCTCAACGAATCTTTGATAGTATCCTGCGAGTCCAAGAAAACTGCGGATCTCGCTAACTGAAGTGGGTTCCAACCATTCAGTGACTGACTGAACCTTGGTGGGGTCTACTGCTATACCTTCTCCTGATATAACATGTCCAAGGAATCCGACTTCCTTCAACCAAAACTCACATTTGCTGAACTTGGCATACAACTGGTGTTCCCTGAGTTTCTCGAGAACTAAACGCAAATGCTCTTCGTGCTCCTCCTCATTCTTCGAGTATACCATTATATCATCAATGAACACCACAACAAATTTATCCAAATATTCCATGAACACTTTGTTCATCATGCTCATGAAATAGGCAGGGGCGTTAGTCAGTCCAAATGACATGACCATATATTCATACAACCCGTACCGTGTGGTGAATGATGTCTTTGGTATATCCTTCTCTCGAATTTTTAGCTGGTGATATCCTGATCGCAGATCGATCTTTGAAAACACCTTAGCTCCTTGCAGTTGGTCAAATAAATCATTGATCATCGGCAGTGGGTATTTGTTCTTGATCGTCACCTCATTTAACGCACGATAATCAACAACCATTCTTAGAGACTTATCCTTCTTCTCAACCAAAAGCACTGGGGCTCCCCATGGTGATGAACTCCGTCGAATGTAACCTTTCTCCAATAACTCCTTGATCTGCTTCTTAATCTCCTCCAGATCACTTGCGGGCATCCGGTAGGGTCTCTTTGATATTGGCCATGTACCTGGCAATAGCTCTATCAAAAATTCAATGTCATGATCCGGTGGCACGCCTGGTAATTCCTCTGTGATGAGGACATGATTACCTTGGATACGACCAAAAATATTGCATACATGCATATTTGTCAGGTGATTTCTAGTGCAAACTATTCAATAATCTATTTATGTTGCCCAGAACAAAAATACTTCACACACTTTTGTGTTTGGTCTAATTGCAGGTGTATGGGACATTTGTACATGATGAGGACATGATGATACGACCAAAAATATTGCATACATGCATATTTGTCAGGTGATTTCTAGTGCAAATTATTCAATAATCTATTTATGTTATCCAGAACAAAAATACTTCCCACACTTTTGTGTTTTGTCTAATTGCAGATGTATGGGACATTTGTACAATCCACATATGAAGATAGGGAAAAAGGAGAAGTTTAGGTTCTGTTCAAAAAGCCCTCTCACGTCACTTTTGGGCCAAGAGAAGATAGAGTCCAAGTCTCTCACGTTTTGGATTCAGATTCGGACTGCACAGACATACCTGACTCAAAACGCCAACAACTTTTTCATACGTACTCCGAATTGGGTGATTCTTTTTTTTTGGAAAGTAGATCTCGTCCTCTTTCCAACCCAACTGGATTCACCTTTAAATTCGTCCGGAGCGTTGAGATATGGACGAAACAATCTGACGCTGCAGCAGAATCCGAGTCAAACAACAAGTCCAAAGGTGTTGCATCACCTCCACTTGGGCCCATGAGCCTTGTACGACCTAGGGTTGGTTTTAGGCTGCCTTGGGACGTCCTCCCACCTCCTTGGCCTCCACCCCTTGCTCCTATATAAGTAGATCCATCTAGTAGCTTTTTGCTGGGGATTTGTTTAGTTAAAAGTTAGCCATTGCAACTTCGTGTACTTCGTTTGTGTCCAACAACGAATCCAAGACCGCTTACGGATCCCCACATTTATCAATACTTCATCTATATTCGCAATATTCAGATTGCATTATCATATTCTTGCATGTTCTTCGATTGCTTGCAGGAATAGACCTTTGTGGTCAGGTTGATTGTGCTGCGGCGTGGTCAATAACCTCTCGGAGTGATGAGGACATGACTACCTTTGATACGACCAAAAATATTGCATATATGCATATTTGTCAGGTGATTTCTAGTGCAAACTATTCAATAATCTATTTATGTTATACAGAACAAAAATACTTCACACACTTTTGTGTTTTGTCTAATTGCAGGTGTATGAGACATTTGTGCAATCCACATATGAAGATTAGGGAGAAAGAGATGTTTACTTGCTGTTCAAAAAGTTCTCTCACGTCACTTTTGGCCCAAGAGAAGATAGAGTCCAAGTCTCTCACGTTCTGGATTCAGATTCGGACTGCACAGACATACCTGACTCAAAACGCCAACAACTTTTTCATACGGACTCCGAATTGGGTGATTCGTTTTTTGTTGGAAACTAGATTTCGTGCTCTTTCCAACCCAATTGGACTCACCTTTAAATTCGTCCGGAGCATTGAGTTATGGTCGAAACAATCTGACGTTGCACCAGAATCCGAGTCAAACTACAAGTCCAAAGGTGTTGCATCACCTCCACTTGGGCCCATGAGCCTTGTACGACCTAGGGTTGGTTTTAGGCTGCCTTGGGACGTCCTCCCACCTCCTTGGCCGCCACCCCTTGCTCCTATATAAGTAGATCCATCTAGTAGCTTTTTCCTTGGGATTTGTTTAGTTAAAAGTTAGCCATTGCAACTTCGTGTACTTCGTTTGTGTCCAACGACCAGACCAAGACCGCTTACGCATCCCCACCTTTATCAATACTTCATCTATATTCACAATATTCAGATTGCATTATCATATTCTTGCTTGTTCTTCGATTGCGTGCACGAATAGACCTTCGTGGTCAGGCTGATCGTGCTTCCGGCATCGTCAGTAACCTCAGGAGATTGGTTTAGCGATTGCTAAGGCGCAACGTCGTGCACGTTTGTAGTCGGATCGTCAAAGTCGACTCCACCAAATCGATAGTTATCATCTCATCGAAAGATCGGGACACCCTCGCCTCTATCAAGTGGTATCAGTTTTCAGGTTGCTCGGTGAGAATATCCAGTTTCCCCTAGATTAGATTTATTTTCTTACCTATTGTCCAAGAAAAAGCCACAAAAAGTTAGATCTATTCATCTTTTTGTCCAAGCCAGTCTGAGCCTTTGCAATTTTCTATTCATTGTTTGCATTATTGAATTATCGGTTGCATCGTCGTGTTGAGTTGCTGGTCTTAGGGTCTAGTTCGTTTAGAGTTTCGAGTTCTGTTCACATTAGTCACGCCGCCGCTGCATCGTTATCCCTTCTGCTGTCCACCACACCATCCATCAAATTCCACCACGTGCTACCCATAGTTCATTGTCACAATCATAGTTGAGGTCGTTCACATCTTCGCTTGATCCAATCTGCATCTTATCTAGTTTGTCTTGGAAAGAGGGAGAGAAAAAAGACAGAGAAAAAAAAAGAGAGAAAAAAGAAAGAAAAAGAAGTCAGAAAAAAGAGAAAGAAAAAAAAGTGTGAGGGAAAAAAAGAGAGAAAAAAAATTCGGATCTATCTAGACTCGATCTCGTAGTTGAATTCGGATTGGAATCTGTTTTGTGCACTGTTTAGTAAAACAGGCATAACTTCCTCATACGAAGTCCGTTTTGACTCCGCGAGTACTCAAATGAGAGCTAGCGACGAGCCGCATCTAAATAGTTGCAGAGACTAGTTCAATATTTGACACCTCAAAATCGTCTTCTAAATAGGTCTTTTTGCCCTCCGATGTTCGCGGACACAGCTTATTCCAGTTTTTCAAGCCAGTTTCAGAATTCTTTGATGATGAGGACATGACTACCTTGGATACGACCAAAAATATTGCATACATGCATATTTGTCAGGTGATTTCTAGTGCAAACTATTCAATAATCTATTTATGTTATCCAGAACAAAAATACTTCACACACTTTTGTGTTTTGTCTAATTGCAGGTGTATGGGACATTTGTACAATCCACATATGAAGATAAGGCAAAAGGAGAAGTTTAGGTTCTGTTCAAAAAGTCCTCTCACGTCACTTTTGGGCCAAGAGAAGATAGAGTCCAAGTCTCTCACGTTCTGGATTCAGATTCGGACTGCACAGACATACCTGACTCAAAACGCCAACAACTTTTTCATACGGACTCCGAATTGGGTGATTCTTTTTTTGTTGGAAACTAGATTTCGTGCTCTTTCCAACCCAATTGGATTCACCTTTAAATTCGTCCGGAGCATTGAGTTATGGTCGAAACAATCTGACGTTGCACCAGAATCTGAGTCAAACTACAAGTCCAAAGGTGTTGCATCACCTCCACTTGGGCCCATGAGCCTTGTACGACCTAGGGTTGGTTTTAGGCTGCCTTGGGACGTCCTCCCACCTCCTTGGCCGCCACCCCTTGCTCCTATATAAGTAGATCCATCTAGTAGCTTTTTCCTGGGGAATTTGTTAGTTAAAAGTTAGCCATTGCAACTTCGTGTACTTCGTTTGTGTCCAACGACCAGACCAAGACCGCTTACGGATCCCCACCACTATCAATACTTCATATATATTCGCAATATTCAGATTGCATTATCATATTCTTGCTCGTTCTTCGATTGCTTGCAGGAATAGACCTTCGTGGTCAGGCTGATCGTGCTTCCGGCATCGTCAGTAACCTCAGGAGATTGGTTTAGCGATTGATAAGGCGCAACGTCGTGCACGTTTGTAGTCGGATCGTCAAAGTCGTCTCCACCAAATCGATAGTTATCATCTCATCGAAAGATCGGGACACCCTCGCCTCTATCAAGTGGTATCAGTTTTCAGGTTGCTCGGTGAGAATTTCCAGTTTCCCCTAGATTAGATTTATTTTCTTACCTATTGTCCAAGAAAAAGCCACAAAAAAGTTAGATCTATTCATCCTTTTGTCCAAGCCAGTCTAAGCCTTTGCAATTTTCTATTCATTGTTTGCATTATTGAATTATCGGTTGCATCGTCGTGTCGAGTTGCTGGTCTTAGTGTCTAGTTCCTTTAGAGTTTCGAGTTCTGTTCACATTAGTCACGTCACCGCTGCATCGTTATCCCTTCTGCTGTCCACCACACCATCCATCAAATTCCACCATGTGCTACTCATAGTTCATTGTCACAATCATAGTTGAGGTCGTTCACATCTTCGCTTGATCCAATCTGCATCTTATCTAGTTTGTCTTGGAAAGAGGGAGAGAAAAAAAAGATAGAGAAAAAAAAGAAAAAGAAGTCAGAAAAAAAGAGAAAGAAAAAAAGTGTGAGGAAAAAAAAGAGAGAAGAAAAAAAACAAAATTCGGATCTATCTAGACTCAATCTCGTAGTTGAATTCGGATTGGAATCTGTTTTGTGCACTGTTTAGTAAAACAGGCATACCTTCCTCATACGAAGTCCGTTTTGACTCCGCGAGTACTCAAATGAAAGCTAGCGACGAGCCGCATCTAAATAGTTGCAGAGACAAGTTCAATATTTGACACCTCAAAATCGTCTTCTAAATAGGTCTTTTTGCCCTCCGAAGTTCGCGGACACAGCTTATTCCAGTTTTTCAAGCCAGTTTCAGAATTCTTTCACTCCTCATATCAACTCGGAATTGAGTGATTCTTTTTGCATTGGAAAGCTTGAGTTAGTAGCATTCTTTGAAAAAAATTATCAGAAAATTGGCACAAACTTTTCAAGAGGAAAGTTGGAGAGAGTTGTTGTATATCCTGCTTGGCAGTTGTTTTTCATCATTATCTTTACTGCCGTTGTGATCTTCACTTATATCTTGCTGTCCAGAGCTACTTAGTATCCTTCATTGATGCTAGTTGTGCTACGCCGTGACCTCATTAGTGTTCTTGGCTCGCGTCTCTAGTCCGGTCTAGCCTAGGACCAGCACAGTACCGTCGTTGAGCGTTTATTCAACATTGCATCTCTGAATTGATTATTGCTAATATTTTGCTACCATATATAGCCAACCCAGCTCCACATATTTCTACACCGTGTATACGTACGTTCCCCTGGCAATCGCTTTACTCAATCTTTGGAGTTATTTGACACCGCTGGTTGCCTGTCACCACCTGCTGCTTGGTAAGAACTTGTAAGATATTGATATTTGCTTTACTGTGAGCGCTTTACCACCACATCCTAGTAGTTCATAGGAACATTATTCTTGAATTTTGTTTCTTGTTTCTACTAATCATGACAGGATCTAGAGTCAATTCATGGGGTTTGTCGATCGTGGGAGATGTGCCATCACCTATGCAAATACCACAACCGTCACGAGAGGTGCACAAACATCCAAATGCACATGATCAGGTTAATGTTTCTATGCCACCATTTAATGGCCGTTTTAGACCTGCTTTATATATTGAATGGGAGTTTGACCTAAATAATATATTTGCTTCCAATAATTTTGATGTACGTAAAAAAGTTAAGGTTGCGGTTGGTTCTTTCACTGGTTATGCTGTAGTTTGGTGGAGTGAATATTGTCGGTTACACCCTAATGATATACCTACTACTTGGGATGATTTGAAACTTGCCATGCGACATACATTCGTTCCCGCTTATTATACTCGTGACATGATTACAAAGTTGCAACATTTAAAACAAGGTAGTGACACCGTAACGAAATATTATGATACTTTACAAACTACCTTGCTGCATTCCTCTTTAGAAGAAAGTGAAGAAGATTTTATGGATAGATTTTGGGGAGGATTAAATCGTGACATTCAGGAGATACTAATACATGAAGAGTGTTATCCTATGGACCATTTGTTTCATCTTGCTTGCAAAGCGGAACAGGAAATAAAACGACGTGCTGCGCACAAGGAGAACAAGCGCGAGATGCACATTCCAAGAGTTGATACGGTTGTCCCTTCAACTACTAAGCATACTATGACAACCACATCCGTTGTTGTGAGGACTACATCACCTCCACCATGTGACACATCATCACCGAGAGTGCCTACCTCATCTGAGTTGATCATAAGAGGTAATGACAAAGGTACTAATCTTCCACTTCCACTTGAGTATGATGAATGTCTTGTCAATTTAAGTGCACCATGCGGTGAGCTACCCACTACTTTCATCACACCAGCTACCTTAGAGGACTATGTTGATGATTTGACTTTGCCATGTGATCAAACAATTTTGAGTGAGCCCATTGAATTAACTATCGATGCAAAAGAATCAAGTGAATCAGGGAATAAATCAGATTTGGATCAAATATGTTTGAAAATAATTGTGCCAATGTTTAATCATTTTGATATGACCTCTAATCTTGGTGATGGTTCATCAATGTTGGGATGGTTTAATGATGAATATTGTCAATCTTTTCATATGAATAAGAGCTTCACTTATATGTGCAAACTGAGTTGCAATACTTTCATGCCTTCTACTTCTTGTGATAATATTTTGGCTTTATATTTTATTAACTATGAAAGTTACTCATGTATACATGTGTCATATGTGCAAAATCCACGGGAAGTAAAAATGGATGACATATACATATACAACATGTACACCTTGTCTCTTTTGTTAGCCACATTTCAGATTAAGCAACGCCGAGGACGGCTTTGTTTTCAAGAAGGGGAGGATGATGAGGACATGACTACCTTGGATACGACCAAAAATATTGCATACATGCATATTTGTCAGGTGATTTCTAGTGCAAACACTTTTGTGTTATCCAGAACAAAAATACTTCACACACTTTTGTGTTTTGTCTAATTGCAGGTGTATGGGACATTTGTACAATCCACATATGAAGATAAGGCAAAAGGAGAAGTTTAGGTTCTGTTCAAAAAGTCCTCTCACGTCACTTTTGGGCCAAGAGAAGATAGAGTCCAAATCTCTCACGTTCTGGATTCAGATTCGGACTGCACAGACATACCTGACTCAAAACGCCAACAACTTTTTCATACGGACTCCGAATTGGGTGATTCTTTTTTTGTTGGAAACTAGATTTCGTGCTCTTTCCAACCCAATTGGATTCACCTTTAAATTCGTCCGGAGCATTGAGTTATGGTCGAAACAATCTGACGTTGCACCAGAATCTGAGTCAAACTACAAGTCCAAAGGTGTTGCATCACCTCCACTTGGGCCCATGAGCCTTGTACGACCTAGGGTTGGTTTTAGGCTGCCTTGGGACGTCCTCCCACCTCCTTGGCCGCCACCACTTGCTCCTATATAAGTAGATCCATCTAGTAGCTTTTTGCTGGGGATTTGTTTAGTTAAAAGTTAGCCATTGCAACTTCGTGTACTTCGTTTGTGTCCAACGACCAGACCAAGACCGCTTACGGATCCCCACCACTATCAATACTTCATATATATTCGCAATATTCAGATTGCATTATCATATTCTTGCTCGTTCTTCGATTGCTTGCAGGAATAGACCTTCGTGGTCAGGCTGATCGTGCTTCCGGCATCGTCAGTAACCTCAGGAGATTGGTTTAGCGATTGATAAGGCGCAACGTCGTGCACGTTTGTAGTCGGATCGTCAAAGTCGTCTCCACCAAATCGATAGTTATCATCTCATCGAAAGATCGGGACACCCTCGCCTCTATCATTTGACTCCTCGTATCAACTCGGAATTGAGTGATTCTTTTTGCATTGGAAAGCTTGAGTTAGTAGCATTCTTTGAAAAAAAATTATCAGAAAATTGGCACAAACTTTTCAAGAGGAAAGTTGGAGAGAGTTGCTGTATATCCTGCTTGGCAGTTGTTTTTCATCATTATCTTTACTGCCGTTGTGATCTTCACTTATATCTTGCTGTCCAGAGCTACTTAGTATCCTTCATTGATGCTAGTTGTGCTACGCTGTGACCTCATTAGTGTTCTAGGCTCGCGTCTCTAGTCCGGTCTAGCCTAGGACCAGCACAGTACCGTCGTTGAGCGTTTATTCAACATTGCATCTCTGAATTGATTATTGCTAATATTTTGCTACCATATATAGCCAACCCAGCTCCACATATTTCTACACCGTGTATACGTACGTTCCCCTGGCAATCGCTTTACTCAATCTTTGGAGTTATTTGACACCGCTGGTTGCTTGTCACCACCTGCTGCTTGGTAAGAACTTGTAAGATATTGATATTTGCTTTACTGTGAGCACTTTACCACCACATCCTAGTAGTTCATAGGAACATTATTCTTGAATTTTGTTTCTTGTTTCTACTAATCATGACAGGATCTAGAGTCAATTCATGGGGTTTGTCGATCGTGGGAGATGTGCCATCACCTATGCAAATACCACAACCGTCACGAGAGGTGCACAAACATCCAAATGCACATGATCAGGTTAATGTTTCTATACCACCATTTAATGGCCGTTTTAGACCTGCTTTATATATTGAATGGGAGTTTGACCTAAATAATATATTTGCTTCCAATAATTTTGATGTACGTAAAAAAGTTAAGGTTGCGGTTGGTTCTTTCACTGGTTATGCTGTAGTTTGGTGGAGTGAATATTGTCGGTTACACCCTAATGATATACCTACTACTTGGGATGATTTGAAACTTGCCATGCGACATACATTCGTTCCCGCTTATTATACTCGTGACATGATTACAAAGTTGCAACATTTAAAGCAAGGTAGTGACACCGTAACGAAATATTATGATACTTTACAAACTACCTTGCTGCATTCCTCTTTAGAAGAAAGTGAAGAAGATTTTATGGATAGATTTTGGGGAGGATTAAATCGTGACATTCAGGAGATACTAATTCATGAAGAGTGTTATCCTATGGACCATTTGTTTCATCTTGCTTGCAAAGCTGAACAGGAAATAAAACGACGTGTTGCCCACAAGGAGAACAAGCGCGAGATGCATATTCCAAGAGTTGATACGGTTGTCCGTTCAACTACTAGGCATACTATGACAACCACATCCATTGATGTGAGGACTACATCACCTCCACCATGTGACACATCATCGCCGAGAGTGCCTACATCATCTGAGTTGATCATAAGAGGTAATGACAAATGTACTGATCTTCCACCTCCACATGAGTATGATGAATGTCTTGTCAATTTAAGTGCACCATGCGGTGAGCTACCCACTACTTTGATCACACCAGCTACTTTAGAGGACTACGTTGATGATTTGACTTTGCCATGTGATCAAACAATTTTGAGTGAACCCAATGAATTAACCGTTGATGCAAAAGAACCAATGTTTAATCATTTTGATATGACCTCTAATCTTGGTGATGATTCTGTGTCCAATGACTTATTGCATGTTTGCTTACTTAAGCATGTTGTAGCATGTAAATTTGATGCAAGTAAGGTTTATTCACCAATGTTGGGATGGTTTAATGATGAATATTGTCAACCTTTTGAAAAGAATAAGAGCTTCGCTTACATGTGCAAACTGAGTTGCAATATTTTCATGCCTTCTACTTCTTGTGATAATATTTTGGCTTTAGATTTTATCAACTATGAAGGTTACTCATGTATACATGTGCCATATGTGCAAAAACAAAGGAAAGTAAAAATGGATGACATATACATATACAACATGTACACCTTGTCTCTTTTTTAGCCACATTTCAGATTAAGCAACGCCGAGGACGGCTTTGTTTTCAAGAAGGGGAGGATGATGAGGACATGACTACCTTTGATACGACCAAAAATATTGCATATATGCATATTTGTCAGGTGATTTCTAGTGCAAACTATTCAATAATCTATTTATGTTATACAGAACAAAAATACTTCACACACTTTTGTGTTTTGTCTAATTGTAGGTGTATGAGACATTTGTGCAATCCACATATGAAGATTAGGGAGAAAGAGATGTTTACTTGCTGTTCAAAAAGTTCTCTCACGTCACTTTTGGCCCAAGAGAAGATAGAGTCCAAGTCTCTCACGTTCTGGATTCAGATTCGGACTGCACAGACATACCTGACTCAAAACGCCAACAACTTTTTCATACGGACTCCGAATTGGGTGATTCTTTTTTTGTTGGAAACTAGATTTCGTGCTCTTTCCAACCCAATTGGACTCACCTTTAAATTCGTCCGGAGCATTGAGTTATGGTCGAAACAATCTGACGTTGCACCAGAATCCGAGTCAAACTACAAGTCCAAAGGTGTTGCATCACCTCCACTTGGGCCCATGAGCCTTGTACGACCTAGGGTTGGTTTTAGGCTGCCTTGGGACGTCCTCCCACCTCCTTGGCCGCCACCCCTTGCTCCTATATAAGTAGATCCATCTAGTAGCTTTTTCCTTGGGATTTGTTTAGTTAAAAGTTAGCCATTGCAACTTCGTGTACTTCGTTTGTGTCCAACGACCAGACCAAGACCGCTTACGCATCCCCACCTTTATCAATACTTCATCTATATTCACAATATTCAGATTGCATTATCATATTCTTGCTTGTTCTTCGATTGCGTGCACGAATAGACCTTCGTGGTCAGGCTGATCGTGCTTCCGGCATCGTCAGTAACCTCAGGAGATTGGTTTAGCGATTGCTAAGGCGCAACGTCGTGCACGTTTGTAGTCGGATCGTCAAAGTCGACTCCACCAAATCGATAGTTATCATCTCATCGAAAGATCGGGACACCCTCGCCTCTATCACGGAGTTGGTTTAGCGATTGCTAAGGCGCAACGTCGTGCACGTTTGTAGTCGGATCGTCAAAGTCGTCTCCACCATATCGATAGTTATCATCTCATCGAAAGATCGGGACACTCCCACCTCTATCAAGTGGTATCAGTTTTCAGGTTGCTCGGTGAGAATTTCCAGTTTTTACTAGATTAGATCTATTTTCTTACCTACTGTCCAAGAAAAACCCACACAAAAAAAGTTAGATCTATTCATCCTTTGTCCAAGCCAGTCTGAGCCTTTGCAATTTTCTTTTCATTGCTTGCATAGTTGAATTATCGGTTGCATCGTCGTGTCGAGTTGCTGGTCTTAGTGTCTAGTTCGTTTAGAGTTTTGAGTTCTGTTCACATTAGTCACGCCGCCGCTGCAACGTTATCCCTTCCACTGTCCACCACCCATCCATGAATTTCCTGTACGTGCTACCCATCGTTTATTTTCATAATCATAGTTGAGGTCGTTCACATCTTCGCTTGATCCAGTCTGCATCTTATCTAGTTTGTCTTGGAAAGAGGGAGAGAAAAAAAAGACAGAGAAAAAAAGAGAGAAAAAAAAGAGAAAGAAAAAGAAATAAAGTGTGAGGAAAAAAAAGAGAGAAGAAAAAGAAACAAAATTCGGATCTATCTAGACTCAATCTCGTAGTTGAATTCGGATTGGAATCTGTTTTGTGCACTGTTCAGTAAAACAGGCATAACTTCCTCATACGAAGTCCGTTTTGGCTCCGCGAGTACTCAAATGAAAGCTAGCGACGAGCCGCATCTAAATAGTTGCAGAGGCAAGTTCAATATTTGACACCTCAAAATCGTCTTCTAAATAGGTCTTTTCGCCCTCCGAAGTTCGTGGACACAGCTTATTCCAGTTTTTTAGGCCAGTTTTAGAATTCTTTGACTCCTCATATCAATTCGGAATTGGGTGATTCTTTTTGCATTGGAAAGCTTGAGTTAGTAGCATTCTTTGAAAAAAGTTATCAGAAAATTGGCTCAAACTTTTCAAGAGAAAAGTTGGAGAGAGTTGTTATATATCCTGCTTGGCAGTTGTTTTTCATCATTATCTTTACTGCCGTTGTGATCTTCACTTATATCTTGCTGTCCAGAGCTACTTAGTATCCTTCATTGATGCTAGTTGTGCTACGCCGTGACCTCATTAGTGTTCTAGGCTCGCGTCTCTAGTCCGGTCTAGCCTAGGACCAGCACAGTACCGTCGTTGAGCGTTTATTCAACATTGCATCTCTGAATTGATTATTGCTAATATTTTGCTACCATATATAGCCAACCCAGCTCCACATATTTCTGCACCGTGTATACGTACGTTCCCCTGGCAATCGCTTTACACAACCTTCAGAGTTATTTGACACCGCTGGTTGCCTGTCACTACCTGCTGCTTGGTAAGAACTTGTAAGATATTGATATTTGCTTTACTGTGAGCACTTTACAACCACATCCTAGTAGTTCATAGGAACATTATTCTCAAATTTTGTTTCTTGTTTCTACTAATCATGACATGTTCCGGAGATAGACGTTCTTGGACGACGGACACATCTTCACCATCACGAGAGTTGGGACAACACACACAAGCACATGGTCAGGTTATCTCTTTACCGTCATTTGAGGGTAGATTTAATCCTGCTATTTATCTAGCCTGGGAGCTTGAAGTAGAACAAGTTTTTAGTCACCATGACTTTTCTGGACTTGAGCGAGTACGAGCTGCCACTAGAGCATTTACTGGTTTTGCTTCTGTTTGGTGGAGTGTGCATTGTAAGAAAAACATTGATAACCAACCCACAACTTGGAAAGATTTGTAAGCTGTAATGAGACAACAATTTTTTCCTCCTTACTATCGTCGTGAATTGCTTCGCAAATTGGAACAATTAAAACAAGGCAGTAACACTGTTCATGCTTACTACCAAGAGTTCAAATCTTATATGCATCATTGTGACATAGAAGAATCTTTTGATGATACAATGAATAGATTTTTTGGTGGTTTGAACCATGATATTCAGGCACGATTTCAGTATAATCCTCGTTGCATTACTGGTATGTATGTTCGTGCTTGTACCTTTGAGAGACAGTTACAGGAGGATGCATTGAGTGACTACAACAACTACTATTCTAGTTCATGCTCACCACCACCGCTTGGTTCCTCCACCGTTGCACCTACTAGAGCAGCCACACCTCAGATTGTGAGCGCAACATCATCTCAAGAGTATGGTACATTGCCATCATCCGTACCTACATCAGCTACATCTTTGCGACAAGGTAACTGTAAAGGTATTGATGATATAACTTCACATGAGAATTGGAGCGGCAGCGGTGAGGCGCAGGACGGCGTGGTTGAATTGGCTCGGGTATGGACAGCTCAGCCTCGGCTTCAACTACTAGCCGTGGAGGGCGTTGCGGTTGCGGTTGCGGTGGACGACGACATCGGGGTATCGGCTCCGGCGTGGAGGAGGGCGGCGGTTGATGGGTGGGATGGGGTGGCGGACGGAGGACGCCAGGGTTTCGCGGCTTGTGGAGAGGTAGTTTTGGTGCCCACGGAGTACGAATGGGGAATCAGACGGGGGGGCGGGGGAGCTAAGGGAGAACCATGTTTCGGTCTTGGACGCGCTTGTTTTTGGTTTTTTTGAACAGATGGGACGCGCTTGTTTGAAATTTGGGGAAAGTACAAACTTTGCCCCCTCTTAAATTTCGGACCTACTGCGGGTCAGGGGTAGGATGGTAATCTCAGGTGTCCCAAATAGTGGGCGGGAGCGATTTTGGCTGCGCGCATGTGTGCTTAGGCCGCCATTGTGTATGAATGTTTTTCGAAGGCGGTTGCATGGCGTGTAGACGAAGCTACAAAGCTACCCCGGTTTAGACCTTTGGACGTCGGGCCGGTAGGTTTCACGGGTCGGAGTTAGGAAAGTAATTTCCTTCTACCAAACATTGGTCTCACGCGGTTTCGAGCGAGTAGAGGCTCTTTTGGCGCTTCGTTCGAAATTTTGAAATAGAAGCATTCACGTTTAGAGTACTCTTGAACTTTGAGGATTGACCTAAATAGACAACATTAAATTTGACCTTGTATGTTGGAAAACCTCATTAAATTATGCGCTTCTTTTTGGAATTTTGACACTTCAAAATCCTATAACTACGATTATTTTGGAATGGAGAAGGTAAATTTGAATCTATTTTGTACACGACTATATATGATATTTGTTACACCCACAACCCCTGCTACTATACATACTGGACCGATTAGTAGAGCTCGCGCACGCCAATTAAATTACCAGGTACTTTCGTTTCTTGGTAATGATTCTAATGTTCATGAGAATATGATGCTGCCTAAATTGGATACATTTGTTTTGCTTACAAATGAAGGGCCTAGCTTGGAGAAGGATGAATATTGGAGCAAGAACAAGCATGGAGTTGATGGCATGCGCAAGGGAGACAAGAACAGAGTCTTAAGTGATGATTTTAGGACTTTGAATCCACCATAATGAGTGCATGAAACCTTGGATGAAATATACAAGATGCCACTTCATTATTTTCGTCCAGAGGCTATTCTAGGTGCTGCGTCACCTTATTTTGGGCCAGGCCCATGTAATTTCGAAATACTTCAATATAGGCTGTTTTTAGAGTCCGTATGTGTGGGGAAACAAGAGTTAGGGTGGGTTTCGGACCCCTCCTCCAAGGGCCACGAAATTCCCCCCCTCTTCCTCCATATATACAGCCCCTAGGGCATCATTTAGACTTTGGGTTTTGTTTAGATTAAAAGTTCGCCATAGCCGCAACTTCGCGTACTTCGTTTGTGTTCAACGACCACACAAAGGCGTCATAGAACCCCACCTTGATCAATAAAGCTTTCATCTTATATTCGCAATATCCAGATTGCAATCTTAGTTTCTTGCTTGTTCTTCGTTTGCCTGCAGGAAACAGACCTTCGTGGTCAGGTTGATCGTGCTCCGGCGTGGTCAATAACCTCTCGGAGTTGGTTTAACGATTGCTAAGGCGCGACGTCCTCGCACGTTCGTAGTCGGATCGTCAAAGTCAACTTCCTCCAAAACGATAGCCACCATCTCATCGAAAGACGGGACACCTGATGAGGACATCAATACCATTGTTACACCCATAGCCCCTGCTGCTATACATACTGGACCAATTACTAGAGCTCGCGCACGCCAATTAAATTACCAGGTACTTTCGTTTCTTTGTAATGATTCTAATGTTCATGAGAATATGATGCTGCCTAAATTGGATACATTTGTTTTGCTTACAATTGAAGGGCCTAGCTTTGAGAAGGATGAACATTGGAGCAAGAACAAGCATGGAGATGATGGCATGCGCATGGGGGACAAGAACGGAGTTACAAGTGATGATTTCAGGACATTGAAGCCACCATAATGCGTGCATGAAGCCTTGGACGAAATATACAAGATGCTACTTCATAACTTTCGTCCAGAGGCTATTCTAGGTGCTGCGTCACCTTATTATTGGGCCAGGCCCATGTAATTTCGAAATACTTGAGTATAGGCTATTTTTAGAGTCCGTATGTGTGGGGAAACAAGAGATAGGGTTGGTTTCGGACGCCTTCCCCAAGGGCCACGAAATTCCCCCCCTCTTCCTCCATATATACAACCCTTAGGGCGTCGTTTAGATTTTGGGTTTTGTTTAGATTAAAAGTTCGCCATAGCTGCAACTTCGCGTACTTCGTTTGTGTTCAACAACCAGACAAAGGCGTCACAGAACCCCACCTTGATCAATAAAGCTTTCATCTTATATTCGCAATATCCAGATTGCAATCTCGGTTTCTTGCTTGTTCTTCGTTTGCTCGCAGGAAACAGACCCTCGTGGTCAAGTTGATCGTGCTCCGTCGTGGTCAATAACCTCTCGGAGTTGGTTTAGCGATTGCTAAGGCGCGACGTCCTCGCACGTTCGTAGTCGGATCGTCAAAGTCGACTTCCACCAAAGCGATATCCATCATCTCATCGAAAGACGGGACACCTTTGCCTCTATCAAGTGGTATCAGATTTCCAGGTTGCTCGGTGAGATTTTACAGTTTTTCGTAGTTTAGATCGACTCTGTTCTTCATACCTACAGTCCACGAAAAAGCCATAAAAAAATTAGGGTTAGTTCATCATATCCGAACCAATCTGAGCCTTTGCATAATCTTTTTAGGGTTTTTGCTTTGTTGAATTTGCGGTTGCATCGTCGTGTCAAGTTGCTGGTCTTAGAGACTAGTCTTTTAGAGTTTCGAGTTCTGGTCATAAGTTGTCACGCCGCCGCCGCACCATCATCATCGCCTTGCCATCAACCACCATTGCTTATCCGCCACCGCTCTGAATCCGTATCCATATACCACCACCAATCCGTATCCATATACCACCACCGATCCGTATCCATATACCACCGCCGCTACCATATACCACCACCGCTGTCATATCCTACCACCATATATCCACCACCAATCCGAGTTCTTTTCATATTCGGTTAGTTTTAGAGATCCATCTATTTTCCGTTTCGTGTTTCCTTGCCTGAGTAGGTCTCGGAAAAAAAAAAGTCTGGAGACCCCCGGGCAGTTTTTAGGCCAAAATTTCGGCGACCAAAAATATTTTTTCCCTATCCTATTTTTAGGTCCCGGGGAGTGTTTTGAGACACTCGCCATCATAGTGATTTTTTTGTCGCACTTTTTCGTCGTCGCTGCCCTGATTTCTGAAAAAAAAATAGTCAAAATTTTTTTGTACCTATCCTGTTAGTTTGACTTGGGAAGAGTTTTGAGACACTCGCCATTATAGTGATTTTTCGCAAAAAAAAGAGCGCAAAAAAAAGAGCGCGAAAAAAAAGAGCAAAAAAAAATTCCAGACTGTGCTTTTCCCTTGTTTACGTGCAGCGCCGTGATTTTGTTAGTGTTCTAGGCTCGCGTCTCTAGCACGGTCTAGCCTAGGACCAGCACAGTACCGTCGTTGAGCGTTTATTCAACTTTGCATCTCTGAATTGATTATTGCTGACCATTTTTGCTACCATATTATAAGCCTTCCCAGCTCCACATACATCTACATCGTGCATTTGACTCTCCCTGGTAATCGCTCTATCCAAGCTTTGAGAGTTTTGACTACAACGGTTGCCGATCACCACCTGCTGCTGGGTAAGAACTGGTAAGAATTTGAGATTCGCTTGAAGGATTTGTGACACACCACCATCACCACCACTTCCTAGTAGTCTGTAGGATCATATTCTTTTGTGTTTCTATTGCTGCTAACCATGGCAGGATCACAAGCCGTTGAGACTGATTGGGAGAACATGACGAACAAGGAGTTGCATGATAAATTTCAGCAAATGATGAGTGGCCAGGTGGGAGATGTGCTAAAACGATTTGAAGAGGCTATGGAGAAGAAAGATGCCGTGGAGAAGTCGTTCGAGACAAAGCTGCATAACAAGTTTACTGAATTACTCAAGCGTCTTCCCCAACCACCACCTGCTGCATATGTCGCACCTCTACAACAACAACAACCACATCTCCAACGCCGCCTTCCAAATCAAGTGAGACGAGCACAACGCGTTCCAATTGAGACTGGTCAAAATTCGGGTGCCGCTGCACCTACTGTTGATGCTTCTTTGGCTCCTGCTACTGCGGCGGTTGAGGAGGATGACGATAATGCGGGCGATTATGAGGATGAGGTTGATCAAAATCAGAACTACGTGCAGCCACCAGCACCACCACCAGCAGGTCGACCTCAGGTATATATTCGCAACGGTAGGCCGGCACCACCACCTCAGGTACGAGATCATGACCATCTCCCTAAACTGAAATTGAATATTCCACCATTTGAGGGTAGATATGTTCCTGATATATATCTTACTTGGGAGTTAGAAACTGAACAACGATTTACATGTTTACAATATCCTGAGGAGAGACGTGTTCCTGCTGCTGTTTGTGCTTTCACTAGCTTTGCATGTGTTTGGTGGTCTGAACATTGTAGATTATATCATGTTCCAGCTACTTGGGCTGCTTTGAAAACTGCTATGTGTACTCGTTGGGTTCCACCATATTATCAACGTGAATTACTTCAAAAATTGCAGCGCTTAAGACAAGGGAAAAATTCTGTAGAAGAATATTATCAGGAATTACAAACTGGCATGATTAGATGTGGTATTGTTGAGGAGAATGAAGCTATGCTTGCACGTTTTATGGGTGGATTAAATAAAGAGATTTAGACCATTCTAGAGTATAAGGATTATAATAATATCACTCGTTTATTCCATCTTGCTTGTAAAGCTGAACGTGAAGTGCAGGATCGACAGGCATTGGCGCGAACTAACTTTTCTACAGGTCGAACTTCATCATGGACACCACGTGCATCCTCTACTTCCACTTCACCATCACCTCCATCAGGTGCCACCTCCAGCCGTGATACAAGAAAGCAGGCACAACCACCACTCTCTGCCAAGAGCACACCTGACGGGCCTGCGCAGAGCTCTTCTTCTTCCATGGCGTCAACAGGGCACACAAGTGATATTATTTGTCGTCGTTGTAAGGGAAGAGGACATTATGCGAGAGAATGCAAATCTCAGCGTGTGATGATTGCTACTGAGGATTGTGGGTATGAGTCCGCTAGTGACTATGATGAGGAGACTTTGGCTCTTATTACACATGAAGAACACGGTGGAGATGATTCTGATCATCAGACGCAATACATGGCTGCTGAAGATGCTGACAGGTATGAATGTTTAGTTGCTCAACGTGTTTTGAGTGTGCAGGTCACACAAGCATAGCAAAATCAGAGGCATAATTTGTTCCATACAAAGGGAGTTGTGAAGGAACGTTCTGTTCGCGTCATCATAGATGGAGGGAGCTATAACAACTTGGCTAGCATGGAGATGGTGGAGAAGCTATCTCTCACCACAAGACCACATCCACATCCTTACTACATCCAATGGTTCAACAACAGCGGCAAGGTTAAGGTAACACGTACTGTTCGTGTGCATTTTAGTATCTCTACATATGCTGATTATGTTGATTGTGATGTGGTACCCATGCAAGCATGTTCCTTATTACTTGGTAGACCATGGCAATTTGATAAAAATTCTGTACACCATGGTAGAAACAATCAGTATACTCTTGTTCATAAGGATAAAAATATTACTTTGCTTCCTATGACTCCTGATTCCATTTTGAAAGATGACATTAATAGAGCTAATAAAGCAAAACAGGAGAAAAATAAGAGTGAAAATCAGATTGTGGCAAAAGAATTTGAGCAACAAATGAAACCTAATAATAAACCATCTAGTGTTGTTTCTGAAATTAAATTGAAAAGTGCATGTTTACTTGCCACAAAATCTGATATTGATGAGCTAGATTTCAGCAAATCTGTTTGCTATGCTTTTGTGTGCAAAGAGGCATTATTTTCATTCGAGGACGTGCCTTCCTCTTTGCCCCCTACAGTCACTAACATTTTGTAGGAGTTCGCTGACGTCTTCCCACAAGACGTGCCACCGGGATTACCACCTATTCGAGGGATTAAGCATCAAATTGACTTAATTCCCGGTGCATCGCTACCCAACCGTGCACCATACCGTACCAATCCAGAGGAGACGAAGGAGATTATGCGTCAAGTACAGGAGATGCTCGACAAAGGTTATATACGCGAATCTCTTAGTCCTTGTGCTGTTCCTATTATACTAGTGCCTAAAAAGGATGGTACGTCGCGTATGTGTGTTGATTGTAGAGGCATTAATAATATTACTATTCGTTATCGTCATCCTATTCCTAGGCTAGATGATATGCTTGATGAATTGAGTGGCTCTACAATATTCTCCAAAGTTGATTTGCGTAGTGGATACCATCAAATTCGTATGAAATTGGGAGATGAATGGAAAACTGCATTTAAAACTAAGTTTGGTTTATATGAGTGGTTAGTCATGCCTTTTGGGTTAACTAATGCACCTAGTACTTTCATGAGACTAATGAACGAAGTTTTACGTGCTTTCATTGGACGATTTGTGGTAGTCTATTTTGATGATATACTGATTTATAGCAAATCTTTGGAAGAACATTTGGAACATTTACGTGTTGTTTTTATTGCTCTACGTGATGCACGTTTGTTTGGTAACCTTGGGAAGTGCACATTTTGCACCGACCAAGTATCTTTTCTTGGCTATGTTGTTACTCCACAGGGAATTGAAGTTGATAAAGCCAAGATTGAAGCTATTGAGAGTTGGCCGCAGCCCAAAACGGTCACACAAGTGCGGAGTTTTCTTGGACTCGCTGGTTTCTATAGGCGTTTTGTGACAGATTTTAGCACCATTGCTGCACCTCTCAACGAGCTTACAAAGAAGGATGTTCCTTTTGTTTGGGGTACCGCACAGGAAGAAACCTTCACGGTATTGAAAGATAAGTTGACACATGCTCCTTTACTCCAACTTCCTGATTTTAATAAGACTTTTGAGCTTGAATGTAATGCTAGTGGATTTGGATTAGGAGGTGTGTTATTACAAGATGGTAAACCTGTTGCATACTTTTCTGAAAAATTGAGTGGGCCTAGTCTGAATTATTCTACTTATGATAAAGAACTATATGCTCTTGTTCGGACTTTAGAAACATGGCAACATTATTTATGGCCCAAAGAATTTATTATACATTCTGATCATGAATCATTGAAACATATTAAAAGTCAAGCTAAACTGTCGTAGACATGCTAAATGGGTTGAATTCATTGAAACTTCCCCTTATGTCATTAAACACAAGAAGGGTAAAGAAAATGTTATTGCTGATGCATTGTCTCGTCGCTATACTATGCTTTCACAACTTGACTTCAAAATATTTGGTTTGGAGACCATCAAAGATCAATATGTGCATGATGCTGATTTTAAAGATGTTTTGCAGAATTGTAAAGAAGGAAGAACCTGGAACAAGTTTGTCGTTAATGATGGATTTGTGTTCCGTGCTAACAAGCTATGCATTCGAGCTAGCTCTCTTCATCTTTTATTGTTGCAGGAGGCGCATGGAGGAGGATTAATGGGACACTTTGGCGTGAAGAAGACGGAGGACGTACTTGCTACACATTTCTTTTGGCCAAAGATGAGACGGGATGTTGAGCGTTTTGTTGCTCGCTGCACTACATGTGAAAAAGCTAAGTCACGACTCAATCCTCATGGTTTATATATGCCTTTGCCTGCACCTAGTGTTCCTTGGGAGGATATATCTATGGACTTTGTTTTAGGTTTACCTCGAACAAAGAAGGGGAGGGATAGCATATTTGTTGTCATGGATAGATTCTCAAAAATGGCGCACTTTATACCATGTCATAAAAGCGATGATGCTGTTAATGTTGCTGATTTGTTCTTCCGTGAAATTATTCGTTTGCATGGTGTGCCAAATACTATTGTTTCAGATCGTGATACTAAATTTCTTAGCCACTTTTGGAGATGTTTATGGGCTAAGTTGGGGACTAAACTGCTTTTTAGTACTACTTGTCACCCCCAAACTGATGGACAACCTGAAGTAGTCAATAGAACATTGTCTACTATGCTTAGGGCTGTTTTGAAGAATAATAAGAAAATGTGGGAAGAATGCTTGCCTCATATTGAGTTTGCTTATAATTGTTCATTGCATTCTACTACTAAGATGTGCCCTTTTGAAATTGTGTATGGTTTCCTACCTCGTGCACCTATTGATTTGTTGCCTCTTCCATCTTCGGAGAAGGTTAATTTTGATGCTAAACAACATGCTGAATGGATCTTAAAAATGCATGAGTTAACTAAGGAAAACATTGACCGTATGAATGCTAAATATAAACTTGCTGGAGATAAGGGTAGAAAACATGTTGTGTTTGCACCTGGAGATCTTGTTTGGTTACATTTGCGTAAGGATAGATTTCTTGATTTGCGCAAATCAAAGCTAATGCCACGTGCTGATGGTCCTTTTATGGTGTTAGAGAAAATAAATGATAATGCATATAAACTTGAGCTGCCTGCAGATTTTGGGGTTAGTCCCACTTTTAACATTGCAGATTTGAAGCCTTATTTGGGTGAGGGAGATGAGCTTCCGTCGAGGACGACTTCATTTCAAGAAGGGGAGGATGATGAGGAAATCAATACCATTGTTACACCCACAACCCCTGCTGCTATACATACTGGACCAATTACTAGAGCTCGCGCACGCCAATTAAATTACCAGGTACTTTCGTTTCTTGGTAATGATTCTAATGTTCATGAGAATATGATGATGCCTAAATTGGATACATTTGTTTTGCTTACAAATAAAGGGCCTAGCTTTGAGAAGGATGAACATTGGAGCAAGAACAAGCATGGAGATGATGGCATGCGCATGGGGGACAAGAACGGAGTTACAAGTGATGATTTCAGGACATTGAAGCCACCATAATGCGTGCATGAAGCCTTGGACGAAATATACAAGATGCTACTTCATAACTTTTGTCCAGAGGCTATTCTAGGTGCTGCGTCACCTTATTATTGGGCCAGGCCCATGTAATTTCGAAATACTTGAGTATAGGCTATTTTTAGAGTCCGTATGTGTGGGGAAACAAGAGATAGGGTTGGTTTCGGACCCCTTCCCCAAGGGCCACGAAATTCCCCCCTCTTCCTCCATATATACAGCCCTTAGGGCATCGTTTAGATTTTGGGTTTTGTTTAGATTAAAAGTTCGCCATAGCTGCAACTTCGCGTACTTCGTTTGTGTTCAACGACCAGACAAAGGCGTCACAGAACCCCACCTTGATCAATAAAGCTTTCATCTTATATTCGCAATATCCAGATTGCAATCTCAGTTTCTTGCTTGTTCTTCGTTTGCTCGCAGGAAACAGACCCTCGTGGTCAGGTTGATCGTGCTCCGTCGTGGTCAATAACCTCTCGGAGTTGGTTTAGCGATTGCTAAGGCGCGATGTCCTCGCACGTTCGCAGTCGGATCGTCAAAGTCGACTTCCACCAAAGCGATATCCATCATCTCATCGAAAGACGGGACACCTTTGCCTCTATCAACACCTTTGCCTCTATCAAGTGGTATCAGATTTCCAGGTTGCTCGGTGAGATTTTACAGTTTTTCGTAGTTTAGATCGAGTATGTTCTTCATACCTATAGTCCATGAAAAAGCCAAAAAAATATTAGGGTTAGTTCATCTTATCCGAACCAATCTGAGCATTTGCATAATCTTTTCTGTATTTGCTTTGTTGAATTTGCGGTTGCATCGTCGTGTCAAGTTGCTGGTCCTAGCGTCTAGTACTTTAGAGTTTTGAGTTCTGTTCACAAGTTGTCACGCCGCCGCCGCACCATGATCATCACCGCTGCCATATACCACCACCATCATCATCGCTGCCATATACCACCATCATCATCGCTGCCATATACCACCATCGTCATCGCCGCTACCATATACCACATATCCACCGCCATCACGCTAATCCGAGTCCACCTCCATCACTGATTCGCCACCAGTCCGTGTTCCTTTGCCCTGCAAATATCCGCCACCAGTCCGAGTTTCCACCAAATTCATCTCCGCCACCAGTCCTAGTCCGAGTCCAGTAATTATTGCTTTGTTCTCGATTTCCAGATCACGCGATACTCCGAGTCATGACAGAGTAGGACTCCCCAACTTCCGAGCCATCCGCAGAAGAAAAATAGTTCTAGTTTCAAAAAAAAACTAAGTCTGGAAAATTCTGGCTAGGTAGTTTTTAGGACATTTGTAGACTTTTTCGAAACAAATTTGTTGCGGAGCAAAAAAAAAGAGGAAAAAAAGTGCAAAAAAAAGTGAAAAAGAAAAAAATCAGAGTGTGCTCCTCCCTTGTTTACGTGCAGCGCCGTGATTTCGTTAGTGTTCTAGGCTCGCGTCTCTAGTACGGTCTAGCCTAGGACCAGCACAGTACCGTCGTTGAGCGTTTATTCAACTTTGCATCTCTGAATTGATTATTGCTGACCCTTTTTGCTACCATATTATAAGCCTTCCCAGCTCCACATACATCTACATCATGCGTTTGACTCTCCCTGGTAATCGCTCTATCCAAGCTTTGAGAGTTTTGACTACATCGGTTGCCGATCACCGCCTGCTGCTGGGTAAGAACTGGTAAGAATTTGAGATTTGCTTGACGGATTTGTGACACCCACCACCACCACCACTTGTTAGTAGTCTATAGGATCATATTTTTGTGTGTTTCTATTGCTGCTAACCATGCCAGGATCACAAGCCGACGAGATTGACTGGGAGAACTTAACGAACAAGGAGCTTCATGATAAGTTTCAGCAAATGATGACTCAACAGGTGCAAGATGTGCTGAACAATTTTGAAGAGGCCATGGAGAAGATCACTGGCCTTGAGAAGACGTTCGAAAAAAGCTCGATAACAGATTTAATGAACTGCTTGCGCGTCTTCCACCACCGGCTGCACCTGCCGCACCTCTGCAACAACAACAACAACGACTACCTCCACGTTGGGAAACAGCCCTCCGCCGAGCGAGTCGTGTCCCTCTTCAGCCTGGCCAAACTGCTGGTGCTGCTGTTGATACTTTTGTCGCTCCTGCTGCTGATGTGGAGGAGGATGATTATGCGGGAGATTACGAGGATGAGGCTGATCAAAATCAGAACTACGTGCAGCCACCAGGTCGTCCACATGCAAATAATGGCAATGTTAGGGCTCCCCCTCAGGTACGAGATCATGACCATCTCCCTAAACTGAAATTGAATATTCCACCATTTGAGGGTAGATATGTTCCTGATATATATCTTACTTGTGATGAGGACATGACTACCTTGGATACGACCAAAAATATTGCATACATGCATATTTGTCAGGTGATTTCTAGTGCAAACTATTCAATAATCTATTTATGTTATCCAGAACAAAAATACTTCACACACTTTTGTGTTTTGTCTAATTGCAGGTGTATGGGACATTTGTACAATCCACATATGAAGATAGGGGAAAAGGAGAAGTTTAGGTTCTGTTCAAAAAGTCCTCTCACGTCACTTTTGGGCCAAGAAAAGATAGAGTCCAAGTCTCTCACGTTCTGGATTCAGATTCGGACTGCACAGACATACCTGACTCAAAACACCAACAACTTTTTCATACAGACTCCGAATTGGGTGATTCTATTTTTTGTTGGAAAGTAGATTTCGTCCTCTTTCCAACCCAATTAGATTCACCTTTAAATTCGTCCGGAGCGTTGAGATATGGACAAAACAATCTGACGCAGCAGCAGAATCCGAGTCAAACAACAAGTCCAAAGGTGTTACATCACCTCCACTTGGGCCCATGAGCCTTGTACGACCTAGGGTTGGTTTTAGGCTGCCTTGGGACGTCCTCCCACCTCCTTGGCCGCCACCCCTTGCTCCTATATAAGTAGATCCATCTAGTAGCTTTTTCCTTGGGATTTGTTTAGTTAAAAGTTAGCCATTGCAACTTCGTGTACTTCGTTTGTGTCCAACGACCAGACCAAGACCGCTTACGGATCCCCACCTTTATCAATACTTCATCTATATTCGCAATATTCAGATTGCATTATCATATTCTTGCTTGTTCTTCGATTGCTTGCAGGAATAGACCTTCGTGGTCAGGTTGATTATGCTGTGGCGTGGTCAATAACCTCTCGGAGTTGGTTTAGCGATTGCTAAGGCGTAACGTCGTGCACGTTTGTAGTCGGATCATCAAAGTCGTCTCCACCAAATCGATAGTTATCATCTCATCGAAAGATCGGGACACCTTTGCCTCTATCAAGTGTATCAGTTTTCAGGTTGCTCGGTGAGAATTTCCAGTTTTTACTAGATTAGATCTATTTTCTTACCTACTGAAGAAAAACCCACACAAAAAAAGTTAGATCTATTCATCCTTTGTCCAAGCCAGTCTGAGCCTTTGCAATTTTCTTTTCATTGCTTGCACAGTTGAATTATAGGTTGCATCGTCGTGTCGAGTTGCTGGTCTTATTGTCTAGTTCGTTTAGAGTTTCGAGTTCTGTTCACACTAGTCACGCCGCCGCTGCATCGTTATCCCTTCCGCTGTCCACCACCCATCCATCAGTTTCCTGTACGTGCTACCCACCGTTTATTGTCATAATCATAGTTGAGATCGTTCACATCTTCGCTTGATCCAATCTGCATCTTATCTAGTTTGTTTTGGAAAGAGGGAGAGAGAGAAAAAAAGACAGAAAAAAAAGTCAGAGAAAAAAAAGTCAGAGAAAAAAAAGAGAGAAAGAAAAAAAAGTGTGAGGGAAAAAAAGAGAGAAGAAAAAACAAAATTCGGATCTATCTAGACTCAATCTCATAGTTGAATTCGGATTGGAATCTGTTTTGTGCACTGTTCAGTAAAACATGCATAACTTCCTCATACGAAGTCCGTTTTGGCTCCACGAGTACTCAAACGAAAGCTAGCGACAACCCGCATCTAAATAGTTGCAAATGATAGTTCACTATTTGGCACCTCAAAATCGGCTTCTAAATAGGTCTTTTTGCCCTCCGAAGTTCGCGACACAGCTTATTCCAGTTTTTCAAGCCAGTTTCAGAATTTTTTGACTCCTCATATCAACTCGGAATTGAGTGATTCTTTTTGCGTTTCAAAGCTTGAGTCAGTGCCATTCTTGAGAAAAGTTATCAGAAAATTGGTTCAAACTTTTCAAGAGGAAAGTTGGAGAGAGAGTTGTTGTATATCCTGCTTGGCAGTTGTTTTTCATCATTATCTTTACTATCGTTGTGATCTTCACTTATATCTTGTTGTTCAGAGCTACTTAGTATCCTTCATTGATGCTAGTTGTGTTATGCCGTGACGTCATTAGTGTTCTAGGCTCGCGTCTCTAGTCCGATCTAGCCTAGGACCAGCACAGTACCGTCGTTGAGCGTTTATTCAACATTGCATCTTTGAATTGATTATTGCTAATATTTTGCTACCATATATAGCCAACCCAGCTCCACATATTTCTGCACCGTGTATATGTACGTTCCCCTGGCAATCGCTTTACACAATCTTCGGAGTTATTTGACACCGCTAGTTGCCTGTCACCACCTGCCGCATGGTAAGAACTTGTAAGATATTGATATTTGCTTTACTGTGAGCACTTTACAACCACATCCTAGTAGTTCATAGGAACATTATTCTCGAATTTTGTTTCTTGTTTCTACTAATCATGACAGATTCCGGAGATAGAAGTTCTTGGACGACGGACACATCTTCACCATCACGAGAGTTGGGACAACACACACAAGCACATGGTCAGGTTATCTCTTTACCGTCATTTGAGGGTAGATTTAATCATGCTATTTTTCTAGCTTGGGAGCTTGAAGTCGAACAAGTATTTAGTCACCATGACTTTTCTGAACTAGAGCGAGTACAAGCTGCCACTAGAGCATTTACTGGTTTTGCTTCTGTTTGGTGGAGTGTGCATTGTAAGAAAAACATTGATAACCAACCCACAACTTGGAAAGATTTGAAAGATGTAATGAGACAACAATTCTTCCCTCCTTACTATCGGCGTGAATTGCTTCGCAAATTTGAACAATTTAAACAAGGCAACAACACTGTTCAGGCTTACTACCAAGAGTTCAAATCTTATATGCATCATTGTGACATAGAAGACTCTGAGGATGATACAATGAATAGATTTTTTGGTGGTTTGAACCATGATATTCAGGCACGATTTCAGTATATTCCTCGTTGCATTACTGGTATGTATGTTCGTGCTTGTACCTTTGAGAGACAGTTACAGGAGGATGCATTGAGTGACTACAACAACTGCTATTCTAGTTCATGCTCACCACCACCGCTTGGTTCCTCCACCGTTGCACCTACTAGAGCAGCCACACCGCAGATTGTGAGCGCGACATCATCTCAAGAGTATGGTACATTACCATCATCCGTACCTACATAAGCTACATCTTTGCGACAAGGCAACTGTAAAGGTATTGATGATATAACTTCACATGAGAATGATGCATGCCTAGTTAACTTGAATACATCATGTTTTGAGTTACCTGTTGATTTGAGCGCATCACCTATTTTAGAGAATCATGTTACTGTCATGAATGCGTCATGTGATCAAACAACTGAAATACCAACAATTTTGAGTGCACCCAATGAATTAATTGTTGATGCAAAAGAACCAATGTTTAATCATTTTGATATGACCTCTAATCTTGGTGATGATTCTGTGTCAAATGACTTATTGCATGTTTGGTTATTTAAGCATGTTGTAGCATGTAAATTTGATGCAAGTAAGGTTTATTCACCAATGTTGGGATGCTTTAATGATGAATATTGTCAATCTTTTCATATGAATAAGAGCTTCACTTATATGTGCAAACTGAGTTGCAATACTTTCATGCCTTCTACTTCTTGTGATAATATTTTGGCTTTATATTTTATTAACTATGAAAGTTACTCATGTATACATGTGTCATATGTGCAAAATCCACGGGAAGTAAAAAATGGATGACATATACATATACAACATGTACACCTTGTCTCTTTTGTTAGCCACATTTCAGATTAAGCAACGCCGAGGACGGCTTTATTTTCAAGAAGGAGAGGATGATGAGGACATGACTACCTTGGATACGACCAAAAATATTGCATACATGCATATTTGTCAGGTGATTTCTAATGCAAACTATTCAATAATCTATTTATGTTATCCAGAACAAAAATACTTCACACACTTTTGTGTTTTGTCTAATTGCAGGTGTATGGGACATTTGTACAATCCACATATGAAGATAGGGAAAAAGGAGAAGTTTAGGTTCTGTTCAAAAAGTCCTCTCATGTCACTTTTGGGCCAAGAGAAGATAGAGTCCAAGTCTCTCACGTTCTGGATTCAGATTCGGACTGCACAGACATACCATACTCAAAACGTCAACAACTTTTTCATACGGACTCCGAATTGGGTGATTCTTTTTTTGTTGGAAAGTAGATTTCGTCCTCTTTCCAACCCAATTGGATTCACCTTTAAATTCGTCCGGAGCATTGAGATATGGCCAAAACAATCTGACGCTGCAGCAGAATCCGGGTCAAACAACAAGTCCAAAGATGTTGCATCACCTCCACTTGGGCCCATGAGCCTTGTATGACCTAGGGTTGGTTTTAGGCTGCCTTGCGACGTCCTCCCACCTCCTTGGCCGCCACCCCTTGCTCCTATATAAGTAGATCCATCTAGTAGCTTTTTCCTTGGGATTTGTTTAGTTAAAAGTTAGCCATTGCAACTTCGTGTACTTCGTTTGTGTCCAACAACCAGACCAAGACCGCTTACAGATCCCCACCTTTATCAATACTTCATCTATATTCGCAATATTCAGATTGCATTATCATATTATTGCTTGTTCTTCGATTGCTTGCAGGAATAGATCTTCGTGGTCAGGTTGATTGTGCTGTGGCGTGGTCAATAACCTCTCGGAGTTGGTTTAGCGATTGCTAAGGCGCAACGTCATGCACGTTTGTAGTCGGATCGTCAAAGTCGTCTCCACCAAATCGATAGTTATCATCTCATCGAAAGATCGGGGCACCTTTGCCTCTATCAACTTGGGAGTTAGATACTGAACAGCGATTTACATGTTACAATATCCTGAGGAGAGACGTGTTCCTGCTGCTGTTTGTGCTTTCACTAGCTTTGCATGTGTTTGGTGGTCTGAACGATATAGATTAAATCATGTTCCAGCTACTTGGGCTGCTTTGAAAACTGCTACGCGTACTCGTTGGGTTCCACCATATTATCAACGTGAATTACTTCAAAAATTGCAGCGCTTAAGACAAGGAAAAACTTCTGTAGAAGAATATTATCAGGAATTACAAACTAGCTTGATTAGATGTTGTATTGTTGAGGAGAATGAAGCTATGCTTGCACGTTTTATGGGTGGATTAAATAGAGAGATTTAGACCATTCTAGAGTATAAGGATTATAATAATACCACTCGTTTATTCCATCTTGCTTGTAAAGCTCAACGTGAAGTGCAGGATCGACGTGCATTGGCGCGAACTAACTTTTCTGCAGGTTGACCTTCATCATGGACACCAGGTGCATCATCTACTTCCACTGCGCCATCACCTCCTTCAGGTGCCACCTCCAACCGTGATACAAGAAAGCAAGCACAACCACCACTATATGCCAAGAGCACACCTGCCGGGCCTGCACAGAGCTCTTCTTCTTCCATGGCGTCAACAGGGCACACAAGTGATATTATTTGTCGTCGTTGTAAGGGAAGAGGACATTTTGCGAGAGAATGCAAATCTCAGCGTGTGATGATTGCTACTGAGGATGGTGTGTATGAGTCCGCTAGTGACTATGATGAGGAGACTTTGGCTCTTATTACACATGAAGAACACGGTGGACATGATTCTGATCATGCGACGCGATACATAGCTGCTGAAAATGCTGACAGGTATGAATGTTTAGTTGCTCAACGTGTTTTGAGTGTGCAGGTTACACAAGCTGAGCAAAATCAGAGGCATAATTTGTTCCATACAAAGGGAGTTGTGAAGGAACGTTCTATTCGCGTCATCATAGATGGAGGGAGCTGCAACAACTTGGCTAGCATGGAGATGGTGGAGAAGCTATCTCTCACCACAAGACCACATCCACATCCTTACTACATCCGATGGTTCAACAACAGCGGCAAGGTTAAGGTAACACGTACTGTTCGGGTGCATTTTAGTATCTCTACATGATGAGGACATGACTACCTTTGGATACGACCAAAAATATTGCATACATGCATATTTGTCAGGTGATTTCTAGTGCAAATTATTCAATAATCAATTTATGTTATCCAGAACAAAAATACTTCACAGACTTTTGTGTTTTGTCTAATTGCAGGTGTATGGGACATTTTTACAATCCACATATGAAGGTAGGGGAAAAGGAGAAGTTTAGGTTCTGTTCAAAAAGTCCTCTCACGTCACTTTTGGGCCAAGAGAAGATGGAGTCCAAGTCTCTCACGTTCTGGATTCAGATTCGGACTGCACAGACATACCTGAATCAAAACGCCAACAACTTTTTCATACGAACTCCGAATTGGGTGATTCTTTTTTGTTGGAAAGTAGATTTCGTCCTCTTTCCAACCCAATTGGATTCACCTTTAAATTCGTCCAGAGCGTTGAGATATGGACAAAACAATCTGACGCTGCAGCAGAATCCGAGTCAAACAACAAGTCCAAAGGTGTTGCATCACCTCCACTTGGGCCCATGAGCCTTGTACGACCTAGGGTTGGTTTTAGGCTGCCTTGGGACGTCCTCCCACCTCCTTGGCCGCCACCCCTTGCTCCTATATAAGTAGATCCATCTAATAGCTTTTTCCTTGGGATTTGTTTGGTTAAAAGTTAGCCATTGAAACTTCGTGTACTTCGTTTGTGTCCAACGACCAGACCAAGACCGCTTACGGATCTCCACCTTTATCAATACTTCATCTATATTCGCAATATTCAGATTGCATTATCATATTCTTGCTTGTTCTTCGATTGCTTGCAGGAATAGACCTTCGTGGTCAGGTTGATTGTGCTGCGGCGTGGTCAATAACCTCTCGGAGTTGGTTTAGCCATTGCTAAGGCGCAACATCGTGCACGTTTGTAGTCGGATCGTCAAAGTCGTCTCCACCAAATCGATAGTTATCATCTCATCGAAAGATCAGGGCACCTTTGCCTCTATCAACTTGGGAGTTAGAAACTGAACAACGATTTACATGTTTACAATATCCTGAGGAGAGACGTGTTCCTGCTGCTGTTTGTTCTTTCACTAGCTTTGCATGTGTTTGGTGGTCTGAATGTTATAGATTATATCATGTTCCAGCTACTTGGGCTGCTTTGAAAACTGCTATGCGTACTCGTTGGGTTCCACCATATTATCAACATGAATTACTTCAAAAATTGCAGCGCTTAAGACAAGGAAAAAGTTCTGTAGAAGAATATTATCAGGAATTACAAACTGGCGTGATTAGATGTGGTATTGTTGAGGAGAATGAAGCTATGCTTGCACGTTTTATGGGTGGATTAAATAGAGAGATTCAGACCATTGTAGAGTATAAGGATTATAATAATAACACTCGTTTATTCCATCTTGCTTGTAAAGCTGAACGTGAAGTGCAGGATCGACAGGCATTGGCGCGAACTAACTTTTCTGCAGGTCGACCTTCATCATGGACACCACGTGCATCATCTACTTCCACTGCACCAACACCTCCTTCAGGTGCCACCTCCAACCGAGATACAAGAAAGCAGGCACAACCATCACTATCTGCCAAGAGCACACCTGCCGGGCCTGCACAGAGCTCTTCTTCTTCCATGGCGTCAACAAGGCACACAAGTGATATTATTTGTCGTCGTTGTAAGGGAAGAGGACATTTTGCGAGAGAATGCAAATCTCAGCGTGTGATGATTGCTACTGAGGATGGTGGGTATGAGTCCGCTAGTGACTATGATGAGGAGACTTTGGCTCTTATTACACATGAACAACACGGTGGAGATGATTCTGATCATGAGACGCGATACATGGCTGCTGAAGATGCTGACAGGTATGAATGTTTAGTTGCTCAACGTGTTTTGAGTGTGCAGGTAACACAAGCTGAGCAAAATTAGAGGCATAATTTGTTCCATACAAAGGGAGTTGTGAAGGAACGTTCTATTCGCGTCATCATAGATGGAGGGAGCTGCAACAACTTGGCTAGCATGGAGATGGTGGAGAAGCTATCTCTCACCACAAGACCACATCCACATCCTTACTACATCCAATGGTTCAACAACAGCGGCAAGGTTAAGGTAACACGTACTGTGCGGGTGCATTTTAGTATCTCTACATGATGAGGACATGACTACCTTGGATACGACCAAAAATATTGCATACATGCATATTTGTCAGGTGATTTCTAGTGCAAATTATTCAATAATCTATTTATGTTATCCAGAACAAAAATACTTCACACACTTTTGTGTTTTGTCTAATTGCAGGTGTATGGGACATTTGTACAATCCACATATGAAGATAGGGGAAAAGGAGAAGTTTAGGTTCTGTTCAAAAAGTCCTCCCACGTCACTTTTGGGCCAAGAGAAGATAGAGTCCAAGTCTCTCACGTTCTGGATTCAGATTCGGACTGCAGAGACATACCTGACTCAAAACGCCATCAACTTTTTCATACGGACTCCGAATCGGGTGATTCTTTTTTTGTTGGAAAGTAGATTTCGTCCTCTTTCCAACCCAATTGGATTCACCTTTAAATTCGTCCGGAACTTTGAGATATGGACAAAACAATCTGACGCTGCAGCAGAATCTGAGTCAAACAACAAGTCCAAAGGTGTTGCATCACCTCCACTTGGGCCCATGAGCCTTGTACGACCTAGGGTTGGTTTAGGGCTGCCTTGGGACGTCCTCCCACCTCCTTGGCCGCCACCCCTTGCTCCTATATAAGTAGATCCATCTAATAGCTTTTTCCTTGGGATTTGTTTAGTTAAAAGTTAGCCATTGCAATTTCATGTACTTCGTTTGTGTCCAACGACCAGACCAAGACCGCTTACGGATCCCCACCTTTATCAATACTTCATATATATTCGCAATATTCAGATTGCATTATCATATTCTTGCTTGTTCTTCGATTGCTTGCAGGAATAGACCTTCGTGGTCAGGTTGATTGTGCTGCGGCGTGGTCAATAACCTCTCGGAGTTGGTTTAGCGATTGCTAAGGCGCAACGTCGTGCACGTTTGTAGTCGGATCGACAAAGTCGTCTCCACCAAATCGATAGTTATCATCTCATCGAAAGATCAGGACGCCTTTGCCTCTATCAACTTGGGAGTTAGAAACTGAACAGCGATTTACATGTTTACAATATCCTGAGAAGAGACGTCTTCCTGCTGCTGTTTGTGATTTCACTAGCTTTGCATGTGTTTGGTGGTCTGAACATTGTAGATTATATCCTGTTCCAGCTACTTGGGCTGCTTTGAAAACTGCTATGCGTACTCGTTGGGTTCCACCATATTATCAACGTGAATTACTTCAAAAATTGCAGCGCTTAAGACAAGGAAAAAGTTCTGTAGAAGAATATTATCAGGAATTACAAACTGGCTTGATTAGATGTTGTATTGTTGAGGAGAATGAAGCTATGCTTGCACGTTTTATGGGTGGATTAAATAGAGAGATTCAGACAATTCTAGAGTATAAGGATTATAATAATATCACTCGTTTATTCCATCTTGCTTGTAAAGCTGAACGTGAAGTGCAGGATCGACAGGCATTGGTGCGAACTAACTTTTCTGCAGGTCGACCTTCATCATGGACACCACGTGCATCATCTACTTCCACTGCACCATCACCTCCTTCAGGTGCCACCTCCAACCGTGATACAAGAAAGCAGGCACAACCACCACTATCTGCCAAGAGCACACCTGCCGGGCCTGCACAGAGCTCTTCTTCTTCCATGGCGTCAACAGGGCACACAAGTGATATTATTTGTCGTCGTTGTAAGGGAAGAGGACATTTTGCGAGAGAATGCAAATCTCAGCGTGTGATGATTGCTACTGAGGATGGTGGGTATGAGTCCGCTAGTGACTATGATGAGGAGACTTTGGCTCTTATTACACATGAAGAACACGGTGGAGATGATTCTGATCATGAGACGCGATACATGGCTGCTGAAGATGCTGACATGTACCAATGCTCGATGTCGTGGCATGAGTGGAGGTTCGAAGGTGCATCCAATAAGTCCGAGCGCTCCTCAATGTGAAGGTCCATATAGCCAATATCCAAAGTCGCTCCTTCGGTCGCGAGATGTAACATGTTGACAACAAGAAGGAAACAACAATGAAAGAATGACCCATTCAATATGCAGATTTGAGAATGGCTCAAAGGGAATGAGTTCACCTTTATGAGGATGTCAAAAATGTTGGTGTTTCACATCATGTACGCCTTCACATAACTAATATGTCTCGTGATGGTACCGCCTTGTGAATCCTTCAAAATGAAAGAACATGACAAACACTCAGAAAAACAAATGAGGTTAGCGGAAGTGCAAAACCTATCATTCGTGTGGTAAGATACCCAACAAGTGTATGCCTCATGCTCATCATAAGAAAGGACAAGGGAGCATTTCATAGTATGGGGGCATATGATGCGAGAACAACCAAATACAATAGGCTCAATCAACCAAGCATGCATCACAAGTGAAGTGTCCAAGTCTCCAAGATCATTTAGCATAGAGGCAATTATTGGAGGCAAGCGACAATAAACAAGATATATCATGTGAGAGGCATGAACATATATGTCATCAACCCAAGAAAGCGAGTAATGGAACATGGGTGATGCAACCAAGCAAGTAATCATAGTGATCAAGTCAAGCAAGCTAGTAGTGCGAAGATGCAACGTACTAGAAGGAATCATGGCAAGCATGTCATGTGTGCAAATAGTGGGCATATATAATGCACATGACATTTCACAAGCATAAAGGCAAGATATGAGCAAAATAGCATCAATAGCATGGGGCACATGATAAACATGGCAATAGCAACAAGGATCTCCACCAAGCATGCAAATACACATAGGAGTATCATAATGGAGCATCATGGGTAAATGCAAGGAAAAGTGGGGGAAAGTTAGATCCACAAGTAACAAAGCAAACCCATGGATCAAAATCAACAAAACATCATCAAACCAACAAATCACAAAAAAAATTGGGGCTATTTTTGGTGGGGATTTTCGAATTTGGGACAAAATCAACAAAAATAGGCTAGAAAACACAATGGGGAGGCTCCGAAATCGTGATCAAACGTGGCTCATGATACCAAGATGATGTAGGGTGGAACCCTAGATGGCCGATCTTTCACGAAAGGAGCGGATCCCTACGAAGAACGCGATGAACACGAGGGGAAACACGAGGGAAACACGAGGGGAACACGAGAGAAATCACTCAACCAACAAGAATAGATCACACATGCGCTAGATCAATGAACACAAAGGTGAGATACAAGATCCAAAGTCAACAACGGACGATACAAACGGTAACCGGTTCTTCTCCGTCAGGAGGTCCTGATGGGGTCTTCTCCGTGAGGAGGTCTTGAATCCAAGGTGGATCGTCTCCGTAGAGGGGTCGCGGTCTCTCTCGTGGAGTAGATCCGTAATGGATGAGCAAAGCTCTATCTCTAAATGAGCTAATCCTTTGCTAACCCTAGAAAGATGGAGGAGAAGGAGTATATATAGTCTAGGGGGTCGAAGGGGTACACGGGCCTCGGCCCTTTACTATGCGCAGACAGACGGAGCCGGATGTCCGGGCGACGGGCCGGATGTCCGGGGCTTCAGGAGTGGCCGGATGTCCGGGCTGGGGGCCGGATGTCCGGACTGGCGGTGCAAACTTCTGTAGTCTCTGGATAGGCGGGGTCGGATGTTCGGGCTGGGGTGCCGGATGTCCGGCAGCTCGGGAAGAGCCGGATGTCCGGGCCTCTGGCCGGATGTCCGAGCTGACGTGGTTCAGCTTCGGGTGCCTTCTGCGATGGGCGCCGGATTTCCGGGCTGGTGCCGGATGTCCGGGCTTGCAGGAGTGGCCGGATGTCCGGGGCCTGGCCGGATGTCCGGGTCCTGTAGCCTTTCTCCGGTTCCTCTCGTCGTGCTCCTTCATCCTTGTACTTGGGGACTTGTCCATCATTCCGAGCATCTCCGAGAGGGTTTCCTTGGTACCTAGGCATATGTAGTGTCCTTGCATTAGGTAGCAACCATGTCTCACATGAATGGAAAGGAGAAGCGTTTAGGAGCGGGTTCACCTTAGGTCCAAAGGCGTAGGCTCGAGTGAACATGGGGATGATCGTAGGATGCTCCGCATCACATGCATATTTGTCAGGTGATTTCTAGTGCAAATTATTCAATAATCTATTTATGTTATCCAGAACAAAAATACTTCACACATTTTTGTGTTTTGTCTAATTGCAGGTGTATGGGACATTTGTACAATCCACATATGAAGATAGGGGAAAAGGAGAAGTTTAGGTTCTGTTCAAAAAGTCCTCTCACGTCACTTTTGGGCCAAGAGAAGAAAGAGTCCAAGTCTCTCACGTTCTGGATTCAGATTCTGACTGCACAGACATACCTGACTCAAAACGCCAACAACTTTTTCATACGGACTCCGAATTGGGTGATTCTTTTTTTGTTGGAAACTAGATTTCGTGCTCTTTCCAACCCAATTGGATTCACCTTTAAATTCGTCCGGAGCATTGAGTTATGGTCGAAACAATCTGACGTTGCACCAGAATCCGAGTCAAACTACAAGTCCAAATGATAGAGGCAAAGGTGTCCCGTCTTTCGATGAGATGATGAATATCGCTTTGATGGAAGTCGACTTTGACGATCCGACTACGAACGTGCGAGGACGTCGCGCCTTAGCAATCGCTAAACCAACTCCGAGAGGTTATCGACCACGCCGGAGCACGATCAACCTGACCACGAGGGTCTGTTTCCTGCGAGCAAACGAAGAACAGGCAAGAAACTGAGATTGCAATCTGGATATTGCGAATATAAGATGAAAGCTTTATTGATCAAGGTGGGGTTCTGTGACGCCTTTGTCTGGTCGCTGAACACAAACGAAGTACGCGAAGTTGCAGCTATGGCGAACTTTTAATCTAAACAAAACCCAAAGTCTAAACGACGCCCTAAGGGCTGTATATATGGAGGAAGAGGGGGGGTGGAATTTCGTGGCCCTTGAGGAAGGGGTCCGAAACCAACCCTATCTCTTGTTTCCCCACACATACGGACTCTAAAAACAGCCTATACTTATGTATTTCGAAATTACATGGGCCTGGCCCAATAATAAGGTGACGCAGCACCTAGAATAGCCTCTGGACGAAAGTTATGAAGTAGCATCTTGTATATTTCGTCCAAGGCTTCATGCACGCATTATGGTGGCTTCAACGTCCTGAAATCATCACTTGTAACTCCGTTCTTGTTCCCCATGCGCATGCCATCATCTCCATGCTTGTTCTTACTCCAATGTTCATCCTTCTCAAAGCTAGGCCCTTCATTTGTAAGCAAAACAAATGTATCCAATTTAGGCAGCATCATATTCTCATGAACATTAGAATCATTAGCAAGAAACGAAAGTACCTGGTAATTTAATTGGCGTGCGCGAGCTCTAGTAATTGGTCCAGTATGTATAGCAGCAGGGACTGTGGGTGTAATAATTGTATTGATGTCCTCATCATCCTCCCCTTCTTGAAATGAAGTCGTCCTCGACGGAAGCTCATCTTCCTCACCCAAATAAGGCTTCAAATCTGCAATATTAAAAGTGGGACTAACCCCAAAATCTGCAGGCAGCTCAAGTTTATATGCATTATCATTTATTTTCTCTAACACCTTAAAAGGACCATCAGCACGTGGCATTAGCTTTGATTTGCGCAAATCAGGAAATCTATCCTTACGCAAATGTAACCAAACAAGATCTCCAGGTGCAAACACAACATGTTTTCTACCCTTATCTCCAGCAAATTTATATTTAGCATTCATACGCTCAATGTTTTCCTTAGTTAACTCATGCATTTTTAAGATCAATTCAGCACGTTGTTTAGCATCAAAATTAACCTTCTCCGAAGATGGAAGAGGCAACAAATCAATAGGTGCACGAGGTAGGAAACCATACACAATTTCAAAAGGGCACATCTTAGTAGTAGAATGCAATGAACGATTATAAGCAAACTCAATATGAGGCAAGCAGTCTTCCCACATTTTCTTATTATTCTTCAAAACAGCCCTAAGCATAGTAGACAATGTTCTATTGACTACTTCAGTTTGTCCATGAGTTTGGGGGTGACAAGTAGTACTAAAAAGCAGTTTAGTCCCCAACTTAGCCCATAAACATCTCCAAAAGTGGCTAAGAAATTTAGTATCACGATCTGAAACAATAGTATTTGGCACACCATGCAAGCGAATAATTTCACGAAAGAACAAATCAGCAACATTAACAGCATCATCGCTTTTATGACATGGTATAAAGTGCGCCATTTTCGAGAATCTATCCACGACAACAAATATGCTATCCCTCCCCTTCTTTGTTCGAGGTAAACCTAAAACAAAGTCCATAGATATATCCTCCCAAGGAACACTAGGTACAGGCAAAGGCATATATAAACCATGAGGATTGAGTCGTGACTTAGCTTTTTGACATGTAGTGCAGCGAGCAACAAAACGCTCAACATCCCGTCTCATCTTTGGCCAAAAGAAATGTGTAGCAAGTACGTCCTCCGTCTTCTTCACGCCAAAGTGTCCCATTAATCCTCCTCCATGCGCCTCCTGCAACAACAAAAGACGAAGAGAGCTAGCTGGAATGCATAGCTTGTTAGCACGGAACACAAATCCATCATTAACGACAAACTTGTTCCAGGTTCTTCCTTCTTTACAATTCTGCAATACATCTTTAAAATCAGCATCATGCACATATTGATCTTTGATGGTCTCCAAACCAAATATTTTGAAGTCAAGTTGTGAAAGCATAGTATACCCTTCTTGTGTTTAATGACATAAGGGAAAGTTTCAATGAATTCAACCCATTTAGCATGTCTACGATTCAGTTTAGCTTGACTTTTAATATGTTTCAAAGATTCATGATCAGAATGTATAACAAATTCTTTGGGCCATAAATAATGTTGCCATGTTTCTAAAGTCCGAACAAGAGCATATAGTTCTTTATCATAAGTAGAATAATTCAGACTAGGCCCACTCAATTTTTCAGAAAAGTATGCAACAGGTTTGCCATCTTGTAATAACACACCTCCTAATCCAATGCCACTAGCATCACATTCAAGCTCAAAAGTCTTATTAAAATCAGGAAGTTGGAGTAAAGGAGCATGTGTCAACTTATCTTTCAATACCGTGAAGGCTTCTTCCTGTGCGGTACCCCAAACAAAAGGCACATCCTTCTTTGTAAGCTCGTTGAGAGGTGCAGCAATGGTGCTAAAATCTCTCACAAAACGCCTATAGAAACCAGCGAGTCCAAGAAAACTCCGCACTTCTGTGACCGTTTTGGGCTGCGGCCAACTCTCAATAGCTTCAATCTTGGCTTTATCAACTTCAATTCCCTGTGGAGTAACAACATAGCCAAGAAAAGATACTCGGTCGGTGCAAAAGGTGCACTTCCCAAGGTTACCAAACAAACGTGCATCACGTAGAGCAATAAAAACAACACGTAAATGTTCCAAATGTTCTTCCAAAGATTTGCTATAAATCAGTATATCATCAAAATAGACCACCACAAATCGTCCAATGAAAGCACGTAAAACTTCGTTCATTAGTCTCATGAAAGTACTAGGTGCATTAGTTAACCCAAAAGGCATGACTAACCACTCATATAAACCAAACTTAGTTTTAAATGCAGTTTTCCATTCATCTCCCAATTTCATACGAATTTGATGGTATCCACTACGCAAATCAACTTTGGAGAATATTGTAGAGCCACTCAATTCATCAAGCATATCATCGAGCCTAGGAATAGGATGACGATAACGAATAGTAATATTATTAATGCCTCTACAATCAACACACATACGCGACGTACCATCCTTTTTAGGCACGAGTATAATAGGAACAGCACAAGGACTAAGAGATTCGCGTATATAACCTTTATCGAGCAGCTCCTGTACTTGACGCATAATCTCCTTCGTCTCCTCTGGATTGGTACAGTATGGTGCACGGTTGGGTAGCGATGCACCGGGAATTAAGTCAATTTGATGCTCAATCCCTCGAATAGGTGGTAATCCCGGTGGCACGTCTTGTGGGAAGACGTCAGCGAACTCCTGCAAAATGTGAGTGACAGCAGGGGGCAAAGAGGAAGGCACGTCCTCGAATGAAAATAATGCCTCTTTGCACACAAAAGCATAGCAAACAGATTTGCTGAAATCTAGTTCATCAATATCAGATTTTGTGGCAAGCAAACATGCACTTTTCAATTTAATTTCAGAAACAACACTAGATGGTTTATTATTAGGTTTCATTTGTTGCTCAAATTCCTTTGCCACAATCTGATTTTCACTCTTATTTTTCTCCTGTTTTGCTTTATTAGCTCTATTAATGTCATCTTTCAAAATGGAATCAGGAGTCATAGGAAGCAAAGTAATATTTTTATCCTTATGAACAAGAGTATACTGATTGTTTCTACCATGGTGTACAGAATTTTTATCAAATTGCCATGGTCTACCTAGTAATAAGGAACATGCTTGCATGGGTACCACATCACAATCAACATAATCAGCATATGTAGAGATACTAAAATGCACACGAACAGTACGTGTTACCTTAACCTTGCCGCTGTTGTTGAACCATTGGATGTAGTAAGGATGTGGATGTGATCTTGTGGTGAGAGATAGCTTCTCCACCATCTCCATGCTAGCCAAGTTGTTACAGCTCCCTCCATCTATGATGACGCGAACAGAACGTTCCTTCACAACTCCCTTTGTATGGAACAAATTATGCCTCTGATTTTGCTCTGCTTGTGTGACCTGCACACTCAAAACACGTTGAGCAACTAAACATTCATACCTGTCAGCGTCTTCAGGAGCCATGTATTGCGTCTCATTTTCAGAATCATCTCCACCATGTTCTTCACGTGTAATAAGAGCCAAAGTCTCCTCATCATAGTCACTAGCGGACTCATACCCACCATCCTCAGTAGCAATCATGACACGCTGAGATTTGCATTCTCTCGCAAAATGTCCTCTTCCCTTACAACGACGACAAATAATATCACTTGTGTGCCCTGTCGATGCCATGGAAGAAGAAGAGCTCTGCGCAGGCCCGGCAGGCGTGCTCTTGGCAGAGAGTGGTGGTTGTGCCTGCTTTCTTGTATCACGGCTGGAGGTGGCACCTGATGGAGGTGATGGTGAAGTGGAAGTAGAAGATGCACGCGGTGTCCATGATGAAGGTCGACCTGCAGAAAAGTTAGTTCGCGCCAATGGCTGTTGATCCTGCACTTCACGTTCAGCTTTACAAGCAAGATGGAATAAACGAGTGATATTATTATAATCCTTATACTCTAGAATGGTCTGAATCTCTTTATTTAATCCACCCATAAAACGTGCAAGCATAGCTTCATTCTCCTCAACAATACCACATCTAATCATGCCAGTTTGTAATTCCTGATAATATTCTTCTACAGAATTTTTCCCTTGTCTTAAACGCTGCAATTTTTGAAGTAATTCACGTTGATAATATGGTGGAACCCAACGAGTACGCATAGCAGTTTTCAAAGCAGCCCAAGTAGTTGGAACAGGATATAATCTACAATGTTCAGACCACCAAACACAGGCAAAGCTAGTGAAAGCACAAACAGCAGCAGGAACACGTCTCTCCTCAGGATATTGTAAACATGTAAATCGTTGTTCAGTTTCTAACTCCCAAGTAAGATATATATCAGGAACATATCTACCCTCAAATGGTGGAATATTCAATTTCAGTTTAGGGAGATGGTCATGATCTCGTACCTGAGGTGGTGGTGCCGGCCTACCGTTGCGAATATATACCTGAGGTCGACCTGCTGGTGGTGGTGCTGGTGGCTGCACGTAGTTCTGATTTTGATCAACCTCATCCTCATAATCGCCCGCATAATCGTCATCCTCCTCAGCCGCCGCAGGAGCAGGAGCCAAAGAAGCATCAACAGTAGGTGCAGCAGCACCCGAATTTTGACCAGTCTCAATTGGAACGCGCTGTGCCCGTCCCACTTGATTTGGAAGGCGGCGTTGGAGATGTGGTTGTTGTTGTTGTAGAAGTGCGACATGTGCAGCCGGTGGTGGTTGGGGAAGACGCTTGAGTAATTCAGTAAACTTGTTATCCAGCTTTGTCTCGAACGACTTCTCCACGGCATCTATCTTCTCCATAGCCTCTTCAAATCTGTTTAGCACATCTCCCACCTGGCCACTCATCATTTGCTGAAATTTATCATGCAACTCCTTGTTCGTCATGTTCTCCCAATCAGTCTCATCGGCTTGTGAACCTGCCATGGTTAGCAGCAATAGAAACACAAAAGAATATGATCCTGCAGACTACTAGAAGTGGTGGTGATGGTGGTGTGTCACAAAACCTTCAAGCGAATCTCAAATTCTTACCAGTTCTTACCCAGCAGCAGGTGGTGATCGGCAACCGTTGTAGTCAAAAACTCTCAAAGCTTGGATATAGCGATTACCAGGGAGAGTCAAACGCACGATGTAGACTTATGTGGAGCTGGGAAGGCTTATAATATGGTAGCAAAATGGTAAGCAATAATCAATTCAGAGATGCAAAGTTGAATAAACGCTCAACGACGGTACTGTGCTGGTCCTAGGCTAGACCGTGCTAGAGACGCGAGCCTAGAACACTAACAAAATCACGGCGCTGCACGTAAACAAGGGAAAAGCACACTCAGGAAATTTTTTTTCGCTCTTTTTTTTTTTTTGCGCTCTTTTTTTTTTTGCGCTCCTCTTTTTTTTTTTTTTTTTGCGAAAAAATCACTATAATGGCGAGTGTCTCAAAACTCTTCCCAGGTCAAACTGACAGGATGGGCACAAAAATTTTTTGACTATTTTTTTTTTTCGGAAATCAGGGCAGCGACGACGAAAAAGTGCGACAAAAAATCACTATGATGGCGAGTGTCTCAAAACACTACCCGGGGCCTAAAAATAGGATAGGGAAAAAATATTTTTGGTTGCCGAAATTTTGGCCTAAAAACTGCCCGGGGGTCTCCAGACTTTTTTTTTTTTCCGAGACCTACTCAGGCAAGGAAACACGAAACGGAAAATATATGGATCTCTAAAACAAACCGACTATGAAGAGAACTCGGATTGGTGGTGGATATATGGCGGTAGTATATGGCAGCGGTGGTGGTATATGGCAGCGGTGGTGGTATATGGATACGGATTCAAAGCGGTGGCGGATAAGCAATGGTGGTAGATGGCAAGGCGATGATGATGGTGCGGCGGCGGCGTGACAACTTATGACCAGAACTCGAAACTCTAAAAGACTAGACTCTAAGACCAGCAACTTGACACGACGATGCAACCGCAAATTCAACAAAGCAAAAACCCTAAAAAGATTATGCAAAGGCTCAGATTGGTTCGGATATGATGAACTAACCCTAATTTTTTTTTGTGGCTTTTTCGTGGACTGTAGGTATGAAGAACAGACTCGATCTAAACTACGAAAAACTGTAAAATCTCACCGAGCAACCTGGAAATCTGATACCACTTGATAGAGGCAAAGGTGTCCCGTCTTTCGATGAGATGATGAATATCGCTTTGATGGAAGTCGACTTTGACGATCCGACTACGAACGTGCGAGGACGTCGCGCCTTAGCAATCGCTAAACCAACTCCGAGAGGTTATCGACCACGCCGGAGCACGATCAACCTGACCACGAGGGTCTGTTTCCTGCGAGCAAACGAAGAACAGGCAAGAAACTGAGATTGCAATCTGGATATTGCGAATATAAGATGAAAGCTTTATTGATCAAGGTGGGGTTCTGTGACGCCTTTGTCTGGTCGCTGAACACAAACGAAGTACGCGAAGTTGCAGCTATGGCGAACTTTTAATCTAAACAAAACCCAAAGTCTAAACGACGCCCTAAGGGCTGTATATATGGAGGAAGAGGGGGGGGAATTTCGTGGCCCTTGAGGAAGGGGTCCGAAACCAACCCTATCTCTTGTTTCCCCACACATACGGACTCTAAAAACAGCCTATACTTATGTATTTCGAAATTACATGGGCCTGGCCCAATAATAAGGTGACGCAGCACCTAGAATAGCCTCTGGACGAAAGTTATGAAGTAGCATCTTGTATATTTCGTCCAAGGCTTCATGCACGCATTATGGTGGCTTCAACGTCCTGAAATCATCACTTGTAACTCCGTTCTTGTTCCCCATGCGCATGCCATCATCTCCATGCTTGTTCTTGCTCCAATGTTCATCCTTCTCAAAGCTAGGCCCTTCATTTGTAAGCAAAACAAATGTATCCAATTTAGGCAGCATCATATTCTCATGAACATTAGAATCATTAGCAAGAAACGAAAGTACCTGGTAATTTAATTGGCGTGCGCGAGCTCTAGTAATTGGTCCAGTATGTATAGCAGCAGGGACTGTGGGTGTAATAATTGTATTGATGTCCTCATCACCAAAGGTGTTGCATCACCTCCACTTGGGCCCATGAGCCTTGTACGACCTAGGGTTGGTTTTAGGCTGCCTTGGGATGTCCTCCCACCTCCTTGGCCGCCACCCCTTGCTCCTATATAAGTAGATCCATCTAGTAGCTTTTTCCTTGGGATTTGTTTAGTTAAAAGTTAGCCATTGCAACTTCGTGTACTTCGTTTGTGTCCAACGACCAGACCAAGACCGCTTACGGATCCCCACCACTATCAATACTTCATATATATTCGCAATATTCAGATTGCATTATCATATTCTTGCTCGTTCTTCGATTGCTTGCAGGAATAGACCTTCGTGGTCAGGTTGATTGTGCTGCGGCGTGGTCAATAACCTCTCGGAGTTGGTTTAGCGATTGCTAAGGCCCAACGTCGTGCACGTTTGTAGTCGGATCGTCAAAGTCGTCTCCACTAAATCGATAGTTATCATCTCATTGAAAGATCGGGACACCTTTGCCTCTATCAACTTGGGAGTTAGAAACTGAACAGCGATTTACATGTTTACAATATCCCGAGGAGAGATGTGTACCTGCTGTTGTTTGTGCTTTCACAAGCTTTGCATGTGTTTGGTGGTCTGAACATTGTAGATTATATCCTGTTCCAGCTACTTGGGCTGCTTTGAAAACTACTATGCGTACTCGTTGGGTTCCACCATATTATCAACGTGAATTACTTCAAAAATTGCAGCGCTTAAGAGAAGGAAAAAGTTCTGTAGAAGAATATTATCAGGAATTACAAACTGGCTTGATTAGATGTTGTATTGTTGAGGAGAATGAAGCTATGCTTGCACGTTTTATGGGTGGATTAAATAGAGAGATTCAGACAATTCTAGAGTATAAGGATTATAATAATATCACTCGTTTATTCCATCTTGCTTGTAAAGCTGAACGTGAAGTGCAGGATCGACAGGCATTGGCGCGAACTAACTTTTTTGCAGGTCGACCTTCATCATGGACACCACGTGCATCATCTACTTCCACTGCACCATCACCTCCTTCAGGTGCCACCTCCAACCGTGATACAAGAAAGCAGGCACAACCACCACTATCTGCCAAGAGCACACCTGCCGGGCCTGCACAGAGCTCTTCTTCTTCCATGGCGTCAATAGGGCACACAAGTGATATTATTTGTCATCGTTGTAAGGGAAGAGGACATTTTGCGAGAGAATGCAAATCTCATCGTGTGATGATTGCTACTGAGGATGGTGGGTATGAGTCCGCTAGTGACTATGATGAGGAGACTTTGGCTCTTATTACACATGAAGAACACGGTGGAGATGATTCTGATCATCAGACGCAATACATGGCTGCTGAAGATGCTGACAGGTATGAATGTTTAGTTGCTCAACGTGTTTTGAGTGTGCAGGTTACACAAGCTGAGCAAAATCAGAGGCATAATTTGTTCCATACAAAGGTAGTTGTGAAGGAACGTTCTATTCGCGTCATCATAGATGGAGGGAGCTGCAACAACTTGGCTAGCATGGAGATGGTGGAGAAGCTATCTCTCACCACAAGACCATATCCACATCCTTACTACATCCAATGGTTCAACAACAGCGGCAAGGTTAAGGTAACACGTACTGTTCGGGTGCATTTTAGTATCTCTACATGATGAGGACATGACTACCTTGGATACGACCAAAAATATTGCATACATGCATATTTGTCAGGTGATTTCTAGTGCAAATTATTCAATAATCTATTTATGTTATCCAGAACAAAAATACTTCACACACTTTTGTGTTTTGTCTAATTGCAGGTGTATGGGACATTTGTACAATCCACATATGAAGATAGGGGAAAAGGAGAAGTTTAGGTTCTGTTCAAAAAGTCCTCTCACGTCACTTTTGGGCCAAGAGAAGATAGAGTCCAAGTCTCTCACGTTCTGGATTCAGATTCGGACTGCACAGACATTCCTGACTCAAAACGCCAACAACTTTTTCATACGGACTCCGAATTGGGTGATTCTTTTTTTGTTGGAAAGTAGATTTCGTCCTCCCAATTGGATTCACCTTTAAATTCGTCCGGAGCGTTGAGATATGGACGAAACAATCTGACGCTGCAGCAGAATCCGAGTCAAACAACAAGTCCAAAGGTGTTGCATCACCTCCACTTGGGCCCATGAGCCTTGTACGACCTAGGGTTGGTTTTCGGCTGCCTTGGGACGTCCTCCCACCTCCTTGGCCTCCACCCCTTGCTCCTATATAAGTAGATCCATCTAGTAGCTTTTTGCTTGGGATTTGTTTGGTTAAAAGTTAGCCATTGCAACTTCGTGTATTTCGTTTGTGTCCAATGACCAGACCAAGACCGCTTACGGATCCCCACCATTATCAATACTTCATATATATTTGCAATATTCAGATTGCTTTATCATATTCTTGCTCATTCTTCGATTGCTTGCAGGAATAGACCTTCGTGGTCAAGCTGATCGTGCTTCCGGCATCGTCAGTATCCTCAGGAGATTGGTTTAGCGATTGCTAAGGCGCAACGTCGTGCACGTTTGTAGTCGGATCGTCAAAGTCGACTCCACCAAATCGATAGTTATTATCTCATCGAAAGATCAGGACACCCTCGCCTCTATCAAGTGGTATTAGTTTTCAGGTTGCTCGGTGAGAATTTCCAGTTATCCCTAGATTAGATTTATTTTCTTACCTATTGTCCAGGAAAAAGCCACAAAAAAAGTTAGATCTATTCATCCTTTGTCCTAGCGAGTCTGAGCCTTTGCAATTTTCTTTTCATTGGTTGCATTATTGAATTATCGGTTGCATCGTCGTGTCGAGTTGCTGGTCTTAGTGTCTAGTTCGTTTAGAGTTTCGAGTTCCGTTCACATAAGTCACGTCGCCGCTACATCGTTATCCCTTCCGCTGTCCACCACCCATCCATCAATTTCCACCACGTGCTACCCATCGTTCATTGTCATAATCATAGTTCAGATCGTTCACATCTTTGCTTCATCCAATCTGCATCTTATCTAGTTTGTTTTGGAAAGAGGGAGAGAGAAAAAAAAGAGACAGAGAAAAAAAAGAGAAAAAAGTAAAAAAAAATCAGAAAAGGAAAAAGAAAAAAGTGTGAGGAAAAAAAGAGAGAAAAAAACAAAATTCGGATCTATCTAGACTCAATCTCGTAGTTGAATTCGGATTGGAATCTGTTTTGTACACTATTCAGTAAAACAGGCATAACTTCCTCATACGAAGTCAGTTTTGGCTCCACGAGTACTCAAATGAAAGCTAGCGACGAGCCGCATCTAAATAGTTGCAGAGGCCTTTTCACTATTTGGCACCTCAAAATCGGCTTCTAAATAGGTCTTTTTGCTCTCCGAAGTTCGCGACACAGCTTATTCCAGTTTTTCAAGCCAGTTTTAGAAAAAATTTGACTCCTCATATCAACTCGGAATTGAGTGATTCTTTTTGCGTTTGAAAGCTTTAGTCAGTGCCATTTTGAGAAAAATTATTAGAAAACTAGCACAAACTTTTCCCGAGAAAAGTTGAGGAGAAAGTTGTTGATATATCCTGCTTGGCTGTGGTTTCACATCATTATCTTTACTCCTATTGTGATCTTCACTCATATCTTGCTGTCTAGAGCTACTTCATATCCTTTATTGATGCTAGTGGTGCTACGCAGTGACCTTATTAGTGTTCTAGGCTCGCGTCTCTAGTTCCAATCTAGCCTAGGACCAGCACAGTACCGTCGTTGAGCGTTTATTCAACATTGCATCTTTGAATTGATTATTGCTAATATTTTGCTACCATATATAGCCAACCCAGCTCCACATATTTCTACATCATATATACGTATGTTCTCCTGGCAATCGCTTTACACAATCTTCGCAGTTATTTGACACCGCTGGTTGCCTGTCACCACCTGCCGCATGGTAAGAACTTGTAAGATATTGATATTTACTTTACTGTGAGAACTTTACAACCACATCCTAGTAGTTCATCGGAACATTATTCTCGACTTTTGTTTCTTGTTTCAACTAATCATGACAGGTTCCGGAGATAGAAGTTCTTGGACGACAGACACATCATCACCATCACAAGAGTTGGGATGACACACACAAGCACATGGTCAGGTTATCTCTTTACCGTCATTTGAGGGTAGATTTAATCCTGCTATTTATCTACCTTGGGAGCTTGGAATAGAACAAGTTTTTAGTCACCATGACTTTTCTAAACTTGAGCGAGTGCGAGCTGCCACTAGAGCATTTACTAGTTTTGCTTCTGTTTGGTGGAGTGTGCATTGTAAGAAAAACATTGATAACCAATCCACAACTTGGAAAGATTTGAAAGATGTAATGAGACAACAATTTTTCCCTACTTACTATCGTCGTGAATTGCTTCGCAAATTTGAACAATTTAAACAAGGCAACAACATTGTTCATGCTTACTACCAAGAGTTTAAATCTTATATGCGTCATTGTGACATAGAAGAATCTGAGGATGATACAATGAATAGATTTTTTGGTCGTTTGAACCATGATATTCAGGAACGATTTCAGTATATTCCTTGTTGCATTACTGGTATGTATGTTCGTGCTTGTACCTTTGAGAGACAGTTATAGGAGGATGGATTGGATGACTACAACAACTACTATTCTAGTTCATGCTCACCACCAACGCTTGGTTCCTCCACCGTTGCACCTACTAGAGCAGCCACACCTCAGATTGTGAGCGCGACATCATCTCAAGAGTATGGTACATTGCCATCATCCATACCTACATCAGCTACATCTTTGCGACAAGGTAACTGTAAAGGTATTGATGATATAACTTCACATGAGAATGATGCATGCCTAGTTAACTTGAATACATCATGTGTTGAGTTACCTATTGATTTGAGCGCATCACCTAATTTAGAGAATCATGTTACTGTCATGAATGCGTCATGTGATCAAACATCTGAAATACCAACAATTTTGAGTGGACCCAATGAATTAACTGTTGATGCAAAAGAACCAATGTTTAATCATTTTGATATGACCTCTAATCTTGGTGATGATTCTGTGTCAAATGACTTATTGCATGTTTGCTTATTTAAGCATGTTGTAGCATGTAAATTTGATGCAAGTAAGGTTTATTCACCAATGTTGGGATGGTTTAATGATGAATATTGTCAATCTTTTCATATGAATAAGAGCTTCACTTATATGTGCAAACTGAGTTGCAATACTTTCATGCCTTCTACTTCTTGTGATAATATTTTGGCTTTATATTTTATTAACTATGAAAGTTACTCATGTATACATGTGTCATATGTGCAAAATCCACGGGAAGTAAAAATGGATGACATATACATATACAACATGTACACCTTGTCTCTTTTGTTAGCCACATTTCAGATTAAGCAACACCGAGGACAGCTTTATTTTCAAGAAGGGGAGGATGCTGAGGACATGACTACCTTGGATACGACCAAAAATATTGCATACATGCATATTTGTCAGGTGATTTCTAGTGCAAACTATTCAATAATCTATTTATGTTATCCAGAACAAAAATACTTCACACACTTTTGTGTTTTGTCTAATTGCAGGTGTATGGGACATTTGTACGATCCATATATGAAGATAAGGCAAAAGGAGAAGTTTAGGTTATGTTCAAAAAGTCCTCTCACGTCACTTTTGGGCCAAGAGAAGATAGAGTCCAAGTCTCTCACGTTCTAGATTCAGATTCGGACTGCAGAGACATACCTGACTCAAAACACCAACAACTTTTTCATACGAACTCCGAATTGGGTGATTATTTTTTTGTTGGAAATTAGATTTCGTCCTCTTTCCAACCCAATTGGATTCACCTTTAAATTCTTCCGAAGCGTTGAGATATGGATGAAACAATCTGACGCTGTAGCAGAATCTGAGTCAAACAACAAGTCCAAAGGTGTTGCATCACCTCCACTTGGGCCCATGAGCCTTGTACGACCTAGGGTTGGTTTTAGGCTGCCTTAGGACGTCCTCCCACCTCCTTGGCCGCCACCCCTTGCTCCTATATAAGTAGATCCATCTAGTAGCTTTTTCCTTGGGATTTGTTTAGTTAAAAGTTAGCCATTACAACTTCGTGTACTTCGTTTGTGTCCAACGACAAGACCAAGACCGCTTACGGATCCCCACCATTATCAATACTTCATATATATTCGCAATATTCAGATTGCTTTATCATATTCTTGCTCGTTCTTGGAATGCTTGCAGGAATAGACCTTCGTGGTCTGGCTGATCGTGCTTCCGGCATCGTCAGTAACCTCAGGAGATTGGTTTAGCGATTGCTAAGGCGCAACGTCGTGCACGTTTGTAGTCAGATCGTCGAAGTCGACTCCACCAAATCGATAGTTATCATCTCATCGAAAGATTGGGACACCCTCGCCTCTATCAAGTGGTATCAGTTTTCACGTTGCTCGGTGAGAATTTCCAGTTTCCCGTAGATTAGATTTATTTTCTTACCTATTGACCATGAGTTTGGGGGTGACAAGTAGTACTAAAAAGCAGTTTAGTCCCCAATTTAGCCCATAAACATCTCCAAAAGTGACTAAGAAATTTAGTATCACGATCTGAAACAATAGTATTTGGCACACCATGCAAGCGAATAATTTCACGAAAGAACAAATCAGCAACATTAACAGCATCATCGCTTTTATGACATGGTATAAAGTGTGCCATTTTCGAGAACCTATCCACGATAACAAATATGCTATCCCTCCCCTTCTTTGTTCGAGGTAAACCTAAAACAAAGTCCATAGATATATCCTCCCAAGGAACACTAGGTACAGGCAAAGGCATATATAAACCATGAGGATTGAGTCGTGACTTAGCTTTTTGACATGTAGTGCAGCGAGCAACAAAACGCTGAACATCCCGTCTCATCTTTGGCCAAAAGAAATGTGTAGCAAGTATATCCTCCGTCTTCTTCACGCCAAAGTGTCCCATTAGTCCTTCACGTGGCATTAGCTTTGATCCATCGTTAACGACGAACTTGTTCCATGTTCTACCTTCTTTACAATTCTGCAATACATCTTTAAATTCAGCATCATGCACATATTGATCTTTGATGGTCTCCAAACCAAATTTTTTAAAGTCAAGTTGTGAAAGCATAGTATAACGACGAGACAATGCATCAGCAATAACATTTTCTTTACCCTTCTTGTGTTTAATGACATAAGGCAAAGTCTCAATGAATTCAACCCATTTAGCATGTCTACGGTTCAGTTTTGCTTGACTTTTAATGTGTGTCAAAGATTCATGATCAGAATGTATAACAAATTCTTTGGGCCATAAATAATGTTGCCATGTTTCTAAAGTCCGAACAAGAGCATATAATTCTTTATCATAAGTAGAATAGTTCAGACTAGGCCCACTCAATTTTTCAGAAAAGTATGCAACGGGTTTGCCATCTTGTAATAACACACCTCCTAATCCAATTCGACTAGCATCACATTCAAGCTCAAAAGTCTTATTAAAATCAGGAAGTTGGTGATGAGGACATTTGGTTTAGCGATTGCTAAGGCGCAACGTCGTGCACGTTTGTCAGTAACCTCGGGAGATTGGTTTAGCGATTGCTAAGGCGCAACGTCGTGCACGTTTGTAGTCAGATCGTCAAAGTCGCCTCCACCAAATCGATAGTTATCATCTCATCGAAAGATCGGGACACCTTTGCCTCTATCAAGTGGTATCAGTTTTCAGGTTGCTCGGTGAGAATTTCCAGTTTCCCCTAGATTAGATTTATTTTCTTACCTATTGTCCAAGAAAAAGCCACAAAAAAGTTAGATCTATTCATCCTTTTGTCCAAGCCAGTCTGAGCCTTTGCAATTTTCTTTTCAATGTTTGCATTATTGAATTATTGGTTGTATCGTCGTGTCGAGTTGCTGGTCTTAGGGTCTAGTTCGTTTAGAGTTTCGAGTTCTGTTCACATTAGTCACGTCGCCGCTGCATCGTTATCCCTTCCGCTGTCCACCACACCATCCATCAATTTCCACCATGTGCTACCCATAGTTCATTGTCACAATCATAGTTGAGGTCGTTCACATCTTCGCTTGATCCAATCTGCATCTTATCTAGTTTCTCTTGGAAAGAGGGAGAAAAAAAGACAGGGAAAAAAAAGAAAAAGAAGTCAGTGAAAAAAAGAGAGAAAGAAAAAGAAAAAAAAAGTGTGAGGAAAAAAAAGAGAAGAAAAAAACAAAATTCGGATCTATCTAGACTCAATCTCGTAGTTGAATTCGGATTGGAATATGTTTTGTGCACTATTCAGTAAAACAGGCATAACTTCCTCATACGAAGTCCGTTTTGGGTCCGCGAGTACTCAAATGAAAGCTAGCGACGAGCCGCATCTAAATAGTTGCAGAGGCTAGTTCAATATTCGACACCTCAAAATCGTCTTCTATGTAGGTCTTTTTGCCCTCCGAAGTTCGCGGACACAGCTTATTCCAGTTTTTTCAAGCCAGTTTTAGAATTCTTTGACTCCTCATATCAACTCGGAATTGAGTGATTCTTTTTGCATTGGAAAGCTTGAGTTAGTAGCATTCTTTGAAAAAAATTATCAGAAAATTGGCTCAAAGTTTTCAAGAGGAAAGTTGGAGAGAGAGTTGTTGTATATCCTGCTTGGCAGTTGTTTTTCATCATTATCTTTACTGCCGTTGTGATCTTCACTTATATCTTGTTGTCCAGAGCTACTTAGTATCCTTCATTGATGCTAGTTGTGCTACGATGTGACCTCATTAGTGTTCTAGGCTCGCGTCTCTAGTCCGGTCTAGCCTAGGACCAGCACAGTACCGTCATTGAGCGTTTATTCAACATTGCATCTCTGAATTGATTATTGCTAATATTTTGCTACCATATATAGCCAACCCAGCTCCACATATTTTTGCACCGTGTATACGTACGTTGCGCTGGCAATCGCTTTACACAACCTTCAGAGTTATTTGATACCGCTGGTTGCCTGTCACCACCCGCTGCTTGGTAAGAACTTGTAAGATATTGATATTTGCTTGACTGTGAGCGCCTTACCACCACATCCTAGTAGTTCATAGGAACATTATTCTTGAATTTTGTTTCTTGTTTCTACTAATCATGACAGGATCTAGAGTCAATTCATGGGGTTTGTCGATCGTGGGAGACGTGCCATCACCTATGCAAATACCACAACCATCACGAGAGGTGCACAAACATACAAATGCACATGATCAGGTTAATGTTTCTATACCACCATTTAATGGACGTTTTAGACCTGCTTTATATATTGAATGGGAGTTTGACATAAATAATATATTTGCTTCTAATAATTTTGATGTACGTAAAAAAGTTAAGGTTGCGGTTGGTTCTTTCACTGGTTATGCTGTAGTTTGGTGAAGTGAATATTGTAGGTTACACCCTAATGATATACCTACTACTTGGGATGATTTGAAACTTGCCATGCGACAAACATTTGTTCCCGCTTATTATACTCGTGACATGATTACAAAATTGCAACATTTAAAACAAGGTAGTGACACCGCAACGAAATATTATGATACTTTACAAACTACCTTGCTGCATTCCTCTTTAGAAGAAAGTGAAGAAGATTTTATGGATAGATTTTGGGGAGGATTAAATCGTGACATTCAGGAGATACTAATTCATGAAGAGTGTTATCCTATGGACCATTTGGTTCATCTTGCTTGCAAAGTTGAACAGGAAATAAAACGACGTGTTGCCCACAAGGAGAACAAGCACGAGATGCACATTCCAAGAGTTGATACGGTTGTCCCTTCAACTACTAGGCATACTATGACAATCACATCCGTTGTTGTGAGGACTACATCACCTCCACCATGTGACACATAATCACCGAGAGTGCCTAAATCATCTGAGTTGATCATAAGAGGTAATGATAAAGGTACTAATCTTCCACCTCCACATGAGTATGATGAATGTCTTGTCAATTTAAGTGCACCATGCGGTGAGCTACCCTCTACTTTGATCACACCAGCTACTTTAGAGGACTACGTTGATGATTTGACTTTGCCATGTGATCAAACAATTTTGAGTGAACCCATTGAATTAACTACCGATGCAAAAGAATCAAGTGAATCAGGGAATAAATCAGAGTTGGATCAAATATGTTTGAAAATAATTGTGCCAATGTTTAATCATTTTGATATGACCTCTAATCTTGGTGATGGTTCATCAATGTTGGGATGGTTTAATGATAAGCATTGTCAATATTTTGATATGAATAAGAGCTTCACTTATATGTGCAAACTGAGTTGCAATATTTTCATGCCTTTGACTTCTTGTGATAATATATTGGCTTTACATTTCACGACTTTTGAAGGGTGCTCTTGTATAACTGAGTCACATGTGCACCAAATGAGATCAGTAAAAACGGATGACATATACATATACAACGTGTACACCTTGTCTCTTTTGTTAGCCAGATTTCAGATTAAGCAACGCCGAGGACGGCTTTGTTTTCAAGAAGGGGAGGATGATGAGGACATGACTACCTTGGATACGACCAAAATAATTGCATACATGCATATTTGTCAGGTGATTTCTAGTGCAAACTATTCAATAATCTATTTATGTTATCCAGAACAAAAATACTTCACACACTTTTGTGTTTTGTCTAATTGCAGGTGTATGGGACATTTGTACGATCCATATATGAAGATAAGGCAAAAGGAGAAGTTTAGGTTATGTTCAAAAAGTCCTCTCACGTCACTTTTGGGCCAAGAGAAGATAGAGTCCAAGTCTCTCGCGTTCTAGATTCAGATTCGGACTGCAGACACATACCTGACTCAAAACGCCAACAACTTTTTCATACGAACTCCGAATTGGGTGATTCTTTTTTTGTTGGAAATTAGATTTCGTCCTCTTTCCAACCCAATTGGATTCACCTTTAAATTCGTCTGAAGCGTTGAGATATGGATGAAACAATCTGACGCTGTAGCAGAATCTGAGTCAAACAACAAGTCCAAAGGTGTTGCATCACCTCCACTTGGGCTCATGAGCCTTGTACGACCTAGGGTTGGTTTTAGGCTGCCTTAGGACGTCCTCCCACCTCCTTGGCCGCCACCCCTTGCTCCTATATAAGTAGATCCATCTAGTAGCTTTTTGCTGGGGATTTGTTTAGTTAAAAGTTAGCCATTGCAACTTCGTGTACTTCGTTTGTATCCAACGACCAGACCAAGACCGCTTACGGATCCCCACCATTATCAATACTTCATATATATTTGCAATATTCAGATTGCTTTATCATATTCTTGCTCGTTCTTCGATTGCTTGCAGGAATAGACCTTCGTGGTCAGGCTGATCGTGCTTCCGGCATCGTTAGTAACCTCAGGAGATTGGTTTAGCGATTGCTAAGGCGCAACGTCGTGCACGTTTGTAGTCGGATCGTCAAAGTCGACTCCACCAAATCGATAGTTATCATCTCATCGAAAGATTGGGACACCCTCGCCTCTATCACAAGTTAACTAGGCATGCATCATTCTCATGTGAAGTTATATCATTAATACCTTTACAGTTACCTTGTCGCAAAGATGTAGCCGATGTAGGTACGGATGATGGCAATGTACCATACTCTTGAGATGATGTTGCCCTCACAATCTGAGGTGTGGCTGCTTTAGTAGGTGCAACGGTGGAGGAACCAAGCGGTGGTGGTAAGCACGAACATACATACCAGTAATGCAACGAGGAATATACTGAAATCGTGCCTGAATATCATTGTTCAAACCACCAAAAAATCTATTCATTGTATGATCACAGATTCTTCTATGTCACAATGATGCATATAAGATTTGAACTCTTGGTAGTAAGCATGAACAGTGTACTGCCTTGTTTTAAATGTTCCAATTTGCGAAGCAATTCACGACGATAGTAAGGAGGAAAAAATTGTTGTCTCATTACAGCTTGCAAATCTTTCCAAGTTGTGGGTTGGTTATCAATGGTTTTCTTACAATGCACACTCCACCAAACAGAAGCAAAACCAGTAAATGCTCTAGTGGCAGCTCGTACTCGCTCAAGTTCAGAAAAGTCATGGTGACTAAAAACTTGTTCTACTTCAAGCTCCCAAGCTAGATAAATAGCAGGATTAAATCTACCCTCGAATGGCGGTAAAGAGATAACCTGAACATGTGCTTGTGTGTGTTGTCTCAACTCTCGTGATGGTGAAGATGTGTCCATCGTCCAAGAACGTCTATCTCCGGAACCTGTCATGATTAGTAGAAACAAGAAACAAAATTCAAGAATAATGTTCCTATGAACTACTAGGATGTGGTGGTAAAGCGCTCACAGTAAAGCAAATATCAATATCTTACAAGTTCTTACCAAGCAGCAGGTGGTGATAGGCAACCAGCGGTATCAAATAACTCTGAAGGTTGTGTAAAGCGATTGCCAGCGCAACGTACGTATACACGGTGCAAAAATATGTGGAGCTAGGTTGGCTATATATGGTAGCAAAATATTAGCAATAATCAATTCAGAGATGCAATGTTGAATAAACGCTCAACGACGGTACTGTGCTGGTCCTAGGCTAGACCGCACTAGAGACGCGAGCCTAGAACACTAATGAGGTCACAGCGTAGCACAACTAGCATCAATGAAGGATACTAAGTAGCTCTGGACAACAAGATATAAGTGAAGATCACAACGGCAGTAAAGATAATGATGAAAAACAACTGCCAAGCAGGATATACAACAACTCTCTCTCCAACTTTCCTCTTGAAAAGTTTGAGCCAATTTTCGGATAAAATTATTCAAAGAATGCTACTAACTCAAGCTTTCCAATGCAAAAAGAATCACTCAATTCCGAGTTGATATGAGGAGTCAAAGAATTCTGAAACTGGCTTAAAAAACTGGAATAAGCTGTGTCCGCGAACTTCGGAGGGCAAAAAGACCTACATAGAAGACGATTTTGAGGTGTCACATATTGAACTAGTCTCTGCAACTATTTAGATGTGGCTCGTCGCTAGCTTTCATTTGAGTACTCGCGGAGCCAAAACGGACTTCGTATGAGGAAGTTATGCCTGTTTTACTGAACAGTGCACAAAACAGATTCCAATCCGAATTCAACTATGAGATTGAGTCTAGATAGATCCGAATTTTGTTTTTTTCTTCTCTCTTTTTTTCCTCACACTTTTTTTTCTTTTTCTTTCTCTCTTTTTTTTCTCTGACTTCTTTTTCTTTTTTCCTTCTCTTTTTTTTCTCTATCTTTTTTTCTCTCCCTCTTTCAAAGACAAACTAGATAAGATGCAGATTGGATCAAGCGAAGATGTGAACGACCTCAACTATGATTGTGACAATGAACTATGGGTAGCACGTGGTGGAAATTGATGGATGGTGTGGTGGACAGCGGAAGGGATAACGATGCAGCGGCGACGTGACTAATGTGAACAGAACTCGAAACTCTAAACGAACTAGACCCTAAGACCAGCAACTCGACACGACGATGCAACCGATAATTCAATAATGCAAACAATGAAAAGAAAATTGCAAAGGCTCAGACTGGCTTGGACAAAAGGATGAATAGATCTAACTTTTTTGTGGCTTTTTCTTGGACAATAAGTAAGAAAATAAATCTAATCTAGGGGAAACTGGAAATTCTCACCGAGCAACCTGAAAACTGATACCACTTGATAGAGGCAAAGGTGTCCCGATCTTTCGATGAGATGATAACTATCGATTTGGTGGAGGCGACTTTGACGATCTGACTACAAACGTGCACGACGTTGCGCCTTAGCAATCGCTAAACTAATCTCCCGAGGTTACTGACAAACGTGCACGACGTTGCGCCTTAGCAATCGCTAAACCAAATGTCCTCATCACCAACTTCCTGATTTTAATAAGACTTTTGAGCTTGAATGTGATGCTAGTCGAATTGGATTAGGAGGTGTGTTATTACAAGATGGCAAACCTGTTGCATACTTTTCTGAAAAATTGAGTGGGCCTAGTCTGAACTATTCTACTTATGATAAAGAATTATATGCTCTTGTTCGGACTTTAGAAACATGGCAACATTATTTATGGCCCAAAGAATTTGTTATACATTCTGATCATGAATCTTTGACACACATTAAAAGTCAAGCAAAACTGAACCGTAGACATGCTAAATGGGCTGAATTCATTGAGACTTTGCCTTATGTCATTAAATACAAGAAGGGTAAAGAAAATGTTATTGCTGATGCATTGTCTCGTCGTTATACTATGCTTTCACAACTTGACTTTAAAATATTTGGTTTGGAGACCATCAAAGATCAATATGTGCATGATGCTGAATTTAAAGATGTATTGCAGAATTGTAAAGAAGGTAGAACATGGAACAAGTTCGTCGTTAACGATGGATCAAAGCTAATGCCACGTGAAGGACTAATGGGACACTTTGGCGTGAAGAAGACGGAGGATATACTTGCTACACATTTCTTTTGGCCAAAGATGAGACGGGATGTTCAGCGTTTTGTTGCTCGCTGCACTACATGTCAAAAAGCTAAGTCACGACTCAATCCTCATGGTTTATATATGCCTTTGCCTGTACCTAGTGTTCCTTGGGAGGATATATCTATGGACTTTGTTTTAGGTTTACCTCGAACAAAGAAGGGGAGGGATAGCATATTTGTTGTCGTGGATAGATTCTCAAAAATGGCACACTTTATACCATGTCATAAAAGCGATGATGCTGTTAATGTTGCTGATTTGTTCTTCCGTGAAATTATTCGTTTGCATGGTGTGCCAAATACTATTGTTTCAGATCGTGATACTAAATTTCTTAGCCACTTTTGGAGATGTTTATGGGCTAAGTTGGCGACTAAACTGCTTTTTAGTACTACTTGTCACCCCCAAACTGATGGACAAACTGAAGTAGTCAATAGAACATTGTCTACTATGCTTAGGGCTGTTTTGAAGAATAATAAGAAAATGTGGGAAGAATGCTTGCCTCATATTGAGTTTTCTTATAATCGTTCGTTGCATTCTACTACTAAGATGTGCCCTTTTGAAATTGTGTATGGTTTCCTACCTCGTGCACCTATTGATTTGTTGCCTCTTCCATCTTTGGAGAAGGTTAATTTTGATGCTAAACAACGTGCTGAATTGATCTTAAAAATGCATGAGTTAACTAAGGAAAACATTGAGCGTATGAATGCTAAATATAAACTTGCTGGAGATAAGGGTAGAAAACATGTTGTCTTTGCACCTGGAGATCTTGTTTGGTTACATTTGCGTAAGGATAGGTTTCCTGATTTGCGCAAATCAAAGCTAATGCCACGTGCTGATGGTCCTTTTAAGATGTTAGAGAAAATAAATGATAATGCATATAAACTTGAGCTGCCTGCAGATTTTGGGGTTAGTCCCACTTTTAACATTGCAGATTTGAAGCCTTATTTGGGTGAGGAAGATGAGCTTCCGTCGAGGACGACTTCATTTCAAGAAGGGGAGGATGATGAGGACATCAATACCATTGTTACACCCACAACCCCTGCTACTATACATACTGGACCGATTACTAGAGCTCGCGCACGCTAATTAAATTACTAGGTACTTCCGTTTCTTGGTAATGATTCTAATGTTCATGAGAATATGATGCTGCCTAAATTGGATACATTTGTTTTGCTTACAAATGAAGGGCCTAGCTTGGAGAAGGATGAACATTGGAGCAAGAACAAGCATGGAGTTGATGGCATGCGCAAGGGAGACAAGAACAAAGTTTCAAGTGATGATTTCAGGACTTTGAAGCCACCATAATGAGTGCATGAAGCCTTGGACAAAATATACAAGATGCCACTTCATAATTTTCGTCCAGAGGCTATTCTAGGTGTTGCATCACCTTATTTTGGGCCAGGCCCATGTAATTTCGAAATACTTCAATATACGCTGTTTTTAGAGTCCGTATGTGTGGGGAAACAAGCGTTAGGGTGGGTTTTGGACCCCTCCTCCAAGGGCCACGAAATTCCCCCCTCTTCCTCCATATATACAGCCCCTAGGGCATCGTTTAGACTTTGGGTTTTGTTTAGATTAAGTTCGCCATAGCCGCAACTTCGCGTACTTCGTTTGTGTTCAACGACCAGACAAAGGCGTCACAGAACCCCACCTTGATCAATAAAGCTTTCCTCTTATATTCGCAATATCCAGATTGCAATCTTAGTTTCTTGCTTGTTCTTCGTTTGCCTGCAGGAAACAGACCTTCGTGGTCAGGTTGATCGTGCTCCGGCGTGGTCAATAACCTCTCGGAGTTGGTTTAGCGATTGCTAAGGCGCGACGTCCTCGCACGTTCGTAGTCGGATCGTCAAAGTCGACTTCCTCCAAAAAGATAGCCACCATCTCATCGAAAGACGGGACACCTTTGCCTCTATCAACATAAACTATGCTCACGTTTATATTCTATTGCTAAAGCAATGCATTGTGTGGAGTTCAAAATACTAACTATGTGGATCAATTATGTCGAATAATAACATAGACATGCTCAAATTCGATAGAATATAGATGTCTGATGGATCAATGACCGTTCCTTACGCGAATTGCAAATATCATGATCCCATCCTAATATTTGGATACAATTTATATTTTTAATCAATGTGTACATCAGTCTTTTACGTGTAGTTTCACTCTCCATCGGTGGTCTCTCACACATGATCACACACTCTCTCCCGAGGTGTCTTTCTCGCAGACATGCTCTCGATATAACCCTCCCTCCCTCTCGTAACCATTTATGACTGTTTTCACTAACCATTATCACAAGCACTCTTCCTCTCACAAGCATACACACACACAATCCCCATCGACCCTTTCTATATACATAGACCTGCCTATGTGTCTCCCGCACACACATTATCTTTAGGCCTGTCTCTCACGCATTGTCTCCACCTCTCTTCCTAATCGACGAGTATGATTCTAGCAGAGCATTCTGTAGGATGCCCCTCAAAGATAAGGGGTTACCTTAGTCCGAGGACCTAGGGTTACAAATCCTAGCCGGCTTTGTCAGTGGACACAGAGTCCTTCACGACTCTGCTATCTTTGTCTTGTACGACTAGGCCTCAATGGGTCTCCCTAAATGCGTCACGGGCCGACCAATGTGGCGCAGGACGGAACCGAACCAAGGGCCTCACCTCGGCACACCGGAGCTCATGCGGTGACACACCCTCTGCCCCCAGGTCTCGTTATCTTCTCACACCCACACATACCAACACAGACACCACACAAAAAAAATTCTCGTCATGCCTCTATCGCCTCCCCATTGCATATACACACTCAAGGGCATCTCTCGCCGTGACATCATATTCGTCTCTCTCTCTAGACCTCTCTCATTTCTCGTGCTATCTCTCCCATGCCCCCTCCCCCGCTGGCCCCTTTATCCATGCCTCTCTCGAATATGTAATACACACAAATACCTCTCTAAGCCCTGCCAAATACATCAACTACACATTTGCACATGTTACATCACGTACCCCATTAATCTAAAAAGCAATCTCTTTACGTTTATTTCGCATACAACATTCCTTTTGAATAAAACCACACAAAGTGTGGCCAAAAATTATTTTAGAATTTCTACATATATACAACATTACAAAGTTATATGGAGGAGTATGAACGTTAATTTGCATTGCATGGTGCCCACAATGATATTTATTCTGCACTGTGAATTTTTCTATTTTTATACTATATATAAAGTTAGTCATAATAAAAAGAAACGAAGAGCATCTCTCTCTCTCCATCGCATACACCCCCTCTACGCCCCTTTCACTTACGCACACAAACTATCTCCAAGTCCTCTAAAAGTATGCCCCCAGCACATTCACGCATGTTTCATCTTTCTCTCGCGATATATACAGTGACGATCATTGTATTTGAAGCGAAAGCACAATACGTACATTGGACTTCAGAATCCACTCATTACGGTCACCATTTATGTTTTGTGGTTATTATACAGTCACGGGCTCACCGTACAACTCTGTATTTGCTCAAGACATGACTAGTTGACCAGTTAAACGTTCCACGTGGCACCTCTAGTGTTGCATCACATTATCTCACTACCATTGGGCCCACCTGTCGGCGTGTATCTACTCTACTCTTATAAAAACAGAGTTGGTGATGAAAGTGTGCCTGCCATCCTGTAATATAGGCCGTCCGATTTATATCTAACGGATAGGAAGGAAACTATGGCAATTTTGCAAAAAGGTACCCACACCCCTCTCCACATTTGCAAATAAGGCCTTCCCTCGTTCAACCTTTTCCCTCACAATATAAGCTACTCATACAAATGCATCTTGATGTTACGTGCAACGCACGGGCATCTTGCTAGTAAGAATGAAAACAAACGATAAAAAAATATTGGATGGTGGTTCGAATTCATGACCGCGGGCACGACGGACAAGCTGGCCTTGTATTGATATGCTGAGCCATCTGTTTTAACACACATGAGCTGGTGTGGTGATTATACACACACACACACACACATGCATGCACATGAACTGCATGCACGCAACACTCACACGAACACACGCAGCCACGCACGCACGCAACACTCACACGCACACACACAGCCACGCACACACGCAACAATCACACGCACACACCACATGACCAACACACACTCTCACGCTCACGTGCTCAACCTACACGTGCATGCGCACACATCAGGCCCTAACAGACACATACACAACCAGGTGGTTCCCGCGCACGGGTTGGAGTCTTGTCGCGCCTGCGTAAATTTGTGTTTATTTGACCTTTTTCATATGCCAACTGACAGGTGGGACCCACAAGGAACATGGTCAATTTAACTAGTCAACATAGTGCCACGCAGACTATTTGGCCGGTCAACAGAGTGCAATCTGATGCTGAACGGTGAGCAAGTGACCGTATAATCCGCAAAACGTATATAGTGACCGTAATGCACGTATTCTGAAGTCTGGTGACCGTATTACGCTTTTCTCTCTGTGATGAGGACATGATTACCTTGGATACGACCAAAATTATTGCATACATGCATATTTGTCAGGTGATTTCTAGTGCAAACTATTCAATAATCTATTTATGTTATCCAGAACAAAAATACTTCACACACTTTTGTGTTTTGTCTAATTGCAGGTGTATGGGACATTTGTACAATCCACATATGAAGATAGGGGAAAAGGAGAAGTTTAGGTTCTGTTCAAAAAGTCCTCTCACGTCACTTTTGGGCCAAGAGAAGAAAGAGTCCAAGTCTCTCACGTTCTGGATTCAGATTCTGACTGCACAGACATACCTGACTCAAAACGCCAACAACTTTTTCATACGGACTCCGAATTGGGTGATTCTTTTTTTTGTTGGAAACTAGATTTCGTGCTCTTTCCAACCCAATTGGATTCACCTTTAAATTCGTCCGGAGCATTGAGTTATGGTCGAAACAATCTGACGTTGCACCAGAATCCGAGTCAAACTACAAGTCCAAAGGTGTTGCATCACCTCCACTTGGGCCCATGAGCCTTGTACGACCTAGGGTTGGTTTTAGGCTGCCTTGGGACGTCCTCCCACCTCCTTGGCCGCCACCCCTTGCTCCTATATAAGTAGATCCATCTAGTAGCTTTTTCCTTGGGATTTGTTTAGTTAAAAGTTAGCCATTGCAACTTCGTGTACTTCGTTTGTGTCCAACGACCAGACCAAGACCGCTTACGGATCCCCACCACTATCAATACTTCATATATATTCGCAATATTCAGATTGCATTATCATATTCTTGCTCGTTCTTCGATTGCTTGCAGGAATAGACCTTCGTGGTCAGGCTGATCGTGCTTCCGGCATCGTCAGTAACCTCAGGAGATTGGTTTAGCGATTGATAAGGCGCAACGTCGTGCACGTTTGTAGTCGGATCGTCAAAGTCGTCTCCACCAAATCGATAGTTATCATCTCATCGAAAGATCGGGACACCCTCGCCTCTATCACTCTGTAGGCCCTCCAAAACTACATCTCCACATGTTCTCGCATGTTACATCTAACAACTATGCAATACAACACTACTACTACACTCTAACACAATAAATCATATGTGTTTTTAGTTTTACTAGATCTCATATTGTTACTTAATTATTCAGTTTGCATACATTAAAATTGTCTTTGAAATGTATGGCTAGTATCATCTACCGCACGGGAAAAATCCCGCCCTTTCCTGTTTAATCGGGTTTGTATCGATGGATCGTGCGAAACAGCAAAACTATAGTAGTACTACAGTACAAGTAACAGTTCACTGGGCCGCCGTGTCGTGTACTCCTCCATCGTAAGAGTGGAGCACTCGCTTTCGTAAATGTTCTAGTCCATTCGCCGACATGTGGGACATCAAGCAACCGGGTCCACATGCCATACCGAAATAACAGTGCAGAGCAGCAGGGGTGAAGCACCCCAGTCATGGTGCCGACGTAGTAATGAGCAATGAGGCGTCAAATCACAAAGCTGCACCTTTCCCACAGTTAAGTTGGAGGGACAAAGTAATAATGCTAAAAAAGAAGTTGCAGGGATGAAGCAACCATCATTTCACTCGTTGCTGAATCCGCTTCTCCCTCATCTTCTTCAAGTTAACCACGTGTTGCTTCTGCCGTTGTTCTGCCTCATGTGGGACGCGGATCGGCTTGGTAAAGCACTGACACGTGGGGCCACATGTTAGCAAACCACCAGGCCAACGTCCTCTAAAAATAAGAAACCTCCCCCGCCATCCGCGCGGCAAAATCACATCCTTTTTACTAATCTTGATATTATAATTTTTTAGATCAATATAATTGAAATTTGTATACATAGCACACAGGAGCAAAACCAAGTGGTACGGTTAAGGGCATCCACAATGTGTAGCCAAATGTGAAAATAGCTTTTGGCATCGATGGGAAACATTGTGGACAGTTCTGCCAAAGCCAAAAAGATGGAACCAAAGCTCCCTAATTGATTGATTGAAGGAATAGAAAAATGCAACGTCTCTCCTCTTTCTCCCGTGCTTGGACGCATGCACAGTATAGAGCACAGAGTCTACTCCCCTGTCCCTTCTATCACAAATCACAAAGCAGTGAGGCGTAAAATCACAAAGCAGTGAGGCGTAAAATCACTCTTCGCTGACTCCGGTTCTCCATCGTCTTCTTCGAGAAACCACCTCACCGCACTAATCTAGATGGACGACGCTATTGTGTAGTACTAGTACATTTACGCGTCCTTTGGTTCAACGGACTTCCTGGTTGCAAATAAGGCGGTTGTCTCGTCTTGCAGGCGGCACTTGCGAATGACTTACCGTGGTCTCCCTCAATGGTGTTCTCCGTCGTACGCACTTCGCCAAACCACAACGTTTGAGATATCGTCGACGTCACCGCAATGGGGAAGGAAGTCAAATAGTTACGACATCCAGGCCAGTATATCAAAATTACAATTTGCAGAAGGCCACTAACACTAATCGAGGCAAAATTGATGGGGTTTGCCTCGTACTTGCAACCAAGGACATTAATAGTATACACTTGCATGCATGCGGAAGTGAGAAGGTTGGTTTGCATGGCGCTACATTAATCAAGTGATGAGGAGTGAGATGGTTAGATATTTGGGCGTTGGAGAAAAAATGCGCATTAATTGACACGTCAAACGAGAATTTGTATCGATCAATCCCGCGAAGGAAAACGCCGCCTTTCTTTTTTAACACAAGTAGTACTCCTACGTACGTACTTGTATCCTGTTTGGGTCTAGGCCTTGCATTGCCATACTTCGCCACACATTTTTGCCAAGCTTGCCTAAAGTTTTCAAAATGAAAAGGAGGTACACTTGCGCACGGCTATCGTGGTCGCACCGCACCCTCACACTGTCGCTCATGCACACCGCGGTCGCACCGCACCCTCACACTGTCGCTCCTGCATGCCGCAAACCCAACCAAGGGAACGCACCCTCGCTGACACGTGCTACCACATGTGATCAAACCAAACTCAGCCATCCTACCGCTAACACATAATTTTCGTTCATACAGTATGTTTATCCAACCGCATGTTGGGGAAGATCCGTACGGCCCGTGCGGTGGTTCGTTGGGGAAGAAGAAGAGGTGAGGAAGAAGGGTTAGGAGATGTAGGATATTCATCCAAACGCCTGAAATGGTCGACTGACCCAAATGATGAAAGTCAGGCGGCTTGCATAAATATATGTTTTTACACAGCAAAAGATCCCTAAAAACAACAACATAAAGAAAAACTATCACTGCTCGCGGAATGAGACAGCCTCGTCGTCTTTGGTTGCCGGTGCGAACCAGCCGTAGCTGCCGACGTGTGTCTCCGCACCGTGGTTGTCCTCGGCCTCCAGCTACTCATTCACGCAGAGCGTGCGAGCGCTCTGCATGGACGAGAGCACCGCCCGGTTCAAGTCCAGGACGTCCGGTTCGGCCTGCAGGAGGGCCTCGATGGCAGCGGCATCCGTGCGCTCCGCGTCGAGTTGAGCCTCCGCCGCCTGGTTCAAGTCCAGGACGTCCGGTTCCGCCTGCAGGAGGGCCTCGATGGCAGCGGCATCCGCGCGCTCCGCATCGAGTTGAGACTCCGCCGCCCGGTTCAAGTCCAGAACGTATGGTTCCGCCTGCAGGAGGGCCTCGATGGCAGCGGCATCCGCGCGCTCCGCGTCAAGTTGAGCCTCCGCCGCCCGGTTCACATCCACGACATCCGGTTCCGCCTGCAGGAGGGCCTCGATGGCAGCGGCATGCGCGCGCTCCGCGTTGAGTTGAGCCTCCGCCTCCCGGTCCTCCTTTAGTATCGCCAGGTTGAACCGCTGGTCCGCTTGCACCATGGGGGACCCGGACGCCGGCACGAAGTCGGTGTCCATCGTCTCGTACGCATCGGGGGCCTTCTGCGCCGCGACCTCCGCCATGAACATTGGATCGGCTTCCTCCTCCTCGGAGCTTGGCTCCAGAGAACTCGGGGATTGGCCCGCCGCAAAGCGAGCTTGGGAACGAAGGTATGTGGCAACGACCACCGCCGCGATTTCCGCGCGGCGCTCCGGCGTTAGCATCTTGTAGTACGTGATCTTGCGGCGCACCATGGCTTTTCGGCGAACTAGGGGACGCTTGATGCGGGCTAGGGGATCGAAAGGTGGGGGAATGGGCTAGAGAGGAGGTGTGGTTTGGGGGCAGTGGCTGGCGTAGGCCGAGCAGCGATGGTTCTGGTGTGAATAGAGGTTCCGATGACGACCGGTTAATCGGTTTTGACTGTACATCCCTCTTGTTACGTTCGCGTTGCACCCCCGCACGCTGGACCCTCCACGTCACTCACCGAATGGAACACGCTTCGTCTTGTGTTTTGCTCGCTTGTGGGACCGTAGTTGAGAACAAACCAACATCCTGATAATCCCCAAGTGCAAGGAATCATCGTAGCAATTCCCAATGGTGGAAGTGATAAGTATGGAGTGTCGAACCCACAAGGAGCTAAAGGTAAGGTCAATATTCTCTCAAGTCCTATCTGCCACTGATACGACTCTACGTACACCGAACGTTTGCTTCCAACTAGAAACGAGAAATAAAACTACGTTGTGGGTATGAAGAGGATAACTTTGCATGATATCGGAGAGCTAAAACGTAAAAGTAGGTGCTGTTATCATAAAGTTAGAATATATTACTAAATATTATAAATAGCGAGTGTGGAATAATGATGGATCGGTGTGCGGAATTGTCCTAGGCAATTGTTAACAAGACCGGTAGTCGTCATTGCAATTTCATATGAGGGAGAGGCATAAGCTAACATACTTTCTCTTCTTGGATCATATGCACTTATGATTGGAACTCTAGTAAGCATCCGCAACTACTAAAGATCATTAAGGTAAAACCCAACCATAGCATTAAAGCATCAAGTCCCCTTTATCCCATACGCAACAACCCCCTTACTCGGGTTTATGCTTCTGTCACTCAAGCAACCCACTATAAGCGAATCATGAACGTATTGCAACACCCTACTGCGGGAATCCCTCACGCTTGCGCGACACGGAGGGCACAATAGGACAGCACCAAAATAAAACATACAACTCATACCAATCTAGATCATCAATCAACCCAAAGACAAAGGATATCTACTCAAAAAATCATAGGATGTCAACACATCATTGGATCATAATATGTGGCATAAAGCACCATGTTCAAGTAGGGATTACAGCGGGGTGCGGGAGAGTGGACCGCGTAAAAGAGATGAGGATGGCGATGATGATGGTGATGTTGATGAAGACGATCACCGCGGCGATGATTCCCCTCCTGATGGCACTCTGGCGCCACCGAGAGAGAGGAGGAGAGGTTCTCCTCCTTGTGCTTCCTCCTCCATGGCCTCCCCCCCCCCAGGGATGGGGAGAGGTTCTCCCTCTGGATCTTGGCCTTCCTGGTGATGATGGCCCCCTCCGGTAGGGTGCCAGAGAGGGCCTAGATTGATTTCTCGTGGCTACAGAGGCTTGCGGCGGCGGAACTTCCGATCTAGGTTATTTTCTAGAGGTTTGGACATTTATAGGAGAGGTTGGCGTCGAGAACAAGTCAGGGGGCCCCACGGGAAGTCCACGAGGCACAGGGGCGCACCCTCCACCCTCGTGGGGCCCACGGAACTCCCCTCTAGTAACTCTTTGTTCCATTATTTTTTTGTATTTTCCAGAAAATTCTCCGTTGATTTTCAGCGCATTCCGAGAACCTTTAAATCTGCACAAAAACAACACCACGGTAGTTCTGCTGAAAACAGCGTCAGTCCGGGCTAGTTCTAATCAAATCATACCAAAATCATATAAAACTATTGTAAACATGGCATGAATTCTTCATAAATTATAGATACGTTGGAGACGTATCAGCATCCCCAAGCTTAATTCCTGCTCGTCCTCGAGTAGGTAAATGATAAAAGAAATAATTTATGAAGTGTGAATGCTAGCAAGTGCTTAAGTTTGATCAATGATAGTTTCAATCACTTTTTCTAGCATCATTATATATCATAACAGTAGCTCAACTCATAAAACTTCTCATGATCAAGTAACAAGCTATTCACATGTTAAAGTATGGATCATAGACTTTCTTGAAACTAACAAACCATGCTCTTAGTCATCGAACAATTGCAATTCATCTTATTTTGGGAAGGGTCTACGTAAGAGCTTTGATTCAGCAAACTCCACATACTCAACTATCGTTTAATCTTTCACAATTGCTAACACTCACGTGATATTTATGGGTTCAAAGTTTTAATTGGACATAGAGAAAGATAGGGGCTTATAGTTTCGCCTCCCAACCTTTTACCTCAAGGGGAATGTCAACAATAATACTTTATGAAAACCTACATCCAAGTGGATATATATATTCGGATCGCTCCAACACAAAGTGCTTGCCAAAGGAAAAAGTGTAAAAAGGAAAAGTGAAAATCACAATGACTCTTGTATAAGGGTAGAAGGTAAAAGTAAAAGATAGGCCCTTCGCAGAGGGAAGCAGAGGTTGTCATGCACTTTTATGGTTGGATGCACAAAATCTTAATGCAAAAGAACGTCACTTTATATTGTCGCTTGTGATAAAGACCTTTATTATGCAGTCTGTCGCTTTTATTTCTTCCCTATCACAAGTTCGTATAAAGCTTATTTTCTTCACACTAATAGATCATACATATTTATGGAGCAATTTTTTATTGCATGCACCGATGACAACTTACTTGAAGGATCTTACTCAATCCATAGGTAGGTATGGTGGACTCTCATAGCAAAACTAGGTTAAGGAATGTTTGGAAGCATAAGTAGTATCTCTACTTGGTGCAAAGAATTTGGCTAGCATGAGAGGGAAAGGCAAGCTCAACATGTTGGATGATCCAAGACAATATAACGTTTCGGATATAGGAAAACATAACCCATTAAGTTGTCTTCCTTGTCCAACATCAACTTTTTAGCATGTCATATTTTAATGAGTGCTCACAATTGCAAAAGATGTCCAAGATAGTATATATATATGTGAAATCTCTCTTCCTTCAATATTCATTCATGAATTGTTCAAGTGACCAATTCTGCGTTTGCTAACTTTCAATAAGTTTACTGCCTATACTTATTATGTGTGAAGTCATTACTCCCCATGTTATAAGCATATGAGACGTATATAAATTCAGATTTATGACATTCAATTCATTCAACCATTTACTCATAGGGTATACGTGAAGCACGTGAGTAAATGACAAACTACTCCAAAAAGATATAAGTGAAGAACACTGAGTAGTCAAATAATAAACTAGTCATGGGAGGATTCTTTTTCATTCAAGATTTCAGATCCAATGATTTTATTCAAACAGCAAGTAAAATTGAAAATACGCTCCAAGAAAAACACATATCATGTGACGAATAAAAATATAGCTCCGAGTAAGGTATACAGATAGTTTTGAAGACAAAAGAGGGGTGCCTTCCGGGGCATCCCCAAGCTTAGGCGCTTGAGTCTTCCTTGAATATTACCTTGGGGTGCCTTCGGAATCCCCAAGCTTAGGGTATTTCCACTCCTTATTCTCCTCATATCGATATCTCACCCAAAGCTTGAAAACTTCAATCACACAAAACTTAACGGAACTTCGTCAGATAGGTTAGTATGATAAAGAGTGAACCATTCACTTTGGTACTGTCAAAGACAAGGTTCATAATTGTTCTCACACAATTCCTACTATACCATATCATTTCTACAATTTATATTGAGAAATATAAGCCATAGAAACTAGAAAACAAGCAAACTATGCAATGAAAACAGAATTTGTCATAAACAGAACAGTCTGTAATGATCTGAACAGCAACCATATTTCTGCTACTCCAAAAATTATGAAATAAATTGGTGGGCGTGAGGAATTTTTCTATTAATCTTCTGCAAAAAGAATCAACTCAAAAGCACTCTTCTATAAAAAATGACAGCTAATCTCGTGAGCGCAAAGTTTTTGTTTTTTACAGCAAGATCACATTAACTTTCACCCAAGTCTTTCCAAAGGTCTTACTTGGAACTTTATTGAAACAAAAGCTATAAAACATGATTACTACAGTAGCTTAATCAAGTAAACACACAAAAATAGTAAGGGTAAATATTGGTTTGTCTCCCAACAAGCGCTAGCTAGGCATGATGATTCCAATGATGCTCACATAAAAGATAAGAATTGAAACATAAATAGAGCATCATGAAGACTATGTCTAGCACATTTAAATCTAACCCACTTCCTATTCCTAGGGATTTTGTGAGTACATAATTTATAGGAACAAGAATCAACTAGCATAGGAAGGCAAAACAAGTATAACTTCAAAACTTTAAGAACATGGAGAGGAAACTCGATATTATTGCAACTCCTACAAGCATGTATTCCTCCCTCATAATAATTTTCAGTAGCATCATGAATGAGTTCAACAATATAACCATCACATAAAGCATTCTTTTCATGATCTACAAGCATAGAAATTTTCCTACTCTCCACATAAGCAAAATTCTTCTCATTCGGAATAGTGGGAGCAAACTCAACAAAATAACTGTCATGTGAGGCATAATCCAATTGAAAATTAAAATCATGATGACAAGTTTCATGGTTAACATTATTCTTTATAGCATACATGTCATCACAATAATCATCATAGGTAACTTTGTTCTCATAATCAATTGGAACCTCTTCCGAAATAGTGGAATCATTACTAACTAAAGTCGACACTCTTCAAAATCCACTTTCATAAATATCACACTAAGATTCAACACCCTCCAAAATAGTGGGATCACTAATTCCTAAAGTTGACACTCTTCCAAACCCGCTTTAGATGATAGTATTATTCATACTCCAAAAGATATAAATGAAGTTCATGGAGCATTCTACAATTAATATAGTCTAACCAATATCCAAGCTCAAAATATATAAGTGAAGCACACAAAGCATTCTATAAAACCATACTCAAAAGATTTAAGTGAAGCACAAAAAGCAATTCTATAAGATCATACTTAAAAGATATAAGTGAAGCACATGAAGTATTCTATTAATCAATAAAGGGCTATCTCATACTAGCATGGTTCTTAAAGGAAAAAACAAAAACACAAAGGACACAAATCATATGAACAAAACAAAAACCGAGGTATACCGATAATTGTTGAAGAAGAAAGATGGGATGCCAACCGGGGCATCCCCAAGCTTAGATGCTTGAGTATCCTTCAAATATTTACTTGGGGTGCCTTGGGCATCCCCAGGCTTGAACCCTTACCTCTCTTTATTCTTCTCATATTGATAGCTCCTCGATCTTCGAACACTTCATCCACACAAAACTTTAACAAAAACTTTGTGAGATCCGTTAGTATAATAAAACAAATCACTACCTTTAGGTACAGTTGCAAACTTATTCCAATTTCATATTATAACTATATCTACTGTATTCCAACTTCACCATGGTTCATACCCCCCGATAGTACCCATAGATTCATCAAAATAAGCGAACAACACATAGAAAACAGAATCTGTCAAAAACAGGACAGTCTGTAGCAATCTGGAAGTTTAGTAAACTTATGTAACTCCAAAAACTTCTAAAAAATATGATAATTTAAACAATTTGTACAGAAGTAATGTGCAAAAAGTTTCAGACCCATTTGACTTTCCAGTAAAAAATGTAAATTCACGCGCTACAGCCAAAGTTTTTGTTTTTGTACTGCACAAAGTAAACAAGCAATCTAATCATCCTGATGAGGACATAACTACCTTGGATACGACCAAAAATATTGCATACATGCATATTTGTCAGGTGATTTCTAGTGCAAACTATTCAATAATCTATTTATGTTATCCAGAACAAAAATACTTCACACACTTTTGTGTTTTGTCTAATTGTAGGTGTATGGGACATTTGTACAATCCACATATGAAGATAAGGCAAAAGGAGAAGTTTAGGTTCTGTTCAAAAAGTCCTCTCACGTCACCTTTGGGCCAAGAGATGATAGAGTCCAAGTCTCTCACGTTCTGGATTCAGATTCGGACTGCACAGACATACCTGACTCAAAACGCCAACAACTTTTTCATACGGACTCCGAATTGGGTGATTCTTTTTTTGTTGGAAAGTAGATTCCGTCCTCTTTCCAACCCAATTGGATTCACCTTTACATTCGTCCGGAGCATTGAGATATGGACGAAACAATGTGACGCTGCAGCAGAATCCGAGTCAAACAACAAGTCCAAAGGTGTTGCATCACCTCCACTTGGGCCCATGAGCCCTGTACGACCTAGAGTTGGTTTTAGGCTTCCTTGGGACGTCCTCCACCTCCTTGGCCACCACCCCTTGCTCCTATATAAGTAGATCCATCTAGTAGCTTTTTCCTTGGGATTTGTTTAGTTAAAAGTTAGCCATTGCAACTTCGTGTACTTCGTTTGTGTCCAACGACCAGACCAAGACCACTTTCGGATCCCCACCTTTATCAATACTTCATCTGTATTCACAATATTCAGATTGCATTCTTGCTTGTTCTTCGATTGCGTGCAGGAATAGACCTTCGTGGTCAGGCTGATCGTGCTTCCGACATCGCCAGTAACCTCAGGAGATTGGTTTAGCGATTGCTAAGGCGCAACGTCGTGCATGTTTGTAGTCGGATCGTCAAAGTGGACTCCACCAAATCGATAGTTATCATCTCATCGAAAGATCGGGACACCCTCGCCTCTATCAAGTGGTATCAGTTTTCAGGTTGCTCGGTGAGAATTTCCAGTTATCCCTAGATTAGATTTATTTTCTTACCTATTGTCCAAGAAAAAGCCATAAAAAAAGTTAGATCTATTCATCCTTTGTCCTAGCCAGTCTGAGCCTTTGCAATTTTCTATTCATTGTTTGCATTATTGAATTATCTGTTGCATCGTCGTGTCGACTTGCTGGTCTTAGTGCCTAGTCCGTTTAGAGTTTCGAGTTCTGTTCACATTTGTCACGTCACCGCTACATCGTTATCCCTTCCGCTGTCCACCACCCATCCATCAATTTCCACACTGTGCTACCCACCGTTCATTGTCATAATCATAGTTGAGATCGTTCACATCTTCGCTTGATCCAATCTGCATCTTATCTAGTTTGTTTTGGAAAGAGGGAGAGAGAAAAAAAGACAGAGAAAAAAGTAAAAAAAAGAGTTAGAAAAAAAAAAGAAAAGAAAACGTGTGAGGAAAAAAAGAGAGAAAAAAACAAAATTCGAATCTATCTAGAATCAATCTCGTAGTTGAATTCGGATTGGAATCTCTTTTGTGCACTATTCAGTAAAACAGGCATAACTTTCTCATACGAAGTCAGTTTTGGCTCCATGAGTACTCAAATGAAAGCTAGCGACAAGCCGCATCTAAATAGTTGCAGAGACAAGTTCACTATTTGGCACCTCAAAATCGGCTTCTAAATAGGTCTTTTTGCCCTCCGAAGTTCGCGACACAGCTTATTCCAGTTTTTCAAGCCAGTTTTAGAATTTTTTGACTCCACATATCAACTCAGAATTGAGTGATTCTTTTTGCGTTTGAAAGCTTGAGTCAGTGCCATTCTTGAGAAAAGTTATCAGAAAATTGGCTCAAACTTTTCAAAAGGAAAGTTGGAGAGAGAGTTGTTGTATATCCTGCTTGGCAGTTGTTTTTCATCATTATCTATACTGCCGTTGTGATCTTCACTTATATCTTGCTGTCCAGAGCTATTTAGTATCCTTCATTGATGCTAATTTTGCTACGCCGTGACCTCATTAGTGTTCTAGGCTCGCGTCTCTAGTCCGGTCTAGCCTAGGACCAGCACAGTACCGTCGTTGAGCGTTTATTCAACATTGCATCTCTGAATTGATTATTGCTAATATTTTGCTACCATATATAGCCAACCCAGCTCCACATATTTCTGCACCGTGTATACGTACGTTCCCCTGGCAATCGCTTTACACAATCTCCAGAGTTATTTGACACCGCTGGTTGCCTGTCACCACCTGCTGCTTGGTAAGAACTTGTAAGATATTGATATTTGCTTTACTGTGAGCGCTTTACCACCATATCCTAGTAGTTCATAGGAACATTATTCTTGAATTTTGTTTCTTGTTTCTACTAATCATGACAGGATCTAGAGTCAATTCATGGGGTTTGTCGATCGGGGGAGACGTGCCATTACCTATGCAAATACCACAACCGTCACGAGAGGTGCACAAACATGCAAATGCACATGATCAGGTTAATGTTTCTATACCACCATTTAATGGCCGTTTTAGACCTGCTTTATATATTGAATGGGAGTTTGACAGAAATAATATATTTGCTTTCAATAATTTTGATGTACGTAAAAAAGTTAAGGTTGCGGCTGGTTCTTTCACTGGTTATGCTGTAGTTTGGTGGAGTGAATATTGTCGGTTGCACCCTAATGATATACCTACTACTTGGGATGATTTGAAACTTGCCATGCGACATACATTCGTACCCGCTTATTATACTCGTGACATGATAACAAAGTTGCAATATTTAAAACAAGGTAGTCACACCATAACGAAATATTATGATACTTTACAAACTACCTTGCTGCATTCCTCTTTAGCAGAAAGTGAAGAAGATTTTATGGATAGATTTTGGGGAGGATTAAATCGTGACATTCAGGAGATACTAATTCATGAAGAGTGTTATCCTATGGACCATTTGTTTCATCTTGCTTGCAAAGCTGAACAGGAAATAAAATGACGTGTTGCCCACAAGGAGAACAAGCACGAGATGCACATTCCAAGAGTTGATACGGTTGTCCCTTCCACTACTAGGCATACTATGACAACCACATCCGTTGCTGTGAGTACTACATCACCTCCACCATGTGACACATCATCACCGAGAGTGCCTACATCATCTGAGTTGATCATAAGAGGTAATGACAAAGGTACTAATCTTCCACCTCCACATGAGTATGATGAATGTCTTGTCAATTTAAATGCACCATGCGGTGAGTTACCCACTACTTTGATCACACCAGCTACTTTAGGGACTATGTTGATGATTTGACTTTGCAATGTGATCAAACAATTATGAGTGAACTCATTGAATTAACTATCGATGCAAAAGAATCAAGTGAATCAGGGAATAAATCAGATTTGGATCAAATATGTTTGAAAATAATTGTACCAATGTTTAATCATTTTGATATGACCTCTAATCTTGGTGATGGTTCATCAATGTTGGGATGGTTTAATGATAAGCATTGTCAATCTTTTGATATGAATAAGAGCTTCACTTATATGTGCAAACTTAGTTGCAATATTTTCATGCCTTTGACTTCTTGTGATAATATATTGACTTTATAATTCACGACTTTTGAAGGGTGCTTTTGTATAACTGTGTCACATGTGCACCAAATGAGATCAGTAAAAACGGATGACATATACATATACAACGTGTACACCTTGTCTCTTGTGTTAGCCAGATTTCAGATTAAGCAACGCCGAGGACGGCTTTGTTTTCAAGAAGGGGAGGATGATGAGGACATAACTACCTTGGATACGACCAAAAATATTGCATACATGCATATTTGTCAGGTGATTTCTAGTGCAAACTATTCAATAATCTATTTAAGTTATCCAGAACAAAAATACTTCACACACTTTTGTGTTTTGTCTAATTGTAGGTGTATGGGACATTTGTACAATCCACATATGAAGATAAGACAAAAGGAGAAGTTTAGGTTATGTTCAAAAAGTCCTCTCACGTCACCTTTGGGCCAAGAGAAGATAGAGTTCAAGTCTCCCACGTTCTGGATTCAAATTCGGACTGCACAGACATACCTGACTCAAAACGCCAACAACTTTTTCATACGGACTCCGAATTGGGTGATTCTTTTTTTCTTGGAAAGTAGATTTCGTCCTCTTTCCAACCCAGTTGGATTCACATTTAAATTCGTCCGGAGCGTTGAGATATGGACGAAACAATCTGACGCTGCAGCAGAATCCGAGTCAAACAACAAGTCCAAAGGTGTTGCATCACCTCCACTTGGGCCCATGAGCCTTGTACGACCCAGAGTTGGTTTTAGGCTGCCTTGGGACGTCCTCCCACCTCCTTGGCCGCCACCCCTTGCTCCTATATAAGTAGATCCATCTAGTAGCTTTTTCCTCGGGATTTGTTTAGTTAAAAGTTAGCCATTGCAACTTCGTGTACTTCGTTTGTGTCCAACGACCAGACCAAGACCACTTTCGGATCCCCACCTTTATCAGTACTTCATCTATATTCGCAATATTCAGATTGCATTATCATATTCTTGATTGTTCTTCGATTGCGTGCAGGAATAGACCTTCGTGGTCAGGCTGATCGTGCTTCCGGCATCGTCAGTAACCTCAGGAGATTGGTTTAGCGATTGCTAAGGCGCAACATCGTGCACGTTTGTAGTCGGATCGTCAAAGTCGACTCCACCAAATCGATAGTTATCATCTCATCGAAAGAATGGGACACCCTCGCCTCTATCACATCCTCAAATCAAAGCTGGGCACATTATTTTTATAATACAATGGATATATACAAGGGGATAATTATTTTCAGAGATTCTTCCATGAATTTTTTTACATTGTTTCCATGAGCATGAACACAAGTGTTCAAGGTCGACCCTCACTTCTCCAATGCATAACCTTCCAATCACTTCTATTATTGAAAATAACTTTTTAGGCATGAGAGGCAAGTAATTTTTTTTGTATTTTCATTCTTTAAAAAAATGTATGTTTCACCCACAACTAAACAGAAACAAAAAGGAAAAACAAAATCTACATAGTGAAGAAAGCAAACAAGCACACACGAGAATATCAACCCCACGCTATTGCTCCCCGGCAACGGCGCCGGAAAAGAGCTTGATAATCCCCAAGTGCAGGCAATCATCATAGAAATTCCCAATGGTGGAAGCTATAAGTATGGAGTGTCGAACCCACAAGGAGCTAAAGGTAAGATCAATATTCTCTCAGGTCCTAGCTGCCACTGATATGACTCTACGTACACCAAACGTTTGCTTCCAACTAGAAACGAGAAATAAAACTACGTTGTGGGTATGAAGAGGATAACTTTGCATGATATCGGAGAGCTAAAACATAAAAGTAGGTGCTGTTATCATAAAGTTAGAATATATTACTAAATATTATAAATAGCGAGTGTGGAATGATGGATCGGTGTGCGGAATTGTCCTAGGCAATTGTTAACAAGACCCGTAGTCATCATTGCAGTTTCATATGAGGGAGAGGCAAGCTAACATACTTTCTCTTCTTGGATCATATGCACTTATGATTGGAACTCTAGCAAGCATCCGCAACTACTAAAGATCATTAAGGTAAAACCCAACCATAGCATTAAAGCATCAAGTCCCCTTTATCCCTGATGAGGACATCCATACCATTGTTACACCCACAGCCCCTGCTGCTATACATACTGGACCAATTACTAGAGCTCGCGCACGCCAATTAAATTACCAGGTACTTTCGTTTCTTGGTAATGATTCTAATGTTCATGAGAATATGATGCTGCCTAAATTGGATGCATTTGTTTTGCTTACAAATGAAGGGCCTAGCTTTGAGAAGGATGAACATTGGAGCAAGAACAAGCATGGAGATGATGGCATGCGCATGGGGGACAAGAACGGAGTTACAAGTGATGATTTCAGGACATTGAAGCCACCATAATGCGTGCATGAAGCCTTGGACGAAATATACAAGATGCTACCTCATAACTTTCGTCCAGAGGCTATTCTAGGTGCTGCGTCACCTTATTATTGGGCCAGGCCCATGTAATTTCGAAATACTTGAGTATAGGCTATTTTTAGAGTCCGTATGTGTGGGGAAACAAGAGATAGGGTTGGTTTCGGACCCCTTCCCCAAGGGCCACGAAATTCCCCCCTCTTCCTCCATATATACAACCCTTAGGGCGTAGTTTAGACTTTGGGTTTTGTTTAGATTAAAAGTTCGCCATAGCTGCAACTTCGCGTACTTCGTTTGTGTTCAACGACCAGACAAAGGCGTCACAGAACCCCACCTTGATCAATAAAGCTTTCATCTTATATTCGCAATATCCAGATTGCAATCTCAGTTTCTTGCTTGTTCTTCGTTTGCTCGCAGGAAACAGACCCTCGTGGTCAGGTTGATCGTGCTCCGGCGTGGTCGATAACCTCTCGGAGTTGGTTTAGCGATTGCTAAGGCGCGACGTCATCGCACGTTCGTAGTCGGATCGTCAAAGTCGACTTCTACCAAAGCGATATCCATCATCTCATCGAAAGACGGGACACCTTTGCCTCTATCAATCCCATATGCAACAACCCCTTACTCGGGTTTATGCTTCTATCACTCAAGCAACCCACTATAAGCGAATCATGAACGTATTGCAACACCCTACAGCGGGAAGCCCTCACGTTTGTGCGACTCGGAGGGCACAATAGGACAGCACCAAAATAAAACATACAACTCATACCAATCTAGATCATCAATCAACCCAAAGACAAAGGATATCTACTGAAAACAGCATAGGATGGCAACACATCATTGGATCATAATATGTGGCATAAAGCACCATGTTCAAGTAGGGATTACAGCGGGGTGCGGGAGAGTGGACCGCGTAAAAGAGATGAGGATGGTGATGATGATGGTGATGTTGATGAAGACGATCACTGCGGCGATGATTCCCCTCCCGATGGCACTCCGGCGCCAACGAGAGAGAGGAGAGGTTCCCCCCCCCTTGTGTTTCCTCCTCCATGGCCTCCCCCCGGATGGGGAGAGGTTCTCCCTCTAGATCTTGGCCTTCATGGCGATGATGGCCCCTCCGGGATCCTCCTCCATGGCCTCCGGTGATGATGGCCCCCTCTGGCAGGGTGCCAGAGAGGGCCTAGATTGATTTCTCATGGCTACAGAGGCTTGCGGCGGCGGAACTTCCGATCTAGGTTATTTTTTGGAGGTTTGGACATTTATAAGAGAGGTTGGCGTCGTTTAGACTTTGGGTTTTGTCTAGATTAAAAGTTCGCCATAGCTGCAACTTCGCGTACTTCGTTTGTGTTCAACGACCAGACAAAGGCGTCACAGAACCCCAGCTTGATCAATAAAGCTTTCATCTTATATTCGCAATATCCAGATTGCAATCTCAGTTTCTTGCTTGTTCTTCGTTTGCTCGCAGGAAACAGACCCTCGTGGTCAGGTTGATCGTGCTCCGGCGTGGTCAATAACCTCTCGGAGTTGGTTTAGCGATTGCTAAGGCGCGACGTCATCGCACGTTCGTAGTCGGATCGTCAAAGTCGACTTCCACCAAAGCGATATCCATCATCTCATCGAAAGACGGGACACCTTTGCCTCTATCAAGTGGTATCAGATTTCCAGGTTGCTCGGTGAGATTTTACAGTTTTTCGTAGTTTAGATCGAGTCTGTTCTTCATACCTACAGTCCACGAAAAAGCCACAAAAAAATTAGGGTTAGTTCATCATATCCGAACCAATCTGAGCCTTTGCATAATCTTTTTAGGGTTTTTGCTTTGTTGAATTTGCGGTTGCATCGTCGTGTCAAGTTACTGGTCTTAGAGTCTAGTCTTTTAGAGTTTTGAGTTCTGGTCATAAGTTCTCACGCCGCCGCCGCACCATCATCATCGCCTTGCCATCTACCACCATTGCTTATCCGCCACCGCTTTGAATCCGTATCCATATACCACCTCCGTATCCATATACCACCACCGATCCGTATCCATATACCACCACCGCTACCATATACCACCACCGCTGCCATATCCTACCACCATATATCCACAACCAATCCGAGTTCTTTTCATATTCGGTTTGTTTTAGAGATCCATCTATTTTCCGTTTCGTGTTTCCTTGCCTGAGTAGATCTCGGGAAAAAAAAAGAGTCTGGAGACCCCCGGGCAGTTTTTAGGCCAAAATTTCGGCGACCAAAAATATTTTCTCCCTATCCTATTTTTAGGTCCCGGGGAGTGTTTTGAGACACTCGCCATCATAGTGATTTTTTGTCGCACTTTTTCGTCGTCGCTGCCCTGATTTATGAAGAAAAAAATAGTCAAAAAATTTTGTGCCTATCCTATCAGTTTGACCTGGGAAGAGTTTTGAGACACTCGCCATTATAGTGATTTTTCGCAAAAAAAAAAGAGCGCAAAAGAAAAAGAGCGCGGAAAAAAAAGAGCAAAAAAAAATTCCAGAGTGTGCTTTTCCCTTGTTTACGTGCAGCGCCGTGATTTTGTTAGTGTTATAGGCTCGCGTCTCTAGCACGGTCTAGCCTAGGACCAGCACAGTACCGTCGTTGAGCGTTTATTCAACTTTGCATCTCTGAATTGATTATTGCTGACCATTTTTGCTACCATATTATAAGCCTTCCCAGCTCCACATACATCTACATCGTGCGTTTGACTCTCCCTGGTAATCGCTCTATCCAAGCTTTAAGAGTTTTGACTACAACGGTTGCCGATCACCACCTGTTGCTGGGTAAGAACTGGTAAGAATTTGAGATTCGCTTGAAGGATTTGTGACACACCACCATCACCACCACTTCCTAGTAGTTTGTAGGATCATATTCTTTATTGTTTCTATTGCTGCTAACCATGGCAGGATCACAAGCCGATGAGACTGATTGGGAGAACATGACGAACAAGGAGTTGCATGATAAATTTCAGCAAATGATGAGTGGCCAGGTGGGAGATGTGCTAAACAGATTTGAAGAGGCTATGGAGAAGATAGATGCCGTGGAGAAGTCGTTCGAGACAAAGCTGGATAACAAGTTTACTGAATTACTCAAGCGTCTTCCCCAACCACCACCGGCTTCATATGTCGCACCTCTACAACAACAACAACCACATCTCCAACGCCGTCTTCCAAATCAAGTGGGACGAGCACAACACGTTCCAATTGAGACTGGTCAAAATTCGGGTGCCGCTGCACCTACTGTTGATGCTTCTTTGGCTCCTGCTACTGCGGCGGCTGAGGAGGATGACGATTATGCGGGCGATTATGAGGATGAGGTTGATCAAAATCAGAACTACGTGCAGCCACCAGCACCACCACCAGCAGGTCGACCTCAGGTATATATTCGCAACGGTAGGCCGGCACCACCACCTCAGGTACGAGATCATGACCATCTCCCTAAACTGAAATTGAATATTCCACCATTTGAGGGTAGATATGTTCCTGATATATATCTTACTTGGGAGTTAGAAACTGAACAACGATTTACATGTTTACAATATCCTGAGGAGAGACGTGTTCCTGCTGCTGTTTGTGCTTTCACTAGCTTTGCATGTGTTTGGTGGTCTGAACATTGTAGATTATATCCTGTTCTAGCTACTTGGGCTGCTTTGAAAACTGCTATGCATACTCGTTGGGTTCCACCATATTATCAACGTGAATTACTTCAAAAATTGCACCGCTTAAGACAAGGGAAAAACTCTGTAGAAGAATATTATCAGGAATTACAAACTGGCATGATTCGATGTGGTATTGTTGAGGAGAATGAAGCTATGCTTGCACGTTTTATGGGTGGATTAAATAAAGAGATTCAGACCATTCTAGAGTATAAGGATTATAATAATATCACTCGTTTATTCCATCTTGCTTGTAAAGCTGAACGTGAAGTGCAGGATCGACAGGCATTGGCGCGAACAAACTTTTCTGCAGGTCGACCTTCATCATGGACACCACGTGCATCCTCTACTTCCACTTCACCATCACCTCCATCAGGTGCCACCTCCAGCCGTGATACAAGAAAGCAGGCACAACCACCACTCTCTGCCAAGAGCACACCTGCCGGGCCTGCGCAGAGCTCTTGTTCTTCCATGGCGTCAACAGGGCACACAAGTGATATTATTTGTCGTCGTTGTAAGGGAAGAGGACATTATGCGAGAGAATGCAAATCTCAGCGTGTGATGATTGCTACTGAGGATGGTGGGTATGAGTCCGCTAGTGACTATGATGAGGAGACTTTGGCTCTTATTACACGTGAAGAACATGGTGGAGATGATTCTGAAAATGAGACGCAATACATGGCTCCTGAAGACGCTGACAGGTATGAATGTTTAGTTGCTCAACGTGTTTTGAGTGTGCAGGTCACACAAGCAGAGCAAAATCAGAGGCATAATTTGTTCCATACAAAGGGAGTTCTGAAGGAACGTTCTGTTCGCGTCATCATGGATGGAGGGAGCTGTAACAACTTGGCTAGCATGGAGATGGTGGAGAAACTATCTCTCACCACAAGACCACATCCACATCCTTACTACATCCAATGGTTCAACAACAGTGGCAAGGTTAAGGTAACACGTACTGTTCGTGTGCATTTTAGTATCTCTACATATGCTGATTATGTTGATTGTGATGTGGTACCCATGCAAGCATGTTCCTTATTACTTGGTAGACCATGGCAATTTGATAAAAATTCTGTACACCATGGTAGAAACAATCAGTATACTCTTGTTCATAACGATAAAAATATTACTTTGCTTCCTATGACTCCTGATTCCATTTTCAAAGATGACATTAATAGAGCTAATAAAGCAAAACAGGAGAAAAATAAGAGTGAAAATCAGATTGTGGCAAAAGAATTTCAGCAACAAATGAAACCTAATAATAAACCATCTAGTGTTGTTTCTGAAATTAAATTGAAAAGTGCATGTTTACTTGCCACAAAATCTGATATTGATGAGCTAGATTTCAACAAATCTGTTTGATATGCTTTTGTGTGCAAAGAGGCATTATTTTCATTCGAGGACGTGCCTTCCTCTTTGCCCCCTGCTGTCACTAACATTTTGCAGGACTTCGCTGACGTCTTCCCACAAGACGTGCCACCGGGATTACCACCTATTCGAGGGATTGAGCATCAAATTGATTTAATTCCCGGTGCATCGCTACCCAACCGTGCACCATACCGTACCAATCCAGAGGAGACGAAGGAGATTATGCGTCAAGTACAGGAGCTGCTCGACAAAGGTTATATACGCGAATCTCTTAGTCCTTGTGCTGTTCCTATTATACTAGTGCCTAAAAAGGATGGTACGTCACGTATGTGTGTTGATTGTAGAGGCATTAATAATATTACTATTCGTTATCGTCATCCTATTCCTAGGCTAGAGGATATGCTTGATGAATTGAGTGGCTCTACACTATTCTCCAAAGTTGATTTGCGTAGTGGATACCATCAAATTCGTATGAAATTGGGAGATGAATGGAAAACTGCATTTAAAACTAAGTTTGGTTTATATGAGTGGTTAGTCATGCCTTTTGGGTTAACTAATGCACCTAGTACTTTCATGAGACTAATGAACGAAGTTTTACGTGCTTTCATTGGACGATTTGTGGTAGTCTATTTTGATGATATACTGATTTATAGCAAATCTTTGGAAGAACATTTGGAACATTTACGTGCTATTTTTATTGCTCTACGTGATGCACGTTTCTTTGGTAACCTTGGGAAGTGCACCTTTTGCACCGACCGAGTATCTTTTCTTGGCTATGTTGTTACTCCACACGGAATTGAAGTTGATAAAGCCAAGATTGAAGCTATTGAGAGTTGGCCGCAGCCCAAAACGGTCACACAAGTGCGGAGTTTTCTTGGACTCGCTGGTTTCTATAGGCGTTTTGTGAGAGATTTTAGCATCATTGCTGCACCTCTCAATGCGCTAACAAAGAAGGATGTGCCTTTTGTTTGGGGTACCGCACAGGAAGAAGCCTTCACGGTATTGAAAGATAAGTTGACACATGCTCCTTTACTCCAACTTCCTGATTTTAATAAGACTTTTGAGCTTGAATGTGATGCTAGTGGAATTGGATTAGGAGGTGCGTTATTACAAGATGGTAAACCTGTTGCATACTTTTCTGAAAAATTGAGTGGGCCTAGTCTGAATTATTCTACTTATGATAAAGAACTATATGCTCTTGTTCGGACTTTAGAAACATGGCAACATTATTTATGGCCCAAAGAATTTGTTATATACATTCTGATCATGAATCTTTGAAACATATTAAAAGTCAAGCTAAACTGAATCATAGACATGCTAAATGGGTTGAATTCATTGAAACTTTCCCTTATGTCATTAAACACAAGAAGGGTAAAGAAAATGTTATTGCTGATGCATTGTCTCGTCGCTATACTATGCTTTCACAACTTGACTTCAAAATATTTGGTTTGGAGACCATCAAAGATCAATATGTGCATGATGCTGATTTTATAGATGTTTTGCAGAATTGTAAAGAAGGAAGAACCTGGAACAAGTTTGTCGTTAATGATGGATTTGTGTTCCGTGCTAACAAGCTATGCATTCCAGCTAGCTCTCTTCGTCTTTTGTGGTTGCAGGAGGCGCATGGAGGATGATTAATGGGACACTTTGGCGTGAAGAAGACGGAGGACGTACTTGCTACACATTTCTTTTGGCCAAAGATGAGACGGGATGTTGAGCGTTTTGTTGCTCGCTGCACTACATGTCAAAAAGCTAAGTCACGACTCAATCCTCATGGTTTAGATATGCCTTTGCCTGTACCTAGTGTTCCTTGGGAGGATATATCTATGGACTTTGTTTTAGGTTTACCTCAAACAAAGAAGGGGAGGGATAGCATATTTGTTGTCGTGGATAGATTCTCAAAAATGGCACACTTTATACCATGTCATAAAAGCGATGATGCTGTTAATGTTGCTGATTTGTTCTTCCGTGAAATTATTCGTTTGCATGGTGTGCCAAATACTATTGTTTCAGATCGTGATACTAAATTTCTTAGCCACTTTTGGAGATGTTTATGGGCTAAGTTGGGGACTAAACTGCTTTTTAGTACTACTTGTCACCCCCAAACCGATGGTCAAACTGAAGTAGTCAATAGAACATTGTGTACTATGCTTAGGGCTGTTTTGAAGAATAATAAGAAAATGTGGGAAGAATGCTTGCCTCATATTGAGTTTGCTTATAATCGTTCATTGCATTCTACTACTAAGATGTGCCCTTTTGAAATTGTGTATGGTTTCCTACTATGCTTAGGGCTGTTTTGAAATTGCCTTATATTCGCAATATCCAGATTGCAATCTTAGTTTCTTGCTTGTTCTTCGTTTGCCTGCAGGAAACACACCTTCGTGGTCAGGTTGATCGTGCTCCGGCGTGGTCAATAACCTCTCGGAGTTGGTTTAGCGATTGCTAAGGCGCGACGTCCTCGCACGTTCGTAGTCGGATCGTCAAAGTCGACTTCCTCAAAAACGATAGCCACCATCTCATCGAAAGACGGGACACCTTTGCCTCTATCATATGAAGAAAGAGATAGAGAGAAAATGGAAAAAAGTACTAATATAATAGCCAACCTTATAGCCCACATTATTGTATGAGTGCATATAGATGATGGCCATAGATGACATGGAGGTTCCTCATAGCCATCAGCTGGCTATATTATTAACCATGCTCTTAGGCACTCCAATAGTACGTCCACTACACATTCACGCATTTCACATATTTCTACATCTATGGGAACCTACGAAAGGGTTAACGTAAATTGCCTCTCTCTCTCCCCCCTGATTTTCATGGTGGTGGGCCCCTCCCTCCCCCCAATCTACAATCAACAGCTCACACGTTTCACATTACGTTAATTGCGTAACTGGGATTACGTAGGTGTAGCATTACTCGTCCTAAAAAACCAACTAAGCCAACCTCCCGGCATATCACGCAGGAAAAGACCCGACCGCGCCGTTTTAGTCGGGATTACTAGTAGTAGTATAGATGGATCGCGCGAAGCGCCAAGTTTTTTTTTGAGGGGGCGAAGCACCAAGTTTAAAAAGGAAAAAGGCGGTACACTCACAGCACGCCTGTCGCAGTCGCATTACACCCCACACACGGTCGGTCCTGCACAGGACTCACACAAATGGAACGCGCTTCGGCTTGCCTCTTCACTGACATGCGGGACTGCACTTGGAGAAATCGACCATGCGCCAAACTCCCCCCGCCCATCATGCGAAACCGCCCCCCCCCCCCAAAAAAATTACCCCCAAACCCCAAATTCAACCGCCCTTCAGCCAACTAGCCAATAATATTCCCCAAACCCCCCTCCCCCCGGCCCCCTCCACTCTATTCGCTCCGCCAAAGCCGCCCTCCCCGCCGCGCCGATACGTCGGTGCCGCGGTTCATCGAGGGGACGCACGGCGATCCTCTCGCTCCCACAGTACGCTCTCGTAGACTGTCGTCCTCTAGCCGCGTCGCCACCGCTGGCGACGTTCTTGTGGAGACGCACGGTGGTCAGCGCCGCCACCGCTGGCGATGTTCGTGTGGAGACGCACGGTGGTCAGCTTCTCCCATGATACGCGCATTCTAGACTGAGGCCCCATGCATGTCGGTGTGGCGCTGAATGTTAGCTGATAGACATTGTTAGTCTCACTATTTGTTGAAGTAGTTTACAGTCAATATGCTCTACGTAAGAAGCTTCCTTGCCCTGTTCTGCACTCAATCTGCTTAGCTGAGATGGCATGCCAAGCCCGATTAGTTGCTAAAATATCCTTCCATATATTTATTGTGACATAGATTGCCATGGTCTAGTAGCCAATCTGTTAGGTGAAATAGCTCTACACCATTTTATACTCGATCTTTGTTGCTGAGATGGCCTTCGATGGCTGTGTGCTCGGCCTCATTGACTGCTAAAACAGCCCGCCATAATTTAGCACTCAAATCTGTTTGCTGAATTAGCTTTACATATATTTCGTTACTTAGATCTGCTTGTCCAAATACCTTGCCATAGCTTTAGACATCGACCTAGATATTTTTTCTGGACTTCGTAAAAAAGCATATATGTTTCTCCTGTAATATCTAGTAGAAGAACTAATTTGTATGTCTAACAGATGGACAGGACTTGGATAACTTCTGCTCAAAGATTCTCCGCTGCATATGTCGAGGGGGTTGAAAACTTCATGAACTTTATCAGAGCTGAGTACGGTGGTCCGAAGTCAGATGTGCTCTGCCCGTGTAGCAGTTGTATGAATTCAGTTACAAGACCCCAATCAACTGTGCAAAATCATCTACACTTGTATGGGATGTCGGTCACATATACTAGGTGGGTTCATCATGGTGAAGCTGTGAACGTCAATGTTACTGACTATGTGGAAGCAGCAGATCACCATCTTGATCTGCCTGATGCTCAAGTGGAAGAGGAGGAGGAGGTGGTGGTGGCGGAGCCAGTGAGTTTGACCATTATTGAAACAATGCTATGAAATGCTCGTGCATTTCGTGAACTTTCACCTGCAGAAGAAAAACGATGGGCCCGCATGTTGGAACAATGCAACGTGGCTGTCACCCCAGGAAATAAGCTACCAGTATTTTCAGCTATGGTCACCTTTCTTCAGGTGAAGACATCTGAGCGGATGACCAACAAATCATTCGATGCGATGTTGGCTGCTTTCCGCAAATCTTTCCCAGATGCATCTGAGCTGCCACACACCTACAGTAAAATGAAGAATTTCCTTCATGCAGTTGGAATTGGATATGATATGATCCATGTTTGTAAGAATATTGTGTTCTGTTCCAGAAGGATTATGCCAACTTAAGTGAATGCCCAAAATGCAAATCATCAAGATGGAAAGATGGCGATGCTGTGAAGAGGATTCCTCATAATGTTCAGACATTTTCCGATTATACCAAGATTGCAGAGGTTGTTTCATGATGCTGAAATAAGAGAGGATGTACTGTGGCATTCTAGGAACCAGGAGTACAGAGATCAGAATGTAATGAGCCATCCATCTCATGGTAGTGACTGGAAAAGCTTCAATCAAAAACACAAAAAGTTTGCTGCTGACCCGAGAAACATTAGACTTGGCTTAGCTTCAGATGGATTTAACCCATTTGGCCACCAGAGCGCCACATATAGCATGTGGCCAGTGCTTGTTATCCCTTACAACATGCCTCCAAATGTCTTCACCAAAGAATGAAACTACATGATGGCCTTGCTCATCCCAGGTCCAAAAAGTCCTGGAAAGGATTTTGATTTATTCATGGAGCCTCTTGTGGAGGAACTTCAACATCTATGGAGGGGTGTTCTCACTTGAGATCTATATAGCAGCCCACCAGCTGATTTCTTTCTACGTGTTGTTATAATTTGGTGCATCCATGATTATCCGGCTTTGGGCACTATGTCAGGGCGAATGACACATGGTTACAATGCATGTGTTCGCTGTGACACGAATCCGTTGTCATACACAATACTTAGCAAGATATGTTACATTGGACACCGATGTTTCCTTGCCAAGGACAAGCTGCGTCCTACAAAATACTGAAGATATGTGTTCAATGCAAAGCATGAAAACCGTGATGCGCCAAAGAGGCTCACCGCCGATGAGTTGCAAGTGGAATTAGAGAAGGTCAGGCATATTACACCAGGAAACCATCCTGATAATGGTAGCGGGAAAAGGAAGCGTGGCAGGGCAGAAGAGAGATTATTGTTTACCCGCAGGTCCACTTTGTGGGACTTGGAGTATTGCAAAGTTTTGGATCTGCGGCATAATCTTGATGTGATGCACATCGAGAAAAAAAATATGTGACAGCATTATTGGCACACTTCTTAATATTGAAGGCAAGACGAAAGATACCTTAAAATCTAGGATTGATTTGACACACCTGGGTATCAGACAGGATTTGCAGGTGCAAGATGAAGGCAAACGACAGGATATGGCACCAGTTGTGTACGTCTTGGACAAGGTAAAAAGAAAAGAATTCTGCAAGGTCCTGTCAAGTGTGAGATTCCCACAAGGATTTGCTTCCAACCCTGAAAGGAGAGTCAGTGCAGATGGAAACAAAGTACAAGGGTTGAAAACTCATGACTGCCACGTCCTACTCCAAAGGGTTTTACCTGTTATCCTTAGAGGATTGGGCCGCCCTCACTTATACAGAGCAGTTGCAGAGTTGGGACAATTCTTCACGGAACTCTGCAGTAGAAATATCAGGATAGATGCTTTAGAGCGTCTTAGAGACAAGATACCAACTATCCTATGCGACCTTGAGAAGATATATCCTCCAGCCTTCTTTGATGTGATGGTGCATTTGGTTGTTCATCTACCTGATGAGGCACTACTTAGAGGTCCAGTACAGTATGGCTGGATGCACCCTATTGAAAGGCGGCTAGGCACTTTCAAGGGTTATGTTTGGAACAGAGCTAGACCCGAGGGTTCCATTGCAGAGGCCTACATTGCTACAGAAGCGTTGACATTCTGCTCAAAATACATTGAAACAGCTGATCAACTTAGCAAAGAGGTGGGTGAAGACAATCTCGGGCTCAATGTTTTCGATTGTTCTGTTCGAGTTATAGGGAAGAGTCGACAAGACGACAAACTTAAAGATTTGGACAAATGGTTTGGTATTTATTGAATAACTGCCCTGAGATACTACCTTCTATCAAGTAAGTGCTAAGTACTGCAGCTTATACATCGTAGTCTACTAAACTTGTAGCACATTATTATATATTTAGATGTTTGACGCGATCACTATGTTGTGCAGCATCTACAAAAAGGAGTTACTGCCGCAGAATCCAAGAAACATTGACAAACTGGTTATGGCAGGATTTGCGAAATGGTTCAAGAGCCATCTAAGCTTTTGAATTGCACTGTCAGTTTTTTTAATATATTGACTACATAAGATGATCAGCTTGTCTATTTTCTAACATAGGTTAAGAAGATGCGGGAGGATGGGCAGGCAGTTGATGATGCCCTTTATGCACTAGCAATGGGTCCTGATACTCGGGTAAGACATTATGAATCTTGCGTTGTTGGAGATGTGCACTACAACACCCTTGCACGCGAGGAAGGCAGGAAGACACAAAATAGTGCCATCATGAGCATGGATAAGTATGGCGAAGTGACAACTGAAATGTATGCTAACATAACAGACATTGTTCAGTTGCAGTATATCTCCAGTTTCGAGGTTCATCGGTGTGTGGCTCTGTTGTGGTGTCGTTGGTATAACCTGTTTTCCAGGATCGCAAAACCCAGAGCTGATGATTATTTCAAATCCATCAATGTCAAGGCGGCGTACCAGACCAGTGGGCCATTTATTTTGGCAAATCAAGCAACACAGATATTTTTCTTGGAAGACACATTTGCACATAGCGATGACTGGAGAGTATTGCAAAGGTTTGAGCAGAGGAATTCGTTTAATGAAGTTGCACAACAAGATGATGCTTACACTGCTCCTGATGTACAAGATTCCACAGATGTTCCTAATATCTTTGAGAACCATCACGTCAATGACGCTGGCAAAAAGATTGCCTAACGGGCTGTGGACATACAAGAGTTGATCAAGAAGAAGCCAACGTTCGAGGACATTGAGGATGAAGAAGAAGATGACACTGTGGGGAATTACGATTCAGACTGATACACATGGCAAAGATGTTGATGCTGATGCTGCTGCTGCAGATGATGATTAGATTGCTTTTGTCGTATTTGCCTGTCAGAAGACGTTTTTTTATCTACTATGTGAAATTGTGTTTGCTATGACAACCGAAACCTGATGAACTTGTTGCTTAGTATTTTGCTGTGAGAACATCACTTATTATGTATGTTGATTTGTGTTTGGTGATTGTATGACTAAAACATGATGACATTGTTGTTGAGTTGTACTCATATTTGCCTATGAAACTTAAATTTGATGGCATAGTTTGTTGTTGGACTGCAATTTGCTCGACGTCTTCGAATGGGAACAAAGCTGACCCGACAGGGCCTCTGCTAATTTATTTATTTCTTAGCAAAAGGGTCTTTGCTATTTATTTATTTATGAGCAAAAGGGGATACCCCCCCCGATTTCCGTTAATAGAAATCATTAGATGTTCACAACACTATGCCCAACCTGCTAAACAGGTTTCATTCATTACTAGTTTCAGCAAAGTGCTCATGTCATAGCCACTGAATACATCACGAGTGCTACATACACTTCAAATAAAGAGACAATCATCCTACAGAGCACATCGATTTTGCCCATTGTCTTCACAAGCTCTTTCATCTCCTCATTATTGTCAAGGTCGTTCAGCAGTTGTTGCTTGGCCATGATCAGAGGAACTGCATCTTTAACCTTCTGTTCTGCATCTTCCTCTTCTGTTGTTCCTTCAGTTACTTTTCCAACACCCCAACCTGTTGGTATTGGGATTCCTCGGCTAACCAAATAATCAGCGTAGTTGCATTCCCCCACATCAGCAACTTCCCGGAAATACAAATCACTTGAATCTTCCCTTTTCTGCACGAATCAAATTGGAAGATCATCAACCAAACTATTAAAGAATCAACAACTGAAAGCAGCGGAACAACACTTAAACATATTATTACCCCAAGATTCGGGCATTTGTAGAAGACTCGGCCAGAGTTGAGGATTGTGGCTGAGACGCAACGGATGACTCTCCGTGATTTGCAGCAGTGGCACCACACCAACGACGGCGGGTTGCGATGAGCATGTTGGAGAACGTAGTATTTCAAAAAAATTCCTACGATCACGCAAGATCTATCTAGGAGAAGCATAGCAACGAGCGGGGAGATTGTGTCCACGTACCCTCGTAGACCGAAAGCGGAAGGGTTTAGTAACGCGGTTGATGTAGTCGAACGTCTTCACGATCCAACTGATCCAAGCACCGAACATACGGCACCTCCCTGTTCAGCGTTCAACTCGATGACGTCCATCGAGCTCTTAATCTAGTTGAGGCCGAGGGAGAGTTCTGTCAGCACGACGGCGTGGCAACGGTGATGATGAAGTTACCCGCGCAGGCCTTCGCCTAAGCACTACAACGATACGACCGAGGTGTGTAACTATGGAGGGGGCACCGCACACGGCTAGGAACAATTGATGTGCGTTCTAGGGGTGCCCTCCCCACGTATATAAAGAAGGGAGAGGGAGGGAGGCAGCCTAGGGCGCGCCCAAGTAGGAGGAATCCTACTTGGGCCCCTAGTCCAATTCGCCCCCCACCATATTTGGACAAGGGGGAAAGGAAGGAGGGGGGAGGGGAAGGAAGTAGGAGTCCTACTTCATACTTCCCTTTTCCTCCTCTCCTTTCCCTTTCTCCCCACGTGGCTGGCCCTATCGCGCACTAGACCCTTGTGGGCTCGTGTGTTCCAGTTGGCCCGTTAAGCCCATATCTTTGCCGGGGGTAGCCCGGAACCACTTCCGGTGACCCGGTATCACTCGGAACACTTCCGGTGTCCAAATACCATCGTCCTATATATGAATCTTTACCTCTCAACCATTTCGAGACTCCTCGTCATGTCGATGATCTCATCCGGGACTCCAAACAAACTTCGGTCATCAAATCACATAACTCATAATACAAATCGTCATCGAACGTTAAGCGTGCGGACCCTACGGGTTCGAGAACTATGCACATGACCGAGACACATCTCCGGTCAATAACCAATAGCGGAACCTGGATGCTCATATTGGCTCCTACATATTCTATTAAGATCTTTATCGGTCAAACCGCATAACAACATACGTTGTTCCCTTTGTCATCGGTATGTTACTTGCCCAAGATTCGATCATCGGTATCCTCATACCTAGTTCAATCTCGTTACCGGCAAGTCTCTTTACTCGTTCCGTAATGCATCATCCCATAACTAACTCATTAGTCACATTGCTTGCAAGGCTTATACTGATGTGCATTACCGAGAGGGCCCAGAAATACCTCTTCGATACTCGGAGTGACAAATCCTAATCTTGATCTATTCCAACCCAACAAACACCATCGGAGACACCTGTAGAGCATCTTTATAATCACCCAGTTACGTTGTGATGTTTGATAGCACACAAGGTGTTCCTCCGATATTCGGGAGTTGCATAATCTCATAGTCAGAGGAACATGTATAAGTCATGAAGAAAGCAATAGCAATAAAACTAAACGGTCATAATGCTAAGCTAACGGATTGGTCTTGTCCATCACATCATTCTCTAATGATGTGATCCCGTTCATCAAATGATAACACATGTTTATGGTTAGGAAACTTAATCATCTTTGATTAACGAGCTAGTTAAGTAGAGGCATACTAGGGACACTTTGTTTTGTCTATGTATTCACACATGTATCAAGTTTTCGGTTAATACAATTCTAGCATGAATAATAAACTTTTATCAAGATATAAGGAAATATAAAAATAACAACTTTATTATTGCCTCTAGGGCATATTTCCTTCAGTCTCCCAATTGCACTAGAGTCAATAATCTAGTTCACATCGCCATGTGATTTAACACCAATAGTTCACATCGCTATGTGACCAACACGCAAAGGGTTTACTAGAGTCAGTAATCCAGTTCATGTCGTCATGTGATTAACACCCAAAGAGTACTAAGGTGTGATCATGTTTTGCTTGTGAGAGGGGTTTAGTCAATGCGTCTGCCACATTCAGATCTGTATGTATTTTGCAAATTGCTATGTCTACAATGCTCTGCACGGAGCTACTCTAGCTAAATGCTCCCACTTTCAATATGTATCCAGATCGAGACTCAGAGTCATCCAGATCGGCGTCAAAGCTTGCATCGATGTAACTCTTTACGACGAACTCTTTATCACCTCCATAACTGATAAATATTTCCTTAGTCTTCTAAGGATAATTTTGACCGCTGTCCAGTGATCTACTCCTAGATCACTATTGTACTCCCTTGCCAAACTCAGGGCAGGGTATACAATAGGTCTGGTACATAGCATGACATACTTTATAGAACCTATGGCTGAGGCATAGGGAATGACTTTCATTCTCTCTCTATCTTCTGCCGAGGTCGGGCTTTGAGTCTTACTCAACTTCACACCTTGCAACACAGGCAAGAACTCCTTCTTTGACTGTTCCATTTTGAACTACTTCAAAAACTTGTCAAGGTATGTACTCATTGAAAAAAACTTATCAAGCGTCTTGATCTATCTCTATAGATCTTGATGCTCAATATGTAATCAGCTTCACCGAGGTCTTTCTTTGAAAAACTCCTTTCAAAACCTCCTTTATGCTTTCCAAAAAAATTTACATCATTTCCAATCAACAATATGTCATTCACATATACTTATCAGAAAGGCTGTAGTGCTCCCACTCACTTTCTTGTAAATACAGGCTTCACAGCAAGTCTGTATAAAACTATATGCTTTGATCAACTCATCAAAGTGTATATTCCAACTCCGAGATGCTTGCACCAGTCCATAAATGGATCACTGGAGCTTTGCACACTTTGTTAGCACCTTTAGGATCGACAAAACCTTCTGGTTGCATCATATACAACTCTTCTTTAATGATGAGGACATGACTACCTTGGATATGACCAAAAATATTGCATACAAGCATATTTGTGAGGTGATTTCGAGTGCAAATTATTCAATAATCTATTTATATTATCCAGAACAAAAATACTTCACACACTTTTGTGTTTTGTCTAATTGCAGGTGTATGGGACATTTGTACAATCCACATATGAAGATAGGGGGAAAGGAGAAGTTTAGGTTCTGTTCAAAAAGCCCTCTCACGTCACTTTTGGGCCAAGAGAAGATAGAGTCCAAGTCTCTCACGTTCTGGATTCAGATTCGGACTGCACAGACATACCTGACTCAAAACGCCAATAACTTTTTCATACGGACTCCGAATTGGGTGATTCTTTTTTTGTTGGAAAGTAGATTTCGTTCTCTTTCCAACCCAATTGGATTCACCTTTAAATTCGTCCGGAGCGTTGAGATATGGACGAAACAATCTGACGGTGCAGCAGAATCCGAGTCAAACAACAAGTCCAAAGGTGTTGCATCACCTCCACTTGGGCCCATGAGCCTTGTACGACCTAGGGTTGGTTTTAGGCTGCCTTGGGACGTCCTTCCACCTCCTTGACCGCCACCCCTTGCTCCTATATAAGTAGATCCATCTAGTAGCTTTTTCCTTGGGTTTTGTTTAGATTAAAAGTTCGCCATAGCTGCAACTTTGCGTACTTCGTTTGTGTTCAACGACCAGACAAAGGCGTCACAGAACCCCACCTTCATTAATAAAGCTTTTCTCTTTTATTCGCAATATCTAGATTGCAATCTCAGCTTCTTGCTTGTTCTTCGTTTGCTCGCAGGAAATAGACCCTCGTGGTCAGGTTGATCGTGCTCCGGCGTGGTCAATAACCCCTCGGAAGTTGGTTTAGCGATTGCTAAGGCGCGACGTCTTCGCACGTTCGTAGTCGGATCGTCAAAGTCGACTCCCACAGAAAACGATTGCTATCTCATCGAAACATCGGGACACCTTTGCCTCTATCAAGTGGTATCAGAGCCAGGTTGCTCGGTGAGAATTTCCAGTTATCCCTGGATTAGATTTATTTTCTTACCTATTGTCCAAGAAAGCCACAAAAAAGTTAGATCTATTCATCCTTTTGTCCAAGCCAGTTTGAGCCTTTGCAATTTTCTTTTCATTGTTTGCATTATTGAATTATCGGTTGCATCGTCGTGTCGAGTTGCTGGTCTTAGGGTCTAGTTTGTTTAGAGTTTCGAGTTCTGTTCACATTAGTCACGTCGCCGCTGCATCGTTATCCCTTCCGCTGTCCACCACACCATCCATCAATTTCCACCACGTGCTACCCATAGTTCATTGTCACAATCATAGTTGAGGTTGTTCACATCTTCGCTTGATCCAATCTGCATCTTATCTAGTTTGTCTTAGAAAGAGGGAGAGAAAAAAAGACAGAGAAAAAAAAGAGAAAAAAAGAAAAAGAAGTCAGAGAAAAAAAGAGAGAAAGAAAAAGAAAAAAAGTGTGAGGAAAAAAAAGAGAAGAAAAAAACCAAAATTCGGATCTATCTTGACTCAATCTCGTAGTTGAATTCGGATTGGAATCTGTTTTGTGCATGTTCAGTAAAACAGGCATAACTTCCTCATACGAAGTCCGTTTTGGTCCGCGAGTACTCAAATGAAAGCTAGCGACGAGCCGCATCTAAATAGCTGCAGAGACTAGTTCAATATTTGACACCTCAAAATCGTCTTCTAAATAGGTCTTTTTGCCCTCCGAAGTTCGCGGACACAGCTTATTCCAGTTTTTGAAGCCAGTTTCAGAATTCTTTCACTCCTCATATCAACTCGGAATTGAGTGATTCTTTTTGCATTGGAAAGCTTGAGTTAGTAGCATTCTTTGACAAAAATTATCAGAAAATTGGCTCAAACTTTTCAAGAGGAAAGTTGGAGAGAGAGTTGTTGTATATCCTGCTTGGCAGTTGTTTTTCATCATTATCTTTACTGCCGTTGCGATCTTCACTTATATCTTGCTGTCCAGAGCTACTTAGTATCCTTCATTGATGCTAGTTGTGCTACGTCGTGACCTCATTAGTGTTCTAGGCTCGCGTCTCTAGTCCGGTCTAGCCTAGGACCAGCACAGTACCGTCGTTGAGCGTTTATTCAACATTGCATCTCTGAATTGATTATTGATAATATTTTGCTACCATACATAGCCAACCCAGCTCCACATATTTCTGCACCGTGTATACGTACGTTCCCCTGGCAATCGCTTTACACAACCTTCAGAGTTATTTGACACCGCTGGTTGCCTGTCACTACCTGCTGCTTGGTAAGAACTTGTAAGATATTGATATTTGCTTTACTGTGAGCACTTTACAACCACATCCTAGTAGTTCATAGGAACATTATTCTCGAATTTTGTTTCTTGTTTCTACTAATCATGACAGGTTCCGGAGATAGACGTTCTTGGACGACGGACACATCTTCACCATCACGAGAGTTGGGACAACACACACAAGCACATGGTCAGGTTATCTCTTTACCGTCATTTGAGGGTAGATTTAATCCTGCTATTTATCTAGCTTGGGAGCTTGAAGTAGAACAAGTTTTTAGTCACCATGACTTTTCTGAACTTGAGCGAGTACGAGCTGCCACTAGAGCATTTACTGGTTTTGCTTCTGTTTGGTGGAGTGTGCATTGTAAGAAAAACATTGATAACCAACCCACAACTTGGAAAGATTTGCAAGCTGTAATGAGACAACAATTTTTTCCTCCTTACTATCGTCGTGAATTGCTTCGCAAATTGGAACAATTAAAACAAGGCAATAACACTGTTCATGCTTACTACCAAGAGTTCAAATCTTATATGCATCATTGTGACATAGAAGAATCTGTGGATGATACAATGAATAGATTTTTTGGTGGTTTGAACCATGATATTCAGGCACGATTTCAGTATATTCCTCGTTGCATTACTGGTATGTATGTTCGTGCTTGTACCTTTGAGAGACAGTTACAGGAGGATGCATTGGGTGACTACAACAACTACTATTCTAGTTCATGCTCACCACCACCGCTTGGTTCCTCCACCGTTGCACCTACTAGAGCAGCCACACCTCAGATTGTGAGCGCAACATCATCTCAAGAGTATGGTACATTGCCATCATCCGTACCTACATCAGCTACATCTTTGCGACAAGGTAACTGTAAAGGTATTGATGATATAACTTCACATGAGAATGATGCATGCCTAGTTAACTTGAATACATCATGTGTTGAGTTACCTGTTGATTTGAGCGCATCACCTATTTTAGAGAATCATGTTACTGTCATGAATGCGTCATGTGATCAAACAACTGAAATACCAACAATTTGAGTGCACCCAATGAATTAACTGTTGATGCAAAAGAACCAATGTTTAATCATTTTGATATGACCTCTAATCTTGGTGATGATTCTGTGTCAAATGACTTATTGCATGTTTGCTTATTTAAGCATGTTGTAGCATGTAAATTTGATGCAAGTAAGGTTTATTCACCAATGTTGGGATGGTTTAATGATGAATATTGTCAATCTTTTCATATGAATAAGAGCTTCACTTATATGTGCAAACTGAGTTGCAATACTTTCATGCCTTCTACTTCTTGTGATAATATTTTGGCTTTATATTTTATTAACTATGAAAGTTACTCATGTATACATGTGTCATATGTGCAAAATCCACGGGAAGTAAAAATGGATGACATATACATATACAACATGTACACCTTGTCTCTTTTGTTAGCCACATTTCAGATTAAGCAACGCCGAGGACGGCTTTATTTTCAAGAAGGGGAGGATGATGAGGACATGACTACCTTGGATACGACCAAAAATATTGCATACATGCATATTTGTCAGGTGATTTCTAGTGCAAATTATTCAATAATCTATTTATATTATCCAGAACAAAAATACTTCACACACTTTTGTGTTTTGTCTAATTGCAGGTGTATGGGACATTTGTACAATCCACATATGAAGATAGGGGAAAAGGAGAAGTTTAGGTTCTGTTCAAAAAGTCCTCTCACGTCACTTTTGGGCCAAGAGAAGATAGAGTCCAAGTCTCTCACGTTCTGGATTCAGATTCGGACTGCACAGACATACCTGACTCAAAACGCCAACAACTTTTTCATACGGACTCCGAATTGGGTGATTCTTTTTTGTTGGAAAGTAGATTTCGTCCTCTTTCCAACCCAATTGGATTCACCTTTAAATTCGTCCGGAGCGTTGAGATATGGACGAAACAATCTGACGCTGCAGCAGAATCCGAGTCAAACAACAAGTCCAAAGGTGTTGCATCACCTCCACTTGGGCCCATGAGCCTTGTACGACCTAGGGTTGGTTTTAGGCTGCCTTGGGACGTCCTCCCACCTCCTTGGCCGCCACCCCTTGCTCCTATATAAGTAGATCCATCTAGTAGCTTTTTCCTTGGGTTTTGTTTAGATTAAAAGTTCGCCATAGCTGCAACTTCGCGTACTTCGTTTGTGTTCAACGACCAGACAAAGGCGTCACAGAACCCCACCTTCATTAATAAAGCTTTCCTCTTTTATTCGCAATATCTAGATTGCAATCTCAGTTTCTTGCTTGTTCTTCGTTTGCTCGCAGGAAATAGACCCTCGTGGTCAGGTTGATCGTGCTCCGGCGTGGTCAATAACCCCTCAGAAGTTGGTTTAGTGATTGCTAAGGCGCGACGTCTTCGCACGTTCGTAGTCGGATCGTCAAGGTCGACTCCCACAGAAAACGATTGTTATCTCATTGAAACATCGGGACACCTTTGCCTCTATCATTTAAGAAATCCATTAAGGAATGCTGGTTTGACATCCTTTTGCCAAATTTCATAAAATGCGGTAATTGCTAACATGATTCGGACAGACTTTTAAGCATCGATACAAGTGAGAAAATCTCATCGTAGTCAGCACCTTGAACTTGTCGAAAACATTTTTTCGACAATTCGAGCTTTGTAGATAGTAATACTACCATCATCGTTCGTCTTCCTCTTGAAAATCCATTTATTCTCAATGGCTCGCCGATCATCGGGCAAGTCAATCAAAGTGCATACTTTGTTCTCATACATGGATCCTATCTCAGATTTCATGGCCTTAAGCCATTCGCGGAATCTGGGCTCATCATCGCTTCCTCATAGTTCGTAGGTTCATCATGGTCTAGTAACATGATTTCTAGAACAGGATTACCGTACCACTCTGGTGTGGAACGTACTCTGGTTGACCTATGAGGTTCGGTAGTAACTTGATCTAAAGTTTCCTGAGCATCATCATTAACTTCCTCACTAATTGGTGTAGGCATCACTAGAACTAATTTCTGTGATGAACTTCTTTCCAATTCGGGAGAATGTACAATTACCTCATCAAGTTCTACTTTCCTCCCACTCACTTCTTTCGAGAGAAACTCCTTCTCTATAAAGGATCCATTCTTAGCAACAAATGTCTTGCCTTCGGATATGTGAAAGAAGGTGTACCCAACAGTTACTTTTGGGTATCCTATGAAGACGCACTTCTCTGATTTGGGTTCGAGCTTATCAGGTTGAAGCTTTTTCACATAAGCATCACAGCCCCAAACTTTAAGAAACGACAGCTTAGGCTTCTTGCCAAACCACAGTTCATACGGTGTCATCTCAACGGATTTAGATGGTGCCCTATTTAACGTGAATGCAGTTGTCTCTAATGCATAACCCCAAAACGATAGTGGTAATTCGGTAAGAGACATCATAGATCGCACCATATCTAATAAAGTACGGTTACGACGTTCGGACACACCATTATGTTGTGGTGTTCCGGATGGCGTGAGTTGTGAAACTATTCCACATTGTTTTAAATGAAGGCCAAACTCGTAACTCAAATATTCGCCTCCACGATCAGATCGTAGAAAGTTTATTTTCTTGTTACGATGATTCTCCACATCATTCTGAAATTATTTGAACTTTTCAAATGTTTCAGACTTTGTGTTTCATCAAGTAGATATACACATATCTGCTCAAATCATCTGTGAAGGTCAGAAAATAACGATACCTGTCGCGAACCTCAACACTCATCGGACCGCATACATCAGTATGTATTATTTCCAATAAGTCAGTTGCTCGCTCCATTGTTCTGGAGAATGGAGTTTTAGTCATCTTGCCCATGAGGCATGGTTCTCAAGCATCAAGTGATTCCAAAAGCCCATCAGCATGGAGTTTCTTCATGCGCTTTACACCAATATGACCTAAACGGCAGTGACACAAATAAGTTGCACCATCATTATTAACTTTGCATCTTTCGGCATCAATATTATGAATATGTGTATCACCACGATCGAGATTCAATAAACCATTTATATAGAGTGTATGACCATAGTAGGTTTTATTCATGTAAATAGAACAACAATTATTCTTTGACTTAAATGAATAACCATATTGCAATAAACATGATCCAATCATATTAATGCTAACGCAAACACCAAATAACATTTATTTTAGGTTCAACACTAATCCCGAAGGTAAAGGGAGTGTGCGATGGTGATCTTATCAACCTTGGAATCACTTCCAACAAACATCGTCACCTCGCCCGTAACTAGTCTCTGTTTATTTTGCAATTCCTGTTTCGAGTTACTACTCTTAGCAACTGAACCAGTATCAAATACCGAGGGGTTGCTATAAACACTAGTAAAGTACACATCAATAACATGTATATCAAATATACCTTTGTTCAATTTGCCATCCTTCTTATCCGCCAAGTATCTAGGGCAATTCCACTTCCAGTGACCATTTCCTTTGTAGTAGAAGAACTCAGTTTCAGGCTTAGGTCTAGCTTTGGGCTTCTTCATGGGAGTGGAAACTTGCTTGCCATTCTTCTTGAAGTTCCCTTTCTTTACATTACCCTTTTACTTGAAACTAGTGGTCTTGTCAACCATCAACACTTGATGCTTTTTCTTGATTTCTACCTTCGCCGATTTCAGCATCACGAAGAGCTTGGGAATTGTTTCCGTTATCCCTTGCATATTATAGTTCATCACGAAGTTCTAGTAACTCGGTGATAGTGACTAGAGAATTCTGTCAATCACTATCTTATCTGGAAGATTAACTTCCACTTTTGATTCAAGTGATTGTAGTACTCAGATATTCTGAGCACATGCTCACTAGCTGAGCTATTCTCCTCCATCTTGTAGGCAAAGTACTTTGTCAGAGGTCTCATACCTATTAACACGGGCATGAGTCTGAAATACCAATTTCAACTCTTGGAACATCTCATATGCTCCATGTCGTTCAAAACAGTTTTTAAGTCCCAGTTCTAAGCCGTAAAGCATGGTGCACTAAACTATCAAGTAGTCATCATACCGAGCTTGTCAAACGTTCATAACGTCTGCATCTGCTCATGCAATAGGTCTATCACCTAGCGGTGCATCAAGGACATAATTCTTCTGTGCAGCAATGAGGATAATCCTCAGATCACAGACCAAGTCCGCATCATTGCTACTATCATCTTTCAACTTATTTTTCTCTAGGAACATATCAAAAATAAACGGGGAGCTACATCGTGAGCTATTGATCTACAACATAGTTATGCAAATACTATCAGGACTAAGTTCATGATAAATTAAAGTTCAGTTAATCATATTACTTAAGAACTCCCACTTAGATAGACATCCCTCTAGTCATCTAAATGATCACGTGATCCATATCAACTAAACCATGTCCGATCATCATGTGAGATGGAGTAGTTTTCAATGGTGAACATCACTATGTTGATCATATCTACTATATGATTCACGTTCGACATTTCGGTCTCAGTGTTCCAAGGCCATATCTGCATATGCTAGGCTCGTCAAGTTTAACCCGAGTATTCTGCGTGTGCAAAACTGGCTTGCACCCGTTGTATGTGAACGTAGAGCTTATCACACCCGATCATCACATGGTGTCTCGGCACGACGAACTGTCGCAACGGTCCATACTCAGGGAGAACACTTATACCTTGAAATTTAGTGAGGGATCATCTTATAATGCTATCATCGTACTAAGCAAAATAAGATGCATAAAAGATAAACATCACATGCAATCAAAATATGTGACATGATATGGCCATCATCATCTTGTGCCTTTGATCTCCATCTCCAAAGTACTGTCATGATCTCCATCGTCACCGGCATGACACCATGATCTCCATGATCTTGATCTCTATCAACGTGTCGTCACATGGTTGTCTCGCCAACTATTGCTTTTGCAACTATTGCTATCACATAGCGATAAAGTAAAGCAATTATATGGCGCTTGCATCTTATGCAATAAAGAAACAACCATAAGGCTCCTGCCAATTGCTGATAACTTTAACAAAACATGATCATCTCATACAACAAATTATATCACATCATGTCTTGACCATATCACATCACAACATGCCCTGCACAAACAAGTTAGATGCCCTCTACTTTGTTGTTGCAAGTTTTACGTGGCTGCAATGGGCTTCTAGCAAGAACCGTTCTTACCTACGCATCAAAACCACAATGATTTTTGTCAAGTGTGCTGTTTTAACCTTCAACAAGGACCTGGCGTAGTCAAACTCGATTCAACTAAAGTTGGAGAAACTGACACCCGCTAGCCACCTGTGTGCGAAGCACGTCGGTAGAACCAGTCTCATGAACGTGGTCATGTAATGTCGGTCCGGGCCACTTCATCCAACAATACCGCCAAATCAAACTAAGACGTTGCTGGTAAGCAGTATGACTATTATCGCCCACAACTCTTTGTGTTCTACTCGTGCATATAACATCTACGCATAGACCTGGCTCGGATGCCACTGTTGGGGAACGTAGTATTTCAAAAAATATCCTACGATCACGCAAGATCTATCTAGGAGAAGCATAGCAACGAGCGGGGAGAGTGTGTCCACGTACCCTCGTAGACCGAAAGCGGAAGCGTTTAGTAACGCGGTTGATGTAGTCGAATGTATTCACAATCCAACCGATCCAAGCACCGAATGTACGGCACCTCCGTGTTCAGCACACGTTCAGCTCGATGACGTCCCTCGAGCTCTTAATCCAGTTGAGGCCGAGGGAGAGTTCCGTCAGCACGACGGCGTGGCAACGGTGATGATGAAGTTACCGGCGCAGGGCTTCGCCTAAGCACTATGACAATATGACCGAGGTGTGTAACTGTGGATGGGGGCACCGCACACGGCTAGGAACAATTGATATGTGTTCTAGGGGTGCCCTCCCCACGTATATAAAGGAGGGAGAGGGAGGGAGGCAGCCTAGGGCGTGCCCAAGTAGGAGGAATCCTACTTGGGCCCCTAGTCCAATTCCCCCCCCCCCCTACCATATTTGGACAAGGGGGAAAGGAAGGAGGGGGGAGGGGAACGAAGTAGGAGTCCTACTTCATACTTTCCTTTTCCTCCCCTCCTTTCCCTTTCTCCCCACGTGGCTGGCCCTATACGGGGCGCACCAGCCCCTTGTGGGCTCGTGTGTTCCCTTACTTGGCCCATTAAACCCATATCTTTGCCGGGGGTAGCCCGGAACCACTTCCGGTGACCCGGTATCACCCGGAACACTTCTGGTGTCAAAATACCATCGTCCTATATATGAATCTTTACCTCTCGACCATTTCGAGACTCCTCATCATGTCCGTGATCTCATCCGGGGACTCCGAACAAACTTCGGTCATCAAATCACATAACTCATAATACAAATTGTCATCAAACGTTAAGCGTGCGGACCCTACGGGTTCGAGAACTACGCAGACATGACCGAGACACATCTCCGGTCAATAACCAATAGCGGAACCTGGATGCTCATATTGGTTCCTACATATTCTACAAAGATCTTTATCGGTCAAACCGCATAACAACATACGTTGTTCCCTTTGTCATCGGTATGTTACTTGCCCGAGATTCGATCGTCGGTATCCTCATACCTAGTTCAATCTCGTTGCCGGCAAGTCTCTTTACTTGTTCCGTAATGCATCATCCCGTAACTAACTCATTAGTCACATTGCTTGCAAGGCTTATATTGATTTGCATTACCGAGAGGGCCCGGAGATACCTCTCCGATACTCGGAGTGACAAATCCTAATCTTGATCGATGCCAACCCAACAAACACCATCGGAGACACCTGTAGAGCATCTTTATAATCACCTAGTTACGTTGTGACATTTTATAGCACATAAGGTGTTCCTCCGGTATTCGGGAGTTGCATAATCTCATAGTCAGAGGAACATGTATAAGTCATGAAGAAAGCAATAGCAATAAAATTAAACGATCATAATGCTAAGCTAACGGATGGGTCTTGTCCATCACATCATTCTCTAATGATGTGATCCCCTTCATCAAATGACAACACATGTCTATGGTTAGGAAACTTAACCATCTTTGATTAACGAGCTAGTCAAGTAGAGGCATACTAGGGACACTTTGTTTCGTCTATGTATTCACACATGTATCAAGTTTCTGGTTAATACAATTCTAGCATGAATAATAAACATTTATCATGATATAAGGAAATATAAAATAACAACTTTATTATTGCCTCTAGGGCATATTTCCTTCAGAGTAACCGACTGCGGTGCGTGTGCCGGCGAGGGTGTGATGAGACCCACAGGCGATGGTACGGGTGGCGACTTGGCGCCTATCTGGTTGTTGCCTGCTGAAGAGCAGGAGGACGAGCAGCCAGCGAACATGGTTGCTGCGGCCAGAGCTTCTGATGCTAGGCAGAGTAAGTAGAGAAGAGGAGAAGCGAACGTTGGATATGTCAGTTTCATTACTTGCAGAGTAGCATTGCACCATATATAGTCATAGTCTAGGTTTGGATTCGAACCAGCTACAGGAGCACGTCTCTTTTTTTTTCTAAAACTCAGCAACGTCTCTTTACTGGTACACTAGCTTGTTCTGTGCGCCTTCTCATGTCTTTGATTTTCTTTCTTTTTTTGTGAGGAAGGAAGGAGGACAAAATTGAGAGTTCCTGGGACTCGAACCCAAGACCTCTCGGTTGAAAACCAAGGGTGCTAGTCACTTATGTGGCGAACGTTCCCTGGGAGGAGGACGACAGACAAACGCATTTTCCTGCAGTTTTAGTTGCTACACAAGATCGAATGGTCACAGTTTCGGGAATGTTATCAGGCGAACGAGCCCAGTTTTTATTTTCTTCCTATATATAAAAAAGTATGCTACTTGGTGTCGGCTTAGCCAACAAACGATTGTTGCAACCTTGACCGTTGGATTGACATTCAATGTCTGTCGTGTTTCTTCAGTCTCTTCTTCCTCCAGCCGCTAAAGCCAAACCAGCGCCGGCGGGACCGCCTCCTCCCGCCTCCCACGGCTGGCTGTGTTGCCGCGCACGCAGCGTGGCCACATCGCACCCTAAAACTCTGCGCATATTCCCCGGCTCATGTTCGTTCCCATCCAAGGCCTCACCATCGTCCTCCGCCTTGGTTCGCTCATCGTGGCGCCGCCCTCCGGTGTTGTCAACATGGTCAACAACCGAGAGGAATAAGGAGATGATTGTACATGGTGAGGATGACAGTAGGGACCCAGCAGCGCGCGTAGTTTTTTTTTTCTGACGGAGAAGGGTATCAACTGGGTTGTGCGGGAGCTGTGGCCCGTCTAGCCCAGGCTTTTATTTCATATGTTTATCACATGACGAGCCCAGTTTGTTTTTTTCCTTTCTGAAAATGGCTAACCCAGCTATTTTGTTTTTTGCAGAATAACCAACATAGGCCTACTTGCTTTTCTACGCCCTGCTGGGCCGGAAATCTTTCAAGACGAGGAGGCATGCATTCGGGCTTGCCCAAAAAATGGGCTATATAAATGGGCTGTAAAATGAAAAAATACAGCAAACATGCAATTAGTTCCAAAATACTTTTTTCTTTCAGATTTTTATATTTTAAATTTAATTGTTTTTGTGCGGGTAAAATTTCATTGGATTTAAATTAAGGTATGTTTAGTTTTAAAATTAATTTGAATCTGGCTAGAAATTTCGGGTTGTATGCTGTTTGGGACAGATTTGGAGCCTGACTTGTGGGTCTACTAGGTTGACGTGTACGAAAGGCTTTGTCAACTTAGTCCACAAACGATTCTAGCAGCAGTGACGGTTGGATGTTAATCCAACGGCCGTGCTGCTTCTTCAATATCTGATCTTCTTGCTCCAGCAACCCAAACCAACGCCGGTGGGACTGCCTGCTCCCGCCTCCCATGGCCAGCTGTGCTGCCACACAGGCCGCACCGCCCCACCCTACTCCATCACTAGCCATGTCATTCCTCTACTCACCCACACCTCCTGTTATTTTCCGGCGATGGCAGCCGAACCAGTAAACCCTCGTACTCCCCACCGCATGGGCAACCACTGCCGAGTTTTCCCAGGCTTCGTGTCGTTCCCTTCCTAGGCCTCGCCGTCGTCCACCGCCCTAGTGCTCTCGGCGCGGCGTGGTCAACATGGTCAACGAACAACATCCATCGGAAGTGGACTGTAGATGGAGAGGCTGACAGCTGGGTCCACGGCCGCACACAAGGAAATGCCTCCTTATTACGCGCAAAATAATGATTCCTCCACCTGACAGTTGGCACCCACCGGAAGGGCCTCTGTATTTCGTGAAAAAACGTCCCCTCCCCCACCAGCTATATCTTCGCACGCAAGGAAGTGCCTCCTTATTACGCACAAAAAAATGAATACTCCCCCTGCTAGCTGGGACCCACCATAGTGGGAGGCTGACTTGTGGGCCTACTAAGTTGACGCGGATGGAGGGCTTTGTCAACTTAGTCAATATGAACGATTGTAGCTCCAGTGTCCGTACGATGTCCATCCAACGGCCGTAGTGCTTCTTCAACCTCTGGTCTTCTTGCTCCAGCCGCCCAAACCAGCGCCGGTCATGCTGCCTGCTCCTGCCTCCTGTGGCCGGTTGTGCTGCCGCGGAGGCCACACCGCCCCTACTGCTCCCACCACCGGCCAGGCCATCCCTCTACTCACCCACACCCCCTGTTATTCTGCGGCGACGGCAGCCTCACACCATAGCCGAACCAGTGAACCCTCGTACTCCTCTCCGCGTGGGCATCCACTGCCGCGTCTTCCCCGGCTCCGCGTCGTCCCCTTCCTAGGCCTCGCCGTCATCCACCGCCTTGGTGCTCTCGGCGCGGCATGGTCAATGTGGTCAAGGAACGACTTCCATCAGAAGAGTACTATACGTGGAGAGGCTGACAGTTGGGTCCACGGCCGTAGCAAGGAAGTCCAACCTTATTACACGCAAAATAATGATTCCTCCACCTGACAGCAGGGACCCACCGGACGGGCCACCGTATTTTGCAAAAAAACGCTCCCCCCCGACTGCTGGGACCCACCAGCTACATCTTCGCACACAAGGAAGTGCCTCCTTATCCTCCTTGACAGTCGGGACCCACCTGGTCGAAGCATACGCATCGTTGTCATTCTGGTCGCGAACGTGTACGTACATACGATCGGTTTGTCTGCAGGCTGCAGCGATGAACCGTGGCCGAGTAAGGAAGGGCACGTGTCGTAGTAGAGGCGTGCGCGTAGCATGTCACGCAGTCCCGCGAATATTGTGTACACGTACGTACAACCAGGGTGCAAGAAAGTAAATACGGCCATGTACATACGTATGGGCGGGGTCTCGAATGCCTACTCGCGCATACGTACGGCCAAGGCTCGTGTACATGGAGAGGCAGCAACGGCGTCCTGTTCATCGGTAGCCAACCAGCTGGGTTGGAACGGAGAAATTGCATCGTTGTGTTCATCGGAAGGCAACGGAATGCGTCGTGTTCATCGGGAGCCAACCGGCTTGGACGGAACAGCCGAAACGAGGTCTGGCGTACCGTAGAATGGAGGAAACAGCCTTGTGTTCGACCGCCTATGGTCAAAATGGGTTCATGTTCACCGGGAGGGGTGTGGCATACCGCAAAACGGAGGAAACGGACTTCTCTTCGACCTCCTACGGTCGAAACGGGGTCCTGTTGATCGGGAGGGGTGTGGCGTACCGCAAAACGGACTTCTCTTTGACCTCCTACGGTCGAAACGGGGGTCCTGTTCATCGGGAGGGGTGTGGCGTACCGCAAAACGGGACTCCAAGGGCTACTGTTCATCCACAGTCTATTGCCTTGCTCCAGCCTCCACGGGCTACTGTTCATCCACCATCGACCTCCTCTAGCCTCCACCTGCGACTGTTCATCCACAGCGCCTCCCTCCTGCCTCCACCAGCTACTGTTCATCCAGCCTGCACTGCTCCTCCACCGGCTATTGTTCAACCAGCCCTCTCCACGGGGTCCTGTTCAACCACCCCTCCACGGGTTACTGTTCATCCAGCCCTCCACCGGCTGTTGTTCAACCAGCCCTCCACCGGCTGTTGTTCATCCAGCCCTCCACGGGGTCCTGTTCATCCACCCCAACTGGCTCGATCAGGGTCCTGTTCATCCAGCGGCAACGACCTCTACTATCACAGGGTCCTGTTCATCCAACCCCCACCAGGAACTGTTCATCCAACCCCCCAACAACGCTCACTGTTCATCAAGAGGCAGCAGGTTCGATCGGCTTCAGTTAGTAGCAGTGGCGAAGGAATCGCTCGATCGGGTTCAGTTAACAGCTAGGGATCGACCGATCGCTCAGGTTCAGTAACGCGTAGCCTACAGTGCAATCGCTCGGGTTCAGTAGGCGAACGCCTCACTCGGGTTCAGTTAGAGCCCAACGCCTCGCACCCACGCGCGTATGTGTACGAGAGAAACGCGCATCGCTCGGCCCCAACCACCCACCATAACCGGGAACTCCCCAATATTTTCCTCGCCCTCGCTTCTACCACGGTTTTTTCCGTCATGGACGGCGCAAAGAATGTCATGCCGCTGCGTCTCCGGCCCGCCCAGGACGAAAAGTCCATTTTCTGTCATGAATTTTTGTCATAGAAGTAGGAGCCCACCACATCTATGATGATACCGGGTTTTGTCACAATTATCGTCATAGAAGTGTCATAAGCATGACAGAAAAATTTCGTTTGGCCCAAAATGTCACGGATGTGTCTTTTTTTTGTAGTGTATTATTAGTGGTGCAGGGGTTTCCACAGATCCTAGTAAGATTTCTGCTATTGAAACATGGCCTACGCCGACCAATCTCAAAGAGTTCTGTGGGTTTTGGGCCTGGCCAGATACTACCGTAAGTTCATTCGTAACTATGGAATTATTTGTCGTTCCTTGACTGCCCTACTAAATAAGGGGGTGATTTTCTGTTGGTCACCACTCAAAGAAGAAGCTTTTCAGGCACTAAAACAAGCTCTAGTGTCTACTCCAGTGCTAGCTCTTTTCGAAATTCACTAAGATCTTTGTCATTGAGATAGATGCATGTGATGTGGGCATCGGTGCAGTGTTAACATAGGATGGCCACCCTCTAGAATATGTCAGTAACGCTCTGGCCCCCAGAAATCGTGCTCTATCAGCCTATGGGAAGGAATACTTAGCAATTATGCTTGCTATTGAACACTCGCGTCAGTATCTACGGTTAAGTGAGTTTGTCATTCAAACAGATCACAGAAGTTTAACTAATCTCTCTGAACAACGTTTACACACTCCTTAGCAGCAGAAGGCCCTAAATAAACTTATGGGTCTCCAATACATAATTATCTATAAAAAGGGATCTGAAAATAGTGATGTTGATTCCTTATCTCGCAGACCTCATTCTGTTGCATAACTGCAAGCTGTCTCCACCTTGCAACCACTCTGGCTTTATGAAATCATAGCAAGTTACAAGTAAGATCCATTCTGCGAGCAAAACTACAATGCTTAGCTACTGATCCTACATCAGACATTAAGTTTTCGATCATAAATGGACTTTTGTATACTGAAAATTGCATTTGGGTGGGTGTTGATAGTCAACTCCAAAATAAGCTGGTGTTAGCATTTTATGATTCACCTTTGGGAGGTCATTCTGGATTCCATGTGACCTATAGAAGAATATGACAGCTTTTTCGTTGGCCATCTATGAAATCCTCTGTCAAAACTACAATGCAACACTGTTTGGTTTGCCAACAAGCAAAACCAGAAAGAATTCCTTATCCTAGGCTGCCACAACCATTGCTAGTGCCTAATCTACCCTCGAAAATGGTCACCATGGATTTCATCAAGGGGATCCCAACTTGATGAGGACATCAATACCATTGTTACACCCACATCCCCTTGATACGTCCATTTTGCATCATGCTTTTATATTGATATTTATTGCATTACGGGCTGTTATTACACATTATGGTACAATACTTGTGCCTTTTCTCTCTTATTTTACAAGGTTTACATGAAGAGGGAGAATGCCGGCAGCTGGAATTCTGGACCAGAAGGAGCAAATCTGAGAGACCTATTCTGCACAACTCCAAAAGTCCTGAAAATTTACGGAGAATTATTTTGGAATATATAAAAAATATTGGGCAAAGAAATACTAGAGGGGGACCCACCAGGTGGCCACAAGCCTGGGGGGCACACCCAACCCCCCTAGGAGCACCCCTAGGGCTTGTGGGCCCCCTGGCAGGTCTCTGGTGTCCATCTTCTCCTATATGGAGGGCTTTGACCTAAAAAAATCATAAGAAAGCTTTTGAGACGAAGCGCCGCCATCTCAAGGCGGGACCTGGGCAGAAGCAATCTAGGGCTTCGGCGGAGCTGTTCTGTCGGGGAAACTTCCCTCCCGAAAGGGGAATGAACATCGACTAAGTGACACTTCACCATGATTTGGGCCCAGGGGAAGGCATTGGGAAGTAATAAGTAGATGATGGGTTGCTAGAGTGACATAAGCTTAAACCCTAGTTTATGCATTGCTTCGTAAGGGGCTGATTTGGATTCACATGTTTCATGCTATGGTTAATTTATCTTAATTCTTCTTTCGTAGTTGTGGATGCTTGCGAGAGGGGTTAATCATAAGTGGGAGGCTTGTCCAAGTAAGGACATCACCCAAGCACCGGTCCACCCACATATCAAATTATCAAAGTAACGAACGCGAATCATATGAGCATGATGAAAACTAACTTTACGACGATTCCCATGTGTCCTCGGGAGCGCTTTGCTTTATATAAGAGTTTGTCCAGGCTTGTCCTTTGCTACAAAAAGTATTGGGCCACCTTGCTGCACCTTTGTTACATTTGTTACTTGTTACCCATTACGAATTATCTTATCACACAACTATCTGTTGCCGATAATTTCAGTGCTTACAGAGAATACCTTGCTGAAAACCGCTTGTCATTTCCTTCTGCTCCTCATTGGGTTCGACACTCTTACTTATCGAAAGGACTAGATAGATCCCCTATACTTGTGGGTCATCACCCCTACTGCTATACATACTAGACCAATTACTAGAGCTCACACACGCCAATTGAATACCAGGTACTTTCATTTTCTGGTAACAATTCTAATGTTCATGAGAATATGACGCTGCCAAAATTGGATACATTTGTTTTGCTTACAAATGAAGGGCCTGGCTTGGACAAGAAGGATGAACACCGGAGCAAGATCAAGCATGGAGTGGATGGCATGCGCAAGGTAAACAAGAACGGAGTTTCAAGTGATGATTTCACAACTTTGAAGCCACCATAATGAGTGCATGAAGGCTTGGACAAAATATACAAGATGCTACTTCATAAATTTCGTCCAGAAGCTATTATAGGTGCTGCATCACCTTATTATTGGGCCACGCCCATGTAATTTCGAAATACTCCGGTATAGGCTGTTTTTAGAGTCCGTATGTGTGGGGAAATAGAGTTAAGGGTTGGTTTTGGACCCCGCATCCAAGGGGTCATGAAATTCCCCCCTACTCCTCCATATATACAGCCCTTAGGGCATCGTTTAGACTTTGGGTTTTGTTTAGATTAAAGTTCGCCATAGTTGCAACTTCGTGTACTTTGTTTGTGTTCAACGACCAGACCAAGACGTCACATAACCCCACCTTGATCAATAAAGATTTCCTCTTATATTCGTAATATCCAGATTGCAATCTCAGTTTCTTGCTTGTTCTTCGTTTGCTTGTAGGAAATAGACCCTCGTTGTAAGGTTGATCGTGCTGCCGCGTGGTCAATAACCTCTCGGAGTTTGTTTAGAGATTGCTAAGGCGCGACGTCCTCGCACATTCGTAGTCAGATCATCAAAGTCTACTCCTCCAAAAATGATAATCACCATCTCATCAAAACATGGGACACCTTTGCCTTTATCAAGTGGTATCGAATTTCCGGGTTGCTCGGTGAGATTTTCCAGTTTTTCGTAGTTTATATCGCATCTGTTCTTCATACCTACAGTCCACAAAAAAGGCACAAAAACAATTAGGGTTAGTTCATCATACCCGAACCAATCTGAGTCTTTGCATAATCTTCTCAGTATTTTGCTTTACTGAATTTGCGGTTGCATCGTCGTGTCTAGTTGCTGGTCTTTGGGTCTAGTCCTTTAGAGTTTCGAGTTCTGTTCACAAGTTGTCATGTCGCCACCGCACCATCTTCAACGCCGCTGCCATATACCACCGCCACTGTCATATCCTACCAGCTTCACCGCTGCTGCCATAAAACCACCGGATATCCACCACCGATTCGAGTCCATATATAGCACGCCACCAATCCGAGGCCCTATATACCACCGCCTATCCATCACCAATCTGAGTCCATCCCATATTCGGTTTGCTTTTGAGATCCATCTGTAGTCATATTCGTCTTTCCTTGTCTGAGTAGGTTTCGGATTCCATCAATATTTTGTGAAGAGGTTGGTTTCCAAAAAAAGAGTCTGGAAACCACCCTCCGTTTAGGGCCAAAATTTTCCAAAAACACACTTGTCAAAAAAAATCTGGCTGTCTTAATTTTTAGGTGTTCCCGAGCGTTTTGAGACAGTCGCCATTACAGAAAGTTTTTTTGAGCAGTTTCCAATTTTTTGTCTGGACAGTCGAGAAAAATTAGTCAAAAAATTTCGTGCCTATCCTATTACTTTGACTTGGGAAGAGTTTTGTGACACTCGCCATTATAGTGATTTCCTGCAAAAAAAAGAGCGCAACAAAAGAGAGCCAACAAAATCCAGAGTGTGCTCCTTCTTTGTTTACGGCAATGCAGTGATTTTGTTAGAGTTCTAGGATCATGTCTCTAGCACGGTCTAGCCTAGGACCAGCACAGTACCGTCGTTGAGCGTTTATTCAACTTTGCATCTCTGAATTGATTATTGCTGGCCCTTTTTGCTAGCATATTATAAGCCCTCCCAGCTCCTCATACGTCTACGTCATGCATTTGAACCACCTGGCAATCTCTCTATCCAAGATTTGAGGAGTATTGACTACAACGGTAGCCGATCACCGCCTGCTGCTTGGTAAGAACTGGTAATAATTTGTGATTAGCTTGACGGATTTGCAACTTTCCACCACATCCTCTTAGTTGTCAGTAGGACATGTTGTGTGATTCTCTTGCTGCTAACCATGACAGGATCACAAGCGCAAAATCTGGACTGGGAGAACATGGCAAAGAAGGAACTACATGATAAATTTCGACAAATGTTGGGTGAACATGTGCAAGATGTGATGGCTAGTTTTGGAAAGGCACTAGAGAGTATTAATGACATTGAGAAGACAACTGACACCAGGTTGGACGCCAAGTTTGATGAAGTACTCGCGCGTCTACCACAACCACCAACCGCCTCTGCTGCACCGTTGCAACAACATCAACAACCACCTCCATGTCGCGATCCAGCAGGACGAGCGAATGTGTCCCTCTTGTGCTAGGACAAATTTCTGGTGCCGCTGCTACTGTTGTTGATGCTTCTGTAGCTCCTGCTGCTACTGTAGAGGAGGTGGGCTATTACGAGGGTGAGGTTAATCAAAATTAGAATTACGTGCAACCACCAACACCAACACTACCAGGTCGTCCTCATGCATATAATCGCAACGGTAGGGCTGCACCACCACCTCAGATACGAGATTATGACCATATTCCTAAACTAAAAATGAATATTCAATCATTTGAGGGTAGATACATTCCTGATGTCTATCTTACTTGGGAGTTAGAAACTGAACAACGTTTCACATGCTTACAATATCCTGAGGATATACGTCTTGCTGCTGCTGTTTGTGAATTCACTTGTTTTGCTTCTGTTTGGTGGTCTGAACATTGTAGATTATATCATGATAATATCCCTACTACTTGTGCTGCTTTGAAAATTGCTATGCGTACTCGTTGGGTTCCATGATATTATCAACGTGAATTACTCCAAAAATTGTAACGTTCAAAACAAGGAAAACATTCCGTAGAGGAATATTATTAGGAATTACAAACTGGCATGATTAGATGTGGTATTGTTGAGGATAATGAAGGTATGTTGCACGTTTTATGGGTGGATTAAATAGAGAGATTCAGATCATTCTAGAGTATATGGAGTATAATAATATCACTCGTTTATTCCATCTTGCTTGCAAAGCTGAATGTGAAGTGCGGGGTCGACAGGCATTGGCGCAGACAAACTTTTCTGCAGGTCGATCTTCATCATGGACACCACGTACATCCTCTACTTCCACACGTCCTACTGCAGCACCGCCGACTTCAGCCGCCAATTTCAACAGAAATATAAGAAAATAGGCACCACCACCACCATCTGCCAGGAGCACACCTTCTGGTCCCGCACAAAGCTCTTCTTCATCCATGGCATCAATAGGGCAAACACATGAGGTTATATGTCGTCGTTGCAAGGGTGGAGGTCACTATGCGAGCAAATGTCAATCTCCGCGTGTGATGATTGTTACGGAGGATGGTGGGTATGAGTCCGCTAGTGACTATGATGAGGAGACTTTGGCTCTTATTGCAAGTGAAGAACACGGTGGAGAAGATTCTGAACATGAGACGCAATACATGGCTGTTGAACATGCTGACAGGTATGAGAGTTTAGTTGCTCAACGTGTTTTGAGTGTGCAGGTAGCACAAGCTGAGCAAAATCAGAGGAACAATTTTTTCCATATAAAGGCAGTTGTGAAGGAACATTCTGTCCGCGTCATCATTGATGGGGGGAGTTGCAAAAACTTGGCTAGCATGGAGATGGTGGAGAAGTTGTCTCTCACCACCAGACCACATCCGCATCCTTACTACATCCAATGGTTCAACAATAGTAGCAAGGTTAAGGTAACACGTATTGTTGCTGTGCATTTTAGTATCGCTGCATATGTTGATTATGTTGATTGTGATGTGGTACCCATGCAAGCATGTTCCTTATTACTTAGTAGACCATGGCAATTTGATAAAAATTATGTACACCGTGGTAGAAACAATCAGTATACTCTTGTTCATAAGGATAAACATATTACTTCGCTTCCTATGTCTCCTGATTCCATTTTGAAAGATGATATTCATAGAGCTAGTAAAGCAAAACGGGAGCAAAATACGAGTGAAAATCAGATTGTGGCAAAAGATTTTGAGCAACAAATGAAGCCTAATAATAAACCATCTAGTGTTGTTTCTGAAATTAAATTGAAAAGTGCATGTTTACTTGCCACAAAATCTGATATTGATGAGCTAGATTTCAACAAATCTGTTTGCTATGCTTTTGTGTGCAAAGAGGCATTATTTTCATTCGAGGACGTGCCTTCCTCTTTGCCCCCTGCTGTCACTAACATTTTGCAGGAGTTCGCTGACGTCTTCCCACAAGACGTGCCACCGGGATTACCACCTATTCGAGGGATTGAGCATCAAATTGATTTAATTCCCGGTGCATCGCTACCCAACCGTGCACCATACCGTACCAATCCAGAGGAGACGAAGGAGATTATGCGTCAAGTACAGGAGCTGCTCGACAAAGGTTATATACGCGAATCTCTTAGTCCTTGTGTTGTTCCTATTATACTAGTGCCTAAAAAGGATGGTACGTCGCGTATGTGTGTTGATTGTAGAGGCATTAATAATATTACTATTCGTTATCGTCATCCTATTCCTAGGCTAGATGATATGCTTGATGAATTGAGTGGCTCTACAATATTCTCCAAAGTTGATTTGCGTAGTGGATACCATCAAATTCGTATGAAATTGGGAGATGAATGGAAAACTGCATTTAAAACTAAGTTTGGATTATATGAGTGGTTAGTCATGCCTTTTGCGTTAACTAATGCACCTAGTACTTTCATGAGATTAATGAACGAAGTTTTATGTGCTTTCGTTGGACGATTTGTGGTAGTCTATTTTGATGATATACTGATTTATAACAGATCTTTGGAAGAACATTTGGAACATTTACGTGATGTTTTTATTGCTTTACCTCTACATGATGCACGTTTGTTTGGTAACCTTGGGAAGTGCACCTTTTGCACCGACCAAGTATATTTTCTTGGCTATTTTGTTACTCCACAGGGAATTGAAGTTGATAAAGCCAAGATTGAAGCTATTGAGAGTTGGCCGCAACCCAAAACGGTCACACAAGTGAGGAGTTTTCTTAGACTCGCTGGTTTCTATAGGCGTTTTGTGAGAGATTTCAGCACCATTGCTGCACCTCTCAATGAGCTTACAAAGAAGGATGTGCCTTTTGTTTGGGGTACCGCAAAGGAAGAAGCCTTCACGGTATTGAAAGATAAGTTGTGATGAGGACATAAATACCATTGTTACACCCACAGCCCCTGCTGCTATACATACTGGGCCAATTACTAGAGCTCGCGCATGCCAATTAAATTACCAGGTACTTTCGTTTCTTGGTAATGATTCTAATGTTCATGAGAATATGATGCTGCCTAAATTGGATACATTTGTTTTGCTTACAAATGAAGGGCCTAGCTTTGAGAAGGATGAACATTGGAGCAAGAACAAGCATGGAGATGATGGCATGCGCATGGGGGACAAGAACGGAGTTGATGATTTCGGGACATTGAAGCCACCATAATGCGTGCATGAAGCCTTGGACGAAATATACAAGATGCTACTTCATAACTTTCGTCCAAAGGCTATTCTAGGTGCTGCGTCACCTTATTATTGGGCCAGGCCCATGTAATTTCGAAATACTTGAGTATAGGCTATTTTTAGAGTCCGTATGTGTGGGGAAACAAGAGATAGGGTTGGTTTCGGACCCCTTCCCCAAGGGCCACGAAATTCCCCCCTCTTCCTCCTTATATACAACCCTTAGGGCGTCGTTTAGACTTTGGGTTTTGTTTAGATTAAAAGTTCGCCATAGCTGCAACTTCGCGTACTTCGTTTGTGTTCAACGACCAGACAAAGGCGTCACAGAACCCCACCTTGATCAATAAAGCTTTCATCTTATATTCGCAATATCCAGATTGCAATCTCAGTTTCTTGCTTGTTCTTTGTTTGCTCGCAGGAAACAGACCCTCGTGGTCACGTTGATCGTGCTCCAGCGTGGTCAATAACCTCTCGGAGTTGGTTTAGCGATTGCTAAGGCGCGACGTCATCGCACGTTCGTAGTCGGATCATCAAAGTCGACTTCCACCAAAGCGATATCCATCATCTCATCGAAAGACGGGACACCTTTGCCTCTATCAAGTGGTATCAGAGCCAGGTTGCTCGGTGAGATTTTACAGTTTTTCGTAGTTTAGATCGAGTCTGTTCTTCATACCTACAGTCCACGAAAAAGCCACAAAAAAATTAGGGTTAGTTCATCATATCCGAACCAATCTGAGCCTTTGCATAATCTTTTTAGGGTTTTTGCTTTGTTGAATTTGCGGTTGCATCGTCGTGTCAAGTTGCTGGTTTTAGAGTCTAGTCTTTTAGAGTTTCGAGTTCTGGTCATAAGTTGTCACGCCGCCGCCGCACCATCATAATCGCCTTGCCATCTACCACCATTGCTTATCCGCCACCGCTTTGAATCCGTATCCATATACCACCACCAATCCGTATCCATATACCACCACCGATCCGTATCCATATACCACCACCGCTACCATATACCACCACCGCTGCCATATCCTACCACCATATATCCACAACCAATCCGAGTTCTTTTCATATTCGGTTTGTTTTAGAGATCCATCTATTTTCCGTTTCGTGTTTCCTTGCCTGAGTAGGTCTCGGAAAAAAAAAGGGTCTGGAGACCCCCGGGCAGTTTTTAGGCCAAAATTTCGGCGACCAAAAATATTTTTTCCCTATCCTATTTTTAGGTCCCGGGGAATGTTTTGAGACACTCGCCATCATAGTGATTTTTTGTCGCACTTTTTCGTCGTCGCTGCCCTGATTTCCGAAAAAAATAGTCAAATTTTTTTTTGCCTATCCTGTCAGTTTGACCTGGGAAGAGTTTTGAGACACTCGCCATTATAGTGATTTTTCGCAAAAAAAAAGAGGAGCGCAAAAAAAAGAGCGCGGAAAAAAAGGAGCAAATTTTTTTTTCCAGAGTGTGCTTTTCCCCTGTTTACGTGCAGCGCCGTGATTTTGTTAGTGTTCTAGGCTCGCGTCTCTAGCGCGGTCTAGCCTAGGACCAGCACAGTACCGTCGTTGAGCGTTTATTCAACTTTGCATCTCTGAATTGATTATTGCTGACCATTTTTGCTACCATATTATAAGCCTTCCCAGCTCCACATACATCTACATCGTGCGTTTGACTCTCCCTGGTAATCGCTCTATCCAAGCTTTGAGAGTTTTGACTACAACGGTTGCCGATCACCACCTGCTGTTGGGTAAGAACTGATAAGAATTTGAGATTCGCTTGAAGGATTTTTGACACACCACCATCACCACCACTTCCTAGTAGTCTGTAGGATCATATTCTTTTGTGTTTCTATTGCTGCTAACCATGGCAGGATCACAAGCCGATGAGACTGATTGGGAGAACATGACGAACAAGGAGTTGCATGATAAATTTCAGCAAATGATGAGTGGCCAAGTGGGAGATGTGCTAAACAGATTTGAAGATGGAGAAGATAGATGCCGTGGAGAAGTCGTTCGAGACAAAGCTGGATAACAAGTTTACTGAATTACTCAAGCGTCTTCCCCAACCACCACCGGCTGCATATGCCGCACCTCTACAACAACAACAACCACATCTCCAACGCCGCCTTCCAAATCAAGTGGGACAAGCACAGCGCGTTCCAATTGAGACTGGTCAAAATTCGGGTGCCGCTGCACCTACTGTTGATGCTTCTTTGGCTCCTGCTACTGCGGTGGCTGAGGAGGATGACGATTATGCGGGCGATTATGAGGATGAGGTTGATCAAAATCAGAACTACGTGCAGCCACCAGCACCACCACCAGCAGGTCGACCTCAGGTATATATTCGCAACGGTAGGTCGGCACCACCACCTCAGGTATGAGATCATGACCATCTCCCTAAACTGAAATTGAATATTCCACCATTTGAGGGTAGATATGTTCCTGATATATATCTTACTTGGGAGTTAGAAACCGAAGAACGATTTACATGTTTACAATATCCTGAGGAGAGACATGTTCCTGCTGCTGTTTATGCTTTCACTAGCTTTGCATGTGTTTGGTGGTCTGAACATTGTAGATTATATCTTGTTCCAGCTACTTGGGCTGCTTTGAAAACTGTTATCCGTACTCGTTGGGTTCCACCATATTATCAACATGAATTACTTCAAAAATTGCAGCGCTTAAGACAAGGGAAAAATTCTGTAGAAGAATATTATCAGGAATTACAAACTGGCATGATTGGATGTGGTATTGTTGAGGAGAATGAAGCTATGCTTGCACGTTTTATGGGTGGATTAAATAAAGAGATTTAGACCATTCTAGAGTATAAGGATTATAATAATATCACTCGTTTATTCCATCTTGCTTGTAAAGCTGAACGTGAAGTGCAGGATCGACAAGCATTGGCGCGAACTAACTTTTCTGCAGGTCGACCTTCATCATGGTCACCACGTGCATCCTCTACTTCCACTTCACCATCACCTCCATTAGGTGCCACCTCCAGTCGTGATACAAGAAAGCAGGCACAACCACCACTCTCTGCCAAGAGCACACCTGCCGGGCCTGCGCAGAGCTCTTCTTCTTCCATGGCGTCAACAGGGCACACAAGTGATATTATTTGTCGTCGTTGTAAGGGAAGAGGACATTATGCGAGAGAATGCAAATCTCAGCGTGTGATGATTGCTACTGAGGATGGTGGGTATGAGTCCGCTAGTGACTATGATGAGGAGACTTTGGCTCTTATTACACGTGAAGAACATGGTGGAGATGATTCTGAAAATGAGACGCAATACATGGCTCCTGAAGACGCTGACAGGTATGAATGTTTAGTTGCTCAACGTGTTTTGAGTGTGCAGGTCACACAAGCAGAGCAAAATCAGAGGCATAATTTGTTCCATACAAAGGGAGTTGTGAAGGAACGTTCTGTTCGCGTCATCATAGATGGAGGGAGCTGTAACAACTTGGCTAGCATGGAGATGGTGGAGAAACTATCTCTCACCACAAGACCACATCCACATCCTTACTACATCCAATGGTTCAACAACAGCGGCAAGGTTAAGGTAACACGTACTGTTCGTGTGCATTTTAGTATCTCTACATATGCTGATTATGTTGATTGTGATGTGTTACCCATGCAAGCATGTTCCTTATTACTTGGTAGACCATGGCAATTTGATAAAAATTCTGTACACCATGGTAGAAACAATCAGTATACTCTTGTTCATAAGGATAAAAATATTACTTTGCTTCCTATGACTCCTGATTCCATTTTGAAAGATGACATTAATAGAGCTAATAAAGCAAAACAGGAGAAAAATAAGAGTGAAAATCAGATTGTGGCAAAAGATTTTGAGCAACAAATGAAACCTAATAATAAACCATCTAGTGTTGTTTCTGAAATTAAATTGAAAAGTGCATGTTTACTTGCCACAAAATCTGATATTGATGAGCTAGATTTCAACAAATCTGTTTGCTATGCTTTTGTGTGCAAAGAGGCATTATTTTCATTCGAGGACGTGCCTTCCTCTTTGCCCCCTGCTGTCACTAACATTTTGCAGGAGTTCGCTGACGTCTTCCCACAAGACGTGCCACCGGGATTACCACCTATTCGAGGGATTGAGCATCAAATTGATTTAATTCCCGGTACATCGCTACCCAACCGTGCACCATACCGTACCAGTCCAGAGCAGACGAAGGAGATTATGCGTCAAGTACAAGAGCTGCTCGACAAAGGTAGTCTATCATTGGACGATTTGTGGTAGTCTATTTTGGTGATATACTGATTTATAGCAAATATTTGGAAGAACATTTGGAACATTTACGTGTTGTTTTTATTGCTCTATGTGATGCACGTTTGTTTGGTAACCTTGGGAAGTGCACCTTTTGCACCGACCGAGTATCTTTTCTTGGCTATGTTGTTACTCCACAGGGAATTGAAGTTGATAAAGCCAAGATTGAAGCTATTGAGAGTTGGCCGCAGCCCAAAACTGTCACACAAGTGCGGAGTTTTCTTGGACTCGCTGGTTTCTATAGGCGTTTTGTGAGAGATTTTAGCACCATTGCTGCACCTCTCAACGAGCTTACAAAGAAGGATGTGCCTTTTGTTTGGGGTACCGCACAGGAAGAAGCCTTCACGGTATTGAAAGATAAGTTGACACATGCTCCTTTACTCCAACTTCCTGATTTTAATAAGACTTTTGAGCTTGAATGTGATGCTAGTGGAATTGGATTAGGAGGTGTGTTATTACAAGATGGTAAACCTGTTGCATACTTTTCTGAAAAATTGAGTGGGCCTAGTCTGAATTATTCTACTTATGATAAAGAACTATATGCTCTTGTTCGGACTTTAGAAACATGGCAACATTATTTATGGCCCAAAGAATTTGTTATACATTCTGATCATGAATCTTTGAAACATATTAAAAGTCAAGCTAAACTGAATCGTAGACATGCTAAATGGGTTGAATTCATTGAAACTTTCCCTTATGTCATTAAACACAAGAAGGGTAAAGAAAATGTTATTGCTGATGCATTGTCTCGTCGCTATACTATGCTTTCACAACTTGACTTCAAAATATTTGGTTTGGAGACCATCAAAGATCAATATGTGCATGATGCTGATTTTAAAGATGTTTTGCAGAATTGTAAAGAAGGAAGAACCTGGAACAAGTTTGTCGTTAATGATGGATTTGTGTTCCGTGCTAACAAGCTATGCATTCCAGCTAGCTCTCTTCGTCTTTTGTTGTTGCAGGAGGCGCATGGAGGAGGATTAATGGGACACTTTGGCGTGAAGAAGACGGAGGACGTACTTGCTACACATTTCTTTTGGCCAAAGATGAGACAGGATGTTGAGCGTTTTGTTGCTCGCTGCACTACATGTCAAAAAGCTAAGTCACGACTCAATCCTCATGGTTTATATATGCCTTTGCCTGTACCTAGTGTTCCTTGGGAGGATATATCTATGGACTTTGTTTTAGGTTTACCTCGAACAAAGAAGGGGAGGGATAGCATATTTGTTGTCGTGGATAGATTCTCAAAAATGGCACACTTTATACCATGTCATAAAAGCGATGATGCTGTTAATGTTGCTGATTTGTTCTTCCGTGAAATTATTCGTTTGCATGGTGTGCCAAATACTATTGTTTCAGATCGTGATACTAAATTTCTTAGCCACTTTTGGAGATGTTTATGGGCTAAGTTGGCGACTAAACTGCTTTTTAGTACTACTTGTCACCCCCAAACTGATGGACAAACTGAAGTAGTCAATAGAACATTGTCTACTATGCTTAGGGCTGTTTTGAAGAATAATAAGAAAATGTGGGAAGAATGCTTGCCTCATATTGAGTTTGCTTATAATCGTTCATTGCATTCTACTACTAAGATGTGCCCTTTTGAAATTGTGTATGGTTTCCTACCTCGTGCACCTATTGATTTGTTGTCTCTTCCATCTTCGGAGAAGGTTAATTTTGATGCTAAACAACGTGCTGAATTGATCTTAAAAATGCATGAGTTAACTAAGGAAAACATTGAGCGTATGAATGCTAAATATAAACTTGCTGGAGATAAGGGTAGAAAACATGTTGTGTTTGCACCTGGAGATCTTGTTTGGTTACATTTGCGTAAGGGTAGATTTCCTGATTTGCGCAAATCAAAGCTAATGCCACGTGCTGATGGTCCTTTTAAGGTGTTAGAGAAAATAAATGATAATGCATATAAACTTGAGCTGCCTGCAGATTTTGGGGTTAGTCCCACTTTTAACATTGCAGATTTGAAGTCTTATTTGGGTGAGGTTGATGAGCTTCCGTCGAGGACGACTTCATTTCAAGAAGGGGAGGATGATGAGGACATAAATACCATTGTTACACCCAGAGCCCCTGCTGCTATACATACTGGGCCAATTACTAGAGCTCGCACACGCCAATTAAATTACCAGGTACTTTCGTTTCTTGGTAATGATTCTAATGTTCATGAGAATATGATACTGCCTAAATTGGATACATTTGTTTTGCTTACAAATGAATGGCCTAGCTTTGAGAAGGATGAACATTGGAGCAAGAACAAGCATGGAGATGATGGCATGCGCATGGGGGACAAGAACGGAGTTACAAGTGATGATTTCAGGACATTGAAGCCACCGTAATGCGTGCATGAAGCCTTGGACAAAATATACAAGATGCTACTTCATAACTTTCGTCCAGAGGCTATTCTAGGTGCTGCGTCACCTTATTATTGGGCCAGGCCCATGTAATTTCGAAATACTTGGGTATAGGCTATTTTTAGAGTCCGTATGTGTGGGGAAACAAGAGATAGGGTTGGTTTCGGACCCCTTCCCCAAGGGCCACGAAATTCCCCCCTCTTCCTCCTTATATACAGCCCTTAGGGCGTCGTTTAGACTTTGGGTTTTGTTTAGATTAAAAGTTCGCCATAGCTGCAACTTCGCGTACTTCGTTTGTGTTCAACGACCAGACAAAGGCGTCACAAAACCCCACCTTGATCAATAAAGCTTTCATCTTATATTCGCAATATCCAGATTGCAATCTCAGTTTCTTGCTTGTTCTTCGTTTGCTCGCAGGAAACAGACCCTCGTGGTCAGGTTGATCGTGCTCCGGCGTGGTCAATAACCTCTCGGAGTTGGTTTAGCGATTGCTAAGGCGCGACGTCATCGCACGTTCGTAGTCGGATCGTCAAAGTCGACTTCCACCAAAGCGATATCCATCATCTCATCGAAAGACAGGACACCTTTGCCTCTATCAAGTTGACACATGCTCCATTACTCCAACTTCCTGATTTTAATAAGTCTTTTGAGCTTTAATGTGATGCGAGTGCAATTGGATTAGATGGTGTGTTATTACAAGATGGTAAACCTGTTGCATACTTTTCTGAAAAATTGAGTGGGCCTAGCCTGAATTATTCTACTTATGATAAGGAATTATATGCTCTTTTTCGTACTTTGGAAACATGGCAACATTACTTATGGCCCAAAGAATTTGTTATACATTCTAATCATGAATCTTTGAAGCACATTAAAAGTCAAGCAAAACTGAACCGTAAACATGCTAAATGTGTTGAATTCATTGAGACTTTCCCGTATGTCATTAAACACAAGAAGGGCAAATAAAATGTTGTTGCTGATGCATTGTCTCGGCGTTATACTATGCTTTCACAACTTAACTTTAAAATATTTGGTTTGGAGACCATCAAGGAACAATATGTGCATGATGCTGAATTTAAAGATGTGCCACAGAATTGTAAAGAAAGGAGAACATGGAACACGTTCATAATGATGGATTTGTGTTCCGTGCTAACAAGCTATGCATTCCAGCTAGCTCCATTCATCTTTTGTTGTTGTAGGAGGCGCATGGAGGAGGAATACGGAGGATATATCTATGTATTTGCTACACATTATGAAGAAGACGGAGGACGTACTTGCTACACATTTCTTTTGGCCAAAGAGACGGGATGTTGAGCGTTTTGTTGCTCGCTGCTCTACATGTCAGAAAGCTAAGTCACGACTCAATCCTCATGGTTTATATAGGACTTTGCCTGTACATAGTGTTCCATGGGAGGATATATCTATGTATTTTGTTTTAGGAGTACCTCGGATAAAGAAGGGGAGGGATAACATATTTGTTGTCATGGATAGATTTTTGAAAATGTCACACTTCATAGCATGTCATAAAAGCGATGATGTTGCTGATTAGTTTTTTCATGAAATTATTTGCTTGCATGGTGTGCCAAATACTATTGTTTCAGATCGTGATACTAAGTTTCTTAGCCACTTTTGGAGATGTTTATGGGCTAAGTTGGGGACTAAACAGCTTTTTAGTACTACTTGTCACCCCCAAACTGATGGACAAACTGAAGTAGTCAATAGAACATTGTCTACTATTCTTAGGGTTCTTTTGGAGAATAACAAGAAAATGTGGGAAGAATGTTTGCCTTATATTGAATTTGCTTATAGTCGTTCGCTGCATTCTACTACTAAGATGTGCCCTTTTAAAATTGTGTGTGGTGTCCTACCTCGTGCACCTATTGATTTGTTACCTGTTCCATCTTTGGAGAAGGTTAATTTTGGTGCTAAACAACATGTTGAATTGATCTAAAAAATGCATGAGTTAACTAAGGAAAACTGATGAGGACATGATTACCTTGGATACGACCAAAAATATTGCATACATGCATATTTGTCAGGTGATTTCTAGTGCAAACTATTCAATAATCTATTTATGTTATCCAGAACAAAAATACTTCACACACTTTTGTGTTTTGTCTAATTGCAGGTGTATGGGACATTTGTACAATCCACATATGAAGATAGGGGAAAAGGAGAAGTTTAGGTTCTGTTCAAAAAGTCCCCTCACGTCACTTTTGGGCCAAGAGAAGAAAGAGTCCAAGTCTCTCACGTTCTGGATTCAGATTCGGACTGCACAGACATACCTGACTCAAAACGCCAACAACTTTTTCATACGGACTCCGAATTGGGTGATTCTTTTTTGTTGGAAACTAGATTTCGTGCTCTTTCCAACCCAATCGGATTCACCTTTAAATTCGTCCGGAGCATTGAGTTATGGTCGAAACAATCTGACGTTGCACCAGAATCCGAGTCAAACTACAAGTCCAAAGGTGTTGCATCACCTCCACTTGGGCCCATGAGCCTTGTGCGACCTAGGGTTGGTTTTAGGCTGCCTTGGGACGTCCTCCCACCTTCTTGGCCGCCACTCCTTGCTCCTATATAAGTAGATCCATCTAGTAGCTTTTTCCTTGGAATTTGTTTAGTTAAAAGTTAGCCATTGCAACTTCGTGTACTTCGTTTGTGTCCAACGACCAGACCAAGACCGCTTACGGATTCCCACCACTATCAATACTTCATATATATTCGCAATATTCAGATTGCATTATCATATTCTTGCTCGTTCTTCGATTGCTTGCAGGAATAGACCTTCGTGGTCAGGCTGATCGTGCTTCCGGCATCGTCAGTAACCTCAGGAGATTGGTTTAGCGATTGATAAGGCGCAACGTCGTGCACGTTTGTAGTCGGATCGTCAAAGTCGTCTCCACCAATCGATAGTTATCATCTCATCGAAAGATCGGGACACCTTTGCCTCTATCAAGTGGTATCAGTTTTCAGGTTGCTCGGTGAGAATTTCCAGTTTCCCCTAGATTAGATTTATTTTCTTACCTATTGTCCAAGAAAAAGCCACAAAAAAGTTAGATCTATTCATCCTTTGTCCAAGCCAGTCTGAGCCTTTGCAATTTTCTATTCATTGTTTGCATTATTGAATTATCGGTTGCATCGTCGTGTCGAGTTGCTGGTCTTAGGGTCTAGTTTGTTTAGAGTTTCGAGTTCTGTTCACATTAGTCACGTCGCCGCTGCATCGTTATCCCTTCTGCTGTCCACCACACCATCCATCAAATTCCACCATGTGCTACCCATAGTTCATTGTCACAATCATAGTTGAGGTCGTTCACATCTTCGCTTGATCCAATCTGCATCTTATCTAGTTTGTCTTGGAAAGAGGGAGAGAAAAAAAAGACAGAGAAAAAAAAGAGAGACAAAAAAGAAAAAGAAGTCAGAAAAAAAAAAGAGAAAGAAAAAAGTGTGAGGAAAAAAAAAGAGAAGAAAAAAAACAAAATTCGGATCTATCTAGACTCAATCTCGTAGTTGAATTCGGATTGGAATCTGTTTTGTGCACTGTTTAGTAAAACAGGCATACCTTCCTCATACGAAGTCCGTTTTGACTCCGCGAGTACTCAAATGAAAGCTAGCGACGAGCCGCATCTAAATAGTTGCAGAGACTAGTTCAATATTTGACACCTCAAAATCGTCTTCTAAATAGGTCTTTTTGCCCTCCGAAGTTCGCGGACACAGCTTATTCCAGTTTTTGAAGCCAGTTTCAGAATTCTTTCACTCCTCATATCAACTCGGAATTGAGTGATTCTTTTTGCATTGGAAAGCTTGAGTTAGTAGCATTCTTTGAAAAAAATTATCAGAAAATTGGCACAAACTTTTCAAGAGGAAAGTTGGAGAGAGTTGTTGTATATCCTGCTTGGCAGTTGTTTTTCATCATTATCTTTACTGCCGTTGTGATCTTCACTTATATCTTGCTGTCCAGAGCTACTTAGTATCCTTCATTGATGCTAGTTGTGCTACGCCGTGACCTCATTAGTGTTCTAGGCTCGCGTCTCTAGTCCCGTCTAGCCTAGGACCAGCACAGTACCGTCGTTGAGCGTTTTTTCAACATTGCATCTCTGAATTGATTATTGCTAATATTTTGCTACCATATATAGCCAACCCAGCTCCACATATTTCTACACCGTGTATACGTACGTTCCCCTGGCAATCGCTTTACTCAATCTTTGGAGTTATTTGACACCGCTGGTTGCCTGTCACCACCTGCTGCTTGGTAAGAACTTGTAAGCTCTTGATATTTGCTTTACTGTGAGCGCTTTACCACCACATCCTAGTAGTTCATAGGAACATTATTCTTGAATTTTGTTTCTTGTTTCTACTAATCATGACAGGATCTAGAGTCAATTCATGGGGTTTGTCGATCGTGGGAGATGTGCCATCACCTATGCAAATACCACAACCGTCACGAGAGGTGCACAAACATCCAAATGCACATGATCAGGTTAATGTTTCTATACCACCATTTAATGGCCGTTTTAGACCTGCTTTATATATTGAATGGGAGTTTGACCTAAATAATATATTTTCTTCCAATAATTTTGATGTACGTAAAAAAGTTAAGGTTGCGGTTGGTTCTTTCACTGGTTATGCTGTAGTTTGGTGGAGTGAATACTGTCGGTTACACCCTAATGATATACCTACTACTTGGGATGATTTGAAACTTGCCATGCGACATACATTCGTTCCCGCTTATTATACTCGTGACATGATTACAAAGTTGCAACATTTAAAACAAGGTAGTGACACCGTAACAAATATTATGATACTTTACAAACTACCTTGCTGCATTCCTCTTTAGAAGAAAGTGAAGAAGATTTTATGGATAGATTTTGGGGAGGATTAAATCGTGACATTCAGGAGATACTAATTCATGAAGAGTGTTATCCTATGGACCATTTGTTTCATCTTGCTTGCAAAGCTGAACAGGAAATAAAACGACGTGTTGCGCACAAGGAGAACAAGCGCGAGATGCACATTCCAAGAGTTGATACGGTTGTCCCTTCAACTACTAAGCATACTATGACAACCACATCCGTTGTTGTGAGGATTACATCACCTCCACCATGTGACACATCATCACCGAGAGTGCCTACCTCATCTGAGTTGATCATAAGAGGTAATGACAAAGGTACTAATCTTCCACTTCCACATGAGTATGATGAATGTCTTGTCAATTTAAGTGCACCATGCGGTGAGCTACCCACTACTTTGATCACACCAACTACCTTAGAGGACTATGTTGATGATTTGACTTTGCCATGTGATCAAACAATTTTGAGTGAGCCCATTGAATTAACTATCGATGCAAAAGAATCAAGTGAATCAGGGAATAAATCAGATTTGGATCAAATATGTTTGAAAATAATTGTGCCAATGTTTACTCATTTTGATATGACCTCTAATCTTGGTGATGGTTCATCAATGTTGGGATGGTTTAATGATAAGCATTGTCAATCTTTTGATATGAATAAGAGCTTCACTTATATGTGCAAACTGAGTTGCAATATTTTCATGCCTTTGACTTCTTGTGATAATATATTGACTTTACATTTCACGACTTTTGAAGGGTGCTCTTGTATAACTGAGTCACATGTGCACCAAATGAGATCAGTAAAAACGGATGACATGTACATATACAACGTGTACACCTTGTCTCTTTTGTTAGCCAGATTTCAGATTAAGCAACGCCGAGGACGGCTTTGTTTTCAAGAAGGGGAGGATGATGAGGACATGATTACCTTGGATACGACCAAAAATATTGCATACATGCATATTTGTCAGGTGATTTCTAGTGCAAACTATTCAATAATCTATTTATGTTATCCAGAACAAAAATACTTCACACACTTTTGTGTTTTGTCTAATTGCAGGTGTATGGGACATTTGTACAATCCACATATGAAGATAGGGGAAAAGGAGAAGTTTAGGTTCTGTTCAAAAAGTCCTCTCACGTCACTTTTGGGCCAAGAGAAGAAAGAGTCCAAGTCTCTCACGTTCTGGATTCAGATTCGGACTGCACAGACATACCTGACTCAAAACGCCAACAACTTTTTCATACGGACTCCGAATTGGGTTATTCTTTTTTTGTTGGAAACTAGATTTCGTGCTCTTTCCAACCCAATTGGATTCACCTTTAAATTCGTCCGGAGCATTGAGTTATGGTCGAAACAATCTGACGTTGCACCAGAATCCGAGTCAAACTACAAGTCCAAAGGTGTTGCATCACCTCCACTTGGGCCCATGAGCCTTGTACGACCTAGGGTTGGTTTTAGGCTGCCTTGGGACGTCCTCCCACCTTCTTGGCCGCCACTCCTTGCTCCTATATAAGTAGATCCATCTAGTAGCTTTTTCCTTGGAATTTGTTTAGTTAAAAGTTAGCCATTGCAACTTCGTGTACTTCGTTTGTGTCCAACGACCAGACCAAGACCGCTTACGGATTCCCACCACTATCAATACTTCATATATATTCGCAATATTCAGATTGCATTATCATATTCTTGCTCGTTCTTCGATTGCTTGCAGGAATAGACCTTCGTGGTCAGGCTGATCGTGCTTCCGGCATCGTCAGTAACCTCAGGAGATTGGTTTAGCGATTGATAAGGCGCAACGTCGTGCACGTTTGTAGTCGGATCGTCAAAGTCGTCTCCACCAAATCGATAGTTATCATCTCATCGAAAGATCGGGACACCTTTGCCTCTATCAAAAACATTGAGTGTATTAATGCTAATATAAACTTGCTGGAGATAAAGGTAGAAAATATGTTGTCTTTGCACCTAGAGATCTTGTTTGATTACATTTGCATAAGGATAGGTTTCCCGATTTGCGCAAATCAAAGCTAATGCCACGGGCTGATGGTCCTTTTGAAGGTGTTAGTGAAAATAAATGATAATGCATATAAACTTGAGCTACCTGCAGATTTTGGGGTTAGTCCCACTTTTAACATTGCAAATTTGAAGCCTTATTTGGGTGAGGAAGATGAGCTTCCGTCGAGGACGACTTCATTTCAAAAAGGGGAGGATGATCTGGACATAAATACCATTGTTAACCCACAACCCCTACTGCTATACATACTGGACCAATTACTAGAGCTTGCGCATGACAATTGAATTACCAGGTACTTTCGTTTCTTGGTAACAATTCTAATGTTCATGAGAATATGATGTTGCCTAAACTGGATACTTTTGTTTTGCTTACAAATGAAGGATCGAGCTTGGACAAGAAGGATAAACATTGGAGCATGATAAAGCTTGGAACTGATGGCATGCGCAAGGGAAACAAGAACGGAGTTTCGAGTGATGATTTCACAACTTTGAAGCCATCATAATGAGTGCATGAAGGCTTGGGAGAAATATACAAGATGCTACTTTATAAATTTCGTTCAGAGGCTATTATAGGTGTTGCGTCACCTTATTATTGGGCCAGGCCCATGTAATTTTGAAATACTTCAGTATAGGCTATTTCTAGAGTCAGTATCTGTGGGGAAATAGAGTTAAGGGTTGGTTTCGGACCCCTCCTCCAAGGGGTCACGAAATTCCCCCTACTCCTCCATATATACAACCCTTAGGGCATCGTTTAGACTTTGGATTTTGTTTAGATTAAAGTTTGCCATAGCTGCAAATTCGCGTACTTCGTTTGTGTTCAACGACCAGACCAAGACGTCACAGAACCCCACCTTGATCAATAAAGCTTTTCTCTTATATTCGCAATATCCAGATCGCAATCTTAGTTTCTTACTTGTTCTTCGCTTGCTTGCAGGAAATAGACCCTTGTGGTCAGGTTGATCGTGCTCCGGCATGGTCAATAACCTCTCGGGGTTGGTTTAGCGATTGCTGAGACACGACGTCCTCGCACGTTCATAGTCAGATTGTCAAAGTCAACTCCTCTGAAAACGATAATCACCGTCTCATCGAAAGATGGGACACCTTTGCCTTTATCACAACTTCAACCATCTACAACTGCATATTGGTTGTTATTGACAAGCTTTCTAAGTATGGTCACTTTATTCCACTACATCATCCCTTCACGGCTTTGATAGTTGCGGAGGCCTTTCTAAACACAGTTTACAAATTGCATGGTATACCCCTCTCCATTGTTTTTTATCGTGACTGCATCTTTACTAGTGCATTTTGGAAAGAACTGTTCCAACATACCAAAGGCACCCAACCGCACATGAGTTCTACAAGACATCCTTAATCTGACGGACAAACTGAACGTGTTAATCAGCAAATTGAATGTTGTTTGCGTTGCTTCGTCAGTGCACATCCCACTAAATGGGCTAAGTGGCTTTCCATTTGTGAGTATTGGTACAATACCAACCGGCATTCAGCTATTGATAGAACTCCCTTTGAGATTATATATGGACATCTTCCCAGGCATTTTGGCATTGGCCCTGACTGTACAGTGGCATAAGATGATCCGTCCCAGTGGATTGAGCAGAGACAAGTTATCTTTAGTATAGTTAAAGAACAACTTTTGTGTGCTCAACAACGAATGAAAGCGCAGGCGGACAAACACATAACAGAAAGGGTTTTTGAGGTAGGCGAATCGGTCTTCCTAAAACAACAACCATACATCCAAGCTTCAGTTGCTCCACGAGTAAATCACAAATTTGCCTATAAATTCTTCGGCCCTTACAAGATACTGGACCGTGTCGGTGAAGTGGCCTACAAACTGGAATTACCAGCATCTAGCAAGGTCCATCCAGTGTTCCACGTTTCCTTGCTTCATAAGGTACTCAAATCTGAGCAACAAGTTCTGTCATCACTTCCATCACCTGAGGTTATTTTGCAAGTTCCCGAGCTCGTTCTTCAGTGGCGTGTGGTGACCCATGGTGCTAAGCGAATCCTGCAAGTGCTGGTCCAATGGTCTGATAGTTCTGCTGAAATGGCTACTTGGGAAGACTCGGAGACGCTGAAGCAAATGTTTCCTAGGGCACCGGCTTGGGGGCAAGCCACATCTCAACAGGGGGAGATTGTCAGCGACAAGGGAGCAACGGAGCGGCAAGTCGAAGCAAGTTCAAACACCAGGCCCACTCGCAAGCCTCGTTTACCCACTCGGCTTGCAGGCCCGGAATGGGCCTTGGGCCTTGTAAGAGCAACTCTAGCAGACCCCGCATCCTCCCGACCCGCAGAACGTTTTTGCAGTTCACAGAACAACGCCTTTGTGGGCCGGCGCGGATGGCTGCAGTTGCAGACCCCGCATAATGGACCCGTAAAAAAGGATATTCCCAGAATATGCTTTTTTACGGGTTGGGGTTGCGGCGTCTGATCTGGCGCAGCTCCTCCCGGCCCACAAAACTTAAATTTGCAACTTAATTTGATCTAGCATATTGCATTGCTTTGCTTTATTAACAACGTTGGATACAAAAGACATCACCAAATCTTTGCTAGAATAGTAAGACCAAAGAAAACAAGAACTACAAGTATGCATTTTAGAAGATTTCCAACTTCCATAACTGCTCCCACTAGTTGGACTAATATCTTCTCCATGCATTCGTTGTTGATCTATGGATTCTTGATTTTGCATTCTTCTTTCTTCATCTTTGGTTCGGAAGAAGTAGAATGTTGCTTCCCCTCTAGTTGCACATGCAGCCGCATCACTGCCTTCGATTGTACTAAGGAGTGCACTAACATCTATTAAGTTTCTTTCTATCAACAAATCAATGTATTGGCCTTCCCAAAACCAAAATGAGCATCCATCGTCCTACACAAAAGGATGATCAAGCTCGAAGTGAGCTACCGCAATTGAACTAAAGAATGAACTATGAAACGAGCTACCGCAAGTGCACGTACCCTGTCGTTTTCGCATTTGAAGAACACCCATTCGGGGTGCTTAGGCGTGCCCGAAGTGAGCCGCAGCACTTTTCGCGTGCAGTCGTCGCACTCTATGAGCGGCATCGGCAAGCCACAAAGACGCTACGCGAGCGCCGAGCCCGGTGGACGGCCAGACGAGTCCATGCCCGCAAACCTTCGGTGGCGGCGGGCGGACGAACCCGTACCTGCATGCGGCGATGCGCCCTTGCCTGGGCCGCGGGAGAGGCTCCCCGACCACTCCATTGCTTGGGGCAGCAACCGGCGGCCGGAAAAAGCCAAATCCGGAGGCCCGCGATGAAGTGCCGCAGATCTGCAAATCCGGCGGCCCGCCGACGCAGGGGGAAGGGAGGGGAGGCCTCGTGCGCGTGGCGGCCTTCCGGCATGCTCCTGCCGGCTGCGTTCGCAAGAATCTTGGGCGGCGGCCGGCGGCGGCGCGAGGGGGGAGAGGAGAGGTGGTTGGTGGGAGAAAGCGAGGGATGAAATGTCCCCCCACCAACCGCTTCCGCTTATATGCAGGGCACCGCAGCCGCGAGGGGGAAACCCGCGTTTTCCCGGGTTGGGGTCGGGATTTTGCCGCGCCCTCTAAAATTTTTTGCGGGCCGGGGCGGGATGCAGGGTCTGATCGGGCTGGTTTTTCCGCCTGACCCGCATTTTGGCGGTTATTTTACGGGTCGGGGCGGGATGCGGGGTCTGCTAGAGTAGCTCTAATCCCTTAAATATCGTTCCTCTCTCTCTTCTCGAGTTGGCCAAAGGCAAACGGCTAGTTGGCAGGCTAGGATAGCGCGTGCTCCCTTCCTCCCTCGAATTCCCCTCTGGATGTAGCTCGAGGTCGAATTCCATGGTGAAATTGAGATAGAGACCCTAACACAAAGGCTCCTCCTCAGTCTCCTTCCCCAGCCTTTTGTGCGATCCAGAGTTCTCCGCCATCACTTAAGATCTGATCTTGTCGTCGTCGTCCGGTCCGCGTCGGTTCCCCCGCAAACCAAGGCCGGGAAGATCGCGAGGATCCCCCTTTGATGAGGACATCAATACAATTATTACACCCACAGGCCCTGCTGCTATACATACTGGACCAATTACTAGAGCTCGCGCATGCCAATTAAATTACCAGGTACTTTCGTTTCTTGCTAATGATTCTAATGTTCATGAGAATATGATGCTGCCTAAATTGGATACATTTGTTTTGCTTACAAATGAAGGGCCTAGCTTTGAGAAGGATGAACATTGGAGCAAGAACAAGCATGGAGATGATGGCATGCGCATGGGGAACAAGAACGGAGTTACAAGTGATGATTTCAGGACGTTGAAGCCACCATAATGCGTGCATGAAGCCTTGGACGAAATATACAAGATGCTACTTCATAACTTTCGTCCAGAGGCTATTCTAGGTGCTGCGTCACCTTATTATTGGGCCAGGCCCATGTAATTTCGAAATACATAAGTATAGGCTGTTTTTAGAGTCCGTATGTGTGGGGAAACAAGAGATAGGGTTGGTTTCGGACCCCTTCCTCAAGGGCCACGAAATTCCCCCCTCTTCCTCCATATATACAGCCCTTAGGGTGTCGTTTAGACTTTGGGGGTTTTGTTTAGATTAAAAGTTCGCCATAGCTGCAACTTCGCGTACTTCGTTTGTGTTCAGCGACCAGACAAAGGCGTCACAGAACCCCACCTTGATCAATAAAGCTTTCATCTTATATTCGCAATATCCAGATTGCAATCTCAGTTTCTTGCCTGTTCTTCGTTTGCTCGCAGGAAACAGACCCTCGTGGTCAGGTTGATCGTGCTCCGGCGTGGTCGATAACCTCTCGGAGTTGGTTTAGCGATTGCTAAGGCGCGACGTCCTCGCACGTTCGTAGTCGGATCGTCAAAGTCGACTTCCATCAAAGCGATATTCATCATCTCATCGAAAGACGGGACACCTTGGCCTCTATCACCCTTAGTTAGCCCGAGTCTAGGGGTGGCCGAGGAGTGATCAATGAGGGATCAAGGGTAGATTCCGGTGGCAGTTGCTGAAAGTGTTCGAAACCCTCGCCTAGGGGACATTTGTATCCATTAGACACGGGTAACAGTGAAAAGTAGGTTTGGTGACTGCCGAATCTAGGCGCTCCCCGCTCCTAGTGCCCCGCCATGTGCCACTCCGGCCACGGCGGCCACCATAGCATCGCCTTGCGCCCACCTTCGTTCTGCCGCTCCAGCTACGGTGAGCTCAACCATCCTCATAATCTCTCCGTTTTCCTTCACCATGTCTCTCTCCGATCTCAACTTCGAGGTAGGACGTAAGTTTGAAGAAGAAGTTTGGAACAAGTGGGGTGTCCGCACCAATGGTGATGGTTCCGATGTCGCAGGATTTCATTTGGTGGCTGAATTCACTAGATCCAAGATCAAACTCACTCCTCAATATGTGGGTACCATTCTTCTTGCTTGTTTTGGGGGTAGAGCATCATCTTTTCAAGTGCATCAACTTCAAAATTGGTCGTTCAAGTTTTTGGTTTCGTCCCAAGAGGTCGGCTACTCCATTATCAAAGGAGGTAACATCTCTACTCCTGAGTGTAATCTTAATATCCTACTCTGGGGTAGTGGAGGACCAAACTCTTGCTATGAACTTGATCAATATCTTCAAGAGAAGGAGGATGAATGGACTCATATTTTCCGTAGACATCCACGCAAATCATATGCTCAAGCTCTTTCCACTCCTACATCTTTCCATGATCCGATTAGATCTGAAGCTCGTTCATCTGATTTTCAAAATCGTGATTCAAATGGGGTATTCACTTTAGTGCGTAATCGTCTCAGACATGCAACATCTATTAATGCTCTAGCAGGTAATAAAGATGTGCATTTGTCCTCATCACCGACAGCTAGGCAGAATCAATCACGGCCCACCAACTCTAATGGCTCGGCCACTCCTTATTGTGTGCGATGCCTTGATACGGGACATTTATGCCCTGCATGCTCTAATAAAATCAAATGCCACAAATGCAAACGCCCGGACCACATTGCGAAAGATTGTTTCTCCTCGGTTCGGCAGCCCACTAACAATCAGTCGGCCCATCTACCTAATCCGCTGAACCCTGCGCATATGGGTCAGCCCATTCTGGTTACCTCTGCTCAGCCCACGACGCCTCTCACGATTCCTCCCAGTCCTATTAGGCAGCAAAATATCAGTGCGCAATTGCAGTCAAATCACGCGCCCCTTCCCAATATCGCCTCAGCCCGGGTTGGTACCTGCAATAACGCTGCCACTCCGTCTTCCAATGCCACCCTCCTCTGCTCTCCTCCCCTGCTTCCCACTCCTCCTCGCCGAGCTCCATCTACCCTGACTTCGCCGACGACCACGCCCACTCCTCCGACGATGGCAACCTTCCCTTTTGATCCTACCCCGTTCATCCCACCAAACCACCAGCGCATTGATGTTGAGGGGAGACCCGCTAGGGTTCAAGTGGTGGCAGGCGCTGCTGCTCCTACTCACGAGAACTGGGCGATTGCGACCATCGTCCCGATGCCGGATCTTCAGGTGACTTTCAACACTATCCGAGAAGTTCTAGCTGATTTTCTCACTGGGGTTATGCATATGGGCTTCCCTGAAATCAGTCCATGTCCATTCGGTCAAGCATATGTTAGATTGGATAGTACCTTTGATCGAGATGACTTAGTGCTCAACAGTCCACATGCCTTCACGGATGTTCATGTCATCTTCCAAAAGCACAATTAGGGTTTGAACTACAATTAGGGTTTGAACTGGAGGAGATTGGCGATGAATAGAGAAGTCTGGCTTTTGTTATGTGGCTTTCCTTTCGCAGAAAATGCATGCATGAGGTTGCCAATGCGGTCAGAGGTTTTGGCAGACTGATAGAGTGGGATAGAAACAAGAGTACTAGGGCGAATCTGATGGTTAAAGTGAGAGTGGAGGAACTGAGACATATCCCTGCAAGTATTGTGATTAGGGAAGGAGAAGATTTTCAGTCTGGTTCTCATACTGTACCTGTGATTATCCTGCAGCAAAGAATATTAGGTGCTGAACCACCTGATGAGGACCCAATCCCTCCCAATGGTAATCCTCACCCAGTTCCTCAGCAGGCACATTTTCATGCTAACCAACACAATCATTTTCTGGGACCTTTGCAACACCATGAACATGATGATGTTCATCTGCCAGACCTGAATCAAGATGCAGAGCAGCCCAACTTGAACTTAGCTTTACAGCAACCTAATAATGCAGACTGGGAACAAGAAGAAGACATGGAGTTGCCTGGATGGGGCCACTGGGCTCTGCCTCAGCCAAATCCATTAATTGATGAAGAACTGCATCAGGGAGAATTTTTAGAGCTACAGGATTTGATGGAGCCTATGCAAGAGATAGAATAGGTGTCTTTGCCAGATATGGTTAACAACAGTGATCTTACTCTGTCACTTGTTGGTTCACATAACTCTGCTCCTTCTGCTGAGTCAGCTAATGGGCCTGCTGCTGCCCCTGGTGTCCTTCCCTTACCTGATCTGAATATGGCCCAACCTGTGCAACGGTTGCCTCCACCAGAACCACCAGTTGTACAGAACTTACTAGTCCAGCAACCAGTTGACCCTCAGAATGCTCTGCCATATGAAAACTTCTCTGACAGCAATTTGGATGCTATTCTGATGCAACACAACAATTATGACAACCATCATTCTGAGGATCCTATGTATCAGGAATTCATGGTTTCTGCAAGGCCACTCACTCCTCACCCTCCTCAGGAACCCAGCATTGCTCAAATCCAGCAGCCTTCTGAGCTTATGAAGTGTCCTGCTTCTGAAACTGCAAAGTCTGTGGACATTCAGGGCATCAATGATATTCTCAATGACTCTACTGCTCCAGTGCAACAGCCAACAGATGATACTAATGTATTTCAAGCTAAGGAAATTGGTGAGTCATCTCTCTCCAGTTTGTCTGCTCCACCAAGTTTCCCAGTTCCTATTTACAAAGAGCATGAACAGAATACTCTTGTGGGTTTTGTCCACTTACCCTATGATGCAAACCCTGTTGTCATGGAGAAGGGAGAAGTGCCTAGTTCTATTCAGAAAGAGGCAGTTTCAGATGAAGCAATCCTAGGAAAGGAAGGGGCACACATTTGGAAAACCCACTTTGCTCCCACTTCTGACAGCAAACAGGTAATCCAAGTACCATTTGAGTGGGTTAATTTCCTTTCGGTGGCACTATTATCTAGAGATAAGTTTGACTGGGCAAAAAAGTTCATTACATCTCAAGTCTGGAGTTATATCATTCAAGGAACTGAACCACAACACTGCAAACCTTTTGCTATGCCTGAGAAATGTTTTTCAACTTCCTTTGATCTCTGTGCTGCTTCATCTGATGACTCCCAGGAAGTTGATCAGGAAAATGTGAGCACCCCATCTCACAGTGTCAAGGACAATAATGGACCCACTGCCTCTTCTACTTCTGCCATTCACAAGAATAGAAAGAGGAAAGAAAAGCTGCCACTCGTGGAAACTGAGGTAAGGAGGAGTTTTAGATTACAGGAACTTAACAAGGGCTTTAAAAAATCAGTATGCAAGGATAAGAATTGTCTGCCTTGTACCTCCTTGCATCCACCTATTCCAACTAGAGTTGTTAAAAACCTCAACTCTTCTTTTTGTAAGGTGAATATGCAAGACACTGCTGAAGAGAAAAATCAGAAATGGGGGCAAGAAGCTCAAGACCACTACAAGGAAGGCTGGATCCAAGGACAGCCAATCCAAGGAGACAGCTTAGTCTTAATCTTTTTAAGTTCTTATGTTGATCAGTCAACCTTTTGTAAAGATGATCTCTAGTTTGCTCTGCAAGCAGATGGTTAAAGTTGTGGACTCAGTTTCTTCTAGTCTTATTTGTAACAGACTGGTTATGTGTTCAGTAGTCAAGATTTTGTTTCTGCTATGGCTAAATCCTGGAATGTTTTAAATTGGAATATCAGAGGTATTAATGACAGTAAGAAATGGTTAGCTCTGTCTAACAAAATTGTAGAATCTGCTTGTGATATACTTTGCCTTCAAGAGACCAAGAAAAATCATTTTGACATTCATTTCCTCAAGAATTTTTGCCATAAGAAGCTGAACAAGTTTGATTTTATTCCTTCAATAGGAGCCTCAGGAGGCCTATTGGTTGTGTGGAATGAGCAAGTGTTTGAGGGCCTCACCATTCACAAAAATGATTTTTCAATCTCTATTGATTTCACCTCCAAACAGTCTGGAGAACAGATCCTACTCACTAATGTCTATGGGCCCTGCCAAAATCCAGCTCGATCTGAATTTCTCACATGGTTCCAAGATTTGCAAATTGAGGATGATGTTAATTGGCTTGTTATGGGTCACTTTAACTATGTCAGATACCCACATAACAGAAATAGAATTGGGGGTAATATGCAAGATATGTACTCTTTCAATGAAGCCATTAACAAATTAGCCCTGATTGAAATTCCCCTCAAAGGCAGAAGTTTCACTTGGAGCAACATGCAAGATGCACCTCTCCTTGAGAGAATTGATTGGTGTTTTACCTCTGAATTATGGACTTTATCTTATCCGAATACCATGGCTATTCCTCTTGCTAGGATAACATATGATCATGTTCCTATTGTCATTAAAATTGGTACTTCCATTCCCAAATCAAAGATCTTCAGATTTGAGAACTTCTGGCTTTAGCATCCACAGTTCAAAGAGGTAGTTAAGAACATCTGGGAGCAACAAGTCTCTGAGACTGATAGTGCCAAGATCATTTCTGCTAAATTTAAGAGACTGAGAAAGGGACTGAAAAATTGGTCTAAAAGCTGCTCAAACCTGAAACTCTCCATTTCCAACTGCAATGAAGTCATTCTTATGTATGATCATATTGAAGAATTGAGACAGCTATCAGTTGAGGAACATAATGGTAGATTTATTCTAATGAAACATCTTGATTCTCTTCATATGCAAAAGATCTATTGGAAACAAAGAGCTACCATCAGGAATATTCAGTTTGGTGAAGCTAATACCAAATTCTTCTAGGCCGAGGCCACTATTAAGCACAGAATCAACCACATTGCCATGCTGAAGGATGAGAATGGCATTGAACATCAAGATCATCACACTAAAGAAGCCATCCTCTTTAAAGATTTTAAAGAAAGGCTAGGGACTACCCAATTCACTGATAATCCACTTATTCTGGAATCTTTGATCAATGCTAATGTGGATTTACAGTCTTTAGAAGCCCCTTTCTCTAAAGAAGAAATTGATAAAGTGACCTCACAGATGGCTAGTGACAAATCTCCAGGGCCAAATGGTTTCAATGCTGCATTTCTGAAATCTTGTTGGGAAATTATTGCACCTGACTTCTACAAGCTGATTGCAGACTTCCATGAGGGTAACATCAATATGCAAAGCATCAACTACTCATTCATCACCCTCATCCCTAAAAAAGACTCTGCTGCTGTTCCAAGTGATTACAGACCCATCTCACTACTGAATTGTACACTCAAAATCATCACAAAACTGCTTGCAAATAGACTTCAGAAAGCCATCCTATCTATGGTGCATGATAATCAATATGGTTTCCTAAATGACAGAAGCATTCAGGACTGTCTAGCATGGGCTTTTGAATATCTCCATCAGTGCCACCACTCTAGGAAGGATATTATCCTACTTAAATTGGATTTTGAGAAAGCTTTTGATATGTTAAGTCATGACACCATTTTCAAGATACTGCAAGCAAAAGTGATGTAGGGTGGAACCCTAGATGGCCGATCTTTCACGAAAGGAGCGGATACCTACGAAGAACGCGATGAACACGAGGGGAAACACGAGAGAAATCACTCAACCAACAAGAATAGATCACACATGCGCTAGATCGATGAACACAAAGGTGAGATACAAGATCCAAAGTCAACAAAGGACGATGCAAAGGGTAACCGGTTCTTCTCCGTGAGGAGGTCTTGATGGGGGCCACCCAAGAGGGGGTCTTGAATCCAACGTGGATCGTCTCCGAAGAGGGGCCGCAGTCTCTCTTGAGGAGGAGATCCGTATGGATGAGCAATGCTCTATCTCACATATGAGCTAAACCAATGCTAACCCTAGAAAGATGGAGGAGAAGGAGTATATATAGTCTAGGGGGTCGAAGGGGTACACGGGCCTCGGCCCTTACTGTGCGCAGACAGGGGTGGCCGGATGTCCGGGGCTTCAGGAGGGGCCGGATGTCCAGGCTGGAGGGCAAAACTTCTGGATGTTCTGTAGCGTGGCGCCGGATGTCCGGGCTTTTGGCCGGATTTCCGGGCTGGGGCCGGATGTCCGGGCCCTGTAGGCTTGGGCGTCTGGGCTGCTGCTGCTGTGGTTGCTCCAGGGGCCGGATGTCCGGGGACTTGGCCGGATGTCCGGGGCCTGGAAGGTGAACTTGCCCGTTTCCGTTGGTTCTCTTCATCCGTGAACTTGGCGGCTTGTCCGTCTTCACGTGCATCCTCGGGAGGCTCCTCTTGACACCTAATCATGCATAGCATATCGGACTTAGGTAGTAGCCATGTCTCGAGTGGATCATATGTGATATCACTAAGGAAGGAAGTCACCTCATTCTCGAGAGCTCTAGCTCGTGCTCGTGTCATAGGTCCTCTTGGCTCTTGATGAGACGATGGTAGGTCCATGGGGATGACCGTAGGATGCTCCGCATCATCTCCCCTCCCTTGGAAAAGATCCGACCTCGGATCGAAATCCTCATCACCATGGTACGGGGATAGATCTTTGGTGTTGAAGATGTCGCTCACGGAGTACTTGTCGCGTGGGATGTCGATCTTGTATGCGTTGTTGTTGTAGCGTGCAAGCACCTTGAAGGGTCCATCCGCTCGGGGTAGTAGCTTGGACTTGCGTTCCTTGCGAAGGTGTAGCCACACAAGATCTCCAACATTGAACATCATGGGTTGCTTGTTGACGTTGAGCTTGGTTGCGAGTCGTTGTACTTGGCGCTCGATGGTGTTTCTTGTATCTTCGTGCATCTTCTTGAGGAAGTTGACTCGGGCACTCGCGTCCATGTTTGTGCGCTCTTGTAGCGGTAGAGGTAGAATGTCCAATGGAGACAATGGGTTGAATCCATAGACGACCTCGAAGGGGGACTTGCCGGTAGTCGAATGTCTTGCACGATTGTAGGCGTACTCGGCGATGGGTAGGCACTCCTCCCACTCCTTGATGTTCTTCTTTATCAACACGCGTAGTAGAGTGGAGAGCGTGCGGTTGGTCACCTCCGTTTGGCCGTCGGTTTGTGGATGGTATGCCGAAGAGAACAAAAGCTTGATTCCGAGCTTGGCGCACAATGTCCTCCAAAAGTAACTCAAGAACATGACGTCGCGGTCCGAGACAATCGTCTTTGGCACTCCATGAAGGCGCAAGATTTCCCTACAAAACAATTTTGCAACATGTGAAACATCGTCTATCTTGTTGCAAGGAATGAAATGTGCCATTTTGGAGATCGGTCCACAACAACAAAAACGGAATCCTTGCCATTTCGAGTTCTAGGCAAACCAGGCACAAAGTCCATGCTAATGTCTTCCCATGGGTGATATGGAATTGGAAGTGGCATATAGAGGCCATGAGATTGAGCTTTGGACTTAGCTTTGCGACATGTAGAGCATCGGTTGGTGAAGCGATTGACGTCGCGGAACATCTTGGGCCAAAAGTAGTTCTTGGAGAGCATAGCAAATGTCTTGTCGCGTCCAAAGTGTCCCATGAGTCCGCCTCCATGAGATTCCTGCAAAAGCAACAAGCGAAGAGAGGACTCGGGGATGCAAAGTTTGTTAGCTCTCATAAGATATCCATCTTTGATGTAGTATCGATCCCAAGAAGTATGCGTCAAACACTTGGCATAAGGAATAGAAAATGTAGGATCATGCTCATACAAGTCTTTTATATGCTCAAAGCCAATGGCATTTAACTCAAGTTGATTAACAAGCATGCATATACGGGAAAGTGCATCCGCCACAACATTTTCCTTACCTTTAATATACTTGATGACATAAGGAAACGACTCAATGAACTCACTCCATTTAGCATGACGCTTGTTCAACTTAGTTTGACCCTTAAGGTATTTAAGCGTTTCATGGTCGGTATGGATGATGAACTCATGAGGGCGTAGGTAATGTTCCCATTCATGCAAAACACGCACCAAAGCATATAGCTCTTTGTCATAGATAGGGTAATTGAGTTGCGCTCCGGAGAGTTTCTCACTAAAATAAGCAATTGGGCGCTTCTCTTGCGTTAACACACCTCCTATGCCATTACCACTAGCATCGCAATGAATTTCGAAAGGTTTGTCAAAGTTGGGTAATGCAAGCACGGGAGCATGAGTAAGCAAATTCTTAAGCTCATTGAAAGCGATATCTGGAGATGTTCCCCAAACAAACGGTGCATTTTTCTTACTCAAAGCATGCAAAGGTGAAGCAATGGTGCTAAAATCCTTCACAAATCTGCGATAGAAACCGGCTAAACCAAGAAAACTACGCACTTGTTGCAAATTGGTTGGTTGGGGCCAAGTTTTAATAGCATTGATCTTAGATTCATCAACATGAACACCCTTAGAAGATACTACGAAACCCAAGAAAACAAGCTTATCAACACCAAATAGGCATTTTCCATATTAGCATAAAGTTGCTATTTTCGAAGAGTTTGTAGCACGGTGCGAAGGTGGGTGACATGCTCTTTGAGAGATTTGCTAAACACAAGGATATCATCAAAGTAGACAACAACAAATTCACCAATGTAAGGGCGAAACACGTAATGCATAAGACGCATGAAAGTACCGGGTGCTTCCGATAAACCCATAGGCATGACTAACCACTCATATAGACCACACTTTGTTTTGAAAGCGGTTTTCCATTCATCACCCTCTTGTATGCGGATTTGATAGTAACCACTTTTAAGATCAATTTTGGAAAAGATAGTGGCACCGCAAAGTTCATCAAGCATATCATCAAGGCGTGGAATGGGATACCTATAACGAACGGTGATAGCATTGATAGGTCCACAATCGGAACACATGCGAAAGCTACCGTCTCGTTTTGGCACAAGAATGACCGGTACGGCACAAGGACTCAAACTTTCACTCACATGTCCATGGTCTATGAGATGCTTTACTTGCCTTTGAATTTCTTTGGTTTCTTCGGGGTTGACGCGGTAGGGCGCTTTGTTTGGGAGCGGCGCTCCGGGGATGAGATCAATTCGGTGCTCAATGCCTCGTAGTGGAGGTAGACCCGGAGGTAGCTCATCGGGGAAAACATCTTGGAATTCCTGCAATAAAGAAGATAACACCAAAGGTAGATCGTGAGAGTTGTTAGTTTTTGGTGCCTCATCCTTGCACAATAGGACATAGTGTAGGACACTTGATGGGTTCTCACACACTTCTCTCATCTCATGTTTGGTGGCAAATAGGACTAAGTTTTTCTTGTCGCTCATCGTGGAGGCACTCAATTTGGGCTTGTGGCGCTCACTCTCTTTTTGGTGGTTCACTCTCTCACTATTCTCTCCACGATGGGTGTTTTGCTTGTCGGCGAGCACTTGGCTTGGAGACATAGGACGTAGCACAAACTCTTTCCCTTTCATCTTGAAGCTATAGTGATTTGTACGCCCATTGTGAATGACACCTCGGTCAAATTGCCATGGCCGTCCAAGAAGGAGGTGGCACACGGTCATCGGAAGGACATCACACTCCAAAGTGTCTTCATAGGCGCCGATCTTGAAAGAGACTTGTACTCTCTGCTCGACTTGTATGGTGCCGGTGTCGCTTAGCCATTGAACCTTGTAGGGGTGCGGGTGCTTCATCTTGACCAATTGGAGTTTGGAGCATAGTTCTTCACTTGCCAAGTTATGGCAACTCCCTCCATCGATGATGACCTTGACGGACCGTCCATTGATGCCGGCCTTTGTGTGGAAGATATGGCATCTTTGATCTTCGTCTTGTTGATGTTGAAGAGTCAAGACCTTGGAGACAACAAGAGCGGGACTTGAGTCTTCGTCACAAAAGATGTGATCATCTTCTTCTTCATTGTTCACTTGTCGGTGCATGGCCACTTGCTCAAGAGCTTCCATTTCTCCTTCACTCATGGAGTCGTAGGTGCCGTCGTCGTTGAGGATCATGGTGCGCTTATTTGTGCACTCGAAGGACTTGTGGCCTCGGCCTCCGCATGTGAAACATTTGATGGAATTTGTCTTGATGGTCTCATCGGTTGGAGTAGATGATGATGAAGCTTTCGGCTTGAAGTTGCTTGTAGTAGGAGGACGACTTGAGCTTGTCGAAGCTTTCTTGTAACTTGACTTGTCACCATTGCTCATGGTGGGAGTCGTCGAAGCTTGATTGTTGGAGAGGCCATAGGACTTGGATGAGAACTTGGCATACTTGAAGTCGTCTTGTACTTGCCGTTCCGCTTTGGTAGGTTGATGCACTAGCTCGATGAGGTTCGAGTATGGTTGGAAGTCGGCAATCTTCTTGATAGGGTGATTGAGTCCATTCAAGAAACGTGCCATAGTTTGCTCATCATCTTCTTTGACATTGGCTCGTATCATGGCAATCTCCATTTCCTTGTAGTACTCTTCAACGCTCTTGGTTCCTTGCTTGAGTTGTTGGAGTTTCTTGAAGAGGTCGCGGTTGTAGTAGTTTGGCACGAATCGTGCTCTCATGACATCCTTCATTTGTGCCCAAGTGGTGATGGGTGGTTCACCTCTTGCCGCATGTTTCTCAATGACTTGTTCCCACCAAATGAGGACGTAGTCTTGGAATTCGAGGGATGCCATTGCGATCTTCTTCTCTTCTTCGTAGTTGTGCAAGCGGAAGATTTTGTCAACCTTCAATGCCCATGATATGTACTCTTCGGGGTCATTGCTTCCGGTAAACTTGGGCATGGTGAACTTTAGCTGGCCATATCGTTGCTCTTCATTGTGTTGGGGTCGGGGATGATGACGCCCATGTCGGTGAGGATTGGCAATGTCATGTCGCTCTTAGCGAGGAGGGTTGTCTTCCTCATGTTGCTCTTGGTGAGGAGGGTTGTCTTCCTCATGATGCTCTTGGCGAGGAGGTGGTCCATTGTCTTCTTGCTCTCGATGGACTTGACGTTCTTGTCTCGCATGAGGAGGAGCTTGTCGATCTTGACGAGGAACTTGTCGATCATGTCGAGGAGCTTGTCGATGCACACGTGCTTCGTAAATCCTTTCTTGAGCTTCGTCGCGAAGTGCTTCTTGATGTAATCGAGCTTGTCGGCCTCGATTGGCTACGACACGACTTGAGTCTTGAAGAGCACGTTGCGCCTCAAGTGCTTGAGCTTCACGTAGTTGTCGTTCTTGACGTTGCGCCTCGGCGTCTTGTGCATCTTGATGTTGTCGCGCTCGCTCCTCTTGTTCTTGTTGTCGTTGGCGTTGCCGTTCTTGTGCTTGTGCGAAAGCAGCTTGGTTGTGACGATGTCGATGCTCTTGAGAGTCGGTGTCGTGTAGAGGATTGCGGTTAGCTTGACGGTCTTGACGCGCGGCACGACGAAGAGTGTTCGATGTCGGTGTACTTGAACCGGAGATGGTGTCGTCGTAGTGTCGACTTGAGCGGCTCCGTCTTGACGAGGACGAAGTTGTAGAAGAGCGGACCATCATGGTTCGGATATCTTCTTTGAGGGAACTCATGGATGTGTTGAAGTAGTCTCTTGTACGTTGCTCAGATTGTCGTAGATCGGTGGCGAGGTTGTCGATGCGATCGCCCAAAGCAAGTTGTTCTTGATGCAAAGCTCGGTGTGCACCAAATAGTTGAGTCTTGGTGACGTAGGATGACATGTCGTCGTCTTGCTCCAAGAAGAGTGGATTGGTAGAAGTACTTGGCCTATCCATCATTTCAAACAAAGATATGTGAGTGGGAGAAAGAGAAGAACCAATACCAAATGTACCTTGACCGATGTTGAAAATGGATCAAAGATCACTCCAATGTGTATCAAGGGAATAGCACAATTGGTACCGTTTCTTGTCGGTTCTCACACCTACACAAGTAAAAGCTTATGGTGGAGCTTGGTTAGGATGGTGGCACAAAATTTGATGCAATTGTAAGTGAGACTCAATAATGTTGGAAAAGATTCACAAATTTGCAAATGCAACAAGTAGACCAATAGCAAGATATGGTACACGGAAACACACACGCAAATAGATAAGTGGGGTTGGGCAACCAAGGGTGAGCCAAAATGTGGAATCCACCAAGATGCTCTTGTTGCACAACACTAGAGAGACGCTAGCACGATTGCACGATAGGCGGATACGAACTTGTGCACAACCTACTAAGCAAAAATGCAACGACTTCTATCCCAAGTATGCTATATGTATGATGTTTCTATGCTTTGATCCAAGATGATCGAGTATGACAATCTTAATGTTGTATGATGCTATGGTTCTTGCTTATAACCTCTTTGCTTATCGTTCCCTTTTGCTTAAAAGCTTGTTTGGCTCTTTGTTGTTTGAGCTCTTTTCTCATGCAATGCTTCACGAACCAAGATAGCAATTGTGTATGCGAAGACAACTTTTGTGACACAAGAGATGATACCAAGATATGCAACTCAATGATGGTATGTATGCTATGTGAAGTATGAACACTAATGTGCACAAGTCACGTTACCGGCAATACTCAAAGGCTAGTCTCGATGGGTAAGCTACGCAAAAGTAAGGCCATGGGTTTATCAATGCAAATGCAAGAGAGTATGATGATATCGCTATACCAAGATGATATGAAGGTGAAGGTGATATCAATGTAGCCGTTCGTAGTAGTCCTTGGCGAAGATGAGCGGTCGTGATGTTGTTGCCGAACCATACCTAGATAGCCGAAACACAATAGGATACGGAAACCACAACTCAAATTCTCAAAACAAAATGGGTCAAAATTGTCGGAGTTGGTAACGGGAAAGGCTATGGTGGTGCTATGCGGAAGTGGTGGTGCTATGCGGAAGTGTATGTGGGCACCGGGACAAAATTTGGTGAGAGTTAGGCGAAAAGCAGAGTGGAGGATGGAAGTGATGTTGCCAGGGGCCGGATGTCCGGGCTCGGGATCCGAAGAACACCGCGTGGAGAGGTCAAATCCGGGGCAAAAACTCGGAGGAATTGTGGATGGAAATTGGGGAAAAGCTAGATCTACCTGCAACACACGAAATCCGCGGATCAAATCCAACAAAACTTCATCACACCAACAAATCACAAAAAAAATTGGGGCTATTTTTGTGGGGCAATTTTCGGGTTAGGATGAAAAACAACAAAATCAAGCTAGAAAACAAGGAGAGGGGGCTCCGAAATCGTGATCAACGTGGCTCATGATACCAAGATGATGTAGGGTGGAACCCTAGATGGCCGATCTTTCACGAAAAGGAGCGGATCCCTACGAAGAACGCGATGAACACGAGGGGAAACACGAGGGAAACACGAGAGAAATCACTCAACCAACAAGAATAGATCACACATGCGCTAGATCGATGAACACAAAGGTGAGATACAAGATCCAAAGTCAACAAAGGACGATACAAAGGGTAACCGGTTCTTCTCCGTGAGGAGGTCTTGATGGGGCCACCCAAGAGGGGGTCTTGAATCCAACGTGGATCGTCTCCGAAGAGGGGCCGCAGTCTCTCTCGAGGAGGAGATCCGTATGGATGAGCAATGCTCTATCTCACATATGAGCTAAACCAATGCTAACCCTAGAAAGATGGAGGAGAAGGAGTATATATAGTCTAGGGGGTCGAAGGGTACACGAGCCTCGGCCCTTACTGTGCGCAGACAGGGGTGGCCGGATGTCCGGGCTGGAGGGCAAAACTTCTGGATGTTCTGTAGCGTGGCGCCGGATGTCCGGGCTTTTGGCCGGATTTCCGGGCTGGGGCCGGATGTCCGGGCTGGACGCCGGATGTCCGGGCCCTGTAGGCTTGGGCGTCTGGGCTGCTGCTGCTGTGGTTGCTCCAGGGGCCGGATGTCCGGGGACTTGGCCGGATGTCCGGGGCCTGGAAGGTGAACTTGCCCGTTTCCGTTGGTTCTCTTCATCCGTGAACTTGGCGGCTTGTCCGTCTTCACGTGCATCCTCTGGAGGCTCCTCTTGACACCTAATCATGCATAGCATATCGGACTTAGGTAGTATCCATGTCTCGAGTGGATCATATGTGATATCACTAAGGAAGGAAGTCACCTCGTTCTCGAGAGCTCTAGCTCGTGCTCGTGTCATAGGTCCTCTTGGCTCTTGATGAGACGATGGTAGGTCCATGGGGATGACCGTAGGATGCTCCGCATCAAAAAGGCTTTGGGCAAAAGTGGATTCAGTGGATAAAAATGATTTATAACACTGGATATTCTTCAGCAATCCTTAATGGAGTTCCTGGCAAATAATTTTTGTGCAAAAAAGGAGTGAGGCAAGGAGATCCCCTCTCCCCTCTGATTTTTGTACTTGCTGCAGATATCTTCCAGTCTATGTTGAATGAAGCTATGCAAGCTGGCATGATTGAGGCTCCCATTGTACATCACTCCTGCACTGATTTCCCTGTTATCAATATGCTGATGACACCATCCTGGTCATTCCTGCAGAAGAGAGACAAATTATGCACATTAAGAATCTGCTGCTGCACTTTGCAGGCTTCACTGGGCTCAGAGTGAACTACTCCAAATCTACTATGATTGCTATCAACATATCTGAGGAGAAAATCAACAGGTTGTCAAACTTGATGGGATGCCAGGTTGGCACTTTGCCTCTCACTTATCTTGGTCTGCCTGTAGAAGATTTTACCCCATGCTCTATAGAACTGAAAAGAGGCTTCACGGATGCTCCACACTCCTATCTTTTGGAGATAAACTGGTTTTGGTTAAATCAGTTTTTGCAAGTATGCCCATCTACTTCATGAGTTCTCTGTCTATTCCAAAAACAGTTCTCATCCACATCAACAAACTTCTCAGACACTGTCTATGGAAGAAATATGGCAGTACAGAGCAGGGGCCTGCATTAATTTCTTGGGATAAGGTGTGTCAGCCAAAAGCACATGGAGGTTTAGGAGTTCTGGAGATTCAAACACATAACCAGGCTCTTTTGATGAAATTCATTCATAAATTCCTCAATAAGGAGAATACACCATGGGTCAAGATTGTCTGGGAGGCATACTACAGCAACAGTCAGCCGGGTGAGAGACTGCTAGGCTCTTTCTGGTGGAAGGATATTCTCAAATTGTTTCCAAAGTTCAAGCAATTCTATCAATGCAAGGCTGGCTTGGGGGATACAGTCCAATTCTGGCATGATCGATGGATGCAAACTGGACTTAAGGACAAATTCCCTGAGTTATTTTCTTTCACCATTCAAGTAAACATCTCCCTTCAGCAGGTGACTGTACAACACTCATTGGAAGAACTGTTCTATAGACCATTGTCTAGCCAGGCATACTGTCAGTTTATTCAATTGCAAAATATTCTTGCTGAGCACCAAATGCAAGATCAACCTGATAAGTGGTCATTGAAAGAAAACACACCCAAGTTCTCAGCCATCCAAACATACAAATCCATCATGGGCCCGTCTAGGACTCATCATCTTTTCAAGCTGTTATGGAAGAGTTCAGACAGGCTTACACACAAAATTTTCTTCTGGTTGCTACTTCATGATAGAGTAAATACCAGAAACCTCCTTAAGAGGAAAAAGATGCCTCTCCAATCCTATAATTGTGCTCTTTGTTCTGACAATACGGAGGAAACCCTGTCTCACAGAGGCATCTCGAGCTTTGATGAATGTTGTATTCCGGCTGAACGCCTTGCTGAGGACATGACTACCTTGGATACGACCAAAAATATTGCATACATGCATATTTGTCAGGTGATTTCTAGTGCAAACTATTCAATAATCTATTTATGTTATCGAGAACAAAAATACTTCACATACTTTTGTGTTTTGTCTAATTGCAGGTGTATGGGACATTTGTACAATCCACATATGAAGATAGGGGAAAAGGAGAAGTTTAGGTTCTGTTCAAAAAGTCCTCTCACGTCACTTTTGGGCCAAGAGAAGATAGAGTCCAAGTCTCTCACGTTCTGGATTCAGATTCGGACTGCACAGACATACCTGACTCAAAACGCTAACAACTTTTTCATACGGACTCCGAATTGGGTGATTCTTTTTTTGTTGGAAAGTAGATTTTGTCCTCTTTCCAACCCAATTGGATTCACCTTTAAATACGTCCGGAGCATTGAGATATGGACGAAACAATCTGACGCTGCAGCAGAATCCGAGTCAAACAACAAGTCCAAAGGTGTTGCATCAGCTCCACTTGGGCCCATGAGCCTTGTACGACCTAGGGTGATGCGGAGCATCCTACGATCATCCCCATGTACACTCGAGCCTACGCCACTGGACCTAAGGTGAACCCGCTCCTAAATGCTTCTCCTTTCCATTCATGTGAGACATGGTTGCTACCTAATGCAAGGGCACTACACATGCCTAGGTACCAAGGAGACCCTCTCGGAGATGCTCGGAATGATGGACAAGTCCCCAAGTACAAGGATGAAGGAGCACGATGAGAGGAACCGGAGAAAGGCTACAGGACCCGGACATCCGGCCCCTCCCGCAAGCCCGGACATCCGGCACCAGCCCGGAAATCCGGCGCCCATCACAGAAGACACCCGAACTGAACCAAGTCAGCCCGGACATCCGGCTCATCGCGAGCCGCCGGACATCCGGCCCAGCTCCCGGAAATCCGATGCCCCATCACAGAAGCTGGACCCTGCCAGCCCGGACATCCGGCATCCCGGGAAGGCCCGGACATCCGGCGTCTCGGGAAGGCCCGGACATCCGGCCCGTCGCCCGGACATGCGGCCCCCTCTGCCTGTGTGCAGCGCATCTGGGCCGAGGCCCATGTACCCCTTCGTCCCTTAGACTATATATACTCCCCCACCTCCTCCTAGTTAGGGTTAGCAAAGGATTAGCTCATTTAGAGATAGAGCTTTGCTCATCCATATCAGATCTACTCCACGAGAGAGACCGCGGCCCCTCTACGGAGACGATCCACCTTGGATTCAAGACCTCCTCACGGAGAAGACCCCCATCAAGACCTCCTCACGGAGAAGAACCGGTTACCGTTTGTATCGTCCGTTGTTGACTTGGATCTTGTATCTTACCTTTGTGTTCATCGATCTAGCGCATGTGTGATATATTCTTGTTGGTTGAGTGATTTCTCTCGTGTTCCCCTCATGTTTCCCTCGTGTTTCCCCTCGTGTTCATCACGTTCTTCGTAGGGATCCGCTCCTTTCGTGAAAGATCGGCCATCTAGGGTTCCGCCCTACATCATCTTGGTATCAGAGCTCAGGTTGATCACGATTTCGGAGCCTCCCCGTTGTGTTTTCTAGCCTATTTTTGTTGATTTTGTCCCAAATTCGAAAATCGCCACCAAAAAATAGCCCCCAATTTTTTTTTTGTGATTTGTTGGTTTGATGATGTTTTGTTGAATTTGATCCGTGGATTTGCTTTGTTACTTGTGGATCTAGCTTTCCCCCACTTTTCCCCGCTTTCCATCCACGAAATCTCCGCAATTTTGCCCCCGAAATCATCAATTTCCGCCCCCAAAATCGAGTTCCTCGAGTTCATCCTCGGATTTGGAGCCCGAACATCCGGCCCGACCCCCGGACATCCGGCCACCCCGGACATCCGGCCTTAGCCCGGACATCCGGCTCCTGGAGCGCATTTTCGCGCAAGGTTCTGGACATCAGGTCCCGGAAATCCGGCCAAACCCCCGGATATCCGGCCCCTGTACATTTCAGCTTTTCCGTTTCACCGTTTTGTGCATAACTTCCACATCCGGAGTCCGATCTTCGCGTTCTTTAGCTCGTTGAGTAGCTATTGACATCCTCTATCCATCTAGATAGGTTACATCACCATTTGACTCCATCAAATTTTCTGAAATTTGGCAAGTTTGCCTAGGCCCTCCACCATAACTTCCGCATAGGCTTACCCACCATACACTTCCAACAACCCAACTTAACCCAATTTTATTTGTGTTGCGAGTTGTGTCTCCTAAGGTGTTTCGGCTACTTAGGGACCGTGTTTCGAACTCCGACACCGTGTATAGTCCATCCACCTTACCCTCGACTTCCGCATTGCGTCTCAAAACCCATCATTGCATTTTCGCAACCCCATTGAGCTTCCGCAAAACCACCACCGCTTACACTACCACCGTTTGACTTTTGTCCTTGAGATTTTGAGTTGTGGTTTTTTCCGTTTCCTAAGGTGTTTCGGCTACTTAGGGACGAGTCTCCATCATCTTGGTATCTACATCAAGAACACCGCCACTCATCATCGCCAAGGACGGTAACCTCGACGACACCATTGTATATTCCCCTTGCAATTGCATTGATAACCCCTAGCCCATTTTGCGTCACTTGCCTATCGAGACTAGCCATTTGAGTATTGCCGGCAACGTTACTTGTGCACATTAGTGATCATCACCTCCCATTGCATACATACCATACCATATTGGTATCATATCATCTCTTGTGTCACAAGTTTGTTCCCGCATACACACTATTGCTATCTTGGTTTGTGCATTTTGCAAAGTGGCCATACATACAAAAAAAGAATAAGCTTTTAAGCAAAAGAGAAGAGCAAAGAAGCTTGTAAGCAAGTGCCATAGCATCATACCACATTGCATATAAGATTGTCATATCCGATCATCTTGGATCATCTTGAGAACACCGGGAACCATACATACATAGCATACTTGGGATAGAAAGTTTATCCATTTTGCATATCATAGGTTGTGCACAAGTGTCGTATCCGCCTATTGAGCAATCGTGCTAGCGTCTCTCTTGAGTTGTGCAACACGAGCGTTTTTCCGTGGACTCCACATTTTGTGCTCATTCCTTGGTTGCACGACCCCATTTATCTATCCGTGTGTGTGTTTCCGTGTGCCATTCTTTGCTATTGGTCTACTTGTTTCACTTGCGAATTTGTGAATCTTTTTCAACATTATTGACTCTTGCTAACATTTTGCATCAAATTTTTGTGCCACTATCCTCACCGAGCTCCACTATAAGCCTTATTTGTGTAGGTGTGAGAAACCGACAAGAATTGGTACCAATTGTGCTATTTCCTTGTTACACATTGAGTGATCATTGATCCATCTTCAACATCGGTCAAGGTACATTTGGTATAAGTTCTTCTCTTTCTCCCACTCATATTTGCTCGAGTCTTGTGATGGATAGGCAAGGCATTTCATCTCCGGTCTTCGACAACAACGACGGCGCGAACAACTACATCACCAAAGCGTCCATCTTCGATCTACAACGACAAATGCAAGGCACACAATCTACCTTGCGAGAGCGCCTCGACAACCTCGCCATCGACATACGACACTCCGAAGCAAAGAAAAGGGACTACATCGACACCAAGTTGGGCGAGCTAAAGGATCAACTACGCGACATGGTGGCTGACTACAAGTCTTCTTCCCCTTCATCATCCTCAAGGCCGCGGCGAGCAAGTCGATCATCTTCGAAGCGCCCACGTGACGCAAGTGCAAGTCGTCCACGTCCACATCTACATGGCGACCACCATCACGCTCGTGATCCACATCGTCATGAAGGGCAAGACACCTCCAAGCATCATGTGCACAACGACGACGAACGACATCTACTACGAGCTCAAGTGCGACAACGACACCATCAACATGAAGATGCTCCACAAGCGCAAACGTACAAGTCCAAGCTTCATGAGCATAAGAGAAGACCGCGAGACGAGCACCACCAAGACAGAGCTACGGCTACAACAACCACTTCGGCATCTTCGCCAAGTGCTATGAAGGCATCTTCGCCTTCGGACGTACGGCATCTTCGCCTACTTCTCATGAGTTCGCCTACATCAACATCTTCAACAACAAGGCGACTACCTACGAGCGAGGGCGACACTTCCATCTTCGGAAGCCCCTCAAGGAAGATGGCCGAGCATGGGAAATTCCCTTCGGTCATGGAGACGAGCTATGAGGTGCCACATCATATGGGCCTCCAACAACAAGACGGCGACAAGAAGGTTGAGCATGGGACTATCCCTTCAACCAAGGCGGCGATAGGAGTTGAGCATGGAGACATTTGCACCAACATCTCTCCGACACCCACATATCATGAGATGACCCAATTGCCATGTGAGGAGAGCCACCCCACCATGAGTGATATGAGTGACTCCACCATATGTGACATTGAGCGCATTTCCTATGAGAGGATGAGTGTGACCACCACTAGCCCCACACTTGAGAGCATGCCACACATCCTATGTGAGGTTGAGAGCCATTTGAGTGACTCCACCAACCATACGAGTGAACGCATCCTTGAGGGAGTGAGTGAGCCACAACACTTAGTGAGTGAGGTAGTTGACACGGCACGTGTGGCCACTATGATTTCTAATGACTTAACCTCTACTCCGAGTGTGTTTTCTTATTTGGTGCTAGATCTCCTACATGACGACATGCCTATCCTCGACGAGTCCATACCTCGAATGGAGACGACGATGGCCATGGTGGACGATGATGCACCCCCCCACATGGTTCCATCAAGATGAAGATGACTACGAGTGGATCTTCGACACCTCACCTACAACACATGAGCGATGCTCCAAAGGTAACATAGGTGATGGTGCTTCTCTTGTCCCACTTGTCGACTATCTCACCAATGATTGCTTGCATGATGTTGATCCACCTATTCCCATGCTTCATGCTAGTGCGACTTCTTCATGTCATGACTTACCCATTTATGATGAATATGATGATGAGCATGTTGAGTTGCCTAGTTGTGATGCTATGCTCCATAGGATATCATGTGAAAATTCTATTGGTCACTTCATGTTTGACAATCCTTTGAACTTGTCATATGCTATGAGTGAGATCTCCCATATTGCATCATTTCAATCTCAACATAGTAACTATGCATGCCCCATTAAAATAAATCCCATTTGCACTTATGGCATAGATGACGAGATGATGGTCATTGGCTTTTGTTTTTCATGTGATGATATTGCTATGCTTCCTTTACATGATTTGCGCAATTCATCTACTATACCATGCCATGATCACATTGTACCAAATATGCTTGTTTTGGATGTTGTCAATATTCTCCATGTGATGTTTCTACAAATGCTCATGAGGAGACCCCCATAGTTTCCTCATACATATTAGGAGATCTTGATGCATTCCATACTTTGCATGATTCCCATAATTGTTTGCACCATATGCATTCCATGAATAACAATGCTCTACATATTTCTCATGATGCATTACACAATTTGAGTCTCCATTATGCCATACATAACAACAAACCTCTCATGATGGATGACATGTTTCTATATCACGCATCTCATTTATTTGAGCATTGGCTATTTTGTGCTAACCAACACATGCACGTATGCATCATGATGGATGATGTGTACATCTACCACGCACACACAATTTTCCCTTTGTCTTTGTTTTGTGTAGGTACTTATGAACACTCGTCAACCTCACAATCCCATGAGTTGACGAAACGAGCTCTTGAGAGCAAAGATGACTTGGGATCCCGTGGATTGTCCTTCCCACCATTCCCTTCGCGCAACGACTACGCGCATCTCTTCTACTTGGCTCTCACACGGCTATGGGCTATTTACCATTTGTCACCTTATGCTCATTTTCCCGTGTTCACTTTGCATGCTATGCTTGCTTCTATGCCTTTGCCATGCAATTGTGACCCTTGCTTGCATTTACCCATGATGCACCATTATGCTACTCCTATGTGTATTGCATGTTTGGTGGAGATCCTTGTTGCTATTGCCATGTTTATCATGTGCCTCATGCTATTGTCAATTCTTGTGTTGGGAGAGTCATGATGTTCCATTGCTATTTACATAGGACTTCTTGCCAATACATTGATGATATATTGCTCATATCTTGCTTTCATGCTTGTGATATGTCTTGTGAATTATTTATGCCCACTATTTGCACACATGACATGCTTGCCATGATTCCTTCTAGTATGTTGCATCTTCGCACTACTAGCTTGCTTGACTTGATCACTATGATTGCTTGCTTTGTTGCATCACCCATGTTCCATTCTTACTCGCTTTCTTGGGTTGATGACATATATATTCATGCCTCTCACTTGATTTGTCTTGATCATTGTCTCTTGTCTCCATTAGTTGCATCTCTCATATCACCTTGTATTGAGTGCCAACTTGCTATGCTTATTGATCGTGGAGACTTGGACATGTTACTTGTGCAGCATGCTTGTTTCATTGAGCCTATTGTATTTGGTTGTTCTCGCATCATACGCCTCCATACCATGAACTACACCGTTGTACTTTCTTATGTTGAGCATGATGCATACACTTGTTGGGTATCTTACCACACGAATGCTAGGTTTTGCATTTACGCTAACCTCATTTGTTTTTCCGAGTGTTTGTCATGTTCTTTCGTTTTGAAGGATTCACAAGGCGGTACGATCATGAAACATTTTGGTTATGAGAAGGCATACATGATGCGCAACTCCATCACCCTTGAGAAACTACTAAAGGTGAACTCCTTCCCTTTGAGCCATTCTCAAATACGCATGTTGGATGGGTCATTCTTTCATTGTTGTTTCCTTCTTGTTTTCTACATGATACATCTCGTGAACGGAGGACCGACATTGGAGATGGACCCTATGGACCTTCAAGTTGAGGAGTGCTCGGACTTAGTGGATGCACCACCGGACCAACACTTCTACCACGACATCGAGCTATGGTACAACACCACCCATGACAAATTTGCATCTTATGCATGGATTGACACACATTATGCTTGTCTTGTTGCACCTATTCCCATGTCATCCATGATATATGAGCTTGTGCATTTTCTTGGCAAATTTGTTGTGATCCTTCTTGATGGCATATTCATACATCATGATCATATTGCCTACCATCAATTGCATGATAACATAATCATATTGAGCATCCATTGCCATATTCATGCTATTGATCAACCGTCTCACTATGACATCATTTTGCACCGTGGTTGCATTGATCATATTCACAACACATTTGTGTGCACAATGAATGCTTTTGCTCCCATGAATGCTTTACATCTCATTCCATATCATCTTGCTAAGCTTCATGTGCTTTGTCATGAACAACCTTGCCTCGCGGACTCATTCTTACATGATGGACACCTTGTGTGCGCTAACCATTGTATTTCCGAGTGTCGCTTGTGTTTGCTCTCTTTGCATGTATACCACTCCGGAGACACCTTGGAGTACTTGGATTGCGCCATGACTTCCACTCCGTCCAATTACAAGTCCGTCCACGACAACCGTTTCCATGGTGATGAGGATTTCGATCCGAGGTCGGATCTTTCCCAAGGGAGGGGAGATGATGCGGAGCATCCTACGATCATCCCCATGTACACTCGAGCCTACGCCATTGGACCTAAGGTGAACCCGCTCCTAAATGCTTCTCCTTTCCATTCATGTGAGACATGGTTGCTACCTAATGCAAGGACACTACACATGCCTAGGTACCAAGGAGACCCTCTCGGAGATGCTCGGAATGATGGACAAGTCCCCAAGTACAAGGATGAAGGAGCACGACGAGAGGAACCGGAGAAAGGCTACAGGACCCGGACATCCGGCCCCTCCCGCAAGCCCGGACATCCGGCACCAGCCCGGAAATCCGGCGCCCATCACAGAAGACACCCGAAGCTGAACCAAGTCAGCCCAGACATCCGGCCCCCAGGCCCGGACATCCGGCCCGTCGCGAGCCGCCGGACATCCGGCCCAGCTCCCAGAAATTCGGCGCCCCATCACAAAGCTGGACCCTGCCAGCCCGGACATCCGGCCCCAGCGCCCGGACATCCGGCGTCTCGGGAAGGCCCGGACATGCGGCCCGTCGCCCGGACATGCGGCCCCCTCTGCCTGTGTGCAGTGCATCTGGGCCGAGGCCCATGTACCCCTTCGTCCCTTAGACTATATATACTCCCCCACCTCCTCCTAGTTAGGGTTAGCAAAGGATTAGCTCATTTAGAGATAGAGATTTGCTCATCCATATCGGATCTACTCCACGAGAGAGACCGCGGCCCCTCTACGGAGACGATCCACCTTGGATTCAAGACCTCCTCACGGAGAAGACCCCCATCAAGACCTCCTCACGGAGAAGAACCGATTACCGTTTGTATCGTCCGTTGTTGACTTTGGATCTTGTATCTTACCTTTGTGTTCATCGATCTAGCGCATGTGTGATCTATTCTTGTTGGTTGAGTGATTTCTCTCGTGTTCCCCTCATGTTTCCCTCGTGTTTCCCCTTGTGTTCATCACGTTCTTCGTAGGGATCCGCTCCTTTCGTGAAAGGTCGGCCATCTAGGGTTCCACCCTACATCATAGGGTTTGTTTTAGGCTGCCTTGGGACGTCCTCCCACCTCCTTGGCCGCCACCCCTTGCTCCTATATAAGTAGATCCATCTAGTAGCTTTTTCCTTGTAATTTGTTTAGTTAAAAGTTAGCCATTGCAACTTCGTGTACTTCGTTTGTGTCCAACGACCAGACCAAGACCGCTTTTGGATCCCCACCTTTATCAATACTTCATCTATATTCGCAATATTCATATTGCATTATCATATTCTTGCTTGTTCTTTGATTGCGTGCAGGAATAGACCTTCGTGGTCAGGCTGATCGTGCTTCCAGCATCGTCAGTAACCTCGGGAGATTGGTTTAGCGATTGCTAAGGCGCAACGTTGTGCACGTTTGTAGTCGACTCCACCAAATCGATAGTAATCATCTCATCGAAAGATCGGGACACCCTCGCCTCTATCACGCCTCCCCAATGACATTGCCTTTGACATCATTGTGACAGCCTGCTGGAGCATCTGGCTTGTTCGAAATGATAAGATCTTCCGCCAAGCACCAGCTCATATAGGGGGATGGAAATACTATCTTCAAGAAGGTTTGAAAGCAACAGAGATCAGAGCAAGATCAGATATTGCACAACAGATTAAAGAATGGTCTGAACAGCATTTGTTATAATTTTTGATCATGTTACCCAAACAAGGAATTGGTTGATTTAGTTGCTATTTTTGTTAAGTACTTTTGTAATGTAAATATTTATTAATAATAAAATATTACCGTAGAATATCCTGTTCTACGGTCTTCTCGCCAATTTTTTTTTTTAAATTAGTACATTTGTGTCAAGCTATTTTTTTACCACATGACATATGTGATAAGCAATCCAAACTATTTATGAAAAATAGAGAGTTTTTTCTAAACATCTTTTTTTGTCAGGCTAGTTCGGTCACTGCGCTTATAATCTGCCAGCTTCATTCCCGACCATCCACAGCGACGGCCCGTACGTCCCCATCCGCTCACTTGGCGGCGGCAATAATTTACCGCGAATGATTTACCAAGCGAATTTTCACTGCAAGAATCAAACGGTAGCGCACAGAGGCGGTAAAAAAGGGCGCCTCGGCGTTTTCGAACCCAAAAGGCCGAGGCTCTGTTTGGAGTAGTAGACAACAGAAAATTTCCCCATTCTTCTCCGAACCCTAGCTCCCCGCTCCCCGCTCCTCACGCCTCTCGCCGTCGCCGTCCCGCCGAGCCCATGGCTAAGACGCGTCCGCCCAAGAAGATCCTCGAGTCCTACACCATCAAGGGGTCCGACAAAGTCATCAAGCGTGAGGCTCTCCCCCCAGCTCATCTCCTCCCTCTGATCCTGAGTTTTCCGGATTATTTTTGTGGGATTTTGTTTTTGCGGCAATAATTTGTGGTATTGGTTGGCTGATCTCGGTGCCTTATATCTGTTGTTGTTCCTCGGGGGGGGGGGGGGGGGGGGATTAATGTCGCGAAACGGAGAACTGCTTGGGACATTTTAGTTGACGTGTTGTTTGAACCATGGTGAACAAAGAAATGTTTTTTGCTGTTCACTTCGGGGATAAGCTGGATTGCTAGCCAGCTCAATTAGAAATTAGCACATTGAAACTTGAAAGGACATTTTAACACATCATTTTTGCTGTGTTTTTTGAATTTTACAAAATGATAGATCAATTGGTTACTAGCGATGACAGTGCTCCGCATTAAAACTCAAAGTTTTCTATGTCTATGGCCAAATTTTGTATCTTCAAAATTTTAAGTTGGATAGTGTGTCTTATGTGCTCGTGCACATGCAGTCCGCTCGAATTAAGTTGGGTAGAATAGGTTACACATAGGAAGCTTTGTTGTTCTGTTATGACCTTTATGAACTAGATGATTCCCCGCACGTTGCTGCGGGATATTAGTATGCAATACCCATAATTCATGCGGTGCATTCTTAGAGGACACATAGGAAATGTGGAAATTCCATTCTACTTTAGACATACATATTAAAATAACCAATGTAAGTAAACTTGGTATATTGTAGAAAGAAGATATATATAGTTGCAATCCAAAAGGAATATAGTTTACTTCTCTTGCAATTATCTAGAGTTGATTGTACTACCAACAAATGTACAACAAAACATGATGGCGAGAATTTAATAAACTAAATGGGATAACCAAATTCCATATTACCATATATACAAATCAATTTACAACAAACGACCGAAACAATAAAAATACTTTTACTAGCCTGAAAGACAACCTGCACATACCCAAAAATACACCATGTGTTGGCAAGTTTGTAAGCACGATCTTTGTTTACCAGTTTTAGCATCACCTGTATATGTTATATGCGCTGAAAACAAAGAGAGATGAACTTAGTACACAAATGTAAGACTAACATAACCATAAATTGGAAGAATAAGAACGTGGTCATAGTAAAATTGGTAGTGTGTGTATTAGCGCTGTGAAAAAACTTTTGCAATTGCAAGCTTCTTGAATATATGCATCAGACTAAAAACTCCTAGATGACAATAGTACATACTAAGCAAGATGGCTAACCTGCTTCGATTTTAATCAGACAACTCGTTGATGGACATTAGAAAAGAATACACACCGAGAACAGAATCTGCACAGACAGGAAAAGCAACAGTAGAAGTATAGATCAAAGCTTCTCTTCTCAAAAAAATTAGTAACTGTATGGTCATGAACCGTGGCAGTATTGATCACTCAATCCAAATCTCCAATTGACAATGGTTTAAGATCAAGCACAAATTACATAAATGAACAAAGTGACTTTGAGACTCAATAAAGTTACAGTGATCAAGGATTAAGGAACTGAAATGAATGATGAATTTGGTCCGATGCATATATTATTGCAAAGGATAGAGGACTATAGTGCTGATAACCTTCTGATATATTGAGTTTGGGAAATACTTATATGATAACACACACGTGTGACTCATAATTCCAACTTCAATTCGTCTCTGAAAAAACTCAAGGAAGGCGCAAGAAAACTAATTTACAGTCAAGTGCAGGATACAATAAAGAAGCATCAGAGTAGAGGAAGTCGGGTAGGAGGGATCTGGAAGAAACCGGTATGGAAAGGGGATTGGAACGGGTCGCAACCAACGGCAATGACTGCAGATGTGGCTACGACGTGCGGCGCCAACAGGCGATGCGTTTGAACAACAGAGACTTCAGATTCATCCCATCAATCTCACTGGCTTTCCTGGTATATGGTCAATTGGTGCCTCACCATTGACCCTCTTTGGATTGTTGTCCTCGTCTTCCTTTTGTTCCCCAAGGAAGATCTACATCCAAGTTGCGCCTAAACAAATCCACCTGTTAATCTCCCTCCTCGATCTGCGGAGAGCTCGGGTGACCAATAGTGGAATCCTCACGGCCTACTCCTCCTAGTCGCTTTCTTGAACTCCTGAGACGGAGACCGACCGGGGACCTGTAGTATACACAACAAGGTAGAACCGATGAGCCACCCATAATGAATCGGGATACTCCTCCATGAGGAGGGAGAATGAAACTCATCTGCTTCTTTGCTGCAAAGAGGTAATGGGAGGTAGAAGAATGGCATTCAGTGGAGAAGGTGAAGAGGGAGATGGGAATCAATTGTGGGAGAGTAATTAGCGTCAAGAATATGGAGAGTTTCCGTGGAGAAAGATTGGAGGCGATCCGACCATAGAGCTGTGGGACGCGAGCTGACGGTGGTCGGAGTCGCAGGAGGGCCCTCACGCGGTGGGGAGAAGTTTCTTCTTTTGTTCTGAGAGAAAGGGCTCGGTTACATTTTTTTTCTGTATCAGAGAGAGGGCTCGGTCGCTAATGTATGGTTGGAAAGAGAAAGGGACGGTCCAAACTGGACGAATGACATGCATGTACATGTTCAGTTTTGCTTACCTGGCTAGATTGTTGACGTGGGATGGGTGCATGTCTAGGAAAATGAAGTAATACATGTGTGGGGCTTGTTTGGTGAGGTGGATAGCTTGCATGTTAAGATAAATAGGTTAGGGGGATGAATCTCTTAGGTATATAGGATTACCGCTCTAGATTATGTGTCAATTAAATTCCCTTTTATTGTGCATTTGTGTTATGGCATGCAACTTACAACTATGCAATATTCCGAATAACAATTACCAGACACCCTACTCTTAATATATCATAAATGCACTTTACATGGCCTTGTACATAACTAAAGTCCTTAACTGCCATTTAATTATATACTTATCCATACATTGAGTAATTAGACAAATAATACGTTTTGCCTATATATAGCATGAAACTGCCAACAGTCGACTATGACATCAGTAGTGAAGGTGGAGAATTTACTACAATCCATAGTGGGCTTGATAAATTCTTCATATTAGATATTTAGTGATCTGATTTGTGGTGAGGAAAATAGATTTTGACTGTTAAATGACCATGGTAAACATTTATCGTCCATTGAACTGTATGAGCTCAACTCGTACTGGCCTTCTCTCCATTAGTGTGGTAGAGCACCTTTTTCATGGGCTCTTCTTCCTCTACTACAGCTGCTGGGACAAGCAACGGTGTTGGTGCTAGCGGGTTTAGCTGATTCTCCAACTTCTTAATTTTCTTCTCCATTATTAGTGCTGTGCCATCGATGACCACATGGTCGTACTTTTGCAAGGGTTCAAGGCACTATTTGATAAGCCGTGTAGCATACCATCGGCGCGCATGTGCGACCATCGCATTCGGCTCCTGCCAGGAACATCCCCTATTGCAGTTCACCTATACCGTTACCCTGAGTTCTAGAAGGATGAGACCGAACGCCAATGCGAGGATATGCTCCAACAAGGTATCATCTGAGGAAGTAACCTTGAATTTTCTTCCCCGGCGATTGTTGTTAAGAAACTGGATGGCACATGGCGGTTTTGTGTGGACTACCACCAACTTAATGATGGTATTTGTCGGTGTCAAAACCAGTAGACCTCGGGGTAGGGGGTCCCGAGATGTGGATCTCGGACAGATGGTAACAAGAACAGATAGACGATGTTTTACCCAGGTTCGGGCCCTCTTGATGGAGGTAAAACCCTACGTCCTGCTCTTGTTTATATTAGTGGAGAGGTATCAAGTACAGAGTTGATCTACCTCGAGCTCGTAATATGTGGTCTAACTCTAGAGCTAGGTGAATGATATTGCGTTGATGTCCCCTCTACGGGCTAAACCCCTATGAATTGTATACACGCCAGGGAGGGTATCTAGGTTTACAAGGTCGGTATCTAGGAGCAAGGCGGCAGGAGAGCTCTTGGAGTATACGTCAAGTCTTCGGTGGAGGTAGTCTTGATCACGCCTCCTGCGTACGGCCTCCGGAGTCTGTCTTGATCACGAATGAGGGCCCATCGGCCCAACCCAAGGATCATGGGCCGACTAGGTTAGCATCCCCAATCCAGGACACCGCCAGTATCCCCCGAACTGGTCTTCTATGCTGAGGATGACCTTCCTGACGATAACAACCCCGGATCCGGAGTCCTTGGCTCGACAGACGAGTTCCTTCTTATAATTCTCAGACCACTCCTTTTAAAGGAGCGATGCCAACAGAGGCTCACCCGAGCTTGTACCCTGCCCGAAGAGATCGGATAACTTAGCCTCGAAGGCCAACCATCTTGGTGCGAACAGTTCCACTTAGTCTGACAACTTTATCGAAATGGCTCACCCCATGACAGGTCGAGCAGTTACTGCTTCCCTCAAATCGCGGCCCGAGGCAACCTTTTTACTGGCACGTCCCATTGAGGTGGAGATCGTGCCCGTTTTCTCAGGGATATTATTAAGATTTTGTTTCCCCCATATGCTTAACGGCATCTTTGGTGGGAGTGGAGTTTTTATCGGCGCAGTAAGGGGGACTCTTGGCCTTTCACCGGCTTATAAGAGCAAAAGAGAGGACAACGCAACCACCACGCTCCTATTCTCCCCACCTACTGCTTCATCTAGCTCCAGTGCCCAGATTCGATCCCACACCCTTCTTTAGCTAGTCCAACCTTCCCCACCAGCCATGGCCGACACCCTCAGGGGGCATTGGGGTGGTTCCATCGTGACGGATGGCACCATTCTAGAGCTACGCAGCGCGGGGTACTTATCTGCCAACATCGCTGCCCGTGCTCCAGCCGCTGGCCAGCAGGCGCCCGCCCCCGGTGCAGGGAAGCGGGTGGTCTTCGTCCCCCACCTCGTTCGAGGCCTGGGGTTCTTGCTGCACCCTTTTGTGCGTGGGGTAATGTTCTACTACGGGCTCGACTTCCACCACATGGCCTCAAACTTCATTCTCCATGTCGCCTCCTTCATCACGGTCTGCGAGGCCTTCCTCTGCTGCGAGTCGCACTTTGGCCTATGGCTGAAGATCTTCGGGATCAAGCCGAAGTTCAGCGGCTCCGACCACACGGAGTGCGGAGGGGCCATGATCAGCAAGAACCAGGGGGCCGAATGGTTCAAGGGCACCTTCATCAAAACGGTGAAGGAGTGGCAGCGAGAGTGGTTCTACATCATCGAACCGCTCGCCCCTGGTCAGGCCGAGGTTCCTGCCTTTTCGGCCGGGCCTCCGAAGAAGATCAGGTCCTGGAAGGAGAAGGGCGTTGCCTGTGGGAACCCAGCCGAGGTGGAAGCCATGATCAAGAGGATCAAGTGGTGGTCCACTACAAAGACCCTTCAGCTCGCCGACGTCATCAACGTCATGCTCAACCGCCGTATGCTCCCGCTCCAGCTTCGGGCTACCCTGATGTGGGTGTAAAAGCCCGAGGACATGGGCCCCCTCACCGCTTTTCTTCCGCTCCACCTTGGCAGTCATGTGGACGCGGCTCCTAAAGCTGGCCAAGGACAAGATCCCTGAGGAGGGGAAGGACCTCGGCTTCGAGGATTGCTACGAAGCCCCCCGGTGAGTGTTCTAACACACAAATCTAAATTTTTGTCCTCCGTGATGAGGGGAAGATTCTAACGAATCACTTATGCTTGATGTTTGCAGAAGTGGTTGGCTTGGGTGCAGAAAGTGCAGTGCATGGCCCCACTACCAGAGGAGCAAAGAACCCCTCGGCTCACGACGCTCCTAGTTGAGGAGCCGCATGTGGTGGCCCCTTCGTCCCTGATAGGCAAGGCGAGCGCTCGAGCCCGGGAGACCTCTGTCACCCGGTCTGAGGAGACCCATGCCTCCTTCGCCCATGACGGCGACACATAGGAGGATGATGAAGAAGAGAACCCTCCCCCGAAAGGGAAGAGGGCGGCGTCGTAGGACGTCGAAGCCAGCAAACAGCCCAAGGGCTCGAAGAGGCTGAGGCGGACCTCGGCTAGGGCTGCTGGCAAGTCGTCGGAGAGAACCGAGCTCTCTGATGAATCAGGGGAAGACCCCCTTCCTATGGGGAGGGAGAAACCGGCAGCCCGAGGGTAAGCCATTGTCTTTCACACTCCGTAATTTTGATAAGTCCTTTCAGCAATGGTAAACTCATAAAGCGTCTGTTTTACGCAGTCCGCCAAGGGTGCTTCCCAGTGGTTCCTCAAGTGGGCTGCCGTCTGCCAGCGGGACTCCAGAGCCCGCCGCTCCTCCCCTAGCTCATGACGGGCTAGGGGAGGTGACATCCACTCTGGCCCCCAAGCCAACACGACGGCGGCCGAAGAGGTGGCCTTCATGGCCGAGGTCGACGCCTCGGCCCAACAAAGACCTGGGGGAGAAGCTCCCCGAGGTCGCCGTAGAGGGGCTGGGCCAGTCATCGGCCCAGCCGATATCCGCTTCAGCTTTGCCATCGCAGGTGGAGACCACTCGGGCCGGCACGTCGGTGCCCGGGTCCGAGGTTATCCCGCCACCCCTGCTATCCGAGGACGGGCAAGCACGGTGTGGACTGAAGACACCTTAAGAGCATCGTGCCTTGATAGGCGCGGCACTGCAGGGTTCCCGGTCCGCGGGGGCTGGCTTGCACGAGGTTTTCAAGAACCTCGTCACGAGCTTCGAGGTATGCTTCCACCCTTTTATTTGGTTGGGTTTAGAGATTTATGCACCTGTCCGAAGACATGTAATTATGGCCTTTTAAACGGTTTAGTGAGTGAGTAGCCCCCAAGCCCAAAGCTGGTTTCAAGAAACCGGCATTGGGGTCACATAACTTGGAAGGAGCTTGTCATGCAGCCCCCAGGACGCTGCCTGAGGCCGTCGTCCTGGAATGTCAACATTTTAATTGCGTGCTTTGTAATAAGGATTACTGCTGGCAGGTTTCAACCTCGGTTCCAGACTCCGTCTCCGAGGAGATTGCGGAGATGAACCGGAAGCTCGAGAGGTCCCAGGAGGACCTCAACCTGGTGAACAAGAGGTTCGAGCAGTCTCAAGGTAAGCAATTTGGACTTGTGTTCTATACGTGATATTTTGCAAGAAAAAGTTCTGATAGATTTGTGCTGGCGGAAAACTAAGGCCGAGCTGTTTTAATAACAGCAGTGTTAGCCGAGCTTGAGGCGCTCAAGGCCGAGCTCAAAAAAGCTCGGCAAGAGGTGAAGCAGCATAAGGCTGCGGCCGCGAAGGCGGAGGAGGCCCGAGCCGCCGAGAAGGTAGCCGTGGATAAGGACCGGGCGCGGGTCTAGGAGGTCGAGGAGACCCTGAAGGACGTGTTCGAGGCACGTGACAAGCTTCAGGCGGAGGGGCAGCGAATGAAGGAGGAGCTTGAAGAGCTCCAACTTGCCCATTCCGAGCTCAAGACCACGACTTGGGCTGACCACAAGGTGCTTCAGCAGTTGGAGCAAATCGCCTCGGTAAGCAATACTTATTAAAGTGTCTATTTGGCAGCAAAGGGTGTGTCATGCTCACCCAGCTGTGGCATTCCGTAGAAATCTTCGCGGATCTCCCGCAGAGCGTGGCGGATGCCGTTGCACATTTCGACTAGTTGGCGGGTCATGAGGTGGAGAAGGCTTTCTGGGGCAGTTCCCGGGGTATCCGTCATCACAGCTGCTAAATCATCGAATGAAGCAACCGGCGGAGCTACTCCGCATGGCGAGACCGGTGCTTCAAAACCTTTGCGTCGCGCTATGGCCTACCGAAGCCTTTCCAACCAGCCTCTTCGGTCTCTTGATGCGCTTGCGAGGGGCTGTCTCGCGCGCCAATAGCTGGAGGAGGTCCGCGTGCTTTGAAGGAGCGCGGAGGGCATATGCATGCGTGAAGATGCACTTCTGGAAGGTCAATGCGGTGACGGTCGCCACGGGTCCTCCTGCAGACAAGCTTCGCACCGCGGAGCAATTTTATACTGAGGTGGAGGGAGCTCGGATTACCGAGGCCATGTGTCCAAAGGACACTTTGTATTACTAGGTAGCACTTTGGGTTGCCGAAGTTATGAAATGTACAAAACTTAACGGTTGATGGAATGAGTATGGTTTTAAATTCTTTCGTACATATGTACTTTAAAAAAAGTTACTTTACCTCCTGTGCGACCGTTCTAAATTGAAAGTGGCCAGTCGTCGGCTTCTGCCAGTAGAATATACAAAGGGTGTTCCGAGATGCAGTTTTGACCCTTGATCGACGTCTCGGTACTTGGAGGCGGTCTCTGCTCATAGGAACCAGGCAATCAGACTATAGTGGCTTGATAACTTTCACTTACTCCTAGGAATTTGACTGTGAGGGCTGATTACGAGCCCCCTGTATTGGAAGTGGCCGGCTTGTAAAGCCGAGGTCTAGGCCATGACGCACTAAGCCCTTCGTTTAACACGGGTGATCTCTATCGTCACTTCGCTTAACCCGGTCTGCGGATGGCCGACTAGTTTGCGCCTATCTAGATAGTCAGTTTTCAGCTTTCTCCACTGAGGCGCTCTGCCAATTAACCTGGCGGCGCAATCGCAGTGGTTCTCTCGTTACACCCTTAGCCGAATTCATCGGGAACGTAAGGGGTACACGTAGGAGCCGGGTAACCCAACTATTGACCAAAATCTAGGTTCAAAACTGATGCATATACAATCTAAATCCGAGACGCTGAATACTTCAGACTTGTAAGGCAGGGGAACGAGGCCCCTTAACGGTTGTATCTTGAAAGACATTCTTGTAGTGCAACGGCAGTACTTGAACAGGAATGTAGGCAATACCTTTAGAGGGCATGATTTCTTTATTTTATAGGGCATGTTTTTTTTATTTTATAACCTCAAGCTGTTACATGCCGACTACTACGAGAGAAACTAAAAAGAAAAAAACGTAAGAGAGTGTGTGAGGAAGGAAGAAAAAACAGGGTGGATATTGACATCGGGTTTTAGGAGCCCGGCCGCGTCCTGCCGCACGTCTGCGCTCCAGCTGGCCGTCATGAACGGCGGGGATGGAGTAGGACCGGTGCAATATTGGCCCTTTATACGTTTTAGGCGTTTATTGGCCGAGCCCCCTTAAGGAGGTTGTGCAGGAGTCTGTTGTGTGGTCTAGTCCACATTGACGAGGCCATGTTGGCCGGCTCTTTGACAGATACCTGCCGGTGTGAGGGCTCGAAGCCACATCGGTCCTCGGTCGAGCTGTTCCGGCGCTTCAATGAATTTTGGCTTCTTGGCGGTCCAGGGAATCTTGAGTGCGAAATTATGCACCCTGGGAACGTAGTGTCCCATCCAAAGAGGGCACACAAGGAGCCTGTATCCCTATTTAGGGTGCGGGGGTACGTGGCCGAGGTCGATTTGCGCAAGCCCACGTGCGCTTCGAGGAGCTGGTGGTGCGTTTATCGCTGCAGGCCGCCTCCTCGGACGCTTGTACCTCGGCTGCGAACGCCGCGGTCTGCTCCTTCGTCCGGAGTGAGCGTTCAGTGTTACCATTGACTGTGATAACGCCGTTGGGTCCTGGCATTTTAAGCTTGAGATAAGCATAATGTGGGACTGCATTGAAGCGTGCGAAAGCTGTGCGCCCTAAGAGCGCGTGGTATCTGCTTCGGAAGGGGATGATGTCGAAGATTAACTCCTCGCTTCTGAAGTTCTCGGGCAGCCGAAGACTACCTCTAGAGTGACCGTTCTGGTACAGCAGGCTTCAACGCCTGGAATGACACCTTTGAAGGTGGTGGTGCTTGGCTTTATCCGGGATGAGTCGATGCCCATCTTCCTAACCGTATCCTCGTAAATGAGGTTGAGGCTGCTTCCCCCATCCATCAGGATGCGTGTCAGATGATAACCATTGACGATTGGGTCCAGGACGAGTGTCGCCTTTCCACCATGCCTGATGCTGGTCGGATGATCATGCTTGTCGAATGTGATTGAGTAAGCCGACCATGGGTTAAACTTCGGGGCGAATGGCTCCGACGCGTAGACTTCCCGAAGTACACGCTTCCTCTCCCTTTTGGGGATATGAGTAACATAGATCATATTGACCTCTGTTACCTCATCGGGAAACTTCTTTTGGCCTCCATTATTGGGACGCCGAGGTTCATCCTCGTCTTCGCTGCGATTTTGGGTTTGACTTTGACCCTCCGTCGCTACCTTGCCGACTTGCTTAAAGACCCAGCAATTCCTGTTGGTGTGGGTTGCTGGTTTGTCCTGGGTGACGTGGATTTGGCACGGCCGGTCCAGGATCTTGTCGAGCTGGCTAGGTCCGTCTTTGTTCCCTTTAAAGGGCTTCCTTTTCTGTCCGGATTTAGGTCCGGTGAACCCCGCGTTGACTACAGCGTCTTCTGTATCGCTTCTGCCATTTTTATACACGTTTATTTTTATTGCGCTTGTGCTTTCCATTTGCGTCGCGTGTTTTCGAGGTGCCTGCCTCGCCGTTGTGAGTACTGCGGGCGAGCCAACTATCCTCTCCCGCACAAAAGCGAGTCATCAGCGAAGTGAGGGCTGCCATAGTGATGTAGGGTGGAACCCTATATAGCCGATCTTTCACGAAGGAGCGGATCCCAACTAAGAACACGAAGAACACGAGGGGAAACAAGAGGGGAAGACACGAGAGAATCACTCAAACCAACAAGAACAATCACACATGTGCTAGATCCTCGAAACACAAAGAGATACACGATCCAAATCCAACAAGGGACGATACATAGGTAACCGGTTCTTCTCCGAAAGGAGGTCTTGAGGGGGGCCACCCAAGAGGGGGTCTTGAATCCAACGTGGATCGTCTCCGAAGAGGGGCCGCAGTCTCTCTTGAGGAGGAGATCCGTATGGATGAGCAATGCTCTATCTCACATATGAGCTAAACCAATGCTAACCCTAGAAAGATGGAGGAGAATGAGTATATATAGTCTAGGGGGTCGAAGGGGTACACGGGCCTCGGCCCTTACTGTGCGTAGACAGGGGTGGCCGGATGTCCGGGGCTTCAGGAGGGGCCGGATGTCCGGGCTGGAGGGCAAAACTTCTGGATGTCTTCTGTCGTTGATGCCGGATTTCCGGGAGAAGGGCCGGATGTCCGGGCTTTGGCGAGGCGCCGGATGTCCGGCCGCTGATGCTGTTGGCCGTCTGTCGGTGCAGCTCCTTGGCAGCTGCACAGGCGCCGGATGTCCGGCCTTTGGCCCGGATGTCCGGCCGCTGTAGCTTCAGCAGCTCCGTCTTCTTCCGTCGTCGCTTCCAGGCCTCCCTCGCGGATGGTGTAGTTGTACCTTGGCGCTTGCACTCCTCCTTGTCGTCCGTAGTGTTCCGACAATACCTATGCATGCACACGAGTGGAGTGTCAAGTAGTATGCCATCCTCGAAGGGGTCAAGTGAGCACGTGTAAAGGAGATAATTCACCTTTGCGTATGTGAAGTAGATGTCGCACGTGTCACTCGCCGAATGGACTCTTGACATGGTGTTGTCCATAGGATGCTCCGCATCATCTCCCCTCCCTTGGGAAAGATCCGACCTCGGATCGAAAACCAAATCACCATGGAAAAGAGATGGCTTCGCCGTGTAGAAGTGGACGTTCACCAAGTACGTGTCATCTTGAAGCTCGAAATGGGCACTCTCCAATGTCGCACCGTCTTGTGATTCCTTCAAAAGGAGTAAGGACAACAAACACTTGGAAAAACAAATGTGGTTAGCGTTAGTGCAAAACCAAGCATTCAAGAGGTGATTCACCAAACAAGTGTCGTCATCATGCAAAGCATATGGTGTGACAAAGGATTGAGACATGGCATGTAAGTATATCAATCGAGCACAGGCAAAGATATCATGGGGGCAAGCATGTAAATTGGAGGTAGAGATGTAAATATGTGTGTCAAGAGAATAAGCATCTACCTCATGTTCATAGCAAGCATGGGCAAAGCGCTCAATGAAAGGTCTATGGTAGGCATAGGAATCATTCACGACACCTAAGAAGATGAGATGTCTAAACACATGGGTTAAGTGCAAGACAATCCAAGCATAATGTGCATAGGGTGTAGTGAACATAGTGTGGCACTCAACACAATAGAAAGAGCAATTGTTCATCATGTGTGAGGCAATCAAGTCAATCATGTGACAAGCAATGGGACATGGCATATGTGAAGGGATGCCATTATTGCAACCAAACATATGAGAGGAGCAAGTAATCCAAGAATTGGATGCAACACACAAGGCATATATATCATGATGCATGGGACGGTGAAAATGACAAGTCGAAGCAAGATCTCTATCAAGTGTGCAATCAAGTGGTCCAAGATGAACAATAAGTCTCATGGTGCAAGCAACACATAGTATGATCCGCAATATCCATGCTCAAGAAAGATATCACCTTGATGGCGTGTCCTTGTGCATTCTTCACAATGCCGAAGTGGTAGGAAAGGTGGCGTAGAAACGAGTCGTGGTCGAATGTATGAGGCTCGCTCTCAAGAGCTCGAATGGTCAACTCACGTGAAGCGGAAGTCGACACAAAGTCCAAGTATCCTACACATGCACACAACAAAACAAAGAACGTATGCGCATGGTAGATAAACACATCATCCATCATGATGGTTCTCTTCTCTTGCACATAACCATTAGAAGCACAAGTGCACGAATAATATGATGCAACAATGGCAATATTCATGGCACTAGGTATATGGTGCAAAGAGGTAAGACAAGCAGGCTTCACAAGAAATATGTCGAAATCTCCAAATATGTGTGAGAATGCTATGGGGGCAAACTCATAAACAAGACTAATAGCATTGTTGCACTCAATACATGTCAAATCATCTATCATGATAGAGGCAACATATGAAGAGATATGACAAGAAGCAATACCAATCATGTGCAAAGCATGTAGATAGTTGTCATCAACCGCATGAAGTGAGCAAGTATAAATCATTGGTGATGCAACAAGGCAAGCAATAATAATCAAGTCGTGCAAACTAGTGGAGCGAAGATGCAACACACTAGAGGAAATCATGGCAATCATGTCATGTGAGCAAAGAATAGGCATAGGCAATGTACATGACATATCGCAAGCACGAACACAAATCAAGATCATAGTATCATCATAGGCATGGGGCACAAAGCAATCATGGCAATAACAAACAATATCTTCACCACGCTTTCAAATACACATACAAGTACTAGAATCAATCATCATGTGTAATGCAAAGCATGGGTCATAAATGCATGGCAAAGGCATAGTAATGGGCATATCATGCAAAGTGAACATGGCAAGATGGGCAAATGATATATAATGGACAACAACCCATAACCATGTGAGGGCCATGTAAAAGAAATGCGCGAAGTGTTTGCGCGAAGTGAGCGGTGGGAAAGGCAATCCATGGAATCCCAAGTCATCATTGCTCTCTAGAGCTTGTTTTGTCAACTCGTGGGATTGCGAGGTTGACAAGTATTCATGGGTACCTACACAAAAGAGACACAAACCAAAGAAATTGTGCGCGTGGTAAATGTACACATCATCCATCATGATGTGTATGTGCAAGTGAGTGTTAGCACAAGATAAGCATCGCTCAAAGAAATTTGATGCATGGTATAAGAACATGTCATCCATCATGAAAGAATAGTTGTTATGTATGACACGATGGGGATGCAAATTGAGCATACTAGTATATGGCACAACAATATCATTATGATTCATGGGGAGCATATTGTGCACATAATTATTGGGATCATGCAATGGATAGGATGGATCAAAATCTCCTAAAATGTATGAGGAAACTATGGGGGTCTCCTCATGAGCAATATTGTAATCATATGGAGAAAATGGACAACATCCACAACAATGCATATCCGAAGCTAGGTGGTCATGGCATGGCATATGAGATAAATGATGCAAAAGGAGCATGTCAATATCATCACAAGAAAAACAAATGCCAATAACCATGGGCTTGCCATCTATGCCATTTGTGCAAATTGGGTTAATTTTAATGTCATATGCATAGTCACTACGAAGAGATTGCAAATATGACATATGATTGATCTCATGCATAGCATATGACAAGTCAAGCGGATTGTCAAACATAAGGTGACCTAAAGAATTGTCACAAGAAATCCTATGTAACATGGCATCACAACTAATAGACTTCACATGGCAATCATCATACTCATCATAAATGGGTAAATCATCCCATGGGGAAATCTCACTAGCATGAAGCAAGGTAATAGGTGGATCAACATCATGCAAGCAATCAATGTCAAGAATGTCCACTAGTGGGACTAGAGCATCACCGTCACCTATGTTACCTTTATCATTCCAATCAAGTGGTGTAAGTGAGGTGGGAAAGACTAAATGGTGGTCATCTTCATCTTGATGGAACCATGTGGGGGGTGCATCATATTCCACCATGGCCATCGTCGTGTCCATAGGAAGGACGAAGTCGTCGTGAATCGGCGCGTCATCATAAATGAGACCTAGCACCAAATGAGAAGACACAATAGAGGTAGAGGTTAAGTCGTTAGAGTTCAAAATCTCCTCACTCTCTCTATGTGGTGGTTCACTCACTTCCTCAAAGTAAGTGCACTCAATCGCACGTATGATGGAGTCACTCATCTCACTCAAGTGGTGGGGGTTGTGGCTCTCCTCACATGGGAATTGGGGCAACACATCAGATATGGGGCTAGTGGTGAAGTCACTCTCACTCTCAATATGGTGGCACAAGTCACTCAAGTCATCATACGTCGCTGTGGTCGAAGTGAAATACTCAACCATCTCATCGCCGTCGCCGTGGATGAAGGCCGAAGTTGGCACATCATCACTCTCGCCTCCTAAGATGGAAGCATCATCCTTGCTCGTCACCATGTCGCTTGCCTCAAAAGCTTGGTCCTTGAAGGTCTCCGTAGTCGTACTCGTCGCCGCACCATCTTGAAAAAGAGTCGTGGAGGACTCGGCATCATCAATGCCACAAAGCGCGTCTCGGAGCTCGTCGTCTTTGAGTTTGGACTTCGAGAAGTGTGCTTGGGGTGGAGAAGCCTTGGCCTTCATGAGTTCTTGTTCCGCCTTGAGAGCACCAATGTAGTTGTCGAGGGACCTGTAGTTCTCGAGGAAGATGGTCTTGGAGATGGCATTGTTCAATCCCATCATGAAGTGGAACTTCATTGACATGGAGTCGTCCACGCCGGCTCGTCGCAAGGCAATCTTCATCTCCTTGAAGTACGCGTCGATGGACTTGGATCCTTGGTTGGTGTTCTCCAATTGGCGTAGAAGTTGTTCCGTGTAGGTTGGAGGCACAAACTCTCGCCGCAAAGCTTTCTTCGTCTTGGGCCAATTCATGTCGGAGGTTTCCGAAGGTGTGTGAAGCCACCATATCGAGGCGTAGTCATGGAAGTTTCTTGTGGCGCACTTCACTTGATCTTCGGGAGGAACTTGATGTAGCTTGAGGTAGTCGTCCATTAGGTGCTCCCACTCGAGATACTCCTCGGGTTCTTGAGTCCCATAGAAAGGAATCTCATGGTCGGTGTCGAGGTCGTAGTAGCTCGTGGAAGTCGCGGACTTGAGCTTGGGGAGCTTCTCTTGAGCGTAGTCTTGAGGTGCTTGTTGGCGAAGATGCCGTATATCCGTAGGCGAAGATGCCAAGGGAGATGGTGAAGTCGTTGAGCGGTTGTTGGTGTAGAGCTCTTGACCTTCACGTTCTTGGTGGTGATGGTGTCGATGCCGATGTGACCTTGCCGGAGATGGTATCTCGGAGGCATGTGCTCTTGAGCGTCTTCTCGAAAATGAGGAAGATCGCTTGTATGACTTGATGAGGGATTTGATCTCCTCCATTTGAGCTTGCATCTTGGCGTCGTTGGAGTTGTTCGTGGCATCGAACTCGTCGTTGTTGTAGACCGAAGGTGAAATGCCTTGCCTATCCATCACAAGACTCGAGCAAATGTGAGTGGGAGAAAGAAAAGAACGATACCAAATGTACCTTGACCGATGTTGAAGATGGATCAATGATCACTCAATGTGTAACAAGGAAATAGCACAATTGGTACCAATTCTTGTCGGTTTCTCACACCTACACAAGTAAGGCTTATAGTGGAGCTCGGTGAGGATAGTGGCACAAAATTTTTGATATAAAATGTTAGCAAGAGTCAATAATGTTGAAAGAGATTCACAAATTCGCAAGTGAAATAAGTAGACCAATAGCAAAAAATGGCACACGGAAACACACACACGGATAGATAAATGGGGTCGTGTAACCAAGGAATGAGCACAAAATGTGGAGTCCACGGAAAACGCTCGTGTTGCACAACTCAAGAGAGACGCTAGCACGATTGCTCTATAGGCGGATACGACACTTGTGCACAACCTATGATATGCAAAATGGATAAACTTTCTATCCCAAGTATGCTATGTATGTATGGTTCCCGATGTTTCTATCAAGATGATCCAAGATGATCGGATATGACAATGTTATATGCAATGTGGTATGATGCTATGGCACTCGCTTACAAGCTTCTTTGCTCTTCTCTTTTGCTTAAAAGCTTATTGTTTTTTTTTTGTGTGGCCACTTTGCAAAATGCACAAACCAAGATAGCAATTGTGTATATGCGGGAACAAACTTGAGGCAGACGAGATGATATGATACCAATATGATATGGTATGTATGCAATGGAAGTTGTAGACCACTAATGTGCACAAGTAACGTTGCCGGCAATACTCCAATGGCTAGTCTCGATAGGCAAGTGACGCAAAATGGGCTAGGGGTTATCAATGCAATTGCAAGGGGAATATACAATGGTGTCGTTGAGGTTACCGTCCTTGGCGATGATGAGTGGCGGTGTTCTTGATGTAGATACCAAGATGATGGAGACTCGTCCCTAAGTAGCCGAAACACCTTAGGAAACGGAAAAACCACAACTCAAAATCTCAAGGCCAAAAGTCAAACGGTGGTAGTGTAAGCGGTGGTGGTTTTGCGGAAGCTCAATGGGATTGCGGAAATGCAATGATGGGTTTTGAGACGCAATGCGGAAGTCGAGGGTGAGGTGGATGGACTATACACGGTGTCGGAGTTCGAAACACGGTCCCTAAGTAGCCGAAACACCTTAGGAGACACAACTCACAACACAAACAAAATTGGGTTAAGTCGGGTTGGTGGAAGTGTATGGTGGGTAAGCCTATGCGGAAGGTATGGTGGCGGTTGATGAAGAAGCAATCATCCCTAAGTAGCCGAAACACCTTAGGAGACTCGAATCACAACTCAAACAACCACAAATGCAAAGGGGAACAAAATTGGTTAGGTTGCGGAAGTTGGTGGTGGCAATTCGGAAGTTGTGGTGGAAGCCCTAGGCAAAGATGCCAAAGTTGTCAAAATTTGATGGAGTCAAATGGTGATGGGACCTATCTAGAGGGGTAGAGGATGTCAATAGCTACTCAACGAGCTAAAGAACGCGAAAATCGGACTCCGGATGTGGAAGTTATGCACAAAACGGTGAAACGGAAAAGCTGAAATGTACAGAGGTCGGACATCCGGGGCTTTGGCCGGATTTCCGGGACCTGATGTCCAGAACCGCGCGCGAAAATGCGGTCCAGGAGCCGAATGTCCGGGCCACGGGCCGGATGTCCGGGGGGCCAGATGTCCGGGGCTACGGGCCGGATGTCCGGGCTCCAAATCCGAGGATGAACTCGAGGAACTCGATTTTGGGGGCGGAAATTGATGATTTCGGGGGCAAAATTGGAGAGATTCGTGGATGGAAAGTGGGGAAAATTGGGGGAAAGCTAGATCCACAAGTAACAAAGCAAATCCACGGATCAAATTCAACAAAACATCATCAAACCAACAAATCGCAAAAAAAATTGGGGGCTATTTTTGGTGGGGAATTTTCGAATTTGGGACAAAATCAACAAAACTAGGCTAGAAAACACAACGGGGAGGCTTCGAAATCGTGATCAACCTGGCTCATGATACCAAGATGATGTAGGGTGGAACCCTATATAGCCGATCTTTCACGAAAGGAGCGGATCCCAACTAAGAACACGAGGGAAAACACGAGGGGAAGACACGAGAGAATCACTCAAACCAACAAGAACAATCACACATGTGCTAGATCCTCGAAACACAATGAGATACACAATCCAAATCCAACAAGGGACGATACATAGGTAACCGGTTCTTCTCCGAAAGGAGGTCTTGAGGGGGGCCACCCAAGAGGGGGTCTTGAATCCAACGTGGATCGTCTCCGAAGAGGGGCCGCAGTCTCTCTCGAGGAGGAGATCCGTATGGATGAGCAATGCTCTATCTCACATATGAGCTAAACCAATGCTAACCCTAGAAAGATGGAGGAGAAAGAGTATATATAGTCTAGGGGGTCGAAGGGGTACACGGGCCTCGGCCCTTACTGTGCGCAGACAGGGGTGGCCGGATGTCCGGGCGACGGGCCGGATGTCCGGGGCTTCAGGAGGGGCCGGATGTCCGGGCTGGGGGCCGGATGTCCGGGCTGGAGGGTAAAACTTTTGGATGTCTTCTGTCGTTGATGCCGGATTTCCGGGGGAAGGGCCGGATGTCCGGGCTTTGGCGAGGCGCCGGATGTCCGGGGCTGGCGTCGGATGTCCGGCCGCTGATGCTGTTGGCCGTCTGTCGGTGCAGCTCCTTGGCAGCTGCACAGGCGCCGGATGTCCGGCCGCTGTAGCTTCAGCAGCTCCGTCTTCTTCCGTCGTCGCTTCCAGGCCTCCCTCGCGGATGGTGTAGTTGTACCTTGGCGCTTGCACTCCTCGTCGTCCGTAGTGTTCCGACAATACCTATGCATGCACACGAGTGGAGTGTCAAGTAGTATACCATCCTCGAAGGGGTCAAGTGAGCACGTGTAAAGGAGATGATTCACCTTTGCGTATGTGAAGTAGATGTCGCACGTGTCACTCGCCGAATGGACTCTTGACATGGTGATGTCCATAGGATGCTCCGCATCACATAGTCCTCGTCTTATCTTGGCCGAGTTGGCGGGCCAACCATTCATCTTGGATATTGTTCTTAAATGCGGCGATGGCCTCTGCTTCGGAGCAGTTTATGATCTGGTTCTTCTTGGTGAGGAACCTGTTCCAGAACTTCCAGGCTGATTCGCCTGGCTGCTGGGTGACAAGGCTGAGGTCATCAGTGTCCGAAGGTCGGACGTACGTGCCCTGGAAGTTTGCCCGAAAAGCGTCCTCAAGGGACTCCCAGCTGCCAATAGAATGAGGAGGCAGGCTGTTAAGCCAACGCCTTGCCGCCCCTTTAGCTTGAGCGGCAAATATTTAATGGCATGGAGATCATCTCCGTTGGCCATGTGTATATGGAGAAGGAAGTCCTCGATTCATACTGCTGGGTTGATGGTGCTGTCGTATGATTCTATATTTATGGGCTTAAATCCTTCAGGGAGTTGATGTTCCATTACCCTGTCTGTGAAGCAGATCGGGTGGGCCGGACCTCGGAACCGAGGAGCATCTTGTCGGAGGTCGGGGGAGAGCCGTGAGTAGGCCTGGTCTCGGGCACGGCCGTTCCTGTCTATCCAGCCATCGTAGCCATCAAGCCCGGCGGGCATGCGTCCGCTTGATCCGTAGATGGATCAAGGAGGTGCCCTGTTTGACTCAATACGACGTCGAACGTGATGAGGGTCTAAGTAGTCCACGGGGTCCTTGCCATAACGGCGTGGAGGTGGCCGGGCGTCGAGGTTTTCCCGCCTGGACCTGTCCCGACCTCTAGGGGGTCGGTCAGGCTCATCGGCGGCTAACTCCTCATCAAACTGCGGCAGCAGACGCCTGCGTGGGTATGATTTCGGCGTGCTACGGCGCCGGTCTTCCACGACAGAGAGCACTTCGACCCACTTTTCATTTAGTGCGTCAGTGTTGGCTTGCAGCTGTTGCTGCTTGCGCTTCATGCTCCGAGCCGTGGCAATGAGGCGCCACCGGAAGCGCTCTTGTTCGAAAGGGTCCTCGGGGACTATGTAGTCCTCGGTGTCGAGGCTCTCGTCTTCCTCGGATTCCGGCATATAGTTGTCATCGGCCCCTTCAAAGAGGTCGCCGGGATCTAAGTCCTCGAGATGTCCTTCGGGTGTGCCGTTCCGTGCAGGGGAAGCTTGAGGGTCCTCCTTAGGGTTGTCGGCATCGCCGGCTGCCGCGTCAACGGCGGTTGCCTTATTGCCGCTAGGTTCCCCATTGTTGCCTCTTCTGCGTCTACGCCGATGTCTTGGAGGGGAATTGGGGGTGTCCACCATGTAGACATCGTAACTAGATGTAGCAGTCCACCTGCCGGTGTTTACCAGAGGCGAGGTGTCTTTGGTGGGGCCATTGGCATCTCCATCCATGTCCGTGGCCTCGCCGTAGTCTAGCACGTCGGTTAAATCATTGACCGTGGCCACTAGGTGGGTGGTGGGTGGGATGTAAATTTCCGGATCGTCGACTTTAAGTCCGACCTGATCATAAGCCGAAGTCTTGCTGTCCGAGACGGACATGCTCTGGATACGGTCAAGCATCTCATTGAGGTGAGACGACTCTTCGGGATTTATTGCTGGGTTGTAAGCGGGGCTGACTCGAAGTATGCCCAGTGTATATCTTGACGCGTCGAAGGGGATCTAGGAGTGATTCCGGATTCTGCGCCGAGGTCAGTTCTAACCCTGATGTAATTTCAGAGGTGGGAGCCGGATCTACGTCCGGATTGGAGATCGGAAGGGGACAGGCCGAAGTAGTTACGTCGGGGGTTTCTGGTGACGCCGCGACGGAGATCGGTTCCGGAGTCGAGCCTCCGGAGCCGGGCGAGTTCTCAATTCGCCCGGGGGCCCATCCCGACAGGACAAGTTCGCCGCGGGAATCCGCGGTGTACTCGAGGCCTTCGAAGGTCACAATTCGACCTGGGGCGTAGTTTTCGACAGAGGCCAGATGACCCGTCGAGTCGGCGCAAAAGATCATGCCGTCGGACACAAAAAACTGGTCGGGGGCGTAAACGCTCCCATGGCCGTTGGCGCAGTTGATCTGCAGATGAGCCATCGATCCTTCTGGTGATCGCACAACGGAACTCTCAATGAAAGCACCAGTGTCGGTGTCAAAACCGGCAGACCTTGGGGTAGGGGGTCCCGAGTTGTGGATCTCGGACAGATGGTAACAAGAACGGAGAGGCGATGTTTTATCCAAGTTCGGGTCCTCTTGATGGAGGTAAAAACCTAAGTCCTGCTCTGCTCTTGTTTATATTAGTGGAGAGGTACCAAGTACAGAGTTGATCTACCTCGAGATCTTAATATGTGGTCTAACTCTAGGGCTAGGTGAATGATATTGCGTTGATGTCCCCTCTATAGGCTAAACCCTATGGCTTATATACACGCCAGGGAGGGTATTTAGGGTTACAGGGTTGGTATCTAGGAGCAAGGCGGCAAGAGAAATCTTGGAGTATACGTCAAGTCTTTGGTGGAGGTAGTCTTGATCACGCCTCCTGCGTACGGCCTCCGAAGTCCGTCTTGACCATGAATGAGGGCCCATCGGCCCAACCCAAGGATCATGGGCCGGCTAGGTTAGCACCCCAATCCAGGACACCGTCAGTATTGTCAAGGATAAATACCAGATTCCGATTGTCGACGAGCTCGTGGATGAGCTCAACGGTGCTTTTTTGTTCACCAAGCTTGGTCTTCGTAGCAAGTATCATCAAGTGCATGCACGAGCCAGAGCCAAGATGTCTGCCTTTCGCTCGCATCACAGCCGTTACAAGTTCTTGGTGATGCCTTTTGGCCTCTCACCAACACACAAGTCACGCTCCAAGCTTTGATGAATGTTTTTCTTTGTCCTTCTCTTCAGAAATTTGTACTCGTTTCCTTTGATGATATTTTGATCTGCAGCAAGTCTTGGACAGAATACCTTCGTCATCTGTGTGCTGTCTTGCTTTTCCTCCAGCAATGTCAGTTATTCCTGAAGCGTTCCAAGTGCTTCTTTGGTGAGCGCAAGGTGGCCTATTTGGACCATATCATCTCAGCAAACGGCGTCACTATGGACCTTACTGAGGTGGAAGCGGTGGAGGCATGGTCAAAACCACGAAGTGTCCGTGCCCTTCGCGGGTTCCTTGGGCTTAATGGGTATTCTCACAAGTTCATCTAGGAGCACGGCGTGCTCTCAGCTCCATCGACCAAGCTCGTCAAGAAAGAAGGCTTTATGTGGTCCTCAGGGGCCAATGCGGCCTTTTGCACGCTCAAGCAGGGCCTCGCAGCAGCACCTGTGTTGCAGCTACCACACTTTGACTCTCCGTTCTTGGTGGATTGTGATGCATCTGGCATGGACTTTGAAGCCCTGGTACACCAAGGGGCATACCTCTTGCTTTCTTCAGCAGGGCGGTGGCACATGCCATGCCGAGCTAGTAGCTTGTGAGAGTAAGCTGATTGGATTGGTGAATGTTTAGTGGCGTTGGAGTCCGTACTTGTGGGGCCGGAGCATCAAAATAAGAACGAACCACTGTAACCCGAAGTCTTGATTGACCAACACCTTCCCACCATTTCACGACATTAATGGGTAAGCAAGCTGCTGGGATATGACTTCACTATGGAGTATCTACCAAGCCGTCAAAATACAGTGGCTGATGCTCTCTCCAGGTGTGAGCTTGGGCTGTCTTTGCTCTCATGTCCTCAGTTTCAACTTTTTGATGATCCGCGCCAGGAAATTGACACTACTGCAGACCTTACAACACGAAGTGACACCATTGAAGCAGGGATGGCTGCAGGGCTCGGAGCGTCACCAATGACCTCATTCTCCATAAAGGACGAGTCTACATCACACTGACCTCACTTTGCCTTCTTGCATTCTTGGCAGATGCCCATGACTTAGGTCATGAGGGTGTTCGAAAGACACTTCACGATTGAGTGACAATTTTTACATCCCTCCCATGCGAGCGGTGGTGGAGGAGATTGTGCGGTGTTTTGTCGTGTGCCAACGCAACAAGACTGGGCATTTGCATCTTGGTGGCCTTCTCCAACCCCTTCTGGCCCCTCAACATGTTTGGATAGACATTTCCATGGACTTTGTGGAGGGCCCTCGGAAGGTTGGTGGCAAGTCAGTCATCTTGATTGTTGTCGACGGTTTCTCGAAATATAGCCACTTCATTGCTTTGGGACATTCATACTTTGCTAGCTCTGTTGCCAAGGCCTTCTTTGCTAACATAGTCCGTCTTCATGGATTTCTGTCGTCCATTGTCAGTGATCGCGACCCAGTATTTACCAGCAATTTTTGGACCAAGATTGTACGTCTTGCTGGTGTCAAACTATAACTCAGTTATGCATTTCACCCCCAAACTGATGGACAAACAAAAGTATGTCTGTAACCACAATACCAACAGTTTATCCCTAGGAAATATATCTCTATTAGGAAGTTGTCTTTACTTCCCAAACAGGTAAGATTTGGTTTGCTTTCGAAGTTATGTGATCTCTCATCTCTATGATCTATATAAAGGGAGGATGGTTTGTATTAAGGTTATGAGTCAAGGGCAACCTGGTTCCCGTAGCTCCCACTTGTGTAGGGTCCGGGGAAGGGTCGACCACTTTGTGTTTTTTGTACGCAACCTTTCACTACATTTCTGCAAGAGGCTGTTTTCAGGACTTGAACCCGTAACCTCATGGTCACAAGGCAACAGCTTTACTGCTGCGCCAAGGCTTCCCTTTTGTGTTATGAATCAACAAACAGAGAAAATTGCCCCAGCCTGAGAGTTCTGAGCCTGTAGCGTCATGATAGGGAACATGTCGCTACGCGCGCCTCAGGGCGAACCTCGCTATCACCTTCGATCAGATTCCAATTCCCACCTCCAACTCCACGCACATAACACGTGTACAAAGCAAAAATTTAAACACTACCAGCAGAGTTGGGAGAATAGGGCCAACTTATGAAACCAAAGCTTTCTCTAGCTGCTATTTGTTTCTCTTTTAGTTTGGCTTATGGTTGTTGCATATACCCCTCGAGGAAAAAATGACGAAATAATATTAATACTTGAGTAAAATTTTATGTATCAATAGTGTCTGGGGAACCTGTTTAGGCTTGTTAATGTTCCCAAAAAAATATGAAACAAATACTGGAACATCACACCTATAATATAAGATGATCGAACAAATGGATTGGGAAAATATGAGTTTATGCGCCCTCGATAAAAATAACAATTATTTTAACTCACTTTGATATATATATATATATATATATATATATAATTTGATATATATATATATATATATATATATATATATATATATATATATACACACACTTTTTTGTCCAGGGCACATATAGTCAAATTTCCTCAATTGTTCTGCTGGATCATCATATATTATAGGTGTGATGCTGCAGTATGTTTTTCATGATTTTGGAAAACTTCTACACCATCAAGACCTTAAACGAGTTTTGTGGTAAGTATTGAGTGTAGAATAACTTATTCTACACCCCTAGTAAAAGGTACACAAAATATAGTAACATAGTATACCAAATATTGTAATTTTTCAAAGAATGCAGCAACTTACCAACTTGGATAGTAATTTTTATTATTTTGGAATTACTATATTTTGTACATTGTTTTACTAGATTTTGTGTATTGTGTTACTGGTGGTGTAAAATAAGCATTTTACACTCATGCTTAGAATAGCGCAATCATATACATATATATGGTTATTATGTCTTTGCCATCCGAGGTCTATACCACCCCTCTAGCTGCCGTCTGATTTGGCTTTGAGATTCGTGTCACATATTTTAGGTTTGTCATTGGTTAGTTGTTCATTTGTCTAATTGCATTGAGACGAGTTCATTAGCACCCAGTAGTAACAAAATTAAGTGTTTATACTATGTATACACATGGATCCATTAATTTCGAGTCCTTTTTGAATTCATGTTGAACTTTTTTAGGGAATCCAAGTCTTACCAATCAACTTTTTTGTACTATTATAAGAAGATTATAGGAAGTTATAGCATTTTTGTACATCTGAGTAAGATTAGAAGGTTAAGTATTCATGATCTGATATATTGATACCCCTAGTCTAACACATGCTCTTCTGAAATCATATTAGTGTGATCATTGGCATGCTTCATTAATTGAATCCCGATAGAGGAAATACGATAGCACAGTGTTTGCACAGGCCGCGAGGCACGCATCCAACAGAGAGAACACGGGGTGGCATAGCCACCATGTGTTAAAATCCACCACATTCTATTTGCAATGGATATGAGAGCATTGATCTTCACTTGATTTCTATCGAACGGTTTGCTTGCATGATGAGTCTGTTCCTCCCGTCCTGATTTTTTTTCTAGTGTACACATCACCCCGCTTCAGGTTTTTCTTGCGAGTACGATCCTTCTCCACCACTTCTTGAGGCGAGAAAAAAGAAACGATGGATGCGTCTCCTAGGGTTCGAACCCATGTTCTCTCTAGCTAGTGAATTAGGCACAGCTTCAACCAATGACGCTTGTTGTACAAGGGATGGAAATTATCCTTTTTGACACACTTTTACTACGACACAAGTATAAAAAGTTATTGTTATTTATTTTTCCTTTCGAGATGTCTAACTGCCATACCACAATTTTTTTGGGGTCATTATCAAACTCATCCTTTGCCGTTCGATCATAGTTGGGCGGCTGTCAATTTCCCTCGTCTCGCTCGATACTCTCCACCTCTCTCACCCCGTGTGTTTGTATAAGATGGAGCGAACTTCATCTCCGCCGTCGTCGCACGCTGTCGGATTCAGGGTTCCGCAGACCCTTGAGAGGTTTGAACTCTGGGGTGCGTGCGAAGAACTCGTCCTCCCCGGTCTGCCTACTCGCTAATCTCAATGCCTAGCTCGACGAACTGGATGTAGAAGGGACACAGCAGTTTATCCTGGTTCGGGCCAGCTTGCGGTGTAATACCCTACTCCAGCTTGGTGGTGGATTGCCTCGAGGGGCTGAGGATGAACTAGTACAATGGTAGAACAGCCTTAGGAGGTGAGGTGTTCTTGTGCTCGATGAGCTAGTGGGTGTGAGGATGATCTGAATGATCCGTCCCCGTCTATGGTGGTGGCTAAGTCCTATTTATAGTGGCCTTGGTCCTCTTCCCAAATGTAGGCAGGAAGGGATCCCACAACGGCCAAATTTGAAGGGGGACAACTAGTACATGCTATCCTGACAAAAGTAGTCTTCGCCTGCAAAAGCCTCTGGTCGTGACGCCGCGGTGGGCTCGGCGATGACCTCCGTCCTACCGTCCTGGCGGTCTTGGTCTTGTTGCATCGAAATGGAAACCTTTGGCTGATTCCTTGGGACTCCACGCCTGCGCTTGCCTCCTTAGCGCAAAAGAGTAAACTGGTACACTGCGCCCGCTGGCGCCCGCCTGGCCTTGATCGTCATGGCTCACGTCACCTGAACCTCGGGGGTATTGGTGCTCAGGGCTTGTCCATCCACCAAGGCCCCGAGCCGTGCCAACCGGCACTTGTCTTCGGTACGTGATCGTGACCCGCCTTATCCATCTTGAGAGAGGTGCCTGCCCCTGTATTGCTGACATATATATATATATATAACAATACTTTAGGACAAATTAGGACATATTGGGGATGTGACGTATTTGGACAAATATTTCCTACCACCCGGTGGTAGTTACCCTCACATGAGTTTTGTATGTTGTATGTAGTATATGTTAAAACCGAGAGTATGCACGCGTAGTATGTAGTATGTATAACAATATTTTGGTCGTATGTACAATTTATTAGTATTATCTTTTATACATACAAATATGAAAGTATTTTCAAAGTAAACTAAAAAGTATGGATTGACATGCAAGTTTTTCATAGATCTCGCTTTGAAAAATCTTAGATATACTAGTTTATAAACATACTGAGAATGATAAAGTAGTATATATACTATCACACGGTAGTATTTAAGACGCGAGGGTAACTACCACCGGGTGGTAGGATGTATACTTTTGACATTCTATTTTTTGAGTCTTAGAAATGTTGCACAGAAGGTAAAAAACAGGGACAGTGAACCGTTACTTTTTGCACCTATCCAGATTTGTAATGATATGAGAATATGGATGCTTTGATGTCCATTTTATTGCTGAATGTATGTCTTGCTGTATTGACCTCACTTTTCCATGCTCCATAATATCACTATCTCATTGTGATCCGGCATTACCTTGATATTTTGATGATGACCTTTTCAAAATGAACCAATTAAGACTAATCTGGCTTTTGTCTGATTTTCCCACGTGTTTCTTCCAGCTGGGGACTGTGTGCTAATGAGATCAGCTGATACATCAAAGCCACCTTATGTGGCAAAAGTTGAGTCCATTGAGGCAGCAGGGTCTCGAGGCACAAATGTGAGAGTACGGGTTCGATGGTACTATCGTCCAGAAGAATCCATTGGTGGGAGGCGACCATTTCATGGTTCCAAAGAGGTATTCCTCTCTGACCACTATGATGTACAGAGTGCTGACACAATAGAGGGAAAATGCAATGTCCACAGCTTCCGTAGCTACACAAAGCTTGATTCTGTGAATGCCGAGGACTTCTTCTGTCGCTTTGACTACAAATCAGCATCTGGCAGTTTCGTGCCCGACCGTATAGCTGTGTAAGAATCCAATGCAACCTCTAATGTTTTATTGTTGGTAGATGGATACTCAATGCACTGTGTAATTTACTCCCTCCGTCCCATAATATAAGAGCGTTTTTTACACTAGTGCAGTGTCAAAAACGCTCTTATATTATGGGACGGAGGGAGTAGTTTTTTGGCATGGCAGTTCATTATATAAGTGATGCATTCCTAACTTTACGATGATATTGACTATAAATAGTTTTCCTAGTTTTGTTCATGAATGATGTCTATATTTATCCCAAAGCTTATCAAATTTGTACCCTTGATGATATGATGATAATTTTTTGCATATTCACAACCCATCTATTGGCCTGTTTTAGTTATTTTCCTAAAGAGGCAACACAACTATTTTCTTGCATGTAAGGCAATAGGAAGGGACATAAAAAAATGCAAGGTTTATGCCAACAGTTGTTGGCATTTCATGTGTTGGGCTCGTGGTACACAATGCATGCTTTAGCATGTGTATCAGGCTTATATTGTCCACAATCGAAGAGTAATCCCTTGTTTGCTATAGCAGCTATATTTGGGAAAAAGTTGTTGCAGTTTGTTGTCCCATTAAATCGTGCTTCTTGTTTTATAATATTTGATCAAAGTCTATTTTCTTCCACTCTTGTATGTAATCTCAATCAAATCCCTCTTTCTTGCTAGGCTTTGCGTGCCTCCCTTATTTGCATGTTTGATTTCTGTACAGTTTTTGAATCAGAATCTCTTGTTTACTGTTATTATCATGTCTTTCTGTACAATGTGACAGGTTTTGCAAGTGTGAGATGCCGTACAATCCTGATGACCTTATGATCCAATGTGAGGAATGCTCTGACTGGTGAGTAAATCATATATTTGAAAAATACTCCCTCTGTAAAGAAATATAAGAGTGTTTGGATCACTACTTTAGTGATCTAACGCTCTTATATTTCTTTACGGAGGTAGTACAAATTAACTTTTCAAAGTCATGGGTGTCGGTTCCTCTGGTTCATTTTGTATCATTCTGTTGTGGTTCATTTTGAAAAGGTCATCATCACCTTGATACTTTGATGACCTCCATTCCATGTGCATTTTGTACTAATTGGTTCATGATGACATAGTTATACCTTTTCCGCTCTGGTGCATTTTGTATCATTCTGTTTTGTGTACAAATGGAGGTGTGTGTCTTGTCTTTTTGATATTAGACATGAGGTATAAAAGGTAGGCGATAAATCATTGTTTCAAGTAGAGCTGAACTGCTGCTAATCGTACAAAAAGAACTTAGTATTTTGGTACCTATTTTCGGCTTTGATGTGGTGTAACTAGGGGTGGGTGTTTGGTTCCCCCGAACAGAACGGTTCGGTGCTTTGTAATTTTTGGTTCTCAGAAAATATGGACCAATTGGTCTCTACTATTTAACGTAACCGAGAGTTTGGTCCCTGGATCGTTCGGTTAGGTCGTCGGTTCTGGACCGAACAGATCGTCGTGCATGGGGCTGGCTGACTGGCATAGCTGGCCTGCTAGCAAGATGGGGCGCTGGGCTGGTCTGGTCGGCTAGAATAGCGGCTAATACTAGCTGGGCTGGTAGCTATCTGTTGTCTGGCATAGACGCACAATTTCCTCTCACCAAAAGTAAACTTAAGACAGTCGCAAGCTGCACCAACAGACAACATGTAGGCTTACAGGCGATCAGGTTGGGTTGGTACAGGTGGTCAACTGCAAATTATGTATAGAAAAATGGCTGGGTTGGTACAGGCGATCAGCTGCAAATTATGTACAGAAATTTTTGCCAGCATATACCCTGTACCACACCGTTCCTTGACAAACAAGAATGACAGTAAACAAGTGACAGAGACTAACTTCGAGATAATTAACATAAACTGGGCATAAACATAGCAAATTCGACTCAACAGATAGCACCAGCAAACCAGCTGTAGTTTAGCACACACGACAGCATTGACAAGTCTTGACTTCACACTTCAGTTGATAAAACGAAATAGAAGAAGACAAGCAGCAGGAAGCGCACTGGATCAGTAGTGTTGCGCCACTGCCATCTGCCAATCTCCCATCTTCTAAACTTCAAGCTTTATTGCTTATTCTTCAACCTTCATGGATGATTTACTTGCAGCACAGCTTGCTTATCTCACCTATATTCTTATGAGGATTACACTTGCAAACACGAAAGTGCTTGTGCAAAGCAGATGTACCATTGATGATCGGATGAGTGGCGATGTCGGTCTCGCAGTAGTTGCATTTTGCCTTCTGCAAACACCATCAACCTTGATCTTCTCGAAATGGTTACATATCTCTGATCTTGCAGCCATATGCTTTCAAGCCTCCTTATTTCACCCTCCTTGTCCATGGGAACAATAGCATGAGACTCCTATCTCTGAAGACATCTACAACACAAAGCAAACCTTGATTCAGACAAGGACGGTACACATCACAACTAGGATCAAATCATGAACTTGGATCTGGATGGAATCAAGAATATGACCGAATATAATTCAACTACTTATGTTGCAGGCAAGCAGCAGCGTTCGATACAGAATCTGTCCAGCCGCTTGCCATGGCTTGCAGCAGCCAACTTTCTTCTTACCTGATGTTGTCGCGGCCCGGGGCCAGGGATTTGGGCGGGCAGGCAGCGCAGTGATGCATCGGGCTGCAGTGATTCACAACTCATATACAGTGCTTGGGAGACAAGAAATCAAGCAGCCATGGAAGGTACAGATCACGCACGCGAGACTTGCGGTCTTGGGGAGGGCAAGGATTGATCTGTGCTGTGATTTTGGGAGGAGGCGATTTGGGACGAGCAGCGTTTTGGAAGGAGGCGGTGCCAGTTCTGCGGGGTGCGGCAGCTGGGAAGAGAGGAATTAGGGGTAGGGCGTCGGTGCTTCGGTCAGTTTGGTGGACCGAGGGTACAGACCGAAATCACCGAACTTAATTTGGTTTTTTAAAATTGCTAACCGAGCTCAGTACCAAAGGTTTCGGTTTCGGTCACTTCGGCTTTGGTCCAGGTTAAATTTGTTTTGGGTTATATGCCCACCCCTAGGTGCAACTCTATTTTTGCCACACTTTCTCTCCCCTTGATGGGCAATAGCCCCAAATACCAAAAACAACATTCTGATTTTTCTTTATATTAGGACCCTGAACTGTGCTTTGGCTCAAATTCTGGAGCTGCATGTGATTTAATGATTTTATAGTTTCTGGCTCATATATAGGGAATTTCGGAGAGTGATTACAAACTATTAGCTGAAATATCTGACCCCATTGCGCCTAACTGAATTATTAAACGAGCTTGTGTGATTCTATTTTCCATGCCCATGTTTCCATAACTCAGGGTATGTTTCCATAACAAGCATGAGTCAGCAGCATGTGCATTCATTTTCCTGTGAGGGACTATCGTTTTTGTATTTAGATCCAGAATTTAATTTATTTAATTGGTGACATTGCATAAATTAATGCCTTGACTCTATAACCTTCCGTCAACAAGTCCTTACACTGCTTGCGAGAGCATGTTAAGCTAATTGTTAGTGTTTGTCTATTCTAAATGATGGCAAAAAGCTAGTCAATCGGGACATATAGAATGATATATATTTTGTAATTTTAATGTGCAGAGTATGCCTGGTTAGTTCTTGAATAGTGTGTGTACATAAATAGGGTGCACCATAATTTTTTGTTTGTTCAAACAAATATGTTTTCTTTTCCATCTATTCCGGTCTCTGTAGGTGCATCTGTGCGTGCTAAGTAATCATCTGCCTCCAGGAATTCGAGTCCCTTTGAACTTGAGGTTATAACTGCTGCTTTTGTTTTTCAGGTTTCACCCTTCTTGTATTGGAATGACCATTAAAGAAGCAAAGAAACGAGAACACTTTTTCTGCCAGAGCTGTACTGCTGAAAATGGGAAGACAACTGAGAATTTTCATGAAGCCACGGGACAGTCAGAAGAAAAGGTAACTATGACACGATTGCTTTATTATCGCTGGTGTGTTGCCTGGTTTGTTATCTGAAATGACGATAAACAAATATGAATTATGCAAATTTAGTTCGTATTAGTGAAAAACTGAGAATGCACATAATCTGTGATAATGTTATAGCATGGTTAGCTTAATTATGAAAGGAGAGGTCTGTTCTGCAGTCAAACTGGTACAATCATCGCACCAATTGGTACATAGTGAAATCCACTAGCAGTGCTTAAACTTTCGCGTTATGTTCGCACAGACACGGACATGGATTAGGAGCTCTCTGATGCCATGCACCCTGTATAAATAGTAAAATAAAAAAAATTACTAGGAAAAATAAAAAAAATCCTAAAATTTGAGGATATCAAACCTGGCCGACCATTCTACTCCTGTGTGAAGTTTCATGAAGAAAAGACATCCATGGTATTCTCAGCAAAAAAGACAGAAATTACGATTATATGAATAGAACTGTTTGAATGAATCATAGGTCGGATTGTATTTTCTTACTAAGAATACCACGGATACCATTTCTTGACGAAACTTCGGACGTGAGTAGAATGAACGACCAGGCTTGATACCCTGAAATTTCAGTTTTATTTACTAGTATTTTTTTCGATTTTACTGTTCATATAGGGTGCATGGCACCCGAGAGCTCCTATCCATTTTCGCACACAGACTCAATTACTTTAACACCGCAGTTTATTCTCCTTAAACTTTTAAAAAAAGAGGTTCACAGGATCCTTGCCAAGAAAATAGAGGTTCACAGGGGATCTACGAAGCATGCATTGCTGGCTCTGGCTGAATACATCATTCTTCTGATCTGATGAGCTCACACAATCAACACATTTGTTCTAATAGCCTCATTCATCCAACTAACTGGCACGGGGTGACCCTTGCGACAATCGTTGCTACCTCTTCTGCCCTAGCCACCTGCAGCTCCACTCTGCTCCTAGCAATGCTGCTGTTATCCCCCTCGATGAAATGTTGCACCAAAGCGCTGTTGGCATGGACGGCTTTGGCCACATACATCATTCTTCAAACGCCTCAGCCTGCAGGAAATTGTCGTTTTTTGACGCGTAAAGGACCAACAGGTGCTTCTTGGGATGGCCATGACCTACACCGTTGATGGGTGTGCATGAATATGAATCTTGCTCCTTGATTGCATTTCCATTGTCATAGTTGGCCGTGGATATTTTTCTTTTTTCATGCCTAGGTACTCCAACTACCACCAGCACGCTTTATTGATCCCATCCCCTAGCTCCAAGATTGTGCTCCTGGCTACGAGAAGATGGGGCTGATAAGTGGGCCCATGTGACTGGGATGCCAGGCTTGCAGAGTTAATACTTAATACTCAATGTACGCTGCCAGGAACGCTGCTATGGCAGCGATGCTTGTTTTGGACCTGTGGTGGACCCCTTCAAAAGGGAACGCAGCATGCATGTCCCGACCTGTATACTGAAAGCTTGGTGATCAGTTCAAAATAAATCGGGGATTACATATTGTTTGTTCATTTCTCAGGGTAAGGTTAAATCTAGTCTACCAAAATTCTTTATATAATTCTAAACTAGAAGGGTTGGGCGCGCTTTGCTGCACCGTTGGTGTTGTTGGGTTTTCATAATTTTTGTTCTCCTTCTGTTTCAAAATATAAGGAGTATTAGTTTTTTGATAAGTCAAACCTTTTTAATTTTGACCAACTTTGTAGATAAATATATCAATATACATAATATCATATCGGTATCATTAGATTTATCATGAAATGAATTCTCATATTTTATTTATTTATTATGGATGTTGATATTTTTGGCTTTGAACTTGGTTGAAGTTAAAGGACTTTCACTTTTCAAAAAACTAATACACCTTATATTTTGGAACTGAGGGAGTATTTGGTTTGGTGAGTCGGGGAGACGATGGAGTGTTTTTTTATATTTATAGTGGTGTTTTGGTGGCCTTCCGTGGTGTGACTCGGTGTATCCATACTTTATGTGTCGAAATTTTCTGCATGGGTGGCAGCCTGTACTAAATTGATGCTGCAATATCAGGTGGTGAGAGGATGCATGGGGTTGATATGTTTTTATAGGCCGGTTGGTGCTGATTGGTTTGAAAAATTGTTGGCCCGCTCAAAGCCGTGAACCAAATCCAAAATTGAATACTTCAATTAAATGAGAGAGCTTCAAAATTAGGGAGCATAGTGAATTCAAATAAAATTTTATCCCAAATGATAAGTTTCACACGTAGGGCACGAAACAACATGGTCCAAACGCTGCCGTAGCCATCCATTTTACCACATCAAATCATTTTACCACATCAAATAGATGACATCAGTGAAAACTTTTTGGTTTTTCGGACATAAAATCTCTTAAATAAAAAATCTGATTAAAAATTCATTCATCATGAAATCTGTCTCGAAGAGATCTTCAAAACTACTCCCTCCGTTCCTAAATACTTGTCTTTCTAGGCATTTCAACAAGTGACTACATACGGAGTAAAATGAGTGAATCTACACTCTAAAATATGTCTACATACATCCGTATGTGATATTCATTTGAAAAGCCTAGAAAGACAAGTATTTAGGAACGGAGGGAGTAGATCCCATATTGATGTTTTGATGATTTTTTCTAGCTAGAAGTTACCATGATGTTACACTGAAGTTGCCATACTGTTTACACTAAAGTTGCGATAATATGTTTCATCTAGTTTTTTTTTCTAGATTTAAAGCTACCATTGTATTTTAACACTTTTCATGACAAATTTTTATTAATTGACCATGACAATTTTAGTAATTAACCACGGCAAATTTAATTGGTGGATCATGACAATTTTTAGTAATTCATCATGGCAAATTTAGTTTATGATCATGAAAATTTTAGTATTTTGACCATGGCAATTCTAGTATTTTGACCATGAATTTTTTTATATGAACCATGATAAATTTTAGTGCATGTATCATGGCAAATTTAAATAATTCACCACGGCAATTTTAGTTTTTGATCCATGGCAAATTTGAGTCATTGAGTATGCATTTTAAGGTAATTGACGACGGATTTCTTTTTAATTATGAACCATGTCAAAATTATTTCTTGGATCATGGCAAATTTTAATAATTCTCCATGGCAAGTTTAGTTTCTTAATCCCTTCTTTGTAACTTGTCAAAATTTACTTTAAACATAGAAGAAAAAGTAGTTGAAACATATCATGGCAACTTCACACCATGACAATTTATGTGCAATAAACATGGCAACTTTTGACCGCAAAAAATATCGTCAAACATATCGATATGGGATCTAGTTTCGAAGTCCTCGTCGTGACGGATTTAATGGTGAAAATGGATTTTCAATTAATTTTTCATTTAAGAGATAAAACATTTTAAAGTTTGAAAAACCCAAAAGATTCTCGCTGGCATCATCTGTTTTTGTTCCTGTTTGCATGCATATGTGAAAGAAATAAAAATGCTGACGTGTCACAATGGGTGGCTTGAAGGGCGTTTGGCTCCTCCTTCAGCCCACACGTATGGACGGAATTGCTTCGTGTCACACGTGTGGCACTTATTAGGGTCCAATTTAATAGGAGAGGTCGTCGAGAAATTGTTGACCTGGTCAAAATTGGGTAATCCATTTTTCAAATTGAAGATCTCATGGTTGCGAGGCCTTAAAAATCAGGAAGAATAATATATTTATAGATTTGCAATCCCGTGGTGGTTCACAACATAATGAAATCCAACATGAAATCAACCCCATCCAAAGTTGAATGTGTTATCTGGTCTAGCATATGCATGAAATTCTTAAGTAAACAAGCTGGGATTATCATTCTTGGATAGCTGATCGATGCGCTCATAATTCATTTACACTAACATGTGCAGCCGGTGGAGTCGAAAAGGCGGAGAAGGTGATGGGCTGGATTAATTTGATGGAATTTCCACACGGATATACAATAGCCTTCTAGTCTGAGGTCTGTGGTGTTGTTTGTGGCAGTCTGTGACCCCTTCTAATGTCAGGCATGCAGTGTACATAACGTGCAACCTGAGATTGTTGTATTAGGAGAAAATAGAATTTGGACGCTAGTGTCCGAGTTTGAGCAGTATGGCACCATCAAGATCCCTTGTGATCTTCCCTCAAAAAAAAAAATCCCTTGTGATCCATTATGCAGTGGGGCCTGACCAGCCTTTTACGTTTGTGAGAGTCGAATCTTGTGTTGCCATGTGGAATGTTTGTGTCTTTGTTTCAGAGCAACTCGTGGTGCAGTATCTGTGTAGAAGGGGATCTGATTTTTAGCATTTGATTTAGCTGCGTAATTTTTATAGAACTATTGTCGCTTAAGATCGTTAATAAAGCTGGAAAATTTGGTCTCATAATGTTGACAAAAATTCATAATAAAGCACAGAACACTACATATCAGAATGTTTGCGATTTTGTAACACTGGGTTTGTGAAACCTTATGGCATTGTAAGGTCTCTTTGTCAAATTTGTTTATATCAATAGCAATTCAACTATACATTTAAATAGTTGCAAAGTTTTGTTACAAATATGCAATAATAAACTTGTTATTATTATTTTGTTATTTTTATGATTAAATTTATATTTTTATGCTAAAATTGTGTTAGTTTCTGAAAACCTTAATGCATGTGTGGAATAATAAACATCAAATAGATCCTTAGTCAAGCCTATATACTAGCTTATATGTTGCTAATGATCTTATTTTCTTGATCATGTGCATTGTTAATGTAACAAGGACATCAACAATAATGAGTACATATTATTAGGGTAACAATGGTGTTGAATAGACCCATTTATGAAATACCGTGAGATCACAATGCAATATGTTGTCGGTATTTTCTCATAATTTGTTAATGTTTTACTTGTGTGCTTAGACCATGAGAATATCACGGACCTAGATGATTTATTCAGGGACAACATCAAACTTTACTTAGTAATTAGGTAATTATAAAGATAGCTTCTAGGTATGATTCAGCGATTCTGCTCCTGTCGTGGAAGAATACTCGTCTGAAACCGGAGGATGGGTTTGGAGCGCCACAAGCCGCTGGATCAACTACCTACCCTGCGCTGGGCGGCCACCTTCTCCACCGCCTTCATCGTCGGATCGCCGGCCTGGCAAGCTGGCGCTCAATTCCTAGATCGGCCGGGGCTATGCTTCCTACGGAATGGCGATGGCAAAATCGTGGAAGGGAGGCATCTGTGCGAGGGGGAGAAGATTGTCACCGGGGAGATGGTGCTTCTTGAGTGCGTGGTACGTGTTGGCGCGTGAGTCTTCCCGGGCAGGCGGCGGCTGACTTTGGCTCCGGGCGCCCTCTCGCCGACGTCGAGTTCGCCTTCGCCGCATTTCTCCCCGCCGGCCTCTGGATCGAGGTTTTGAGGTCTTGGCCGAGGAGGAGGAGGAGGCTGAGGATCCATGATGCGGAGCATCCCAAGGTCATCCCCATGGACCTACCATCGTCTCATCAAGTGCCTAGTGGACCCATGACTCGATCACGTGCAAGAGCTCTCGAGACCGAGGTGACATCTCTCCTCTCACAATTCCACTTCGATGACCATGAGACATGGCTACTACCTCAAACGGAGACATTGTGCATACTCAGGTATCAAGGAGTTAGCCATGGAGACACCAAGGAGCAAGGAGAATCCGAAGAGGAAGATGGACGTGAAGACGGAGAAGAAAAAGGGCTAAGTCAGTAGAAGCCCGGGCGATCTGGACCGCCGTCCGGACGATCCGGACCCCGGTCCGGACGATCCGGCTAAGATGCCCAACGACACCCGAAGCTTCAACATGAAGCCGGATCATTCGGACCCAGGCCCGGATCATCCGGCCACACCCGGACGTCCGGACCCGAACCCGGACATCCGGCCCTTCCGCAGCTGCTCCAACACAACCGGATCATCCGGACGCCGACCCGGATCATCCGGACCCCCGAAGCCCGGATCATCCGGACCAACTCCCGGATCATCCGGCCATCGCCTGCGTGCGTGACCTAGGCCGAGGCCCGTGTACCCGTTTCGTCCCCTCACTTACCCCTTCGCCCCTTGGGCTATAAATATACCTTCTCCTCCCCATTTTTAGGGTTAGCAAAGTAGTAGCTCATTAGAGATAGAGCTTTGCTCATCCATATCGGATCTACTCCACGAGAGAGACCGCGGCCCCTCTACGGAGAAGATTCCCCTTGGATTCAAGACCTCCTCACGGAGAAGACCCCCATCAAGACCTCCTTACGGAGAAGAACCGGTTACCGTTTGTATCGTCCGTTGTTGACTTTGGATCTTGTATCTTACCTTTGTGTTCATCGATCTAGCGCATGTGTGATCTATTCTTGTTGGTTGAGTGATTTCTCTCGTGTTTCCCTCGTGTTTCCCCTCGTGTTCATCGCGTTCTTCGTAGGGATCCGCTCCTTTCGTGAAAGATCGGCCATCTAGGGTTCCACCCTACATCATCTTGGTATCAGAGCCAGGTTAAGCAAATCTACGGTAGAAACCGGCTAAACCAAGAAAACTACGCACTTGTTGTATATTGGTTGGTTGGGGCCAAGTTTTAATAGCATTGATCTTAGATTTATCAACATGAACACCCTTAGAAGATACTACGAAACCCAAGAAAATAAGCTTATCAACACCAAAGAGGCATTTTTCCATATTAGCATAAAGTTGCTCTTTTCGAAGAGTTTGTAGCACGGTACGAAGGTGGGTGACATGCTCTTTGAGAGATTTGCTAAAAACGAGGATGTCATCAAAGTAGACAACAACAAATTCACCAATGTAAGGGTGAAACACATAATGCATAAGACGCATGAAGGTACCGGGTGCTTGCGATAAACCCATAGGCATGACTAACCACTCATATAGACCAAACTTTGTTTTGAAAGCGGTTTTCCATTCATCACCCTCCTGTATGCGGATTTGATAGTAATCACTTTTAAGATCAATTTTGGAAAAGATAGTGGCACCGAAAAGTTCATCAAGCATATCATCAAGGCGTGGAATGGGGTACCTATAACGAACGGTGATAGCATTGATAGGTCTACAATCGAAACACATGCGAAAGCTACCGTCTCGTTTTGGCACAAGAATGACCGGCAAGTCCCCCTTCGAGGTCGTCTATGGTTTCAACCCGTTGTCCCCATTGGACATCCTACCCCTACCACTCCAAGAGCGCACAAACATGGACGCGAGTGCCCGAGTCAACCACCTCAAGAAGATGCATGAAGATACACGGCACACCATTGAGCGTCAAGTACAACGACTCGCGACCAAGATCAACGTCAACAAGCAACCCATGATATTCAACATTGGAGATCTTGTGTGGCTACACCTTTGCAAGGAACGCTTCCCCAAGGAACGCAAGCCCAAGCTTCTACCACGAGCCGATGGACCATTCAAGGTGCTTGCACGCTACAACAACAACGCATACAAGATCGACATCCCACGTGAAAAGTACTCCATGAGCGAGATCTTCAACGTCAAAGATCTCTCCCTGTACCATGGTGATGAGGATTTCGATCCGAGGTCGGGGAGTGGAGATGATGCGGAGCATCCCAAGGTCATCCCCATGGACCTACCATCGTCTCATCAAGTGCCTAGTAGACCCATGACTCGATCACGTGCAAGAGCTCTCGAGACCGAGGTGACATCTCTCCTCTCACAATTCCACTTCGATGACCATGAGACATGGCTACCACCTCAAACGGAGACATTGTGCATACTTAGGTATCAAGGAGTTAGCCATGGAGACGCCAAGGAGCAAGGAGAATCCGAAGAGGAAGATGGACGTGAAGACGGAGAAGAAAAAGGGCTAAGTCAGCAGAAGCCCGGACGATCCGGACCGCCGTCCGGACGATCCGGCCTCAGCCCGGACGATCCGGCCTCAGCCCGGACGATCCGGCCTCCGCCCGGATGATCCGGACCCCGGCCCGGACGATCCGGCTAAGATGCCCAACGACACCCGAAGCTTCAACATGAAGCCGGATCATCCGGACCCAGGCCCGGATCATCCGGCCACACCCGGACGTCCGGACCCGGACCCGGACATCCGGCCCTTCCGCAGCTGCTCCAACACAACCGGATCATCCGGACGTCGACCCGGATCATCCGGACCCACGAAGCCCGGATCATCCGGACCAACTCCCGGATCATCCGGCCACCGCCTGCGTGCGTGACCTGGGCCGAGGCCCGTGTACCCGTTTCGTCCCCTCACTTACCCCTTCGCCCCTTGGGCTATAAATAGACCTTCTCCTCCCCATTTTTAGGGTTAGCAAAGTAGTAGCTCATTAGAGATAGAGCTTTGCTCATCCATATCGGATCTACTCCACGAGAGAGACCGCGGCCCCTCTACGGAGAAGATTCCCCTTGGATTCAAGACCTCCTCACGGAGAGGACCCCCATCAAGACCTCCTTACGGAGAAGAACCGGTTACCGTTTGTATCGTCCGTTGTTGACTTTGGATCTTGTATCTTACCTTTGTGTTCATCGATCTAGCGCATGTGTGATTTATTCTTGTTGGTTGAGTGATTTCTCTCGTGTTTCCCTCGTGTTTCCCCTCGTGTTCATCGCGTTCTTCATAGGGATCCGCTCCTTTCATGAAAGATCGGCCATCTAGGGTGGAACCCTACATCAATCCAGATCCTGCGCGCTTGGTCTCTCAGGTGGTGGACGCGTGGTCCTCTCCGGTGCTGATGAACTTGCACCACCGACGACAGCGACGGATGCCCACGGCCGTGACCTAGTCCTGGAGGAACCATGGTTGACCGTCAGGTCTAGGAGGAGGAAGATAGATGCGGAACTACTGCAGGAGTTTTGGAATGATATGGGCTACCCAACGCTGGAGTCCAGGGTGTGGGAGAATGGGAGCGGCAGTGCTTCCGACAAGTCTCCGTCCACCGATACTTCGCCGCCGCCGGCGCACGTTCGGCAGCGGCGGGGAGTCTGCATTAGGCCGTGGAAGGGGCCACTTTCGCGCCCTCGGGTGACCCCGCCGGTGGCGCTGGCGGCGTTCTTGCCGAAACCGGCGTCTACCTCCAGTGCAGCGGCGTCAACGTCCGTTCCGAGTCAACTGGCGACTGCGTCTCTTTTGCAGGCGACGTGCATGGATCGTAATTCAATTCAGAATATGGATTGTTCGCCCTTGATGCATGCTGGTGGGCCCGGGGCAATGGACGTGCCAAAAAAGGCCTTGCGCCTGGGCCGCACACTGTTGGATGAATCTAATGCGGAGACCAAGAGCAGTGCACAACCCTAACGCGTTCGTTCGATCAATCTCGCACATCCCCGCTAGTGCTTCGTCGGCGCCGTTCGATCAATCTCGCACATCCCCGCTAGTGCTTCGTCGGCGCCCTCCTACCTAAACGCGCTACTGAGGGGAACTACGCCGGCCATGCCTGGCAGTATATGACAATAGTGAACCTCGGTGCAAGATCGCTTTTAGTGAGTGGAAAGTCGAGGAGGCTCGATCATCGCTTCTGTTGCAGCTAGTTTGGGTTCATGTCACCTGTGTCCCACCCCCTCTCCACCATTTCCTTGGTCTGTGGGCGGTTGGATTGGTAATTGGTTCAACTCAGGATGTTGACTTGTTATGCTTGCGCCGTCACGGTATTGTGCGAATCCAAGTTGGTGTGATTTCTTCAGATATGCTCGTCAAGAAGGATGGAAGTAATGAAGCCTCAGTCTACACTGATGTTTACGTCAAGCTTTTTTTTCTCGAATACGCACGAGTGTGCATATCATACATTAAGGAAGGAGGGGGAAAGCTCCCCAATGTCACAAATTTACATCATATGTACAAGCGGTCAAGCCGCATCCACCTCACATTCGTAAGCTAACTACTCCCTCGTTGCCCACTCCACGTTCCCCACCTCGAAACCTCTAATTGTGCCCTTGAGCAGCCCTACCTTTGCCCACAAGGTTCCTTCCTCAGTCATGTGCTGTGTGAGCATTGCCAACGATGGTGTCGCGCCGTTGAAGACGATGTCATTCCGATGTTTCTAGATGAGCCACATGCCAAGGATGCTCAATGCCCGAATGTTCTTCGTGTCCTGCCTGCCCCGATCCTGCCTGGTGCACCAAGCCTGTAGGCTCTCGTCATGCCTTGGTTCGAAGGCATCCCTACCTGTTCTGACACTCAGCCATCTCCATACCTGTCTTGCGAAAACGCAACCTACCAGTAGGTGCTGGATTGTTTCGTCATGTTGGTCGCAGAGCGGGCAGGTATCCTGGTGCAGTAGGCCACGTCGTGCCAGTCTGTCCGAGGTCCACACCCGTCCCCTTAGGGCAAGCCAGGCGAAGAAACGACACTTGAGCGGGGCTCCCGACTTCCACGTGAATGAAGCCGTGGGAGAAACTTCTCCACCCATGAATCTCGCCTCGTACGCAGACTTGGCTGAGAACTGCCCGTCCAATGACCAGGACCAAGTAAAGGTGTCTTTTGTGTTTTCCTCCAGCCGCGTGTCCGACACCCTCTGCCATAGTGAGAGAAACTGCCCAATGGCCTCCACTGATAGATCCGGCCCAATGTCTCGTGCCCAAGATGCGGTGAGCAGCGCCTCCTCCACCGTCCGCCTCTTCCTGATCCGACATGTGCTGGAGGAGGATGACTTTGTCCCGGAGGCTGACTTCGTACCACGTATTTGGGGAGCCATAAGGATGAACATGATGACGGTGCTAACCGAGATGAGAATATGCCGGACATGGATGCTAGCAAGAGAGCCAAAACCACTCAATGATAGTGGAAGTACATCGTCACGGGCTAGAAATGTCAGTGTCGGCACTGTGGAGCACCTTGATGTGGTCGTCCCGAGCTCGGCCCATGCTGCACCACACACAGATGGTCAAAATAGTGCTTTAGCATGCATACAGAAGTCTGTGGAGCTATCGGGTGCTGCACCCATGCATATGCAGCCAGCCACGGCTGAGACTGCTGCGGGATGGCCCGTGACTGCATGTGCTCTCATGCAGGGGCATGCGGCTGTGGGTGTGTGCGCACAACATGCAGTGCATGCTGCCGCCCCAGCACCGATGCTCGGGCAGCCGATCATGGGCGCGGCTGCACCGCCAGCCGAGCAGGCAGATGCTGCTGCCTCGGATCGCATGCGAGTGATGTAGGGTGGAACCCTAGATGGCCGATCTTTCACGAAAGGAGCGGATCCCAACTAAGAACACGAAGAACGCGAGGGGAAACACGAGGGGAAGACACGAGAGAATCACTCAAACCAACAAGAACAATCACACATGTGCTAGATCCTCGAAACACAAAGAGATACACGATCCAAATCCAACAAGGGACGATACATAGGTAACCGGTTCTTCTCCGAAAGGAGGTCTTGAGGGGGGCCACCCAAGAGGGGGTCTTGAATCCAACGTGGATCGTCTCCGAAGAGGGGCCGCAGTCTCTCTCGAGGAGGAGATCCGTATGGATGAGCAATGCTCTATCTCACATATGAGCTAAACCAATGCTAACCCTAACTAGGAGGAGGTGGGGGAGTATATATAGTCTAAGGGACGAAGGGGTACATGGGCCTCGTCCCCGATGCGCTGCACGCAGGCAGAGGGGCCCGGATGTCCGGGCGACGGGCCGGATGTCCGGGCCTTCCCGAGACGCCGGATGTCCGGGCGTTGGGGCCGGATGTCCGGGCTGGCAGGGTCCAGCTTCTGTGATGGGGCGCCGGATGTCCGGCGGCTCGCGACGGCCCGGAGGTCCGGGCTTGGGGGCCGGATGTCCGGGCTAACTTGGTTCAGCTTCGGGTGTCTTCTGTGATGGGCGCCGGATTTCCGGGGGTCGGGCCGGATGCCCGGGCTGGGGCCGGATGTCCGGGGCCTGTAGCAGCTGTCTCTTCTTCCTTCTCCTTCCTTTGCTTCCGCGCACGCTTGGCCTTGGTCCTTGGGTTCTCCATGGTCTCCTCGGGTGTACCTGAGTATGAACAAGGTCCGCGCTTGAAGTAGCATCCATGTCTTGCATGCGGAAAGGGAAGATTCGGAAAGGAGCGAGTTCACCTTAGGTCCAATGGCGTAGGCTCGAGTGTACATGGGGATGATCGTCGGATGCTCCGCATCATCTCCCCTCCCTTGGGAAAGATCCGACCTCGGATCGAAATCCTCATCACCATGGAAACGGTTGTCGTGGACGGACTTGTAATTGGACGGAGTGGAAGTCATGGCGCAATCCAAGTACTCCAAGGTGTTTCCGGAGTGGTATACATGCAAAGAGAGCAAACACAAACGACACTCGGAAATACAATGGTTAGCGCACACAAAGTGTCCATCATGTAAGAATGAGTCCCTGCGGCAAGATTGTTCGTGACAAAACATATGAAGCTTATCAAGATGATAGAGAATGATATGCAAAGCGTTCATGAGAGAAAAATCATACATTATGCACACAAATGTGTTGTTAATATGATGAATGCAACCACGGTGCAAAATGATGTCATAGTGAGACGGTTTATCAATAGCATGAATATGGCAATGGATGCTCAATATGAATAAGTTATCATGCAATTGATGGTAGGCAATATGATCATGATGTATGAATATGCCATCAAGAAAGATCACAACAAATTTGCTAAGGAAGTGTACAAGCTCATATATCATGGATGACATCGAAATACAAGATGCAACAAGGCAATCATAATGTGAGTCAATCCATGCATAAGATGCAAATTTGCTATGGGTATGATATGTCCATCGAGCATGACATGTATGAGCACAATCAACAAATATGAAGGTGGGGGTGCAATGTGTCAAAGGAGTGTTGATGTACCAATGCTCGATGTCGTGGAATGAGTGGAGGTTGGAAGGTGCATCCAATAAGTGCGAGCGCTCCTCAATGTGAAGGTCCATAGAGCCAATCTCCAATGTCGCTCCTTCGTTCGCGAGATGTAACATGTAGACAACAAGAAGGAAACAACAATGAAAGAATGACCCATGCAATATGCATATTTGAGAATGGCTCAAAGGGAATGAGTTCACCTTTATGAGGATGTAAAAAATGTTGGTGTTGCACATCATGTACGCCTTCACATAACCAACATGTCTCGTGATGCGCCTTGTGAATCCTTCAAAATGAAAGAACATGACAAACACTCGGAAAAACAAATGAGGTTAGTGCAAATGTAGCACCTATCATTCGAGTGGTAAGATACCCAACAAGTGTTCTCATCATTCTTATCATAAGAAAGGGCAAGGTGTGGTATGGTAGGGAAGCATAAGATGCAACTACAACCAAAGACAATAGGCTTAAACAAACAAGCATGCATCACAAGTAATATGTCCAAGTCTCCAAGATCATTAAGGATAGAGGCAATTATTGGAGGCAAGCGACAATAAACAAGATATATCATGTGAGAGGCATGAGCATATATGTCATCAACCCAAGAAAGCGAGTAATGGAACATGGGTGATGCAACAAAGCAAGCAATCATAGAGATCAAGTCAACAAGCTAGTAGTGCGAAGATGCAACGTACTAGAAGGAATCATGGCAAGCATGTCATGTGTGCAAATAGTGGGCATATATAATGCACATGACATTTCACAAGCATAAAGGCAAGATATGAGCAAAATAGCATCAATAGCATGGGGCACATGATAAACATGGCAATAGCAACAACTATCTCCACCAAGCATGCAAATACACATAGGAGTATCATAATGGTGAATCATGGGTAGATGCAAGCAAGGGTCACAATTGCATGGCAAAATCATAGAAAGAGGCATAGCATGCAAAGTGAACACGGGAAAATGGACATAACGTAACAAGTGATATATAGCCCAAAGCCGTGTGAGAGCCAAGTAAAAGGAATGCGCGAAGTCGTTGCGCGAAGGGAATGGTGGGAAGGACAATCCATGGGATCCCAAGTCATCTTTGCTCTCAAGAGCTCGTTTCGTCAACTCATGGGATTGTGAGGTTGACGAGTGTTCATAAGTCCCTACACAAAACAAAGACAAAGGGAAAATTGTGTGTGCGTGGTAGATGTACACATCATCCATCATGATGCATACGTGCTTGTGTCGGTTAGCACAAAATATCCAATGCTCAAATAAATGAGATGCGTGATATAAAAACATGTCATCCATCATGAGAGGTTTGTTATTATGTATAGCGTAATGGAGACTCAAATTGTGTAATGCATCATGAGAAATATGTAGAGCATTGTTATTCATGGAATGCATATGGTGGAAGCAATTATGGGAATCATGCAAAGTATGGAATGCATCAAGATCTCCTAATATGTATGAGGAAACTATGGGGGTCTCCTCATGAGCATTTGTAGAAACATCACATGGAGAATATTGACAACATCCAAAACAAAGCATATTTGGAACAATGTGATCATGACATGGCATAGTAGATGAATTGCGCAAATCATGTAAAGGAAGCATAGCAATATCATCGCATGAAAAACAAAAGCCAATGACCATCATCTCGTCATCTATGCCATAAGTGCAAATGGGATGTATTTTAATGGGGCATGCATAGTCACTATGTTGAGATTGAAATGAAACAATATGGGAGATCTCACTCATAGCATATGACAAGTTCAAAGGATTGTCAAACATGAAGTGACCAATAGAATTTTCACATGATATCCTATGGAGCATAGCATCACAACTAGGCATCTCAACATGCTCATCATCATATTCATCATAAATGGGTAAGTCATGACATGAAGAAGTCGCACTAGCATGAAGCATGGTAATAGGTGTGTCATCATCATGCAAACAATCATTGGTGAGATAGTCCACTAGTGGGACAAGAGAAGCACCATCACCTACGTTACCTTTGGAGCGTAGCTCATGTGTTGTAGGTGAGGTTGCAACTTGATGGTACCATGTGGGGGGTTCATCATTGTCCACCATGGCCATCGTCGTCTCCATTGGAGGTATGGACTCGTCGAGGATAGGCATGTCGTCATGTCAGAGACCTAGCACCAAAGAAAACACACTCGGAGTAGAGGTTAAGTCGTTAGAAATCGTAGTGGTCTCACGTGCCGTGTCAACTACCTCACTCACTAAGTGTTGTGGCTCACTCACTCCCGATAAGATGCTCTCACTCATATGGTTGGTGGAGTCATTCAAATGCACTCAACCTCACATAGGATGTGTGGCATGCTCTCAAGTGTGGGGCTAGTGGTGGTCACACTCATCCTCTCATAGGAAATGCTCTCCTCACATGGCAATTGGGTCATCTCATGATATGTGGGTGTCGGAGAGATGTTGGTGCAAATGTCTCCATGCTCAACCTTCGTGTCGCCGTCTTGTTGTTGGAGGCCCATATGATGTGGCACCTCGTAGCTCGTCTCCATGACCGAAGGGAATTTCCCATGCTCGGCCATCTTCCTTGAGGGACTTCCAAAGATGGAAGTGTCGCCCTCGCTCGTAGGTGGTCGCCTTGTTGTTGAAGATGTCGATGTAGGCGAACTCATGGGAAGTAGGCGAAGATGCCGTACGTCCAAAGGCGAAGATGCCTTCATAGCACTTGGCGAAGATGCCGAAGTGGTTGTTATAGCCGTAGCTCCGTCTTGGTGGTGCTCGTCTCGTGGTCTTCTCTTATGCTCATGAAGCTTGGACTTGTACGTTGGCGCTTGTGGAGCATCTTCATGTTGATGGTGTCGTTGTCGCACTTGAGCTCGTAGTAGATGTCGTTCGTCGTCGTTGTGCACAAGATGCTTGGAGGTGACTTGCCCTTCATGACGATGTGGATCACGAATGTGATGGTGGTCGCCATGGAGATGTGGACGTGGACGAATTGCGCTTGCATCGCGTGGGCGCTCCGAAGATGATCGACTTGCTTGCCGCCACCTTGAGGATGATGAAGGGGAAGAAGACTTGTAGTCGGCCACCATGTCGCGTAGTTGATCCTTTAGCTCGCCCAACTTGGTGTCGATGTAGTCCTTTTTCCTTGCTTCGGAGTGTCGTATGTCGATGGCGAGGTTGTCGAGGCGCTCTCGCAAGGTAAATTGTGTGCCTTGCATTTGTCGTTGTAGATCAAAGATGGACGCTTTGGTGATGTGGTTGTTCGCGCCGTCGTTGTTGTCGAAGACCGGAGATGAAATGCCTTGCCTATCCATCACAAGACTCGAGCAAATATGAGTGGGAGAAAGAGAAGAACTATACCAAATGTACCTTGACCGATGTTGAAAATGGATCAATGATCACTCAATGTGTAACAAGGAAATAGCACAATTGGTACCAATTCTTGTCAGTTTCTCACACCTACACAAGTAAGGCTTATAGTGGAGCTCGGTGAGGATAGTGGCACAAAAATTTGATGCAAAATGTTAGCAAGAGTCAATAATGTTGAAAGAGATTCACAAATTTGCAAGTGAAACAAGTAGACCAATAGCAAAGAATGGCACACGGAAACACACACACGGATAGATAAATGGGGTCGTGCAACCAAGGAATGAGCACAAAATGTGGAGTCCACGGAAAACGCTCGTGTTGCACAACTCAAGAGAGACGCTAGCACGATTGCTCTATAGGCGGATACGACACTTGTGCACAACCTATGATATGCAAAATGGATAAACTTCTATCCCAAGTATGCTATGTATGTATGGTTCCCGGTGTTTCTCACAAGATGATCCAAGATGATCAGATATGACAATCTTATATGCAATGTGGTATGATGCTATGGCACTTGCTTACAAGTTATTTGCTCTTTCTCTTTTGCTTAAAAGCTTATTGTTTTTTTGTATGTATGGCCACTTTGCGAAATGCACAAACCAAGATAGCAAATGTGTATATGCGGGAACAAACTTGTGACACAAGGGATGATATGATACCAATATGATATGGTATGTATGCAATGTATATGGTGTGGATCACTAATGTGCACAAGTACCGTTGCCGCAATACTCAAATGGCTAGTCTCGATAGGCAAGTGACGCAAAATGGGCTAGGGGTTAACAAGGCAATGTGCAAGGGAATATACAATGGAGGGATACCACGATACCAAGATGATATGGAGGTTACCGTCCGAGGCGATGATGAGTGGCGGTGTTCTTGATGTAGATACCAAGATGATGGAGACTCGTCCCTAAGGGCATATACAATGGGGCGCTAATGACGGGCGCTAAGGCTAAAAATCCCGACCGTTTTGCTAGCACGGAGAGAAATTCCTGGCGCCTACTAGCCCGCGACGCCAGTCTTGGCACCGAGCGCTTCAATTCACGGATAAGCTAATTTGATGAGAGAGAACAAGCGTCTCACAGCTCGCCAGCGTTGGATGCCGAGGCGCTTACCCGGACGCTCTTTTATGTTTATTCCTTAAGCATCTACGCAAGCGCCTGCACATTGGAGATGCCCTAAGTAGCCGAAACACCTTAGGAAACGGAAAAACCGCGAACTCAAAATCTCAAATGTCAAAAGTCAAAACGGTGGTAGCGGGAACTGAAAGGGATTGCGGAAATGCAATGATGGGGTTTTTGCGAGTAGGCAATGCGGAAGTGGAGGGTAAGGTGGTGAACTATACACGGTGTCGGGGTTGGAAGCACGGTCCCTAAGTAGCCGAAACACCTTAGGAGACGCAACTCACAACACAAACAAAATTGGGTTAAGTTAGGGTGGCGGAAGTGTATGGTGGGTAAGCCTATGCGGAAGTTATGGTGGTGGTTGATGAAGAAGCAACCGTCCCTAAGTAGCCGAAACACCTTAGGAGACTCGAATCACAACTCAAACAACCACAAATGCTATGGGGAACAAAATTGGTTAGGTTGCGGAAGTCGGTGGTGGTTATGCGGATGTTGTGGTGGAAGCCCTAGGCAAAGATGCCAAAGTTGTCAAAATTTTATGGAGTCAAATGGGCATGGGACCTATCTAGATGGATAGAGGATGTCAATAGCTACTCAACAAGCTAAAGAACGCGAAAATCGGACTCCGGATGTGGAAGTTATGCACAAAACGGTGAAACGGGGAAGCTGAAATCCCAGGGGTCGGACATCCGAGGTCGGGGCCGGATATCCGGGACCTGATGTCCAGAAACTTGCGCGAAATTGCGCTCCAGGAGCCGGATGTCCGGGCTACGGGCCGGATGTCCGGGGGGCCAGATGTCCGGGCTACGGGCCGGATGTCCGGGCACCAAATCCGAGGATGAACTTGAGGAACTCGATTTTGGGGGCGGAAATTGATGATTTCGGGGGCAAAATTGCGGAGATTTCGTGGATGGAAAGTGGGGAAAATTGGGGGAAAGCTAGATCCACAAGTAACAAAGCAAATCCACGGATCAAATTCAACAAAACATCATCAAACCAACAAATCACAAAAAAATTTGGGGCTATTTTTTTGGTGGGGATTTTCGAATTTGGGACAAAATCAACAAAAATAGGCTAGAAAACACAACGAGGAGGCTCCAAATTCGTGATAAACCTAAGCTCTGATCCAAGATGATGTAGGGTGGAACCCTAGATGGCCGATCTTTCACGAAAGGAGCGGATCCCAACTAAGAACACGAAGAACGCGACGGGAAACACGAGGGGAAGACACGAGAGAATCACTCAAACCAACAAGAACAATCACACATGTGCTAGATCCTCGAAACACAAAGAGATACACGATCCAAATCCAACAAGGGACGATACATAGGTAACCGGTTCTTCTCCGAAAGGAGGTCTTGAGGGGGGCCACCCAAGAGGGGGTCTTGAATCCAACGTGGATCGTCTCCGAAGAGGGGCCGCAGTCTCTCTCGAGGAGGAGATCCGTATGGATGAGCAATGCTCTATCTCACATATGAGCTAAACCAATGCTAACCCTAACTAGGAGGAGGTGGGGGAGTATATATAGTCTAAGGGACGAAGGGGTACATGGGCCTCGTCCCCGATGCGCTGCACGCAGGCAGAGGGGGCCAGATGTCCGGGCGACGGGCCGGATGTCCGGGCTTCCCGAGACGCCGGATGTCCGGGCGTTGGGGTCGGATGTCCAGGCTGGCAGGGTCCAGCTTCTGTGATGGGGCGCCGGATTTCCGGGAGCTGGGCCGGATGTCCGGCGGCTCGCGACGGGCCGGATGTCCGGGCTGACTTGGTTCAGCTTCGGGTGTCTTCTGTGATGGGCGCCGGATTTCCGGGGGTCGGGCCGGATGTCCGGGCTGGGGCCGGATGTCCGGGGCCTGTAGCAGCTGTCTCTTCTTCCTTCTCCTTCCTTTGCTGCCGCGCACGCTTGGCCTTGGTCCTTGGGTTCTCCATGGTCTCCTCGGGTGTACCTGAGTATGAACAAGGTCCGCGCTTGAAGTAGCATCCATGTCTTGCATGCGGAAAGGGAAGATTCGGAAAGGAGCGTGTTCACCTTAGGTCCAATGGCGTAGGCTCGAGTGTACATGGGGATGATCGTCGGATGCTCCGCATCAGCGAGGCTCCTCAACGCCGTCCGCGCCAGCTTCTCTAACACGTTCTCCGGTCACCGTGATTCCGCTCGGTCCAGCAACGGCTCGTGTGCATGTCTTGGCCACGGCACCCGTTGCGGTTGTTCCAGTTGGACCCGCGACGCATCCCTCTACACCGACATCTGGGACAGTTCGGACCCCCACAACTCAGCTGAAGACACCGACGAGGACCATGTCTAGAGGAATGGCTTCTCCTCTTCGACGTATTAACCGTCATGACACATCCGCCGATGGTTCCTCTACGACTGACGAGCACTCTAGCGAAGGCGATGCGCCGCCAGGCCTTGAGGAATTTGGACCCAACAACAGGTACCTCGTCCACTCAATCTTTTCTTTCTTTTCCAGATACTCGTATTACCGGTAGCTTAAAGAATATTTGTGTATCTATGGGAAAAACGATAATGAAATTAACCTGTCGGTTGGGGCACTTAAGCACATGGAGATTGACCGTTTAAAGGTTTCTCCAAAGTGTAATAACACCCTACCTAACCCCGAAACCGATGATGAAGCGGATGCCAAATATGATGGTCCGCTGATCTCCCACTTGGTTGGTGAGGTTACCGAGATTGGTTTGGATGATGGAAGACCTGGGTCCATGTTTTGTGACTTCACAGCGTCTTCACGGAATTCTAAATCGCAGTCCTCTAAAAAGAAACAAAAAGCGCCCAAGAAGGCGAAAAGCTCCACACCAATCTGAGTTTCCACATGAGAGGCATGTTTTGGAATAGCCGAGGTCTCTCAGACTTGGCTAAACATAAACACGTCGGTGATTGTGTGCGAGAACACGAGTTGGATTTTGTGGCAATTTCCGAGGCCGGTAAATGTGACTTCCGCCCGCACGTCCTCGGTCACCTATCAGGTGGCTTCAACTTCACATGGCATGGTCTACCAGCTCGTGGAAGGTCTGGAGGAATCCTTCTTGGGATACAGACCACGTCTATGGACTTGTTGGCCTTTTCGACTGGTGAATTTCATATGAAACTTCATTTACGAAACAGGGCTGATAATTTTACATGGAGTCTGGTCTGCCCAAAATGAGCATAAATCTGCTTTTCTCCGTGAACTGGTGAACCTGGCTAAGGATAACCCGTATCCAATGCTTATTGGAGGGGATTTTAACATCCTTAGGTACCAAGAAGAAAAAAATAATACGCTTCGACACTCATTGGCCTTTCCTATTCAATGTTGTGATTGATAGTTTGGATCTTCGGGAGGCCTGTATGTCCGGGCGGCAGTTCACTTGGGCTAATAAGCGTTCTGTGTCGACGTACGAGAAGCTTGATAAGGTACTTATGGATACCGAATGGGAGCTAAAATTTCCTATGGTAACTGTGCGAGCCCTAGAGCGAATCGAGGCATTATCGGATCATGCGCCAACCATTCTTGATTCTAATTGTACAAGCCGTTCTGTCCGTCGCCCTTTCAAATTTGAATTGGCATGGTTGCATCAGGAAGGTTTTGTAAACATAATCAAGAACATTTGGGAGAGGCCCGCCGTTGGTCGTACACCGATTCAGAGATGGAATTATAAAATAAGAGCCATGAGGCAACACCTCTCTGGATGGGCGAAACACGCCAATGGGTTACACAAAAAAGAAAAGCATCGATCTGTATCATCATTGATGACCTTGACAAGATTGCAGAGACCCGCACCTTATCTCAAGAAGAGATTGAATTGAAAAATCAATCTAATGAGAAGGTTGCTCGTCTTTTGCGAGAAGAGGAGATCTAATAGTACCAGAGGCTGACTTCATCCTAATGGGAGACAGTAATACAAGATACTTCCAATTGGTCGCCAACGGTCGACATAGGAAGAAATGTATTCATAGTCTCCAACAGGATGAGGGGCGGATCGAAGGTCAGGAGGAGCTCAAAAAATATATCAGCAGCTACTACAAATCTCTGTTCGGGGCACCATATGAAGGGAATGTCACCCTTGACGAGACCCAAACAGATGATATTCCACAAGTCACAGCAGAAGAGAATGATATCCTCACGCCACCTTTCTCAGAAGAGGAAGTGAGAGCGGAGGTGTTCCAAATGGAACACAACAAAGCTCCAGGCCCTGATGGTTTCCCTGTAGAATTCAAAATAGAATTTTTGGGATATCATAAGGCTGACCTTTTGGAGTTGTTCAATTGTCTTCATGCCGATCGACTTGACCTCTTCAGGCTAAATTTTGGTGAGATTGTTTTGTTGCCGAAGATTAAGGAGGCCGAACGGATACAACAGTTTAGACCTATATGCCTCCTTAATGTCAGCTTCAAGATTTTCACCAAAGTAGCTACGAATAGGTTAAACTTGATAGCTGACCGTGTTGTCCGACCATCTCAAACGGCCTTCATGCAAGGAAGGAATATACTAGATGGTGTAGTAATACTGCATGAGGCCGTCCACGAGATGCACCGTAAAAACATGAGTGGACTGGTATTCAAAATTGACTTTGAAAAAGCCTATGACAAGGTCAAGTGGTCATTCCTCCAACAGGCCCTAAGGATGAAAGGTTTCTCCAACAAATGGCGCCAGTGGATCCAAAATTTTGTAACTGGAGTGGCCATCAAAGTCAATGATGATGTAGGCCATTACTTTCAGACAAAAAAGGACTACGCTAGGGTGACTCCATGTCCCCAATGTTATTTAACATTGTTGCTGACATGTTGGCTATTCTGATTGAGCGCGCCAAGCAGGACGCCAGATTGCAGGAGTAGTGCCTCACCTTGTGGATGGTGGCCTCTCTATTTTGCAATATGCCGATGACACAATTCTTTTTATGGAACATGACCTGGACAAGGCTCGAAATCTGAAACTATTGCTTTCAGCATTTGAGCAAATGTGAGGCCTCAAAATCAATTTCCATAAAAGCGAATTGTTCTGCTTTGGAGAAGCCGTTGAGGCGGCGGCTGACTATGCTGACCTATTTGGTTGCGCACATGGCCAATTCCCAATTAAATATCTGGGAATATCGGTTCATTATCGACGGCTCACTATTGCGGAGTGGAGGCATGTGGAGGAGCGTCTAGAGAAACGGTTGAGCAGTTGGAAAGGAAAGCTGCTCTCAGTTGGAGGACGACTGGTTTTGATTAACTCCGTCCTCACAAATATGGTTCTCTATATGCTTTCTTTCTTCCAACTCCCAAAAAGGGTCTTGCAAAGACTGGACTATTTTAGATCCAGATTTTTTTGGCAAGGAGATGGTGAAAAGAAAAAATACAGGCTGACCAAATGGAGCGTGGTTCGTAGGCCGGTATGTGCTGGAGGAGGATGACTTTGTCCCAGAGGCTGACTTCGTACCACGTATTTGGGGAGCCATAAGGATGAACATGATGACGGTGCTAACCGAGATGAGAATATGCCGGACATGGATGCTAGCAAGAGAGCCAAAACCACTCAATGATAGTGGAAGTACATCGTCACGGACTAGAAATGTCAGTGTCGGCACTGTGGAGCACCTTGATGTGGTCGTCCCGAGCTCGGCCCATGCTGCACCACACACAGATGGTCAAAATAGTGCTTTAGCATGCATACCCAACCGTGCACCATACCGTACCAATCCAAAGGAGACGAAGGAGATTATGCGTCAAGTACAGGAGCTACTCGAAAAAGGTTATATACACGAATCCCTTAGTCCTTGTGCTATTCCTATCATTTTAGTGCCGAAAAAGGATGGTACTTCGCGTATTGCGTAGATTGTATAGGCATTAATAAGATTACTATTCGTTATCGTCATCCTATTCCTAGGCTAGATGATATGCTTGATGAATTGAGTGGCTCTACAATATTCTCCAAAGTTGATTTGCGTAGTGGATACCATCAAATTCGTATGAAATTGGGAGATGAATGGAAAACAGCATTTAAAACTAAGTTTGGATTATATGAGTGGTTAGTCATGCCTTTTGGGTTAACTAATGCACCTAGTACTTTCATGAGATTAATGAACGAAGTTTTACGTGCTTTCATTGGACGATTTGTGGTAGTTTACTTTGATGACATATTGATTTATAGCAAATCTTTGGAGGAACATTTGGAACATTTACGTGCTGTTTTTATTGCTCTACGTGATGCACGTTTGTTTGGTAACCTTGGGAAGTGCACTTTTTGCACCGACCGAGTGTCTTTTCTTGGCTATGTTGTTACTCCACAGGGAATTGAAGTTGATAAAGCCAAGATTGAAGCTATTGAGAGTTGGCCGCAGCCCAAAACGGTCACACAAGTGAGGAGTTTTCTAGGCCTCGCAGGATTCTATAGGCGTTTTGTGAGAGATTTCAGCACCATTGCTGCACCTCTCAATGAGCTTACAAAGAAGGATGTGCCTTTTGTTTGGGGTACCGCACAGGAAGATGCCTTCACGGTATTGAAAGATAAGTTGACACATGCTCCTTTACTCCAACTTCCTGATTTTAATAAGACTTTTGAACTTGAATGCGATGCTAGTGGAATTGGATTAGGAGGTGTGTTATTACAAGATGGCAAAGCTGTTGCATACTTTTCTGAAAAATTGAGTGGGCCTAGTCTGAATTATTCTACTTATGATAAAGAATTATATGCTCTTGTTCGGACTTTAGAAACATGGCAACATTATTTATGGCCCAAAGAATTTGTTATACATTCTGATCATGAATCTTTGAAACATATTAAAAGTCAAGCTAAACTGAATCGTAGACATGCTAAATGGGTTGAATTCATTGAGACTTTCCCTTATGTCATTAAACACAAGAAGGGTAAAGAAAATGTTATTGCTGATGCATTGTCTCGTCGCTATACTATGCTTTCACAACTTGACTTCAAAATATTTGGTTTGCAGACCATCAAAGATCAATATGTGCATGATGCTGATTTTAAAGATGTATTGCAGAATTGTAAAGAAGGACAAACATGGAACAAGTTTGTCGTTAATGATGGATTTGTGTTCCGTGCTAACAAGCTATGCATTCCAGCTAGCTCTCTTCGTCTTTTGTTGTTGCAGGAGGCGCATGGAGGAGGATTAATGGGACACTTTGGCGTGAAGAAGACGGAGGACGTACTTGCTACACATTTCTTGTGGCCAAAGATGAGACGGGATGTTGAGCGTTTTGTTGCTCGCTGCACTACATGTCAAAAAGCTAAGTCACGACTCAATCCTCATGGTTTATATATGCCTTTGCCTGTACCTAGTGTTCCTTGGGAGGATATATCTATGGACTTTGTTTTAGGTTTACCTCGAACAAAGAAGGGGAGGGATAGCATATTTGTTGTCGTGGATAGATTCTCAAAAATGGCACACTTTATACCATGTCATAAAAGCGATGATGCTGTTAATGTTGCTGATTTGTTCTTCCGTGAAATTATTCGCTTGCATGGTGTGCCAAATACTATTGTTTCAGATCGTGATACTAAATTTCTTAGCCACTTTTGGAGATGTTTATGGGCTAAGTTGGGGACTAAACTGCTTTTTAGTACTACTTGTCACCCCCAAACTGATGGACAAACTGAAGTAGTCAATAGAACATTGTGTACTATGCTTAGGGCTGTTTTGAAGAATAATAAGAAAATGTGGGAAGAATGCTTGCCTCATATTGAGTTTGCTTATAATCGTTCATTGCATTCTACTACTAAGATGTGCCCTTTTGAAATTGTGTATGGTTTCCTACCTCGTGCACCTATTGTTTTGTTGCCTCTTCCATTTTCGGAGAAGGTTAATTTTGATGCTAAACAACGTGCTGAATTGATCTTAAAAGTGCATGAGTTAACTAAGGAAAACATTGAGCGTATGAATGCTAAATATAAACTTGCTGGAGATAAGGGTAGAAAACATGTTGTGTTTGCACCTGGAGATCTTGTTTGGTTACATTTGCGTAAGGATAGATTTCCTGATTTGCGCAAATCAAAGCTAATGCCACGTGCTGATGGTCCTTTTAAGGTGTTAGAGAAAATAAATGATAATGCATATAAACTTGAGCTGCCTGCAGATTTTGGGGTTAGTCCCACTTTTAACATTGCAGATTTGAAGCCTTATTTGGGTGAGGGAGATGAGCTTCCGTCGAGGACGACTTCATTTCAAGAAGGGGAGGATGATGAGGACATCAATACCATTGTTACACCCACAGCCCCTGCTGCTATACATACTGGACCAATTACTAGAGCTCGCGCACGCCAATTAAATTACCAGGTACTTTCGTTTCTTGGTAATGATTCTAATGTTCATGAGAATATGATGCTACCTCAATTGGATACATTTGTTTTGCTTACAAATGAAGGGCCTAGCTTGGAGAAGGATGAACATTGGAGCAAGAACAAGCATGGAGATGATGGCATGCGCAAGGGGAACAAGAACGGAGTTCCAAGTGATGATTTCAGGACGTTGAAGCCACCATAATGCGTGCATGAAGCCTCGGACGAAATATACAAGATGCTACTTCATAACTTTCGTCCAGAGGCTATTCTAGGTGATGCGTCACCTTATTATTGGGCCAGGCCCATGTAATTTCGAAATACTTGAGTATAGGCTGTTTTTAGAGTCCGTATGTGTGGGGAAACAAGAGATAGGGTTGGTTTCGGACCCCTTCCCCAAGGGCCACGAAATTCCCCCCCTCTCCTCCATATATACAGCCCTTAGGGCGTCATTTAGACTTTGGGTTTTGTTTAGATTAAAGTTCGCCATAGCTGCAACTTCGCGTACTTCGTTTGTGTTCAACGACCAGACAAAGGCGTCACAGAACCCCACCTTGATCAATAAAGCTTTCATCTTATATTCGCAATATCTAGATTGCAATCTCAGTTTCTTGCTTGTTCTTCGTTTGCTCGCAGGAAATAGACCCTCGTGGTCAGGTTGATCGTGCTCCGGTGTGGTCAATAACCTCTCGGAGTTGGTTTAGGGATTGCTAAGGCGCGACGTCCTCGCACGTTCGTAGTCGGATCGTCAAAGTCGACTTCCACCAAAGCGATATCCATCATCTCATCGAAAGACGGGACATCTTTGCCTCTATCAGATATAATAAAAACTTTCATATAAAGTGCATTGAATACTATGAGAAGTTTGATTCCTTATGATTGTTTTGAGATATAAAGATGGTGATATTAGAGTCAAGATAGTGAGTAATTGTGAATTTGAGAAATACTTGTGTTAAGGTTTGTGAGTCCCGTAGCATGCAGGTATGCTGAACCTTATGTAACGAAGTCGGAGCATGAGATATTTTTTGATTGTCTTCCTTATGAGTGGCCGTTGGGGACGAGCGATGGTCTTTTCCTACCAATTTATCCCCTAGGAGCATGTGCGTAGTACTTCGTTTTGATAACTAATAGATTTTTGCAATAAGTATGTGAATTCTTTATGACTAATGTTGAGTCCATGGATTATACACATGCTCGATACCTTCTCACAGGCGGCCACCAGTCCATGGACGCCGCTGGCACTGGCATGGGCAGGCGCGGTGACCGGCGGTGGCCGGCGGTTCCGCCTTCGTCAGCTCTGTATCCGCCACGGCGGTGGGTGCCCTAGAGGTCGGGGAGCAGTCCGCCGAAGGCCCCCCCGGGGGGAATTTCCGCCGCTCCCACGCGCGCAGGGCTTCTGGCTGTGATTGAGGAATGCGTGGCCATTCCGCACCCCGTGCCTCCATCGGATGGCAGAGAAGCTGCCCTTTGCCCGGGCGGGGTTGCGGTGGCTTGGTGGATCACACCCCCCTAATTACCCGCTGGCGCGATAAGCGGCGAGGAGGCGGCAGCTTGGCTCAAGGGCCCCTTCACCTTCTTGCTTGAAAAAGATCTACGAGAAGAAAGAGCTTAGGTACGCCAGCCAAGCTGGAGCCAAGGATGGCAAAGTGCTTACTCATCCCTGGTGATCCACTTCCTCATCTTCAGCACTCCTGACAGTGCACCAGTGTTGCTCTCTGGCTGGGATTCCCACTCGCACCCGGCCCGGGGAGGGTGCCGTACTCCCATAGCATCATCCCTCGTTTCCCTCATGAGGGGAACATGGGGCTCGCCCGCGGCACTCTTCTCGGGGGCATGCGGCCCAGGATTCTTCGTCATCGGACTCCTCATGCTACACGTCACGCCAGGAGTGGTGACCACGCCCTCGGTCGGGCGGTGCTTCCAACGCCTGAGGGTGCAGGGGTGTGTTGGCGGGCCACCTGTGGGGGTGGCGGCCACCGCCTTCCGTCGCCTCGGCTAGGGGGATCACGCCCCCGAAACCCTCTGGTGCTGGGGTCACTAGGAAGGGGTTGTCGCGAGGCCCATCGTGGCCCTCCGGAAGCAACCCCATTGGTCGAAGCGGGGCATTCCCCTAGCGAAAGCCTATTTTCTTGTGTAATTGTACAAGGGGAGCCCATTCCTAGGAAGCCCGCCTGCCTCTGCGCCGGTCAGGATTTGGAGCACCCCATCCAGCACGTCGAGCGGAAAGCGCCCCGCTCGGAGCCGAATTGCATCCTCCTGACCAGTGAAGGTCCACATCAGGCGGGAGTGGCGCTGAAGGGGGTCGATTCACAAACGCAGAAACTCCCTCACGACCATGGTCGCTGTTTATCCAGCCGCCCCCAGGTCGGCCAGCCTCTTCTTCACGGGCGACATCCTCGGGTCGTTGACTCTCTCGTGCCCCCACCCAGAGCTCAGCACGGCTGGTGAAGTCAAAGAAAGCAACAGGGGCTGTACTGGCCCGCATCCATGAACACCCATTGCTGCTTGAAGCCTTCCGCATCATGATCGATCTCCATATTGATGCCTTCGCCCGCCCTCGCGCCAACGGCGCGAAGTGATACGCACCCAGAGCGATGGTTGGGGGCGGTTAGCTGATACGTCTCCAACGTATCTATAATTTTTTTTATTGTTCCATGCTATTATATTATATGTTTTGGATGTTTTGTATGCATTAATATGCTATTTTATATTATTTTTGGGACTAACCTATTAACCTATAGCCCAGTACCAGTTTCTGTTTTTCCTTGTTTTTGAGTATTACAGAAAAGGAATATCAAATGGAGTCCAAATGGAATAAAACTTTCGCGATGATTTTCTTGGACCAGAAGACACCCAACAAACTTGGAGAGGCGGCCAGAAGAGTCTCGATCGCTCCACAAGCCCTCAGGGCGCGCCGTAGGGGGGGCGCCCCCTTGCTTGTGGGCCCCATGGGACTCCTCCAACCCTAATTTTTTTCTCTATAAATTCTGAAATATTCCCAAACGACCAGAAACATCCACCAAAATATTTTTCCGTCGCCGCAAGGCTCTATTTCCGCAAAATTCCATCTTGGGGTCTTTTCCGGCATCCTGCCGGAGGGGGATTCGATCACGGAGGGCATCTACATCAACTCTATTGCCCTTCCGATGAAGCGTGAGTAATTTACCGCAGACCTACATGTCCATAGCTAGTAGGTAGATGGCTTCTTCTCTCTCTTCGAACTTCAATACAATGTTCTCCTCGATGTTCTTGGAGTTCTATCCGATGTAATATTCTTTTGTGGTGTGTTTGTCAAGATCCGATGAATTGTGGATTTATGATCAGATTATCTATGAATATTATTTGAGTCTTTCTTGAATTCTTATATGCATGATTTGATATCTTTGTATTCTCTTTGAATTATCGGTTTGGTTTGGCCAACTAGATTGGTTTTTCTTGCAATGGGAGAGGTGCTTAGTTTTGGGTTCAATCTTGTGGTGTCCTCACCCAGTGACAAAGTAGGGGTAGCGAGGCACGTATTGTATTGTTGCCATAGAGGGTAAAAAGATGGGGTTTTCATCATATTGATTGAGTTTATCCCTCTACATCATGTCATCTTACTTAAGGTGTTACTCCATTCTGATGAACTTAATACTCTAGATGCATGCTGGATAGCGGTCGATGTGTGGAGTAATAGTAGTAGATGCAGGCAGGAGTCGGTCTACTTGAAATGGACGTGATGCCTATATTCATAGTCATTATTCCCTTGGATATCGTCATAACTTTGCGCTTTTCTATCAATTGCTCGACAGTAATTTGTTCACCCACCGTATTATTTTCCTTCAAGAGAGAAGCCTCTAGTGAAACCTATGGCTCCCGGGTCTATTTTCCATCATATATTTTCAGATCTATAAACCAAAAAACCCAAAAATACCTTGCTGCAATTTATTTACTTTTACTTTGTTTTACGTTTTAGTAATCTTTTATATCTATCTCTATCAGACCCATCCTTGCAAGTGTCCGTGAAGGGATTGACAACCCCTTTATCGCGTTGGGTGAAAGTGTTTGATTGTTTGTGCAGGTACATAGATTGGAGGCTTGCGTGTACCTCCTGCTGGATTGATACCTTCATTCTCAAAACTAAGGGAAATACTTATCTCTACTTTACTGCATCACCCTTTCCTCTTCAAGGGAAAAACCAACGCAAGCTCAAGAAGTAGCAGGAAGAATTTCTGGCACCGTTGCCGGGGAGGTTCTACATCAAGCCTACCAAGTACCCACCATAAACTCTCATCTCTTGCATTTCATTATTTGTCATTTTCCTCTCGTTTTCCTCTCCCCCACTTCTTAAACATTTTTAGAAAAACACAAAAAGATTTTCCTTTTTATTCGCCCTTCTTTCGTTCATCTTCTCGTTTGCTTTTTGGTTGCTCGTGTGTTAGATTGCTTGCTTTGTCACGATGTCTCAAAAATTACCAAGTTGTGTGACTTTTCCAATACTAATAACAATGATTTTATTAGTACTCCGATTACTCCCGCCACTAGTGCGGAATCATATGAAATTAATGCCGCTTTGCTGAATCTTGTTATGAAAGATCAATTTTCCGGCATTCCTAGTGAAGATGTCGCATCCCATCTAAATACTTTCGTTGAGTTGTGTGATATGCAAAAGAAAAAAGATGTGGATAATGATATTGTTAAATCAAAGCTATTTTTGTTCTCATTATGAGATCACGCGAAAACTTGGTTTTCATCTTTGCCTAAAAATAGTATTGATTAATGGAATCAGTGTAAAGATGCTTTTATTTCCAAGTATTTTCCTCCCGCTAAGATCATCTTCGTTAGGAACGATATAATTATTTTAAGCAACTTGATCATGAACATGTTGCAGAATCTTGGGAGAGGATGAAATTGATGATAAGAAATTTCCCGACTCATGGTTTAAGTTAATAGATGATCATACAAAAAATTTACGCCGGATTGAATTTTGCATCTAGAAATCTTTTAGATTCCACCGTGGGAGGTACTTTCATGGAAATTACACTAGGAGAAGATACTAAACTCGTATATAATATTATGGCTAATTATTCTCAATGGCATGCCGAAAGATCTTCCACTAGTAAAAAAGTGCATGCGATTGAAGAAATTAAAACTTTGAGTGGAAAGATGGATGAACTGACGAAATTGTTTGCTAATAAGAGTGCTCCTATTGATCCTAATGATATGCCTTTGTCCACTTTGATTGAGAATAATAATGAATCTATGGGTGTGAAATTTGTTGATAGGAACAATTTTGGTAATAACGCATGTTGATGATAAAACACCCTCTAATCTTGAGAACAATATTAAAGATTTTATTAATTCCCAAAAGGTTTTCAATGCTATGGTTGAAGAAAAATTGCTCAAGATTGATGATTCGGCTAGGAAAGTTGATAGAATTTCTCTTGAGATTGAATCTTTGAAAATTAGATCTATGCCACCCAAGCATGATATAAATGAATATCTGAAACCTATTAAATTTCTATTGATGAGTGTAAAGAAAGAACCGCTAGGATGCGTGCTAAGAGAGATTGGTTTGTAAAAGCGTGTTCTCCTAGTTTTTACGAGAATAATGATGAAGATCTTAAAGTGATTGGTGTGACTCCTATTTAATCTTTGTTTTCTAATATAAATCTTGATAAAGATGGGACTGGATATGAGTCAACTTTAGCTAGAAGGCGTCCCAATGATTCAGAGTTTATAGATCTTAATGCAAAAATTGATAAAAGTGGGATTGGAGAAGTCAAAACTTTAAGTAGAGATGAACCCATTCTTCTGGATTTCAAGGACTTTAATTATGATAATTGTTCTTTGATAGGTTGTATTTCCTTTGTTGCAATCCATGTTGAATTATCCTCATGCTTACAATCAAAATAAAGCTTTTACTAAACATATCATTGACGCTATGATGAAATGTTTTGTAGAAAAGCTTGAATTGGAAGTTTCTATCCCTAGAAAGCTTGATGATGAGTGGGAACCTATTATTAAGATTAAAATTAAAGATTATGAGTGCCATGCTTTGTGTGATTTGGGTTCTAGCATTTCCACGATTCGAAAAACTTTATGTGATGTGTTAGGTTTCTGTGAATTTGATGATAGTTCTTTGAATTTGCAGCTAGCGGATTCCACTATTAAGAAAGCTATGGGAAGAATTAATGATGTTCTTATTGTTGCAAATAGGAATTATGTGTCTGCAGATTTTATTGTGCTTTATATAGATTGCAATCCTACATGTCCTATTATGCTTGGTAGACCTTTTCTTAGAACGATTGGTGCAATTATTGATATGAAAGAAGGAAACATTAGATTTCAATTTCCGTTAAGGAAGGGCATGGAACACTTTCCAAGAAAGAAAATTAAGTTGCCATATGAATCTGTTATGAGGGCTACTTATGGATTGCATACCAAAGATGAAAATACTTAGATCTATGTTTTATGCCTAGCTAGGGGAAGATAGACGGTAGAATAGAACTTAAAAGGATAATTGAAGTGATTCATCTTCGAATCGCTTGTTGGGAGGCAACCCAATTTTTTTGGTTCTGTTTTGCAATAAATACACAATATTACCTCTGTAATAATTGTGTCTTGGTGATTTCATCAGTGTTTGACCCTAGAAAGACGTTTGGGATTGTCTACGGTGATAGTTGATTTGATCTTGCTAAAAAAAGGAAACTTTTGCGCCCAGTAAAATAATTTTGAAAAATCACAGAAGCGTGTTTTTGATCTGATTTTGTACACAAGATTTATATACAAATTGCCCAGATTGTCCTAATTTTTCAGAATTTTTGGAGTTACAGAAGTATACTAACTTTTCAGATTGCTACAGACTGTTATGTTTTTGACACATTCTGTTTTCTATGTGTTGTTTGCTTATTTTGATGAATCTATGGGTAGTATCGGGGGGTATGAGCCATGGAGAACTTAGAATACAGTAGATATTACACCAATATAAATAAATAATGAGTTCACAACAGTACTAAAAAGTGGTGATTTATTTTCTTATACTAACATGTCTCATGAGTCTTTTGTTGAGTTTTGTGTTGTGAAGTTTTCAAGTTTTGGGTAAAGATTTGATGGACAACGGAATAAGGACCGGCAAGAGCCTAAGCTTGGGGATGCGCAAGTCACCCCAGGGTAATATTGAAGGACAACCAAGCATCTAAGATTGGGGATGCCCTGGATGGCATCCGCTCTTTCGTCTTCGTCTATCGGTAAATTTACTTGAGGCTATTTTTTATTCACCACATGATATGTGTTTTGCTTGGAGCGTCTTGTATGATATGAGTCTTTGCTTTTTAGTTTTCCGCAATCATCCTTTCTGTACACACCTTTTGAGAGGGACATGCATGAATCGTGAATTTATTAGAATACTCTATGTGCTTCCCTTACATTTTTTTGAGCTAGGCAATTTGCTCTAGTGCTTCACTTATATCATTTTAGAGCACGGTGGTGGCTTTATTTTATAGAAATTGTTGAACTCTCATGCTTCACTTATATTATTTTGAGACTCTCTAAACAGCATGGTAATTTGCTTAGGTTATGAATTTAGTCCTAATTTGTTGGGCATCCAAGAGGGATATAATAAAAACTTTCAAATAAAGAGCGTTGAATACTATGAGAAGTTTTATTCCTTATGATTCTTTTGAGATATAAAGATGGTGATATTAGAGTCATGCTAGTGAGTAATTGTGGATTGGTAGAAATACTTGTGCTAAAGTTTGTGATTCTCGTAGCATGCACGTATGGTGAACCGTTATGTGATGAAGTCGGAGCATGATTTATTTTTTGATTGTCTTCCCTATGAGTGGCGATCGGGGACGAGCGATGGTCTTTTCCTAACAATATATCCCCCTAGGAGCATGCGTGTAGTACTTTGTTTTGATAGCTAATAAATTTTCACAATAAGTATATGAGTTCTTTATGACTAATGTTGAGTCCATGGAATATACGCACGCTCACCCTTCCACCTTTGCTAGCCTCTCTAGTACCGTGCAATTCTCGTTGGTGCATTAAACCCACCATGTACCTTCCTCAAAACAGCCACCATACCTACATATTATGGCATTTCCATAGCCATTCCGAGATATATTGCCATGCAACTTCCACCATTTCGTTTATTATGACACGCACCATCATTGTCATATTGCTTTGCATGAACATGTAGTTGGAATAGTATTTGTGGCAAGGCCACGGTTCATATTTTTTACACATGCCACTCTTGATCATTGCACATCCCGGTACACTGCCAGAGGCATTCATATAGAGTCATATTTTGGTCTAGTATCGAGTTGTAATTCTTGAGTTGTTAGTAAATAAAAGTGTGATGATCATCATTATTAGAGCATTGTCCCATGTGAGGAAAGGATGATGGAAGCTATGATTCCCTCACAAGTAGGAATGAGTCTCCGGACTTCAAAAAAACAAAAGAGGCCAAAGAAACCCAAACATAAAAATAATGAGAGAAAAAGAGGGAAGGGACAATGTTACTATCCTTTTTCCACACTTGTGCTTCAAAGTAGCACCACGATCTTCGTGATAGAGAGTCTCCTATGTTGTCACTTTCATATACTAGTGGGAATTTTTCATTATAGAACTTGGCTTGTATATTCCAATGATGGGCTTCCTCAAATTGCCCTAGGTCTTCATGAGAAAGCAAGTTGGATGCACACCCACTTTGTTTCTTTTTTTAGCTTTCATACACTTATAGCTCTAGTGCATCCCTTGCAGGGAAATCCCTAGTCACTCACATTGATATATACTGATGGGCATCTCCATAGCCCGTTAATACGCCTAGTTGATGTGAGACTATCTCCTTCTTTTTGTCTTCTCAACAACCACCATATTCTATTCCGCCTATAGTGTTATATCCATGGCTCACCCTCATGTATTGCGTGAAAGTTGAAAAGGTTTGAGAACATCAAAAGTATGAAACAATTGCTTGGCTTGTCATCGGGGTTGTGCATGATAAAATACTTTGTGTGGTGAAGATGGAGCATAGCCAGACTATATGATTTTGAAGGGATAACTTTCTTTGGCCATGTTATTTTGAGAAGACATGATTGCTCTATTAGTATGCTTGAAGTATTATTGTTTTTATGTCAATATTAAACTTTTGTTTTGAATCATATAGATCTGAATATTCATGCCAAAATAAATAAAATTACATGGGTAAATATGTTAGGTAGCATTCCACATCAAAAATTCTATTTTTATCATTTACCTACTCGAGGACGAGTAGGAATTAAGCTTGGGGATGCTTGATACGTGTCCAATGTATCTATAATTTTTTGTTGTTCCATGCTATTATATTATCTATTTTGGATGTTTTATATTCATTAATATGCTATTTAATATTATTTTTTGGGACTAACCTATTAACCTAGAGCACAGTGCCAGTTTCTGTTTTCCCTTGTTTTTGTGTTTTACAGAAAAGGAATATAAAACGTAGTCCAAACGGAATTAAACTTTCACGATGATTTTTCTTGGATCAGAAGACACCCTGCAAATCATGAGAGGGGGCCAGAAGAGTCCCGAGGACTCCACAAGCCCTCAGGGTGCGCCCCCAGCTTGTGGACCCACGGGACTCCTCCAACCGTAATTTTTGCTCTATAAATTCCCAAATATTCCCAAACAACCAGAAACGTCCACCAAAATACTTTTCCGCCGCTGCAATCCTCTGTTTCCGCGAGATCCCATCTTGGGGCCTTTTCCGGCATCCTGCCGGAGGGGATTCGATCACGGAGGGCATCTACATCAACTCTATTGCCCTTCCGATGAAGCGTGAGTAGCTTACCACAGACCTACGGGTCCATAGCTAGTAGCTAGATGGCTTCTTCTCTCTCGTTGATCTTCAATACAATGTTCTCCTCGATGTTCTTGGAGTTCTATCCGATGTAATATTCTTTTGCGGTGTGTTTGTCGAGATCCGATGAATTGTGGATTTATGATCAAATTATCTATGAATATTGTTTGAGCCTTTCCTGAATTCTTATATGCTTCATTTGATATCTTTGTATTTCTCTTCGAATTATCGGTTTGGTTTGGCCAACTAGATTGGTTTTTCTTGCAATGGGAGAGGTGCTTAGTTTTTGGTTCAATCTTGTGGTGTCGTCAACGAGTAACAAAGTAGGGGTAGCGAGGCATGTATTGTATTGTTGCCATCAAGGGTAAAAAGCTGGGGTTTTCATCATATTGCTTGAGTTTATTCCTCTACATCATGTCATCTTACATAAGGCGTTATCCGTTCTTATGAACTTAATACTCTAGATGCATGCTGGATAGCGGTCGATGTGTGGAGTAATAGTAGTAGATGCAGGAAGGGGTCGGTCTACTTGACACGGACGTGATGCCTATATTCATAATCATTGCCTTGGATATCGTCATAACTTTGTGCTTTTCTATCAATTGCTCGACAGTAATTGTTTCGCCCACCGTATTATTTTCCTTCAAGCGAGAATCCTCTTGTGAAACCTATGGCTCGCCGGTCTATTTTCCATCATATATTTTTAGATATGTAAACCAAAAAACCCAAAAATACCTTGTTGCAATTTATTTACTTTTACTTTGTTTTACGTTTTAGTAATCTTTTATATCTATCTCTATCAGATCTCATCATTGCAAATGACCATGAAGGGATTGACAACCCCTTTATCGCGTTGGGTGCAAGTGTTTGATTGTTTGTGCAGGCGCATAGATTGGAGACTTGCGTTAACCTCCCACTAGATTGGTACCTTGGTTCTCAAACTGAGGGAAATACTTATCTCTACTTTGCTGCATCACCCGTTCCTCTTCAAGAGAAAAACAAACGCAAGCTCAAGAAGTAGCATTAGCCAGGGGGACTACGCCCACGAAAGCTTCGCATACTAAGGCAAACACCAAGAGGAGGAGGACGAAGGTGGACCCAAGCTGCGGCACATGTGCTTGTTAATGCGAGAGCATGATAGAGGCAAAGGTGTCCCGATGTTTCGATGAGATAGTAATCGTTTTCTGTGGGAGTCGACTTTGACGATCCGACTACGAACGTGCGAAGACGTCACGCCTTAGCAATCACTAAACCAACTTCCGAGGGGTTATTGACCACGCCGGAGCACGATCAACCTGACCAGGAGGGTCTATTTCCTGCGAGCAAACGAAGAACAAGCAAGAAACTGAGATTGCAATCTGGATATTGCGAATAAAAGAGGAAAGCTTTATTAATGAAGGTGGGGTTCTGTGACGCCTTTGTCTGGTCATTGAACACAAACGAAGTACGCGAAGTTGCAGCTATGGCGAACTTTTAATCTAAACAAAACCCAAAGTCTAAACGATGCCCTAGGGGCTGTATATATGAAGGAAGAGGGGGGGGGGGGGGGGGGTTCGTAGCCCTTGGAGGAGGGGTCCGAAACCCACCCTAACTCTTGTTTCCCCACACATACGGACTCTAAAAAACAGCCTATATTGAAGTATTTCGAAATTACATGGGCCTGGCCCAAAAATAAGGTGACGCAGCACCTAGAATAGCCTCTGGACGAAAATTATGAAGTGGCATCTTGTATATTTCGTCCAAGGCTTCATGCACTCATTATGGTGGCTTCAAAGTCCTGAAATCATCACTTGAAACTCAGTTTCTGTCTCCCTTGCGCATGTCATCAACTCCAGGCTTGTTCTTGCTCCAATGTTCATCCTTCTCCAAGCTAGGCCCTTCATTTGTAAGCAAAACAAATGTATCCAATTTAGGCAGCATCATATTCTCATGAACATTAGAATCATTACCAAGAAACGAAAGTACCTGGTAATTTAATTAGCGTGCGCGAGCTCCAGAAATCGGTCCAGTATGTATAGTAGCAGGGGTTGTGGATGTAACAATGGTATTGATGTCCTCATCATCGTCCCCTTTTTGAAATGAAGTCGTCCTCGACGGAAGCTCATCTTCCTCACCCAAATAAGGCTTCAAATCTGCAATGTTAAAAGTGGGACTAACCCCAAAATCTGCAGGTAGCTCAAGTTTATATGCATTATCATTTATTTTCTCTAACACCTTAAAAGGACCATCAACACGTGGCATTAGCTTTGATTTGCACAAATTAGGAAGTCTATCCTTACGAAAATGTAACCAAACAAGATCTCCAGGTGCAAAGACAACATGTTTTCTACCCTTATCTCCAGCAAGTTTATATTTAGCATTCATACGCTCAATGTTTTCCTTAGTTAACTCATGCATTTTTAAGATCAATTCAGCATGTTGTTTAGCATCAAAATTAACCTTCTCCGAAGATGGAAGAGGCAACAAATCAATGGGTGCACGAGGTAGGAAACCATACACAATTTCAAAAGGGCACATCTTAGTAGTAGAATGCAACGAACGATTATAAGAAAATTCAATATGAGGCAAGCATTCTTCCCACATTTTCTTATTATTCTTCAAAACAGCCCTAAGCATAGTAGACAATGTTCTATTGACTACTTCAGTTTGACCATCAGTTTGGGGGTGACAAGTAGTACTAAAAAGCATTTTAGTCCCCAATTTAGCCCATAAACATCTCCAAAAGTGGCTAAGAAATTTAGTATCACGATTGATGAGGACATCAATACCATTGTTACACCCACAGCCCCTACTGTTACATATAATGGACCAATTACTAGAGCTCGCGCAGGCCAATTAAATTACAAGGTACTTTTGTTTCTTGGTAATGATTCTAATGTTCATGAGAATATGATGCTGCCTAAATTAGATACTTTTGTTTTGCTTAGAAATGAAGGGCTTAGCTTGGAGAAGGATGAACATTGGAGCAAGAACAAGCATGGAGTTGATGGCATGCGCAAGGGGAACAAGAACGGAGTTACAAGTGATGATTTCAGGACTTTGAAGCCACCATAAGGAGTGAATGAAGCCTTGGACGAAATATACAAGATGCCACTTCATAAATTCCGTCCAGAGGCTATTCTAGGTGCTGCGTCACCTTATTATTGGGCCAGGCCCATGTAATTTCGAAATACATAAGTATAGGCTGTTTTTAGAGTCCGTATGTGTGGGGAACCAAGAGACAGGGTTGGTTTCGGACCCCTTCCCCAAGGGCCAAGAAATCCCCCCCTATTCCTCCATATATACAACCCTTAGGGCACCGTTTAGACTTTGGGTTTTGTTTAGATTAAAAGTTCGCCATAGCTGCAACTTCGCGTACTTCGTTTGTGTTCAACGACCTGCAAAGGCATCACAAAACCCCACCTTCATTAATAAAGCATTCCTCTTTATTCGCAATATCTAGATTGCAATCTCAATTGCTTGCTACCCAGGCAAGGAAACACGAAACGGAAAATAGATGGATCTCTAAAACAAACCGAATATGAAAAGAACTCGGATTGGTGGTGGATATATGGTGCTTGGATATGGCAGCGATGGTGGTATATGGTAGCGGTGGTGGTATATGGATACGGATCGGTGTTGGTATATGGATACGGATTGGTGGTGGTATATGGATACGGATTCAGAGCGGTGGCGGATAAGCAATGGTGGTAGATGGCAAGGCGATGATGATGGTGCGGCGGCGGCGTGACAACTTATGACCAGAACTCGATACTCTAAAAGACTAGACTCTAAGACCAGCAACTTGACACGACGATGCAACCGCAAATTCAACAAAGCAAAAACCCTAAAAAGATTATGCAAAGGCTCAGATTGGTTCGGATATGATGAACTAACCCTAATTTTTGTGTGTGGCTTTTTCGTGGACTGTAGGTATGAAGAACAGACTCGTCTAAACTACGAAAAACTGTAAAATCTCACCGAGCAACCTGGAAATCTGATACCACTTGATAGAGGCAAAGGTGTCCCGTCTTTCGATGAGATGATGGATATCGCTTTGATGGAAGTCGACTTTGACGATCCGACTACGAACGTGCGATGACGTCGCACCTTAGCAATCGCTAAACCAACTCCGAGAGGTTATTGACCACGCCGGAGCACGATCAACCTGACCACGAGGGTCTGTTTCCTGCGAGCAAACGAAGAACAAGCAAGAAACTGAGATTGCAATCTGGATATTGCGAATATAAGATGAAAGCTTTATTGATCAAGGTGGGGTTCTGTGACGCCTTTGTCTGGTCGTTGAACACAAACGAAGTACGCAAAGTTGCAGCTATGGCGAACTTTTAATCTAAACAAAACCCAAAGTCTAAACGACGCCCTAAGGGCTGTATATATGGAGGAAGAGGGGGGAATTTCGTGGCCCTTGGGGAAGGGGTCCGAAACCAACCCTATCTCTTGTTTCCCCACACATACGAACTCTAAAAATAGCCTATACTCAAGTATTTCGAAATTACATGGGCCTGGCCCAATAATAAGGTGACGCAGCACCTAGAATAGCCTCTGGACGAAAGTTATGAAGTAGCATCTTGTATATTTTGTCCAAGGCTTCATGCACGCATTATGGTGGCTTCAATGTCCTGAAATCATCACTTGTAACTCCGTTCTTGTCCCCCATGCGCATGCCATCATCTCCATGCTTGTTCTTGCTCCAATGTTCATCCTTCTCAAAGCTAGGCCCTTCATTTGTAAGCAAAACAAATGTATCCAATTTAGGCAGCATCATATTCTCATGAATATTAGAATCATTACCAAGAAACGAAAGTACGTGGTAATTTAATTGGCGTGCGCGAGCTCTAGTAATTGGTCCAGTATGTATAGCAGCAGGGGCTGTGGGTGTAACAATGGTATTGATGTCCTCATCACTTGTTCTTCGTTTGCTCGCAGGAAATAGACCCTCGTGGTCAGGTTGATCGTGCTCCGGCGTGGTCAATAACCCCTCGGAAGTTGGTTTAGCGATTGCTAAGGCGTGACATCTTCGCACGTTCGTAGTCGGATCGTCAAAGTCGACTCCCACAGAAAACGATTGCTATCTCATCGAAACATCGGGACACCTTTGCCTCTATCAAGTGGTATCAGATTTCTAGGTTGCTCGGTGAGATTTTACAATTTTTCGTAGTTTAGATCGAGTCTGTTCTTCATACCTATAGTCAACGAAAAAGCCAAAAAAAATTAGGGTTAGTTCATCCTATCCGAACCAATCTGAGCCTTTGCATAATCTTTTCTGTATTTGCTTTGTTGAATTTGCGGTTGCATCGTCGTGTCAAGTTGCTGGTCTTAGCATCTAGTCCTTGAGAGTTTCGAGTTCTGTTCACAAGTTGTCACGTTGCCGCTGCCATATATCACCACCGCATCATCATCATCGCTGCTGCCATATACCACCACCGCACCAACTTCATTACCGCTGCCATATACCAGCGCCACATCTGCACCGCCAATCCGAGTCCATATACGCCACCACATATCCGCCGCCATCACGCCAGTCCGAGTTCCACCAGATTCATCTCCGCCACCAGTCCGAGTTCCACCAGATTCATCTCCGCCACCAGTCCGAGTTCCACCAGATTCATCTCCGCCACCAGTCCGAGTTCCACCAGATTCATCTCCGCCACCAGTCCTATTCCGAGTCCAGTATTTTGTTACTCTTTTTGGATTTCCAGATCACGCCATACTCCGAGTCGTGACAGAGAAGGACTCCCGAACTTCCATGTTACCCGCAGTAGAAAAATAGTTCCAGTTTCAAAAAAAAAACTAAGTCTGGAAAATTCTGGCTAGGCAATTTTTAGGCCATTTGTAGACTTTTTCGAAAAAATTTGTTGCGGAGTAAAAAAAGAGGAAAAAAGTGCAAAAAAAAGGAAAAAAAAGAGAATTTTTTTTCAGAGTGTGCTCCTCCCTTGTTTACGTGCAGCGCCGTGATTTTGTTAGTGTTCTAAGCTCGCGTCTCTAGCACGATCTAGCCTAGGACCAGCACAGTACCGTCGTTGAGCGTTTATTCAACTTTGCATCTCTGAATTGATTATTGCTGACCCTTTTTGGTACCATATTATAAGCCTTCCCAGCTCCACATACATCTACATCGTGTGTTTGACTCTCCCTGGTAATCGCTCTATCCAAGCTTTGAGAGTTTTGACTACATCGGTTGCCGATCACCGCCTGCTGCTGGGTAAGAATTGGTAAGAATTTGAGATTTGCTTGACGGATTTGTGACACCCACCACCACCACCACTTGTTAGTAGTCTATAGGATCATATTCTTGTGTGTTTCTATTGCTGCTAACCATGCCAGGATCACAAGCCGACGAGATTGACTAGGAGAACTTAACGAACAAGGAGCTTCATGATAAGTTTCAGCAAATGATGACTCAACAGGTGCAAGATGTGCTGAACAATTTTGAAGAGGCCATGGAGAAGATCACTGGCCTTGAGAAGACGTTCGAAACAAAGCTCGATAACAGATTTAATGAACTGCTTGCGCGTCTTCAACCACCGGCTGCACCTGCCGCACCTCTGCAACAACAACAACAACAACGACTACCTCCACGTCGGGAAACAGCCCTCCGCCAAGCGAGCCGTGTCCCTCTTCAGCCTGGCCAAACTGCTGGTGCTGCTGTTGATACTTCTGTGGCTCCTGCTGCTGATGTGGAGGAGGAGGATTATGCGGGAGATTACGAGGATGAGGTTGATCAAAATCAGAACTACGTGCAACCACCGGCACCACAACCACCAGGTCGTCCACATGCAAATAATGGCAATGTTAGGGCTCCCCCTCAGGTACGAGATCATGACCATCTCCCTAAACTGAAATAGAATATTCCACCATTTGAGGGTAGATATGTTCCTGATATATATCTTACTTCGGAGTTAGAAACTGAACAACGATTTACATGTTTACAATATCCTGAGGAGAGATGTGTTCCTGCTGATGTTTATGCTTTCACTAGCTTTGCATGTGTTTGGTGGTCTGAACATTGTAGATTATATCCTGTTCCAGCTGCTTGGGCTGCTTTGAAAACTGCTATGCGTACTCGTTGGGTTCCACCATATTATCAACGTGAATTACTTCAAAAATTGCAGCGCTTAAGACAAGGAAAAAATTCTATAGAAGAATATTATCAAGAATTACAAACTGGCTTGATTAGATGTGGTATTGTTGAGGAGAATGAAGCTATGCTTGCACGTTTTATGGGTGGATTAAATAGAGAGATTCAGACCATTCTAGAGTATAAGGATTATAATAATATCACTCGTTTATTCCATCTTGCTTGTAAAGCTGAACGTGAAGTGCAGGATCGCCAGGCATTGGCGCGAACTAACTTTTCTGCAGGTCGACCTTCGTCATGGACACCACGTGCATCATCTACTTCCACTGCACCATCACCTCCTTCAGGTGCCACCTCCAACCGTGATACAAGAAAGCAGGCACAACCACCACTATCTGCCAAGAGCACACCTGCCGGGCCTGCACAGAGCTCTTCTTCTTCCATGGCGTCAACAGGGCACACAAGTGATATTATTTGTCGTCGTTGTAAGGGAAGAGGACATTTTGCGAGAGAATGCAAATCTCAGCGTGTGATGATTGCTACTGAGGATGGTGGGTATGAGTCCGTTAGTGACTATGATGAGGAGACTTTGGCTCTTATTACACATGAAGAACACGGTGGAGATGATTCTGATCATGAGACGCAATACATGGCTGCTGAAGATGCTGACAAGTATGAATGTTAGTTGCTCAACGTGTTTTGAGTGTGCAGGTTACACAAGCTGAGCAAAATCAGAGGCATAATTTGTTCCATACAAAGGGAGTTGTGAAGGAACGTTCTATTCGCGTCATCATAGATGGAGGGAGTTGCAACAACTTGGCTAGCATGGAGATGGTGGAGAAGCTATCTCTCACCACAAGACCACATCCACATCCTTACTACATCCAATGGTTCAACAACAGCGGCAACGTTAAGGTAACACGTACTGTTCGTGTGCATTTTTGTATCTCTACATATGCTGATTATGTTGATTGTCATGTGGTACCTATGCAAGCATGTTCCTTATTAGTTGGTAGACCATGGCAATTTGATAAAAGTTTTGTACACCATGGTAGAAACAATCAGTATACTCTTGTTCATAAGGATACAAATATTACTTTGCTTCCTATGACTCCGGATTCCATTTTGAAAGATGATATTCATAGAGCTAATAAAGCAAAACAGGAGAAAAATAAGAGTGAAAATCAGATTGTGGCAAAAGAATTTGAGCAACAAATGAAGCCTAATAATAAACCATCTAGTGTTGCTTCTGAAATTAAATTGAAAAGTGCATGTTTACTTGCCACCAAATCTGATATTGATGAGCTAGTTTTTAGCAAATCTGTTTGCTATGCTTTTGTGTGCAAAGATGCATTATTTTCATTCGAGGACGTGCCTTCCTCTTTGCCCCCTGCAGTCACTAACATTTTGCAGGAGTTCGCTGACGTCTTCCACAAGACGTGCCACCGGGATTACCACCGATTCGTGGGATTGAGCATCAAATTGACTTAATTCCCGGTGCATCGCTACCCAACCGTGCACCATATCGTACCAATCCAGAGGAGACGAAGGAGATTATGCGTCAAGTACAGGAGCTGCTCGACAAAGGTTATATTCGCGAATCCCTTAGTCCTTGTGTTGTTCCTATTATTCTAGTGCCGAAAAAGGATGGTACGTCGTGTATGTGTGTTGATTGTAGAGGCATTAAAAATATTACTATTCGTTATCGTCATCCTATTCCTAGGCTAGATGATATGCTTGATGAATTGAATGGCTCTACAATATTCTCCAAAGTTGATTTGCGTAGTGGATACCATCAAATTCGTATGAAATTGGGAGTTGAATGGAAAACATCATTTACCTAGTGTTCCTTGGGAGGATATATCTATGGACTTTGTTTTAGGTTTACCTCGAACAAAGAAGGGGAGGGATAGCATATTTGTTGTCGTGGATAGATTCTCGAAAATGGCACACTTTATACCATGTCATAAAAGCGATGATGTTGTTAATGTTGCTGATTTGTTCTTTCGTGAAATTATTCGCTTGCATGGTGTGCCAAATACTATTGTTTCAGATCGTGATACTAAATTTCTTAGCCACTTTTGGAGATGTTTATGGGCTAAGTTGGGGACTAAACTGCTTTTTAGTACTACTCGTCACCCCAAACTGATGGACAAACTGAAGTAGTCAATAGAACATTGTCTACTATGCTTAGGGCTGTTTTTAAGAATAATAAGAAACTGTGGGAAGAATGCTTGCCTCATATTGAATTTGCTTATAATCGTTCATTGCATTCTACTACTAAGATGTGCCCTTTTGAAATTGTGTATGGTTTCCTACCTCGTGCACCAATTGATTTGTTGCCTCTTCCATCTTCGGAGAAGGTTAATTTTGATGCCAAAGAACGTGCTGAATTGATTTTAAAAATGCATGAGTTAACTAAGGAAACATTGAGCGTATGAATGCTAAATATAAACTTGCTGGAGATAAGGGTGGAAAACATGTTGTGTTTGCACCTGGAGATCTTGTTTGGTTACATTTTCGTAAGGATAGATTTCCTAATTTACGCAAATCAAAGCTAATGCCACGTGCTGATTGTCCTTTTAAGGTGTTAGAGAAAATAAATGATAATGCATATAAACTTGAGCTACCTGCAGATTTTGGGGTTAGTCGCACTTTTAACATTGCAGATTTGAAGCCTTATTTGGGTGAGGAAGATGAGCTTCCGTCGAGGACGACTTCATTTCAAGAAGGGGAGGATGATGAGGACATCAATACCATTGTTACACCCACAGCCCCTACTGTTACATATAATGGACCAATTACAAGAGCTCGCGCACGCCAATTAAATTACCAGGTACTTTCGTTTCTTGGTAATGATTCTAATGTTCATGAGAATATGATGCTGCCTAAATTGGATACTTTTGTTTTGCTTACAAATGAAGGGCTTAGCTTGGAGAAGGATGAACATTGGAGCAAGAACAGGCATGGAGTTGATGGCATGCGCAAGGGGAACAAGAACGGAGTTACAAGTGATGATTTCAGGACTTTGAAGCCACCATAAGGAGTGAATGAAGCCTTGGACGAAATATACAAGATGCCACTTCATAAATTCCGTCCAGAGGCTATTCTAGGTGCTGCGTCACCTTATTCTTGGGCCAGGCCCATGTAATTTCGAAATACATAAGTATAGGCTGTTTATAGAGTCCGTATGTGTGTGGAAACAAGAGATAGGGTTGGTTTCGGACCCCTTCCCCAAGGGCCACGAAATCCCCCCCCTCTTCCTCCATATATACAACCCTTAGGGCACTGTTAGACTTTGGGTTTTGTTTAGATTAAAAGTTCGCCATAGCTGCAACTTCGCGTACTTCGTTTGTGTTCAACGACCAGACAAAGGCATCACATAACCCCACCTTCATTAATAAAGCTTTCCTCTTTATCGCAATATCTAGATTGCAATCTCAGTTTCTTGCTTGTTCTTCGTTTGCTCGCAGGAAATAACCCTCGTGGTCAGGTTGATCGCGCTCCGGCGTGGTCTATAACCCCTCGGAAGTTGGTTTAGCGATTGCTAAGGCGCGACGTCTTCGCACGTTCGTAGTCGGATCGTCAAAGTTGACTCCCACAAAAAACGATTGCTATCTCAACGAAACATCGGGACACCTTTGCCTCTATCAGCGATCTGAAACAATAGTATTTGGCACACCATGCAAGCGAATAATTTCACGAAAGAACAAATCAGCAACATTAATAGCATCATCGCTTTTATGACATGGTATAAAGTGTGCCATTTTCGAGAACCTATCCACGACAACAAATATGCTATCTCTCCCCTTCTTTGTTCGAGGTAAACCTAAAACAAAGTCCATAGATATATCCTCCCAAGGAACACTAGGTACAGGCGAAGGCATATATAAACCATGAGGATTGAGTCGTGACTTAGCTTTTTGACATGTAGTGCAGCGAGCAACAAAACACTCAACATCCCGTCTCATCTTTGGCCAAAAGAAATGTGTAGCAAGTATATCCTCCGTCTTCACGCCAAAGTGTCCCATTAGTCCTCCTCCATGCGCCTCCTGCAACAACAAAAGACGAACGGAGCTAGCTGGAATGCATAGTTTGTTAGCACGAAACACAAATCCATCGTTAACGACGAACTTGTTCCATGTTCTACCTTCTTTACAATTCTGCAATACATCTTTAAATTCAGCATCATGCACATATTGATCTTTGATGGTCTCCAAACCAAATATTTTAAAGTCAAGTTGTGAAAGCATAGTATAACGACGAGACAATGCATCAGCAATAACATTTTCTTTACCCTTCTTGTGTTTAATGACATAAGGGAAAGTCTCAATGAATTCAACCCATTTAGCATGTCTACGATTCAGTTTAGCTTGACTTTTAATGTGTTCCAAAGATTCATGATCAGAATGTATAACAAATTCTTTGGGCCATAAATAATGTTGCCATGTTTCTAAGGTCCGAACAAGAGCATATAATTCTTTATCATAAGTAGAATAGTTCAGACTAGGCCCACTCAATTTTTTAGAAAAGTATGCAACAGGTTTGCCATCCTGTAATAACACACCTCCTAATCCAATTCCACTAGCATCACATTGAAGCTCAAAAGTCTTATTAAAATCAGGAAGTTGGAGTAAAGGAGCATGTGTCAACTTATCTTTCAATATCGTGAAGGCTTCTTCCTGTGCGGTACCCCAAACAAAAGGCACATCCTTCTTTGTAAGCTCATTGAGAGGTGCAGCAATGGTGCTAAAATCTCGCACAAAACGCCTATAGAAACCAGCGAGTCCAAGAAAACTCCTCACTTGTGTGACCGTTTTGGGCTGCGGCCAACTCTCAGTAGCTTCAATCTTGGCTTGATCAACTTCAATTCCCTGTGGAGTAACATCATAGCCAAGAAAAGATACTCGGTCGGTGCAAAAGGTGCACTTCCCAAGGTTACCAAACAAACGTGCATCACGTAGAGCAATAAAAACAGCACGTAAATGTTCCAAATGTTCTTCCAAAGATTTGCTATAAATCAGTATATCATCAAAATAGACTACCACAAATCGTCCAATGAAAGCACGTAAAACTTCGTTCATTAGTCTCATGAAAGTACTAGGTGCATTAGTTAACCCAAAAGGCATGACTAACCACTCACATAAACCAAACTTAGTTTTAAAAGCTGTTTTCCATTCATCTCCAAATTTCATACGAATTTGATGGTATCCACTACGCAAATCAACTTTGGAGAATATTGTAGAGCCACTCAATTCATCAAGCATATCGTCTAGCCTAGGAATAGGATGACGATAACGAATAGTAATATTATTAATGCCTCTACAATCAACACACATACGCGATGTACCATCCTTTTTCGGCACTAGAATAATAGGAACAGCACAAGGACTAAGGGATTCGCGAATATAACCTTTGTTGAGCAACTCCTGTACTTGACGCATAATCTCCTTCGTCTCCTCTGGATTGGTACGGTATGGTGCACGGTTGGGTAGCGATGCACCGGGAATTAAGTCAATTTGATGCGCAATCCCTTGAATAGGTGGTAATCCCGGTGGCACGTCTTGTGGGAAGACGTCAGCGAACTCCTGCAAAATGTTAGTGACTGCAGGGGGCAAAGAGGAAGGCACGTCCTCGAATGAAAATAATGCCTCTTTGCACACAAAAGCATTGCAAACAGATTTGCTAAAAACTAGCTCATCAATATCAGATTTGGTGGCAAGTAAGCATGCACTTTTCAATTTAATTTCAGAAGCAACACTAGATGGTTTATTATTAGGCTTCATTTGTTGCTCTAATTCTTTGGCCACAATCTGATTTTCACTCTTATTTTTCTCCTGTTTTGCTTTATTAGCTCTATGAATATCATCTTTCAAAATGGAATCAGGAGTCATAGAAAGCAAAGTAATATTTGTATCCTTATGAACAAGAGTATACTGATTGTTTCTACCATGGTGTATAGAATTTTTATCAAATTGCCATGGTCTACCAAGTAATAAGGAACATGCTTGCATAGGTACCACATCACAATCAACATAATCAGCATATGTAGAGATACTAAAATGCACCCGAACAGTACGTGTTACCCTAACCTTGCCGCTGTTGTTGAACCATTGGATGTAGTAAGGATGTGGATGTGGTCTTGTGGTGAGAGATAGCTTCTCCACCATCTCCATGCTAGCCAAGTTGTTGCAGCTCCCTCCATCTACGATGACGCGAATAGAACGTTCCTTCACAACTCCCTTTGTATGGAACAAATTATGCCTCTGATTTTGCTCAGCTTGTGTAACCTGCACACTCAAAACACGTTGAGCAACTAAACATTCATACCTGTCAGCATCTTCAGCAGCCATGTATTGCGTCTCATGATCAGAATCATCTCCACCATGTTCTTCATGTGTAATAAGAGCCAAAGTTTTCTCATCATAGACACTAGCGGACTCATACCCACCATCCTCAGTAGCAATCATCACATGCTGAGACTTGAATTCTCTCGCAAAATGTCCTCTTCCCTTACAACGACGACAAATAATATCACTTGTGTGCCCTGTTGACGCCATGGAAGAAGAAGAGCTCTGTGCAGGCCCGGCAGGTGTGCTCTTGGCAGATAGTGGTGGTTGTGCCTGCTTTCTTGTATCACGGTTGGAGGTGGCACCTGAAGGAGGTGATGGTGCAGTGGAAGTAGATGATGCACGTGGTGTCCATGATGAAGGTCGACCTGCAGAAAAGTTAGTTCGCGCCAATGCCTGTCGATCCTGCACTTCACGTTCAGCTTTACAAGCAAGATGGAATAAACGAGTGATATTATTATAATCCTTATACTCTAGAATGGTCTGAATCTCTCTATTTAATCCACCCATAAAACATGCAACCATAGCTTCATTGTCCTCAACAATACCACATCTAATCAAGCCAGTTTGTAATTCCTGATAATATTCTTCTACAAATTTTTTTCCTTGTCTTAAGCGCTGCAATTTTTGAAGTAATTCACGTTGATAATATGGTGGAACCCAACGAGTACGCATAGCAGTTTTCAAAGCAGCCCAAGTAGCTGGAACAGGATATAATCTACAATGTTCAGACCACCAAACACATGCAAAGCTAGTGAAAGCACAAACATCAGCAGGAACACGTCTCTCCTTAGGATATTGTAAACATGTAAATCGTTGTTCAGTTTCTAACTCCCAAGTAAGATATATATCAGGAACATATCTACCCTCAAATGGTGGAATATTCAATTTCAGTTTAGGGAGATGGTCATGATCTCGTACCTGAGGGGGAGCCCTAACATTGCCATTATTTGCATGTGGACGACCTGGTGGTTGTGGTGCTGGTGGTTGCACGTAGTTCTGATTTTGATCAACCTCATCCTCGTAATCTCCCGCATAATCATCCTCCTCCACATCAGCAGCAGGAGCCACAGAAGTATCAACAGCAGCACCAGCAGTTTGGCCAGGCTGAAGAGGGACACGGCTCGCTCGGCGGAGGGCTGTTTCCCGACGTGGAGGTAGTCGTTGTTGTTGTTGGTTTTGTTGTTGCAGAGGTGCGACAGGTGCAGCCGGTGGTGGAAGACGCGCAAGCAGTTCATTAAATCTGTTTCGAGCTTTGTTTCGAACGTCTTCTCAAGGCCAGTGATCTTCTCAATGGCCTCTTTAAAATTGTTCAGCACATCTTGCACCTGTTCAGTCATCATTTCCTGAAACTTATCATGAAGCTCCTTGTTCGTTAAGTTCTCCCAGTCAATCTCGTCGGCTTGTGATCCTAGCATGGTTAGCAGCAATAGAAACACACAAGAATATGGTCCTATAGACTACTAACAAGTGGTGGTGGTGGTGGGTGTCACAAATCCGTCAAGCAAATCTCAAATTCTTACCAATTCTTACCCAGCAGCAGGCGGTGATCGGCAACCGATGTAGTCAAAACTCTCAAAGCTTGGATAGAGCGATTACCAGGGAGAGTCAAACGCATGATGTAGATGTATGTGGAGCTGGGAAGGCTTATAATATGGTAGCAAAAAGGGTCAGCAATAATCAATTCAGAGATGCAAAGTTGAATAAACGCTCAACGACGGTACTATGCTGGTCCTAGGCTAGACCGTGCTAGAGACGCGAGCCTAGAACACTAACAAAATCACGGCGCTGCACGTAAACAAGGGAGGTGCACACTCTGAATTTTTTTTCTCTTTTTTTCCTTTCTTTTTGCACTTTTTTTCCTTTTTTTTTGCTCCGCAACAAATATTTTTCAAAAAGTCTACAAATGGCCTAAAAACTGATGTAGGGTGGAACCCTATATAGCTGATCTTTCACAAAAGGAGCGGATCCCAACTAAGAACACGAAGAAAACGAGGGGAAACACGAGGGGAAGACACGAGAGAATCACTCAAACCAACAAGAATAATCACACATGTGCTAGATCCTCGAAACACAAAGAGATACACAATCCAAATCCAACAAGGGACGATACATAGGTAACCGGTTCTTCTCCGAAAGGAGGTCTTGAGGGGGCCACCCAAGAGGGGGTCTTGAATCCAACGTGGATCGTCTCCGAAGAGGGGCCGCAGTCTCTCTCGAGGAGGAGATCCGTATGGATGAGCAATGCTCTATCTCACATACGAGCTAAACCAATGCTAACCCTAGAAAGATGGAGGAGGAGTATATATAGTCTAGGGGGTCGAAGGGGTACACGGGCCTCGGCCCTTACTGTGCGCAGACAGGGGTGGCCGGATGTCCGGGGCTTCAGGAGGGGTCGGATGTCCGGGCCGGGGGCCGGATGTCCGGCCTGGAGGGCAAAACTTCTGGATGTTCTGTAGCGTGGCGCCGGATGTCCGGGCTTTTGGCCGGATTTCCGGGCTGGGGCCGGATGTCCGGGCTGGACGCCGAATGTCCGGGCCCTGTAGGCTTGGGCGTCTGGGCTGCTGCTGCTGTGGTTGCTCCAGGGGCCTGATGTCCGGGGACTTGGCCGGATGTCCGGGGCCTGGAAGGTGAACTTGCCCGTTTCCGTTAGTTCTCTTCATCCGTGAACTTGGCGGCTTGTCCGTCTTCACGTGCATCCTCGGGAGGCTCCTCTTGACACCTAATCATGCATAGCATATCGGACTTAGGTAGTAGCCATGTCTCGAGTGGATCATATGTGATATCACTAAGGAAGGAAGTCACCTCGTTCTCGAGAGCTCTAGCTCGTGCTCGTGTCATAGGTCCTCTTGCTCTTGATGAGACGATGGTAGGTCCATGGGGATGACCGTAGGATGCTCCGCATCATCTCCCCTCCCTTGGGAAAGATCCGACGTCGGATCGAAATCCTCATCACCATGGTACGGGGATAGATCTTTGATGTTGAAGATGTCGCTCACGGAGTACTTGTCGCGTGGGATGTCGATCTTGTATGCGTTGTTGTTGTAGCGTGCCAGCACCTTGAAGGGTCCATCCGCTCGGGGTAGTAGCTTGGACTTGCGTTCCTTGGGGAAGCGATCCTTGCGAAGGTGTAGCCACACAAGATCTCCAACATTGAACATCATGGGTTGCTTGTTGACGTTGAGCTTGGTCGCGAGTCGTTGTACTTGGCGTTCGATGGTGTTTCTTGTATCTTCGTGCATCTTCTTGAGGAAGTTGACTCGGGCACTCGCATCCATGTTTGTGCGCTTTTGTAGCGGTAGAGGTAGAATGTCCAATGGAGACAATGGGTTGAAGCCATAGACGACCTTGAAGGGGGACTTACCGGTAGTCGAATGTCTTGCACGATTGTAGGCGTACTCGGCGATGGGTAGGCACTCCTCCCACTCCTTGATGTTCTTCTTTATCAACACGCGTAGTAGAGTGGAGAGCGTGCGATTGGTCACCTCCGTTTGGCCGTCGGTTTGTGGATGGTATGCCGAAGAGAACAAAAGCTTGATTCCGAGCTTGGCGCACAATCTCTTCCAAAAGTAACTCAAGAACTTGACGTCGCGGTCCGAGACAATCGTCTTTGGCACTCCATGAAGGTGCAAGATTTCCCTACAAAACAAATTTGCAACATGTGAAGCATCGTCTATCTTGTTGCAAGGAATGAAATGTGCCATTTTGGAGAATCGGTCCACAACAACAAAAACGGAATCCTTGCCATTTCGAGTTCTAGGCAAACCAAGCACAAAGTCCATGCTAATGTCTTCCCATGGGTGATATGGAATTGGAAGTGGCATATAGAGGCCATGAGATTGAGCTTTGGACTTAGCTTTGCGACATGTAGAGCATCGGTTGGTGAAGCGATTGACGTCGCGGAACATCTTGGGCCAAAAGTAGTTCTTGGAGAGCGTAACAAATGATGAGGACATCAATACCATTGTTACACCCACAGCCTCTGCTGCTATACATACTGGACCAATTACTAGAGCTCGCGCACGCCAATTAAATTACCAGGTACTTTCGTTTCTTGGTAATGATTCTAATGTTCATGAGAATATGATGCTGCCTAAATTGGATACATTTGTTTTGCTTACAAATGAAGGGCCTAGCTTTGAGAAGGATGAACATTGGAGCAAGAACAAGCATGGAGATGATGGCATGCGCATGGGGAACAAGAACGGAGTTACAAGTGATGATTTCAGGACGTTGAAGCCACCATAATGCGTGCATGAAGCCTTGGACGAAATATACAAGATGCTACTTCATAACTTTCGTCTCGAGGCTATTCTAGGTGCTGCGTCACCTTATTATTGGGCCAGGCCCATGTAATTTCGAAATACTTGAGTATAGGCTGTTTTTAGAGTCCGTATGTGTGGGGAAACAAGAGATAGGGTTGGTTTCGGACCCCTTCCCCAAGGGCCACGAAATTCCGCCCTCTTCCTTCATATATACAGCCCTTAGGGCGTCGTTTAGACTTTGGGTTTTGTTTAGATTAAAAGTTCGCCATAGCTGCAACTTCGCATACTTCGTTTGTGTTCAACGACCAGAGAAAGGCGTCACAGAACCCCACCTTGATCAATAAAGCTTTCATCTTATATTCGCAATATCCAGATTGCAATCTCAGTTTCTTGCTTGTTCTTCGTTTGCTCGCAGGAAACAGACCCTCGTGGTCAGGTTGATCGTGCTCCGGCGTGGTCAATAACCTCTCGGAGTTGGTTTAGCGATTGCTAAGGCGCGACGTCATCGCACGTTCGTAGTCGGATCGTCAAAGTTGACTTCCACCAAAGCGATATCCATCATCTCATCGAAAGACGGGACACCTTTGCCTCTATCAAGTGGTATCAGATTTCCAGGTTGCTCGGTGAGATTTTACAGTTTTTCGTAGTTTAGATCGAGTTTGTTCTTCATACCTATAGTCCACGAAAAAGCCAAAAAAAAATTAGGGTTAGTTCATCCTATCCGAACCAATCTGAGCCTTTGCATAATCTTTTCTGTGTTTGCTTTGTTGAATTTGCGGTTGCATCGTCGTGTCAAGTTGCTGGTCTTAGCGTCTAGTCCTTTAGAGTTTCGAGTTCTGTTCACAGGTTGTCACGTCGCCGCTGCCATATATCACCACCGCATCATCATCATCGCTGCTGCCATATACTACCACCGCACCAACTTCATCGCCGCTGCCATATACCACCACCACATATTCACCGCCAATCCGAGTCCGTATACGCCACCACATATCCGCCGCCATCACGCCAATCCGAGTACACCTGCAACATATATCCGCCACCAGTCCGAGTTCCACCAGATTCATCTCCGCCACCAGTCCGAGTTCCACCAGATTCATCTCCGCCACCAGTCCGAGTTCCACCAGATTCATCTCCGCCACCAGTCCTAGTCCAAGTCCAGTATTTTGTTACTCTGTTTTGGATTTCCAGATCACACCATACTCCGAGCCGTGACAGAGAAGGACTCCCAAACTTTTGTGTTACCCGCGGTAGAAAAATAGTTCCAGTTTCAAAAAAAAAACTAAGTCTGGAAAATTCTGGCTAGGCAGTTTTTAGACCATTTGTAGACTTTTTCGAAAAACAATTGTTGCGGAGGAAAAAAAAGTAAAAAAATAAAAGTGAAAAAAAATTCAGAGTGTGCTCCTCCCTTGTTTACGTGCAGCGCCGTGATTTTGTTAGTGTTCTAGGCTGGCGTCTCTAGCACGGTCTAGCCTAGGACCAGCACAGTACCGTCGTTGAGCGTTTATTCAACTTTGCATATCTGAATTGATTATTGCTGACCCTTTTTGCTACCATATTATAAGCCTTCCCAGCTCCACATACATCTACGTCGTGCGTTTGACTCTCCCTGGTAATCGCTCTATCCAAGCTTTGAGAGTTTTGACTACAACGGTTGCCGATCACCACCTGCTGCTGGGTAAGAACTGGTAAGAATTTGAGATTCGCTTGAAGGATTTGTGACACACCACCATCACCACCACTTCCTAGTAGTCTGTAGGATCATATTCTTTCGTGTTTCTATTGCTGCTAACCATGGCAGGATCACAAGCCGATGAGACTGATTGGGAGAACATGACGAACAAGGGGTTGCATGATCAATTTCAGCAAATGATGAGTGGCCAGGTGGGAGATGTGCTAAACAGATTTGAAGAGGCTATGGAGAAGATAGATGCCGTGGAGAAGTCGTTTGAGACAAAGCTGGATAACAGGTTTAATGAATTGCTCAAGCGTCTTCCCCAACCACCACCGGCTGCACCTGTCGCACCTCTACAACAACAACAACCACATCTCCAACCCCGCCTTCCAAATCAAGTGGGACGAGCACAGCGCGTTCCAATTGAGACTGGTCAAAATTCAGGTGCCGCTGCACCTACTGTTGATGCTTCTTTGGCTCCTGCTACTGCGGCGGCTGAGGAGGATGACGATTATGCGGACGATTATGAGGATGAGGTTGATCAAAATCAGAACTACGTGCAGCCACCAGCACCACCTCCAGCAGGTCGACCTCAGGTATATATTCGCAACGGTAGGCCCGCACCACCACCTCAGGTACGAGATCATGACCATGTTCCTAAACTGAAATTGAATATTCCACCGTTTGAGGGTAGATACATTCCTGATTTATATCTTACTTGGGAGTTAGAAACTGAACAACGTTTTACATGTTTACAATATCCCGAGGAGAGACGGGTTGCTGCTGCTGTTTGTGCTTTCACTAGTTTTGCATGTGTATGGTGGTCTGAACATTGTAGATTATATCCTATTCCAGCTACTTGGGCTGCTTTGAAAACTGCTATGAGTACTCGTTGGGTTCCACCATATTATCAACGTGAATTGCTTCAAAAACTACAGCGTTACGACAAGGGAAAAATTCTGTAGAAGAATATTATCAGGAATTACAAACTGGCATGATTAGATGTGGTATTGTTGAGGAGAATGAAGCTATGCTTGCACGTTTTATGGGTGGTTTAAATAGAGAGATTCAGACCATTCTACAGTATAAGGAGTATACTAATATCACTCGTTTATTCCATCTTGCTTGTAAAGCTGAACGTAAAGTGCAGGATCGACACGCATTGGCGCGAACTAACTTTTCTGCAGGTCGACCTTCATCATGGACACCGCGTGCATCTTCTACTTCCACTACACCAGCACCTCCATCAGGTTCCACCTCCAGCCGTGATACAAGAAAGCAGGCACAACCACCACTATCTGCCAAGAGCGCACCTGCCAGGCTTGCACAGAGCTCTTCTTCTTCCATGGCATCAACAGGGCAGACAAGTGATATTATTTGTCGTCGTTGTAAGGGAAGAGGACATTATGCGCGAGAATGCAAATCTCAGCGTGTAATGATTGCTACTGAGGATGGTGGGTATGAGTCCGCTAGTGACTATGATGAGGAGACTTTGGGTCTTATTACACATGAAGAACACGGTGGAGATGATTCTGATCATGAGACGCAATACATGGCTGCTGAAGATGCTGACAAGTATGAATGTTTAGTTGCTCAACGTGTTTTGAGTGTGCAGGTTACACAAGCTGAGCAAAATCAGAGGCATAATTTGTTCCATACAAAGGGAGTTGTGAAGGAACATTCTGTTCGCGTCATCATAGATGGAGGGAGCTGTAACAACTTGGCTAGCATGGAGATGGTGGAGAAACTATCTCTCACCACAAGACCACATCCACATCCTTACTACATCCAATGGTTCAACAACAGCGGCAAGGTTAAGGTAACACGTACTATTCGTGTGCATTTTAGTATATGCTGATTATGTTGATTGTGATGTGGTACCCATGCAAGCATGTTCCTTATTACTTGGTAGACCATGGCAATTTGATAAAAACTCTATACACCATGGTAGAAACAATCAGTATACTCTTGTTCATAAGGATAAAAATATTACTTTGCTTCCTATGACTCCTGATTCCATTTTGAAAGATGACATTAATAGAGCTAATAAAGCAAAACAGGAGAAAAATAAGAGTGAAAATCAGATTGTGGCAAAAGAATTTGAGCAACAAATGAAACCTAATAATAAACCATCTAGTGTTGTTTCTGAAATTAAATTGAAAAGTGCATGTTTACTTGCCACAAAATCTGATATTGATGAGCTAGATTTCAACAAATCTGTTTGTTATGCTTTTGTGTGCAAAGAGGCATTATTTTCATTCGAGGACGTGCCTTCCACTTTGCCCCTTGCTGTCACTAACATTTTGCAGGAGTTCGCTGACGTCTTTGCACAAGACGTGCCACCGGGATTACCACCTATTCGAGGGATTGAGCATCAAATTGACTTAATTCCCGGTGCATCGCTACCCAACCGTGCACCATACCGTACCAATCTAGAGGAGACGAAGGAGATTATGCGTCAAGTACAGGAGCTGCTCGACAAAGGTTATATACGCGAATCTCTTAGTCCTTGTGTTGTTCCTATTATACTTGTGCCTAAAAAGGATGGTACATCGCGTATGTGTGTTGATTGTAGAGGCATTAATAACATTACTATTCGTTATCGTCATCCTATTCCTAGGCTAGATGATATGCTTGATGAATTGAGTGGCTCTACAATATTTTCCAAAGTTGATTTGCGTAGTGGATACCATCAAATTCGTATGAAACTGGGAGATGAATGGAAAACAACATTTAAAACTAAGTTTGGTTTATATGAGTGGTTAGTCATGCCTTTTGGGTTAACTAATGCACCTAGTACTTTCATGAGACTAATGAACGAAGTTTTACGTGCTTTTATTGGACGATTTGTGGTAGTCTATTTTGATGATATACTGATTTATAGCAAATCTTTGGAGGAACATTTGGAACATTTACGTGCTGTTTTTATTGCTCTACGTGATGCACGTTTGTTTGGTAACCTTGGGAAGTGCACCTTTTGCACCGACCGAGTATCTTTTCTTGGCTATGTTGTTACTCCATAGGGAATTGAAGTTGATAAAGCCAAGATTGAAGCTATTGAGAGTTGGCCGCAGCCCAAAACGGTCACACAAGTGAGGAGTTTCCTTGGCCTCGCTGGTTTCTATAGGCGTTTTGTGAGAGATTTCAGCACCATTGCTGCACCTCTCAACGAGCTTACAAAGAAGGATGTGCCTTTTGTTTGGGGTACCGCACAGGAAGAAGCCTTCACGGTATTGAAAGATAAGTTGACGCATGCTCCTTTACTCCAACTTCCTGATTTTAATAAGACTTTTGAGCTTGAATGTGATGCTAGTGGAATTGGATTAGGAGGTGTGTTATTACAAGATGGTAAACCTGTTGCATACTTTTCTGAAAAATTGAGTGGGCCTAGTCTGAATTATTCTACTTATGATAAAGAACTATATGCGCTTGTTCGGACTTTAGAAACATGGCAACATTATTTATGGCCCAAAGAATTTGTTATACATTCTGATCATGAATCTTTGAAACATATTAAAAGTCAAGCTAAACTGAATCGTAGACATGCTAAATGGGTTGAATTCATTGAAACTTTCCCTTATGTCATTAAACACAAGAAGGGTAAAGAAAATGTTATTGCTGATGCATTGTCTCGTCGCTATACTATGCTTTCACAACTTGACTTCAAAATATTTGGTTTGGAGACCATCAAAGATCAATATGTGCATGATGCTGATTTTAAAGATGTTTGCAGAATTGTAAAGAAGGAAGAACCTGGAACAAGTTTGTCGTTAATGATGGATTTGTGTTCCGTGCTAACAAGCTATGCATTCGAGCTACCTCTCTTCGTCTTTTGTTGTTGCAGGAGGCGCATGGAGAAGGATTAATGGGTCACTTTGGCGTGAAGAAGACGGAGGACGTACTTGCTACACATTTCTTTTGGCCAAAGATGAGACGGGATGTTGAGCGTTTTGTTGCTCGCTGCACTACATGTCAAAAAGCTAAGTCACGACTCAATCCTCATGGTTTATATATGCCTTTGCCTGTACCTAGTGTTCCTTGGGAGGATATATCTATGGACTTTGTTTTAGGTTTACCTCGAACAAAGAAGGGGAGGGATAGCATATTTGTTGTCGTGGATAGATTCTCAAAAATGGCACACTTTATACCATGTGATAAAAGCGATGATGCTGTTAATGTTGCTGATTTGTTCTTCCGTGAAATTATTCGTTTGCATGGTGTGCCAAATACTATTGTTTCAGATCGTGATACTAAATTTCTTAGCCACTTTTGGAGATGTTTATGGGCTAAGTTGGGGACTAAACTGCTTTTTAGTACTACTTGTCATCCCCAAACTGATGGACAAACTGAAGTAGTCAATAGAACATTGTGTACTATGCTTAGGGCTGTTTTGAAGAATAATAAGAAAATGTGGGAAGAATGCTTGCCTCATATTGAGTTTGCTTATAATCGTTCATTGCATTCTACTACTAAGATGTGCCCTTTTGAAATTGTGTATGGTTTCCTACCTCGTGCACCTATTGATTTGTTGCCTCTTCCATCTTCGGAGAAGGTTAATTATGATGCTAAACAACATGCTGACTTGATCATAAAGATGCATGAGTTAACTAAGGAAAACATTGAGCGTATGAATGCTAAATATAAACTTGCTGGAGATAAGGGTAGAAAACATGTTGTGTTTGCACCTGGAGATCTTGTTTGCTTACATTTGCGTAAGGATAGATTTCCTGATTTGCGCAAATCAAAGCTAATGCCACGTGCTGATGGTCCTTTTAAGGTGTTAGAGAAAATAAATGATAATGCATATAAACTTGAGCTGCCTGCTGATTTTGGGGTTAGTCCCACTTCTAACATTGCAGATTTGAAGCCTTATTTGGGTGAGGGAGATGAGCTTCCGTCGAGGACGACTTCATTTCAAGAAGGGGAGGATGATGAGGACATCAATACCATTGTTACACCCACAGCCCCTGCTGCTATACATACTGGACCAATTACTAGAGCTCGCGCACGCCAATTAAATTACCAGGTACTTTTGTTTCTTGGTAATGATTCTAATGTTCATGAGAACGTGATGCTGCCTAAATTGGATACATTTGTTTTGCTTACAAATGAAGGGCCTAGCTTTGAGAAGGATGAACATTGGAGCAAGAACAAGCATGGAGATGATGGCATGCGCATGGGGAACAAGAACGGAGTTACAAGTGACGATTTCAGGACGTTGAAGCCACCCTAATGCGTGCATGAAGCCTTGGACGAAATATACAAGATGCTACTTCATAACTTTCGTCCAGAGGCTATTCTAGGTGCCGCGTCACCTTATTATTGGGCCAGGCCCATGTAATTTCGAAATACTTGAGTCTAGGCTATTTTTAGAGTCCGTATGTGTGGGGAAACAAGAGACAGGGTTGGTTTCGGACCCCTTCCCAAAGGGCCACAAAATTCCCCCCTCTTCCTCCATATATACAGCCCTAAGGGCGTCGTTTAGACTTTGGGTTTTGTTTAGATTAAAAGTTCGCCATAGCTGCAACTTCGCGTACTTCGTTTGTGTTCACTGACCAGACAAAGGCGTCACAGAACCCCACCTTGATCAATAAAGCTTTCATCTTATATTCGCAATATCCATATTGCAATCTCAGTTTCTTGCTTGTTCTTCGTTTGCTCGCAGGAAACAGACCCTTGTGGTCAGGTTGATCGTGCTCCGGCGTGGTCAATAACCTCTCGGAGTTGGTTTAGCGATTGCTAAGGCGCGACGTCATCGCACGTTCGTAGTCGGATCGTCAAAGTCGACTTCCACCAAAGCGATATCCATCATCTCATCGAAAGACGGGACACCTTTGCCTCTATCAGCAAATGTCTTGTCGCGTCCAAAGTGTCCCATGAGTCCGCCTCCATGAGATTCCTGCAAAAGCAACAAGCGAAAAGAGGACTCGGGGATGCAAAGTTTGTTAGCTCTCATAAGATATCCATCTTTGATGTAGTATCGATCCCAAGAAGTATGCGTCAAACACTTGGCATAAGGAATAGAAAATGTAGGATCATGCTCATACAAGTCTTTTATATGCTCAAAGCCAATGACATTTAACTCAAGTTGATTAACAAGCATGCATATACGGGAAACTGCATCCGCCACAACATTTTCCTTACCTTTAATATACTTGATGACATAAGGAAACGACTCAATGAACTCACTCCATTTAGCATGACGCTTGTTCAACTTAGTTTGACCCTTAAGGTATTTAAGCGTTTCATGGTCGGTATGGATGATGAACTCATGAGGGCGTAGGTAATGTTCCCATTCATGCAAAACTCGCACTAAAGCATATAGCTCTTTGTCATAGATGGGGTAATTGAGTTGCGCTCCGGAGAGTTTCTCACTAAAATAAGCAATTGGGCGCTCCTCTTGCGTTAACACACCTCCTATGCCATTACCACTAGCATCGCAATGAATTTCGAAAGGTTTGTCAAAGTTGGGTAATGCAAGCACGGGAGCATGAGTAAGAAAATTCTTAAGCTCATTGAAAGCGATATCTTGAGATGTTCCCCAAACAAACGGTGCATTTTTTTACTCAAAGGATGCAAAGGTGAAGCAATGGTGCTAAAATCCTTCACAAATCTGCGATAGAAACTGGCTAAACCAAGAAAACTAGGCACTTGTTGCAAATTGGTTGGTTGGGGCCAAGTTTTAATAGCATTGATCTTAGATTCATCAACATGAACACCCTTAGAAGATACTACGAAACCCAAGAAAACAAGCTTATCAACACCAAATAGGCATTTTCCATATTAGCATAAAGTTGCTCTTTTCGAAGAGTTTGTAGCACGGTGCGAAGGTGGGTGACATGCTCTTTGAGAGATTTGCTAAACACAAGAATATCATCAAAGTAGACAACAACAAATTCACCAATGTAAGGGCGAAACACGTAATGCATAAGATGCATGAAAGTACCGGGTGCTTCCGATAAACCCATAGGCATGACTAACCACTCATATAGACCAAACTTTGTTTTGAAAGCGGTTTTCCATTCATCACCCTCTCGTATGCGGATTTGATAATAACCACTTTTAAGATCAATTTTGGAAAAGATAGTGGCACCGCAAAGTTCATCAAGCATATCATCAAGGCGTGGAATGGGATACCTATAACGAACGGTGATAGCATTGATAGGTCTACAATCGGAACACATGCGAAAGCTACCGTCTCGTTTTGGCACAAGAATGACCGGTACGGCACAAGGACTCAAACTTTCACGCACACGTCCATGGTCTATGAGATGCTTTACTTGCCTTTGAATTTCTTTGGTTTCTTCGGGGTTGACGCGGTAGGACGCTTTCTTTGGGAGCGGCGCTCCGGGGATGAGATGTAGCGACCAGACCTCAAACAGTCTGTGCTGCTGTGCACCAGTGTCATCCCTGGATCAGTAATGCTGACACGCACAGTACAAATGGAGGATTTATAACAGAGTAGCAATCACACACTTATTACAACGAATATCTCAAAAGAGAATAAGTATGATAAATATGGCTTAAGGCCATCTAAATACGATAATAGCGGAAGGCTTCGAAGATAAGTGAGTCCATCAACTCCAACGGCATCACTGAGTATAAGACCACGACCTAAGGCACCTTACTCGTCGTCTGAAAAGTCTGCAACATGAAACGTTGCAGCCCGAAAACGGGTCAGCACATGGAATATGCTGGCAATGTAACACATGGAGAATAATGAACATAATAAGGCTAGACTACATGCATATATGGCTGGTGGAAAGCTCTATGGTTACAGTTTTGCAAAAAGCCAATTTTTCCCTACTGCAAAGGAATAAATTTTATTTAACTATCATGGTGGTTGTGAAACATTGAGAAGGTACCTCCAATTCAATCCCAATTAAGTATCATCATTAACCCAACAAAATTTATTAAAGTAACATGGTGATGAGATTCACATGATAATCCAAGTACTAGATACTCAAGTTGTCCATTACCGGGGACACGGCTAACCATGATTAGTTTGTACACTCTGCAGAGGTTTGTGCACTTTTCCCCACAAGACTCGATCGCCTCCGCTTGATTCTCGCACTGCATGATGTTTGAGAAACGGATGACCGAGACACAGTCTTTCAGAAGCGTTAACTCTCTACTCTGGGTAGACCGTACCACCTACATCCCCTACATCTGCTAGTCTACCTCTTCAAGAGCTCACACAACTTAATCAACTATGCTAGAGCCCATAATAGCTTGTGGCTGCACACGGAAGTTTCTAGCATGAATAATCTCATGATCCCTTTGAGCCTGGGTGGCGGTCCATAGGATGATCACACGGTACTCCGGGATATCCAAAAAAATACAGGCAGCACTGGGTTCTCCAGGTGCCTCAATCCACCCAGATGTGAGTTTTAGTTGCCACCTTACGTAAACCATTAATTAACAATCTCACATCTGTCATGAATATCTCTCAAATCCAATCCACGTCTACGAGCATAGCATGGCAATATAAGCAAACGTAGAAGTAACTCCCAAGGGTTTGATAAATAAAACAGGTAATAGGTACTACCTCAACTACTTCCCAATACCCACAGTTTAATTAGATCCTAACCATGCAATGTATGAGGATTGATCTAATGCAATAAAAACTGGGTATGGAAAAGTATGATCAAAGTGTTACTTGCCTTGCTGATGATCCGCGTAACCTAGAGATTCGAAGTAACAAGCGGCGCACTCCGGGTACTCTATCGCAAACAAACAAGCAAACAATAAGTACTCATCTAATGCACAGGTAAAACTCGAATAAAAGATCCAACCAGAAAGTTCAACTTAAGAACTCCGGTTTGCAAAAAGAATTAAATCGAACGAAGCAACGAAAATCAAATGGCGAAAGAAACAAGCTTCGTTTACTAATCTGGATCTAGGTCAAATTTTATAGTAGCAAAAACTTGTTTGAGTAGGTTAAACGGAAAGAGAATTTCGAGACGAAACTCTAGGCGCTTGAATCGCCTGATTCCGATAAACGAACGAAAAGTTAAACGAAAACGAGGATCTGATCGGAAATCGCGATCTGGAATAATCTTGGAAATTCCGACGAAAAAGAAAAACTGACGAACAGTTAAACGAACGAACGTTCGTTAACAGCGACAATCCGACGAACACGTTCGTTAAAACAAACGGGTCGGTGAACGTTCACTAAATAATGAAACCGAAAAAATAAACCGGTATGAGAAAAAAAAACTAGGGTTTTGAAAAAAATAAACCGAATCGTTTTTTTTTAAACCGGACTCGGCGGCGGCTTCGGCTACCTCGGCGGGCAGCTCCGGCGGGGCTCCGGCGAGGCTCGGGCGGCGGCGGGTGCGGGTCGGGGGCGGCGGGGGTGAGGAGGGGTGGCGGGGAGGGGGTATATAAGGAGGGGGAGGGGGTGGCGTGGAGGAGGGGGCAAGGCGGCGGCGGGCGGCGTCTCCGAGCGGGACTCGGGCGGCGCGGCGGCGTGCTCGGGAGGGAGACGAGGGAGGTGGGCCGGCCTGGCTCGGCTGGGCCTCGGCCCGGTCGGGCACGGTTTTTTTAAAAAAAAAATATTCGCCGAATCTAAAAAAATCGCAGAAAAATAAATAAAAATCCAAAAATGTTAAAACAAATTTTCCCTGTCTAATTAAAATAATTAGAACAAGGTGAACATTTTCTTGGCCCAAAAATGCAGTTTTGAAAACGTGCAACTTTTTTAATGCAATTAAAATTGCAAATAAAATCCGAATAAAATCCAATATTTGATTTTAATATTTTTCCTCCAATATTTCAATTATTTTGGAGAAGTCATATTTTCTCCTCTCATTTATTTTAATATGAAATATTTTTCGGAGAGAAAATAATTAAAACCAAAATCCTCGTTTTATTATTTATAAAAATCAAATATGAAAAATCGGGAAAATCCCCAACTCTCTCCGAGGGTCCTTGAGTTGCTTAGGATTTATCGAGGATTTGCCAAAATGCAATAAAATATGCTATGCAATGATGATCTAATGTATAACATTCCAAATTGAAAATTTGGGATGTTACAAACCTACCCCCTTAAGATGAACCTCGCCCTCGAGATTCGGGTTGGCTAGAAAATAGGTGAGAGTGGTTCTTCCGTAGATCTTCCTCTCGCTCCCAGGTGGCTTCATCTTCCGTATGGTGACTCCACTGGACTTTGCAAAACTTGATAACCTTAGTGCGGGTGACTCGGCTGGCATACTCAAGAATCTTAACTGGTTTCTCCTCATAGGTCAAATCACTTTCCAGTTGAATCGCTTCTAGTGGCACTGTATCTCTCAGTGGTATCTCAGCCATCTCTGCGTGGCACTTCTTCAACTGGGAAACGTGAAATACATCATGAACTCCTGACAATCCTTCAGGCAATTCCAGCTTGTAGGCAACTTCCCCCATACGTTCCAAAACTCTGTATGGTCCTACAAAACGAGGCGCCAACTTTCCCTTAACTCCAAAGCGCTTTACTCCTCGAAGTGGTGATACTCGAAGATAAACTCTGTCTCCGACTTCGTGAACTGTCTCCTTACGTTTTGAATCCGCATAACTCTTCTGTCTGGACTGGGCTACCTTGAGCCTATCGCGAATCAACCTCACTTTCTGTTCAGACTCCTTAATCAAATCTGGTCCAAACAACTGACGGTCTCCAACTTCGTCCCATAACAATGGTGTTCTACACCTCCTTCCGTACAAAGCTTCGAAAGGGGCCATCTTCAAACTGGTTTGATAACTGTTGTTGTAAGAAAATTCTGCATATGGCAAATTGTCGTCCCAACTAGATCCATAATCTAGCGCACAAGCTCTTAACATGTCTTCCAAAATCTGATTGACTCTCTCGGTCTGTCCATCTGTCTGTGGGTGAAAGGCTGTACTGAATTCTAGCCTGGTTCCCAAAGTCTCATGTAACTGATTCCAAAACTTCGAGGTAAACTGGGTTCCTCTATCTGATACAATGGTCCTCGGAACTCCATGCAAACACACGATTCTGGTCATGTATATCTTTGCCAACTTAGCACTGGTGTAAGTGGTCTTCACTGGGATGAAATGAGCTACTTTCGTCAAACGGTCGACTACAACCCATATTGAGTCATAGTCTGAACGAGTCCTGGGCAATCCCGTGATAAAATCCATGCCTAGTTTATCCCACTTCCATTCGGGTATCGGCAATGGTTGTAGCAATCCCGCTGGCTTCTGATGTTCTGCCTTCACTCTCTGACATACATCACAAACTGCTACATACTCCGCAATATCCTTCTTCATTCCGGTCCACCAGAAAGTATTCTTCAAATCCAAATACATCTTGGTATTTCCTAGGTGAATCGAGTACGGTGAATCATGGGCCTCTTGCAAAATCAACTTCCTGATCTCCGGATCATTGGGCACATAAACGTGGTCCTCAAACCATAAGGTATCGTGCTCATCCTCACGAAATCCCTTGGCTTTTCCTTTGCTCAACTTTTCCTTTATCTCGTCAATCTCCTTGTCTGTCTTCTGAGCTTCTCTGATCTTTTCCATCAAGGTAGACTGAATCTCCAACGTTGCTAAATAGCCTCTTGGAACTATCTCCAAACATAGCTCGCGAAGATCCTCGGCTAACTCCCGGGGTAACTCTCCTGTCATGAGTGTGTTGACATGGCTCTTGCGGCTCAACGCGTCTGCTACTACGTTAGCTTTCCCTGGGTGATAATGCAATCTCATATCATAGTCCTTAATAAGCTCCAACCATCTCCTCTGCCTGAGATTTAACTCCTTCTGCGTGAAAATGTACTTCAAACTCTTGTGATCCGTGTACACCTCACAATGGTTTCCGATGAGAAAATGTCTCCATGTCTTCAACGCATGCACTACGGCTGCTAATTCCAAATCATGCGTGGCATAATTCTTCTCATGGGGTTTAAGTTGTCGTGAAGCATATGACACAACTCTTCCTTCCTGCATAAGCACTGCTCCAAGTCCTCGACGAGAAGCGTCGCAATAAACTTCATAATCCTTGCGTTGATTTGGCAGAATCAACACTGGTGATGTAACCAATCATTTCTTCAACTCTTGGAAACTAGCTTCACATTCCTCAGTCCAATTGAACTTGGTGTCCTTCTTCAATAGCTCAGTCATGGGTTTTGCAATCTTTGAGAAATTCTCAATAAACCTCCGGTAGTATCCTGCAAGTCCAAGAAAACTCCGGATCTCTCCAACTGACGTGGGTGATTCCCAACTTGTTACCGTGTCAACTTTGGCGGGGTCTACTGCTATTCCTTCTCCGGATATAACATGTCCGAGGAATCCAACTTCCTTCAGCCAAAATTCACATTTGCTGAACTTGGCGTATAACTGATGTTCTCTGAGCTTCTCAAGTACCAAACGCAAATGCTCCTTATGCTCTTCTTCATTCTTGGAGTAGACTAAAATATCGTCAATAAACACCACGACGAACTTATCCAAAAACCCCATAAACACTTTGTTCATCAGGTTCATGAAATAGGCAGGTGCGTTAGTCAGACCAAATGACATAACGGTATACTCATATAGCCCATATCTGGTGGTAAAAGCCGTCTTAGGTATATCCTGCTCTCGAATCTTGGAAAATACTTTAGCTCCTTGTAGGCGGTCAAACAAATCATTGATCATCGGCAGTGGGTACTTGTTTTTGATGGTCACTTCATTCCATCCACGGTAATCAACAACCATCCTCAACGATCCATCTTTCTTCACCACTAGAAGTACTAGTGATCCCCAAGGTGACGAACTTGGGCGAATATAGCCTTTATCCAATAACTCCTTAATCTGCTTCTTAATTTCCTTCAAATCTTTTGCGGGCATCCTGTACGGTCTCTTAGATATTGGCCCTGTGCCTGGCAAAAGTTCAATCAAGAACTCAATGTCTCTATCCGGTGGCATGCCTGGCAACTCTTCTGGAAATACATCCGGGTATTCCTTCACCACTGGTACTTCCTCCTGTACAACTCCTGATAAGGGATTCACTTGAGTCCTCTTCGGCACATGCCGGGATACATACTTAATCCTTCTTCCTTCTGGGGTGGTAAGCAAAATCGACTTACTGGCGCACTCAATGTTCCCTTCATACTTTGATAACCAATCCATGCCTAATATCACATCCAATCCTTGCGATTCCAATATTATTAGGTCTGAGGGAAACAGGTAGTTACCAATCCTTAATGGTAACCGTTCACACCATAGACTAGCCATATACTCTGCTCCTGGCGAGGTTACTAACATGGGTGACCTAAGGGCTTGGGTTGGCAGTTTATACTTATCCACAAATCCCCTTGATATGTATGAATGCGATGCACCCGTATCAAAAAGAACGAGTGCAGTAAATGACTTAACCATAAACTTACCTATTACTGCATCAGGCTGTGCTTCAACCTCTTCCACGCTCACGTGGTTCACATGTACTTTGTTGAAAGGGTTCGGCTTCTTTCCAGAGCTTCCATTGCCATTTCCATTCTGGGCTTCAGGACAATCAGTTGCATAATGTCCAGTCCTCTGGCACTTGAAACAAGTAATGTGACTTAGATCCCTCTTGGCTGGGGTAGATGGGTTGGTGCAGCTCTGTCCGTTGCTTCCTCCATTCCCATTACCATTCTTGGAGCCATTATGGTTGTGCGAACTACCTCCTCCATGGGTATGCTGAAACTGTCCTCCCGGTTTCGGGGCAAAACGTGGCTTCTGCTGAGCTCCAGAATTATACTTCCCTTGTCCATACTTCCTCTTACGGTTCTCAATCTGCTGCTGCTTCCCTTCAATCATGAGTGCTCTATCTACCAACTCCTGGTAGTTGTTGAAGGTTGCTACCATTAGCTGCATGCTCAGCTCATCATTCAATCCTTCGAGGAACTTCTCCTGCTTGGCTGCATCTGTAGCAACGTCATCTGGTGCATAACGTGCTAACTTACTGAAATCCTCCACATACTGGCCTACGGTGCATCCTCCTTGGCGTAGGTTACGAAACTCACGCTTCTTCATGGCCATAGCTCCTGCTGGAACATGGGCTGTACGGAAAGCTTGCTGAAACTGGTCCCATGTGACAGTGTCAATAGGTGATAGAGGCAAAGGTGTCCCGTCTTTCGATGAGATGATGAATATCGTTTTGATGGAAGTCGACTTTGACGATCCGACTACGAACGTGCGAGGACGTCGCGCCTTAGCAATCGCTAAACCAACTCCGAGAGGTTATCGACCACGCCGGAGCACGATCAACCTGACCACGAGGGTCTGTTTCCTGCGAGCAAACGAAGAACAGGCAAGAAACTGAGATTGCAATCTGGATATTGCGAATATAAGATGAAAGCTTTATTGATCAAGGTGGGGTTCTGTGACGCCTTTGTCTGGTCGCTGAACACAAACGAAGTACGCGAAGTTGCAGCTATGGCGAACTTTTAATCTAAACAAAACCCAAAGTCTAAACGGCGCCCTAAGGGCTGTATATATGGAGGAAGAGGGGGGGAATTTCGTGGCCCTTGAGGAAGGGGTCCGAAACCAACCCTATCTCTTGTTTCCCCACACATACGGACTCTAAAAACAGCCTATACTTATGTATTTCGAAATTACATGGGCCTGGCCCAATAATAAGGTGACGCAGCACCTAGAATAGCCTCTGGACGAAAGTTATGAAGTAGCATCTTGTATATTTCGTCCAAGGCTTCATGCACGCATTATGGTGGCTTCAACGTCCTGAAATCATCACTTGTAACTCCGTTCTTGTTCCCCATGCGCATGCCATCATCTCCATGCTTGTTCTTGCTCCAATGTTCATCCTTCTCAAAGCTAGGCCCTTCATTTGTAAGCAAAACAAATGTATCCAATTTAGGCAGCATCATATTCTCATGAACATTAGAATCATTAGCAAGAAACGAAAGTACCTGGTAATTTAATTGGCGTGCGCGAGCTCTAGTAATTGGTCCAGTATGTATAGCAGCAGGGACTGTGGGTGTAATAATTGTATTGATGTCCTCATCATCCTCCCCTTCTTGAAATGAAGTCGTCCTCGACGGAAGCTCATCTTCCTCACCCAAATAAGGCTTCAAATCTGCAATATTAAAAGTGGGACTAACCCCAAAATCTGCAGGCAGCTCAAGTTTATATGCATTATCATTTATTTTCTCTAACACCTTAAAAGGACCATCAGCACGTGGCATTAGCTTTGATTTGCGCAAATCAGGAAATCTATCCTTACGCAAATGTAACCAAACAAGATCTCCAGGTGCAAACACAACATGTTTTCTACCCTTATCTCCAGCAAGTTTATATTTAGCATTCATACGCTCAATGTTTTCCTTAGTTAACTCATGCATTTTTAAGATCAATTCAGCACGTTGTTTAGCATCAAAATTAACCTTCTCCGAAGATGGAAGAGGCAACAAATCAATAGGTGCACGAGGTAGGAAACCATACACAATTTCAAAAGGGCACATCTTAGTAGTAGAATGCAATGAACGATTATAAGCAAACTCAATATGAGGCAAGCAGTCTTCCCACATTTTCTTATTATTCTTCAAAACAGCCCTAAGCATAGTAGACAATGTTCTATTGACTACTTCAGTTTGTCCATCAGTTTGGGGGTGACAAGTAGTACTAAAAAGCAGTTTAGTCCCCAACTTAGCCCATAAACATCTCCAAAAGTGGCTAAGAAATTTAGTATCACGATCTGAAACAATAGTATTTGGCACACCATGCAAGCGAATAATTTCACGAAAGAACAAATCAGCAACATTAACAGCATCATCGCTTTTATGACATGGTATAAAATGCGCCATTTTCGAGAATCTATCCACGACAACAAATATGCTATCCCTCCCCTTCTTTGTTCGAGGTAAACCTAAAACAAAGTCCATAGATATATCCTCCCAAGGAACACTAGGTACAGGCAAAGGCATATATAAACCATGAGGATTGAGTCGTGACTTAGCTTTTTGACATGTAGTGCAGCGAGCAACAAAACGCTCAACATCCCGTCTCATCTTTGGCCAAAAGAAATGTGTAGCAAGTACGTCCTCCGTCTTCTTCACGCCAAAGTGTCCCATTAATCCTCCTCCATGCGCCTCCTGCAACAACAAAAGACGAAGAGAGCTAGCTGGAATGCATAGCTTGTTAGCACGGAACACAAATCCATCATTAACGACAAACTTGTTCCAGGTTCTTCCTTCTTTACAATTCTGCAATACATCTTTAAAATCAGCATCATGCACATATTGATCTTTGATGGTCTCCAAACCAAATATTTTGAAGTCAAGTTGTGAAAGCATAGTATAGCGACGAGACAATGCATCAGCAATAACATTTTCTTTACCCTTCTTGTGTTTAATGACATAAGGGAAAGTTTCAATGAATTCAACCCATTTAGCATGTCTACGATTCAGTTTAGCTTGACTTTTAATATGTTTCAAAGATTCATGATCAGAATGTATAACAAATTCTTTGGGCCATAAATAATGTTGCCATGTTTCTAAAGTCCGAACAAGAGCATATAGTTCTTTATCATAAGTAGAATAATTCAGACTAGGCCCACTCAATTTTTCAGAAAAGTATGCAACAGGTTTGCCATCTTGTAATAACACACCTCCTAATCCAATGCCACTAGCATCACATTCAAGCTCAAAAGTCTTATTAAAATCAGGAAGTTGGAGTAAAGGAGCATGTGTCAACTTATCTTTCAATACCGTGAAGGCTTCTTCCTGTGCGGTACCCCAAACAAAAGGCACATCCTTCTTTGTAAGCTCGTTGAGAGGTGCAGCAATGGTGCTAAAATCTCTCACAAAACGCCTATAGAAACCAGCGAGTCCAAGAAAACTCCGCACTTGTGTGACCGTTTTGGGCTGCGGCCAACTCTCAATAGCTTCAATCTTGGCTTTATCAACTTCAATTCCCTGTGGAGTAACAACATAGCCAAGAAAAGATACTCGGTCGGTGCAAAAGGTGCACTTCCCAAGGTTACCAAACAAACGTGCATCACGTAGAGCAATAAAAACAGCACGTAAATGTTCCAAATGTTCTTCCAAAGATTTGCTATAAATCAGTATATCATCAAAATAGACCACCACAAATCGTCCAATGAAAGCACGTAAAACTTCGTTCATTAGTCTCATGAAAGTACTAGGTGCATTAGTTAACCCAAAAGGCATGACTAACCACTCATATAAACCAAACTTAGTTTTAAATGCAGTTTTCCATTCATCTCCCAATTTCATACGAATTTGATGGTATCCACTACGCAAATCAACTTTGGAGAATATTGTAGAGCCACTCAATTCATCAAGCATATCATCGAGCCTAGGAATAGGATGACGATAACGAATAGTAATATTATTAATGCCTCTACAATCAACACACATACGCGACGTACCATCCTTTTTAGGCACGAGTATAATAGGAACAGCACAAGGACTAAGAGATTCGCGTATATAACCTTTGTCGAGCAGCTCCTGTACTTGACGCATAATCTCCTTCGTCTCCTCTGGATTGGTACGGTATGGGGCACGGTTGGGTAGCGATGCACCGGGAATTAAGTCAATTTGATGCTCAATCCCTCGAATAGGTGGTAATCCCGGTGGCACGTCTTGTGGGAAGACGTCAGCGAACTCCTGCAAAATGTGAGTGACAGCAGGGGGCAAAGAGGAAGGCACGTCCTCGAATGAAAATAATGCCTCTTTGCACACAAAAGCATAGCAAACAGATTTGCTGAAATCTAGTTCATCAATATCAGATTTTGTGGCAAGTAAACATGCACTTTTCAATTTAATTTCAGAAACAACACTAGATGGTTTATTATTAGGTTTCATTTGTTGCTCAAATTCCTTTGCCACAATCTGATTTTCACTCTTATTTTTCTCCTGTTTTGCTTTATTAGCTCTATTAATGTCATCTTTCAAAATGGAATCAGGAGTCATAGGAAGCAAAGTAATATTTTTATCCTTATGAACAAGAGTATACTGATTGTTTCTACCATGGTGTACAGAATTTTTATCAAATTGCCATGGTCTACCTAGTAATAAGGAACATGCTTGCATGGGTACCACATCACAATCAACATAATCAGCATATGTAGAGATACTAAAATGCACACGAACAGTACGTGTTACCTTAACCTTGCCGCTGTTGTTGAACCATTGGATGTAGTAAGGATGTGGATGTGGTCTTGTGGTGAGAGATAGCTTCTCCACCATCTCCATGCTAGCCAAGTTGTTACAGCTCCCTCCATCTATGATGACGCGAACAGAACGTTCCTTCACAACTCCCTTTGTATGGAACAAATTATGCCTCTGATTTTGCTCTGCTTGTGTGACCTGCACACTCAAAACACGTTGAGCAACTAAACATTCATACCTGTCAGCGTCTTCAGGAGCCATGTATTGCGTCTCATTTTCAGAATCATCTCCACCATGTTCTTCACGTGTAATAAGAGCCAAAGTCTCCTCATCATAGTCACTAGCGGACTCATACCCACCATCCTCAGTAGCAATCATGACACGCTGAGATTTGCTTTCTCTCGCAAAATGTCCTCTTCCCTTACAACGACGACAAATAATATCACTTGTGTGCCCTGTCGATGCCATGGAAGAAGAAGAGCTCTGCACAGGCCCGGCAGGTGTGCTCTTGGCAGAGAGTGGTGGTTGTGCCTGCTTTCTTGTATCACGGCTGGAGGTGGCACCTGATGGAGGTGATGGTGAAGTGGAAGTAGAAGATGCACGCGGTGTCCATGATGAAGGTCGACCTGCAGAAAAGTTAGTTCGCGCCAATGGCTGTCGATCCTGCACTTCACGTTCAGCTTTACAAGCAAGATGGAATAAACGAGTGATATTATTATAATCCTTATACTCTAGAATGGTCTGAATCTCTTTATTTAATCCACCCATAAAACGTGCAAGCATAGCTTCATTCTCCTCAACAATACCACATCTAATCATGCCAGTTTGCAATTCCTGATAATATTCTTCTACAGAATTTTTTCCTTGTCTTAAACGCTGCAATTTTTGAAGTAATTCACGTTGATAATATGGTGGAACCCAACGAGTACGCATAGCAGTTTTCAAAGCAGCCCAAGTAGCTGGAACAGGATATAATCTACAATGTTCAGACCACCAAACACATGCAAAGCTAGTGAAAGCACAAACAGCAGCAGGAACACGTCTCTCCTCAGGATATTGTAAACATGTAAATCGTTGTTCAGTTTCTAACTCCCAAGTAAGATATATATCAGGAACATATCTACCCTCAAATGGTGGAATATTCAATTTCAGTTTAGGGAGATGGTCATGATCTCGTACCTGAGGTGGTGGTGCCGGCCTACCGTTGCGAATATATACCTGAGGTCGACCTGCTGGTGGTGGTGCTGGTGGCTGCACGTAGTTCTGATTTTGATCAACCTCATCCTCATAATCGCCCGCATAATCGTCCTCCTCCTCAGCCGCCGCAGGAGCAGGAGCCAAAGAAGCATCAACAGTAGGGACAGCAGCACCCGAATTTTGACCAATCTCAATTGGAACGCGCTGTGCCCGTCCCACTTGATTTGGAAGGCGGCGTTGGAGATGTGGTTGTTGTTGTTGTAGAGGTGCGACATGTGCAGCCGGTGGTGGTTGGGGAAGACGCTTTAGTAATTCAGTAAACTTGTTATCCAGCTTTGTCTCAAACGACTTCTCCACGGCATCTATCTTCTCCATAGCCTCTTCAAATCTGTTTAGCACATCTCCCACCTGGCCACTCATCATTTGCTGAAATTTATCATGCAACTCCTTGTTCGTCATGTTCGCCCAATCAGTCTCATCGGCTTGTGAACCTGCCATGGTTAGCAGCAATAGAAACACAAAAGAATATGATCCTGCAGACTACTAGAAGTGGTGGGATGGTGGTGTGTCACAAAACCTTCAAGCGAATCTCAAATTCTTACCAGTTCTTACCCAGCAGCAGGTGGTGATCGGCAACCGTTGTAGTCAAAAACTCTCAAAGCTTGGATATAGCGATTACCAGGGAGAGTCAAACGCACGATGTAGACTTATGTGGAGCTGGGAAGGCTTATAATATGGTAGCAAAATGGTAAGCAATAATCAATTCAGAGATGCAAAGTTGAATAAACGCTCAACGACGGTACTGTGCTGGTCCCAGGCTAGACCGTGCTAGAGACGCGAGCCTAGAACACTAACAAAATCACGGCGCTGCACGTAAACAAGGGAAAAGCACACTCAGGAATTTTGTTTTCGCTCTTTTTTTTTTTGCGCTCTTTTTTTTTTTCGCTCCTCCTTTTTTTTTTTTTGCGAAAAAATCACTATAATGGCGAGTGTCTCAAAACTCTTCCCAGGTCAAACTGACAGGATGGGCACAAAATTTTTTGACTATTTTTTTTTCGGAAATCAGGGCAGCGACGACGAAAAAGTGCGACAAAAAATCACTATGATGGCGAGTGTCTCAAAACACTACCCGGGGCCTAAAAATAGGATAGGGAAAAAATATTTTGGGTTGCCGAATTTTTTTTTTTCCGAGACCTACTCAGGCAAGGAAACACGAAACGGAAAATATATGGATCTCTAAAACAAACCGACTATGAACAGAACTCGGATTGGTGGTGGATATATGGCGGTAGTATATGGCAGCGGTGGTGGTATATGGATACGGATTCAAAGCGGTGGCGGATAAGCAATGGTGGTAGATGGCAAGGCGATGATGATGGTGCGGCGGCGGCGTGACAACTTATGACCAGAACTCGAAACTCTAAAAGACTAGACTCTAAGACCAGCAACTTGACACGACGATGCAACCGCAAATTCAACAAAGCAAAAACCCTAAAAAGATTATGCAAAGGCTCAGATTGGTTCGGATATGATGAACTAACCCTAATTTTTTTTGTGGCTTTTTCGTGGACTGTAGGTATGAAGAACAGACTCGATCTAAACTACGAAAACTGTAAAATCTCACCGAGCAACCTGGAAATCTGATACCACTTGATAGAGGCAAAGGTGTCCCGTCTTTCGATGAGATGATGAATATCGTTTTGATGGAAGTCGACTTTGACGATCCGACTACGAACGTGCGAGGACGTCGCGCCTTAGCAATCGCTAAACCAACTCCGAGAGGTTATCGACCACGCCGGAGCACGATCAACCTGACCACGAGGGTCTGTTTCCTGCGAGCAAACGAAGAACAGGCAAGAAACTGAGATTGCAATCTGGATATTGCGAATATAAGATGAAAGCTTTATTGATCAAGGTGGGGTTCTGTGACGCCTTTGTCTGGTCGCTGAACACAAACGAAGTACGCGAAGTTGCAGCTATGGCGAACTTTTAATCTAAACAAAACCCAAAGTCTAAACGACGCCCTAAGGGCTGTATATATGGAGGAAGAGGGGGGGGGAATTTCGTGGCCCTTGAGGAAGGGGTCCGAAACCAACCCTATCTCTTGTTTCCCCACACATACGGACTCTAAAAACAGCCTATACTTATGTATTTCGAAATTACATGGGCCTGGCCCAATAATAAGGTGACGCAGCACCTAGAATAGCCTCTGGACGAAAGTTATGAAGTAGCATCTTGTATATTTCGTCCAAGGCTTCATGCACGCATTATGGTGGCTTCAACGTCCTGAAATCATCACTTGTAACTCCGTTCTTGTTCCCCATGCGCATGCCATCATCTCCATGCTTGTTCTTGCTCCAATGTTCATCCTTCTCAAAGCTAGGCCCTTCATTTGTAAGCAAAACAAATGTATCCAATTTAGGCAGCATCATATTCTCATGAACATTAGAATCATTAGCAAGAAACGAAAGTACCTGGTAATTTAATTGGCGTGCGCGAGCTCTAGTAATTGGTCCAGTATGTATAGCAGCAGGGACTGTGGGTGTAATAATTGTATTGATGTCCTCATCAATAGGGTGTGTGGCTGTGTAATTCTCCCACCATGATGCTACGGGTCCATCAAGCTGATGTGCGGCAAAACGCACTCTTTCCGCATCTGTGCATCCTGCAGTGGCCAACTCCCTTCCAACTTTGCGGAGCCAATCATCTGCAACAATCGGCTCGGTGCTGCTGGAAAACACCGGCGGATTTAGCCTCAAGAAACGGGCTAAGTGATCAACAGGTGGTGGTGGTGGGTTGTTGTTGTTGTTGCCTTGGTTCTGTACTAACACTTGCATCAGGGCATTCTGTTGCTGAATCAACTGGGTGATCTCCGGTGGGAAAACAAATCCGGTGTCGCGTCTCGGAGGCATCTGATAGGTTAGAAAAGATGAGAGTTTAGAATAGAATGAGGTCTAGAGGGAAAACACTACCCATATGCTCATGAGACAAACACAATCAATATCACTCAATCAATTCAAACAAGGCATACAATCGATCTAACTAGCGTTACAAAAGTGCTTGAACTATACTATTAAATGGGGGAAAACTACTACTGATATGGTGGTCTACTAGAAATTCTGATCAGTCGAAGACTCCATGATATCTGCTCCAGCTTCATCAACAAAGTCATCTTCACTGGGGTCCGAGTTGGTTTCGTCGATGATGATGTAGTTATCCGGGCAAGCGCATTCATCATCTTCTGCTTTTGGCACTGGATTTCCCATGAATACTCCAATCTTCTTCTCCAGGTCGTTATTCTTCCCTACTAGCGCGACGATTTCCTCCAAATAATCCTCGCGTGTAGCCTTGAGTTCTTCCTCTAGCTCCTTGATCTTCGTCAATTTCTTCTTCAGATCTATCTTGTCTGAGCACATCTGGTTCTCCTGGCGACGAATGTGTTGGTTTTGCTCCTGGATGAAAGCTGCAATTGATCCATCCTTCTTGGTGCTGATCATCTCCCATTGCTCGTCTCGGCGTCCACAAATCTGATAAATAGTATCTTTAAGCTCCCTGTGGTAGACTTCTGCAATGCGTCCCATAGCGATGTGGGCTGCCATGCTCTTCCCTAAACTCCAGGTTGGTGCTTCAAAAGCCAATTTTATAGGCTCAGTGACTGGCGCAAACGTCCTTCCTGGAACTTGAACTTGAATCTTCCAACTCTCCTCTTCAGGTAATGTGGCGTTGTAGGTTCCGGTGATGCTTGGTATTCCTATGTTCAAGTACTTAGTGACTTCCTTCAAGTGTCTTCTAAAAGGCGTATCTTCATCTGGTTGCATGAACTTGCTCCTTGCATCCGCCATTCCTAAAAGAGTAGAAAGTGGAGAGGGGTCAGAAATGAGAAGAGAGAAGTGTTCTAGGGTTTAAGCTTAGTGGTCGTGTCCTACAGTCAGCGTGTGCTCTGATACCACCTTTGTAGCGACCATACCTCAAACAGTCTGTGCTGCTGTGCACCAGTGTCATCCCTGGATCAGTAATGCTGACACGCACAGTACAAATGGAGGATTTATAACAGAGTAGCAATCACACACTTATTACAACGAATATCTCAAAAGAGAATAAGTATGATAAATATGGCTTAAGGCCATCTAAATACGATAACAGCGGAAGGCTTCGAAGATAAGTGAGTCCATCAACTCCAACGGCATCACTGAGTATAAGACCACGACCTAAGGCACCTTACTCGTCGTCTGGAAAGTCTGCAACATGAAACGTTGCAGCCCGAAAACGGGTCAGCACATGGAATATGTTGGCAATGTAACACATGGAGAATAATGAACATAATAAGGCTAGACTACATGCATATATGGCTGGTGGAAAGCTCTATGGTTATAGTTTTGCGAAAAGCCAATTTTTCCCTACTGCAAAGGAATAAATTTTATTTAACTATCATGGTGGTTGTCAAACATTGAGAAGGTACCTCCAACTCAATCCCAATTAAGTATCATCATTAACCCAACAAAATTAATTAAAGTAACATGGTGATGAGATTCACATGATAATCCAAGTACTAGATACTCAAGTTGTCCATAACCGGGGACACGGCTAACCATGATTAGTTTGTACACTCTGCAGAGGTTTGTGCACTTTTCCCCACAAGACTCGATCGCCTCCGCTTGATTCTCGCACTGCATGATGTTTGAGAAACGGATGACCGAGACACAGTCTTTCAGAAGCGTTAACTCTCTACTCTGGGTAGACCGTACCACCTACATCCCCTACATCTGCTAGTCTACCTCTTCAAGAGCTCACACAACTTAATCAACTATGCTAGAGCCCATAATAGCTTGTGGCTGCACACGGAAGTTTCTAGCATGAATAATCTCATGATCCCTTTGAGCCTGGGTGGCGGTCCATAGGATGATCACACGGGTACTCCGGGATATCCAAAAAAATACAGGCAGCACTGGGTTCTCCAGGTGCCTCAATCCACCCAGATGTGAGTTTTAGTTGCCACCTTAAGTAAACCATTAATTAACAATCTCACATCTGTCATGAATATCTCTCAAACCCAATCCACGTCTACGAGCATAGCATGGCAATATAAGCAAACGTAGAAGTAACTCCCAAGGGTTTGATAAATAAAACAGGTAATAGGTACTACCTCAACTACTTCCCAATACCCACAGTTTAATTAGATCCTAACCATGCAATGTATGAGGATTGATCTAATGCAATAAAAACTGGGTATGGAAAAGTATGATCAAAGTGTTACTTGCATTGCTGAAGATCCGCGTAACCTAGAGATTCGAAGTAACAAGCGGCGCCCCGGGTACTCTATCGCAAACAAACAAGCAAACAATAAGTACTCATCTAATGCACAGGTAAAACTCGAATAAAAGATCCAACCAGAAAGTTCAACTTAAGAACTCCGGTTTGGAAAAAGAATCAAATCGAACGAAGCAACGAAAATCAAATGGCGAAAGAAACAAGCTTCGTTTACTAATCTAGATCTAGGTCAAATTTTATAGTAGCAAAAACTTGTTTGAGTAGGTTAAACGGAAAGAGAATTTCGAGACGAAACTCTAGGCGCTTGAATCGCCTGATTCCGATAAACGAACGAAAAGTTAAACGAAAACGAAGATCTGATCGAAAATCGCGATCTGGAATAATCTTGGAAATTCCGACGAAAAAGAAAAACTAACGAACAGTTAAACGAACGAACGTTCGTTAACAGCGACAATCCGACGAACACGTTCGTTAAAACGAACGGTCGGTGAACGTTCACTAAATAATAAAACCAAAAAAATAAACCAATCTGAGAAAAAAAACTAGGGTTTAGAAAAAATAAACCGAATCGGTTTTTTTTAAAAACCAGACTCGGCGGCGGCTTCGGCTACCTCGGCGGGCAGCTCCGGCGGGGCGGCGGGGCTCGGGCGGTGGCGGGGTGACGGCGGGAGGCGGCGCACGGCGGCGGGGCGGCGGCGCGAGCGGCGGTGGCGCGGGCGCTCCTGCGGGCGGCGGCGGGTGGGGGTCGGGGGCGGCGGGGGTGAGGAGGGTGGCGGGGAGGGGGGTATATAAGGAGGGGGAGGGGTGGCGTGGAGGAGGGGGCAAGGCGGCGGCGGGCGGCGTCTCCGAGCGGGACTCGGGCGGCGCGGCGGCGTGCTCGGGAGGGAGACGAGGGAGGTGGGCCGGCCTGGCTCGGCTGGGCCTCGGCCCGGTCGGGCACGGGGGGGGGGGGGGTTTAAATATTCGCCGAATCTAAACAAATCGCAGAAAAATAAATAAAAATCCAAAAATGTTAAAACAAATTTTCCCCGTCTAATTAAAATAATTAGAACAAGGTGAACATTTTCTTGGCCCAAAAATGCAGTTTTGAAAACGTGCAATTTTTTAATGCAATTAAAATTGCAAATAAAATCCGAATAAAATCCAATATTTGATTTTAATATTTTTCCTCCAATATTTCAATTATTTTGGAGAAGTCATATTTTCTCCTCTCATTTATTTTAATATGAAATATTTTTCGGAGAGAAAATAATTAAAACCAAAATCCTCGTTTTATTATTTGATAAAAATCAAATATGAAAAATCGGGAAAATCCCCAACTCTCTCCGAGGGTCCTTGAGTTGCTTAGGATTTATCGAGGATTTGCCAAAATGCAATAAAATATGCTATGCAATGATGATCTAATGTATAACATTCCAAATTGAAAATTTGGGATGTTACATGAGATCAATTCGGTGCTCAATGCCTCGTAGTGGAGGTAGACCCGAAGGTAGCTCATCGGGGAAAACATCTTGGAATTCCTGCAACAAAGAAAATAACACCAAAGGTAGATCGTGAGAGTTGTTAGTTTTTGGTGCCTCATCCTTGCACAATAGGACATAGTGTAGGACACTTGATGGTTCTCACACACTTCTCTCATCTCACGTTTGGTGGCAAATAGGACTAAGTTTTTCTTGTCGCTCATCGTGGAGGCACTCAATTTGGGCTTGTGGCGCTCACTCTCTTTTTGGTGGTTCACTCTTTCACTATTCTCTCCACGATGGTTGTTTTGCTTGTCGGCGAGCACTTGGCTTGGAGACATAGGACGTAGCACAAACTCTTTCCCTTTCATCTTGAAGCTATAGTGATTTGTACGCCCATTGTGAATGACACCTCGGTCAAATTGCCATGGCCGTCCAAGAAGGAGGTGGCACACGGTCATCGGAAGGACATCACACTCCAAAGTGTCTTCATAGGCGCCGATCTTGAAAGAGACTTGTACTCTCTGCTTGACTTGTATGGTGCCGGTGTCGCTTAGCCATTGAACCTTGTAGGGGTGCGGGTGCTTCATCTTGACCAATTGGAGTTTGGAGCATAGTTCTTCACTTGCCAAGTTATGGCAACTCCCTCCATCGATGATGACCTTGACGGACCGTCCATTGATGCCGGCCTTTGTGTGGAAGATATGGCATCTTTGATCTTCGTCTTGTTGATGTTGAAGAGTCAAGACCTTGGAGACAACAAGAGCGGGACTTGAGTCTTCGTCACAAAAGATGTGATCATCTTCTTCTTCATTATTCACTTGTCGGTGCATGGCCACTTGCTCAAGAGCTTCCATTTCTCCTTCACTCATGGAGTCGTAGGTGCCGTCGTCGTTGAGGATCATGGTGCGCTTGTTTGTGCACTCGAAGGACTTGTGGCCTCGGCCTCCGCATGTGAAACATTTGATGGAACTTGTCTTGATGGTCTCATCGATTGGAGTAGATGATGATGAAGCTTTCGGCTTGAAGTTGCTTGTAGTAGGAGGACGACTTGAGCTTGTCGAAGCTTTCTTGTAACTTGACTTGTCGCCATTGCTCGTGGTCGGAGTCGTTGAAGCTTGATTGTTGGAGAGGCCATAGGACTTGGATGAGAACTTGGCATACTTGAAGTCGTCTTGTACTTGTCGTTCCGCTTTGGTAGCTTGATGCACTAGCTCGATGAGGTTCGAGTATGGTTGGAAGTCGGCAATCTTCTTGATAGGGTGATTGAGTCCATTCAAGAAACGTGCCATAGTTTGCTCATCATCTTCTTTGACATTGGCTCGTATCATGGCAATCTCCATTTCCTTGTAGTACTCTTCAACGCTCTTGGTTCCTTGCTTGAGTTGTTGTAGTTTCTTGAAGAGGTCGCGGCTGTAGTAGTTTGGCACGAATCGTGCTCTCATGACATCCTTCATTTGTGCCCAAGTGGTGATGGGTGGTTCACCTCTTGCCGCATGGCGCTCAATGACTTGTTCCCACCAAATGAGGACGTAGTCTTGGAATTCGAGGGATGCCATTGCGATCTTCTTCTCTTCTTCGTAGTTGTGCAAGCGGAAGATTTTGTCAACCTTCAATGCCCATGATATGTACTCTTCAGGGTCATTGCTTCCGGTAAACTTGGGCATGGTGAACTTTAGCTTGCCATATCGTTGCTCTTCATTGTGTTGGGGTCGGGGATGATGACGCCCATGTCATTGAGGATTGACAATCTCATGTTGTGCTTGGCGAGGAGGGTTGTCTTCCTCATGTTGCTCTTGGCGAGGAGGGTTGTCGATCTCATGTTGCTCTTGGCGAGGAGGGGGTCCATTGTCTTCTTGCTCTCGATGGACCTGACGTTCTTGTCTCGCTTGAGGAGAAACTTGTCTATCTTGACGAGGAGCTTGTCGATCTTGACGAGGGGCTTGACGATGCACACGTGCTTGGTAAATCCTTTCTTGAGCTTCGTCGCGAAGTGCTTCTTGATGTAGTCGATCTTGTCGGCCTCGATTGGCTACCGCACGACTTGAGTCTTGAAGAGCACGTTGCGCCTCAAGTGCTTGAGCTTCACGTAGTTGTCGTTCTTGACGTTGCGCCTCGGCGTCTTGTGCATCTTGATGTTGTCGCGCTCGCTCCTCTTGTTCTTGTTGTCATTGGCGTTGCCGTTCTTGTGCTTGTGCGAAAGCAGCTTGGTCGTGACGATGTCGATGCTCTTGAGAGTCGGTGTCGTGTAGAGGATTGTGGTTAGCTTGACGGTCTTGACGCGCGGCACGACGAAGAGTGTTCGATGTCGATGTACTTGAACCGGAGATGGTGTCGTCGTAGTGTCGACTTGAGCGGCTCCGTCTTGACGAGGACGAAATTGTAGAAGAGCGGACCATCATGGTTCGGATATCTTCTTTGAGGGAACTCATGGATGTGTCGAAGTAGTCTCTTGTACGTTGCTCAGATTGTCAGAGATCGGTGGCGAGGTTGTCGATGCGATCGCCCAAAGCAAGTTGTTCTTGATGCAAAGCTCGGTGTGCACCAAATAGTTTAGTCTTGGTGACGTAGGATGACATGTCGTCGTCTTGCTCCAAGAAGAGTGGATTGGTAGAAGTACTTGGCCTATCCATCATTCCAAACAAAGATATGTGAGTGGGAGAAAGAGAAGAACCAATACCAAATGTACCTTGACCGATGTTGAAAATGGATCAAAGATCACTCCAATGTGTAGTAAGGAAATAGCACAATTGGTACCGTTTCTTGTCGGTTCTCACACCTACACAAGTAAAAGCTTATGGTGGAGCTTGGTTAGGATGGTGGCACAAAATTTGATGCAATTGTAAGTGAGACTGATGAGGACATCAATACAATTATTACACCCACAGGCCCTGCTGCTATACATACTGGACCAATTACTAGAGCTCGCGCACGCCAATTAAATTACCAGGTACTTTCGTTTCTTGCTAATGATTCTAATGTTCATGAGAATATGATGCTGCCTAAATTGGATACATTTGTTTTGCTTACAAATGAAGGGCCTAGCTTTGAGAAGGATGAACATTGGAGCAAGAACAAGCATGGAGATGATGGCATGCGCATGGGGAACAAGAACGGAGTTACAAGTGATGATTTCAGGACGTTGAAGCCACCATAATGCGTGCATGAAGCCTTGGACGAAATATACAAGATGCTACTTCATAACTTTCGTCCAGAGGCTATTCTAGGTGCTGCGTCACCTTATTATTGGGCCAGGCCCATGTAATTTCGAAATACATAAGTATAGGCTGTTTTTAGAGTCCGTATGTGTGGGGAAACAAGAGATAGGGTTGGTTTCGGACCCCTTCCTCAAGGGCCACGAAATTCCCCCCTCTTCCTCCATATATACAGCCCTTAGGGCGTCGTTTAGACTTTGGGTTTTGTTTAGATTAAAAGTTCGCCATAGCTGCAACTTCGCGTACTTCGTTTGTGTTCAGCGACCAGACAAAGGCGTCACAGAACCCCACCTTGATCAATAAAGCTTTCATCTTATATTCGCAATATCCAGATTGCAATCTCAGTTTCTTGCCTGTTCTTCGTTTGCTCGCAGGAAACAGACCCTCGTGGTCAGGTTGATCGTGCTCCGGCGTGGTCGATAACCTCTCGGAGTTGGTTTAGCGATTGCTAAGGCGCGACGTCCTCGCACGTTCGTAGTCGGATCGTCAAAGTCGACTTCCATCAAAGCGATATTCATCATCTCATCGAAAGACGGGACACCTTTGCCTCTATCAGAGACTCAATAATGTTGGAAAAGATTCACAAATTTGCAAATGCAACAAGTAGACCAATAGCAAGATATGGTACACGGAAACACACACGCAAAAAGATAAGTGGGGTTGGGCAACCAAGGGTGAGCCAAAATGTGGAATCCACCAAGATGCTCTTGTTGCACAACACTAGAGAGACGCTAGCACGATTGCACAATAGGCGGATACGAACTTGTGCACAACCTACTAAGCAAAAATGCAACGACTTCTATCCCAAGTATGCTATATGTATGTTGTTTCTATGCTTTGATCCAAGATGATCGAGTATGACAATCTTAATGTTGTATGATGCTATGGTTCTTGCTTATAAGCTCTTTGCTTATCGTTCCCTTTTGCTTAAAAGCTTGTTTGGCTCTTTGTTGTTTGAGCTCTTTTCTTATGCAATGCTTCACGAACCAAGATAGCAATTGTGTATGAGAAGACAACTTTGTGACACAAGAGATGATACCAAGATATGCAACACGATGATGGTATGTATGCTATGGGAAGTATGAACACTAATGTGCACAAGTCACGTTGCCGGCAATACTCAAAGGCTAGTCTCGATGGGTAAGCTACGCGAAAGTGAGGCTATGGGGTTATCAATGCAAATGCAAGAGAGTATGATGATATCGCTATACCAAGATGATATGAAGGTGAAGGTGATACCAATGTAGCCGTTCGTAGTAGTCCTTGGCGAAGATGAGCGATGGTGATGTTGTTGCCGAACCGTACCTAGATAGCCGAAACACAATAGGATACGGAAACCACAACTCAAATTCTCAAAACAAAATGGGTCAAAATTGTCGGAGTTGGTAACGGGAAAGGCTTTTGTGGTGCTATGCGGAAGTGGTGGTGGTATGCGGAAGTGTATGTGGGCTCCGGAACAAAATTGGACGAAAGTTAGGCGGTAAACGGAGTGGAGGGTGGAGTTGATGCTGTCAGGGGCCGGATGTCCGGGCTGATGGCCGGATGTCCGGGCCGGGCCGGATGTCCGGGCTCGGGATCCGTGGATGAACACCGCGTGGAGAGGTCAAATCCGGGGCGAAATTCGGAAGATTTTGTGGATGGAAATTGGGGAAAAGATGGGGAAAAGCTAGATCTACCTGCAACACACGAAATCCGCGGATCAAATCCAACAAAACTTCATCACACCAACAAATCACAAAAAAAAATTGGGGCAATTTTTGTGGGGCAATTTTCGGGTTAGGACGAAAAACAACAAAATCAAGCTAGAAAACAAAGAGAGGGGGCTCCGAAATCGTGATCAACGTGGCTCATGATACCAAGATGATGTAGGGTGGAACCCTATATAGCTGATCTTTCACGAAAGGAGCGGATCCCAACTAAGAACACGAAGAACACGAGGGGAAACACGAGGGGAAGACACGAGAGAATCACTCAAACCAACAAGAACAATCACACATGTGCTAGATCCTCGAAACACAAAGAGATGCACGATCCAAATCCAACAAGGGACGATACATAGGTAACCGGTTCTTCTCCGAAAGGAGGTCTTGAGGGGGCCACCCAAGAGGGGGTCTTGAATCCAACGTGTGATGAGGACATCAATACCATTGTTACACCCATAGCCCCTGCTACTATACATACTGGACCAATTACTAGAGCTCGCGCACGCCAATTAAATTACCAGGTACTTTCGTTTCTTGGTAATGATTCTAATGTTCACTGGAATATGATGCTGCCTAAATTGGATACATGTGTTTTGCTTACAAATGAAGGGCCTAGCTTTGAGAAGGATGAACATTGGAGCAAGAACAAGCATGGAGATGATGGCATGCGCATGGGGGAGAAGAACGGAGTTACAAGTGATGATTTCAGGACGTTGAAGCCACCATAATGCGTGCATGAAGCCTTGAACGAAATATACAAGATGCTACTTCATAACTTTTGTCCAGAGGCTATTCTAGGTGCTGCGTCACCTTATTATTGGGCCAGGCCCATGTAATTTCGAAATACTTGAGTATAGGCTATTTTTAGAGTCCGTATGTGTGGGGAAACAAGAGATAGGGTTGGTTTCGGACCCCTTCCCCAAGGGCCACGAAATTCCCCCCTCTTCCTCCATATATACAGCCCTTAGGGCGTCGTTTAGACTTTGGGTTTTGTTTAGATTAAAAGTTTGCCATAGCTGCAACTTCGCGTACTTCGTTTGTGTTCAACGACCAGACAAAGGCGTCACAGAACCCCACCTTGATCAATAAAGCTTTCATCTTATATTCACAATATCCAGATTGCAATCTCAGTTTCTTGCTTGTTCTTCGTTTGCTCGCAGGAAACAGACCCTCGTGGTCAGGTTGATCGTGCTCCGGCGTGGTCAATAACCTCTCGGAGTTGGTTTAGCGATTGCTAAGGCGCGACGTCCTCGCATGTTCGTAGTCGGATCGTCAAAGTCGACTTCCCTCAAAGCGATATCCATCATCTCATCGAAAGACGGGACACCTTTGCCTCTATCAAGTGGTATCAGATTTCCAGGTTGCTCGGTGAGATTTTACAGTTTTTCGTAGTTTAGATCGAGTCTGTTCTTCATACCTACAGTCCACGAAAAAGCCACAAAAAAAATTAGGGTTAGTTCAGTATATCCGAACCAATCTGAGCCTTTGCATAATCTTTTTAGGGTTTTTGCTTTGTTGAATTTGCAGTTGCATCGTCGTGTCAAGTTGCTGGTCTTAGAGTCTAGTCTTTTAGAGATTCGAGTTCAGGTCATAATTTGTCACGCCGCCGCCGCACCATCATCATCGCCTTGCCATCTACCACTATTGCTTATCCGCCACCGCTCTGAATCCGTATCCATATACCACCACCAATCCGTATCCATATACAACCACCGATCCGTATCCATATACCACCACCGCTACCATATACCACCACCGCTGCCATATCCTACCACCATATATCCACCACCAATCTGAGTTCTTTTCATATTCGGTTTGTTTTAGAGATCCATCTATTTTCCGTTTCGTGTTTCCTTGCCTGAGTAGGTCTCGGAAAAAAAAAGTCTGGAGACCCCCGGGCAGTTTTTAGGCCAAAATTTCGGCAACCAAAAATATTTTTTCCCTATCCTATTTTTAGGTCTCGGGGAGTGTTTTGAGACACTCGCCATCATAGTGATTTTTTGTCGCACTTTTTCGTCGTCGCTGCCCTGATTTTCGAAAAAATAGTCAAAAAAATTTTGTGCCCATCCTGTCAGTTTGACCTGGGAAGAGTTTTGAGACACTCGCCATTATAGTGATTTTTCGCAAAAAAAAGGAGCGCAAATAAAAGAGAGCGAAAAAAAAGAGCAAACAAAAAAATTCCAGAGTGTGCTTTTCCCTTGTTTACGTGCAGCGCCGTGATTTTGTTAGTGTTCTAGGCTCGCGTCTCTAGCACGGTCTAGCCTAGGACCAGCACAGTACCGTCGTTGAGCGTTTCTTCAACTTTGCATCTCTGAATTGATTATTGCAGACCATTTTTGCTACCATATTATAAGCCTTCCCAGCTCCACATACATCTACATCGTGCGTTTGACTCTCCCTGGTAATCGCTCTATCCAAGCTTTGAGAGTTTTGACTACAACGTTGCCGATCACCACCTGCTGTTGGGTAAGAACTGGTAAGAATTTGAGATTCGCTTGAAGGTTTTGTGACACACCACCATCACCACCACTTCCTAGTAGTCCGCAGGATCATATTCTTTTGTGTTTCTATTGCTGCTAACTATGGCAGGATCACAAGCCGATGAGACTGATTGGGAGAACATGACGAACAAGGAGTTGCATGATAAATTTCAGCAAATGATGAGTGGCCAGGTGGGAGATGTGCTAAACAGATTTGAAGAGGCTATGGAGAAGATAGATGCTGTGGAGAAGTCGTTCGAGACAAAGCTGGATAACAAGTTTACTGAATTACTCAAGCGTCTTCCCCAACCATCACCGGCTGCACATGTCGCACCTCTACAACAACAACAACCACATCTCCAACGCCGCCTTCCAAATCAAGTGGGACGAGCACAGCGTGTTCCAATTGAGACTGGTCAAAATTCGGGTGCCGCTGCACCTACTATTGATGCTTCTTTGGCTCCTGCTACTGCGGCGGCTGAGGAGGATGACGATTATGCGGGCGATTATGAGGATGAGGTTGATCAAAATCAGAACTACGTGCAGCCACCACCACCACCACCAGCAGGTCGACCTCAGGTATATATTCGCAACGGTAGGCCGGCACCACCACCTCAGGTACGAGATCATGACCATCTCCCTAAACTGAAATTGACTATTCCACCATTTGAGGGTAGATATGTTCCTGATATATATCTTACTTGGGAGTTAGAAACTGAACAACGATTTACATGTTTACAATATCCTGAGGAGAGACGTGTTCCTACTGCTGTTTGTGCTTTCACTAGTTTTGCATGTGTTTGGTGGTCTGAACATTATAGATATATCCTGTTCCAGCTACTTGGTCTGCTTTGAAAACTGCTATGCGTACTCGTTGGGTTCCACCATATTATCAACGTGAATTACTTCAAAAATTGCAGCGCTTAAGACAAGGGAAAAATTCTATAGAAGAATATTATCAGGAATTACAAACTGGAATGATTAGATGTGGTATTATTGAGGAGAATGAAGCTATGCTTGCACGTTTTATGGGTGGATTAAATAAAGAGATTCAGACCATTCTAGAGTATAAGGATTATAATAATATCACTCGTTTATTCCATCTTGCTTGTAAAGCTGAACATGAAGTGCAGGATCGACAGCCATTGGCGCGAACTAACTTTTCTGCAGGTCGACCTTCATCATGGACACCGCGTGCATCTTCTACTTCCACTGCACCAGCACCTCCATCAGGTTCCACCTCCAGCCGTGATACAAGAAAGCAGGCACAACCACCACTATCTGCCAAGAGCGCACCTGCCGGGCCTGCCGGGCCTGCCGGGCCTGCACAGAGACGTGTTCCTACTGCTGTTTGTGCTTTCACTAGTTTTGCATGTGTTTGGTGGTCTGAACATTATAGATATACCCTGTTCCAGCTACTTGGTCTGCTTTGAAAACTGCTATGCGTACTCGTTGGGTTCCACCATATTATCAACGTGAATTACTTCAAAAATTGCAGCGCTTAAGACAAGGGAAAAATTCTATAGAAGAATATTATCAGGAATTACAAACTGGAATGATTAGATGTGGTATTATTGAGGAGAATGAAGCTATGCTTGCACGTTTTATGGGTGGATTAAATAAAGAGATTCAGACCATTCTAGAGTATAAGGATTATAATAATATCACTCGTTTATTCCATCTTGCTTGTAAAGCTGAACATGAAGTGCAGGATCGACAGCCATTGGCGCGAACTAACTTTTCTGCAGGTCGACCTTCATCATGGACACCGCGTGCATCTTCTACTTCCACTGCACCAGCACCTCCATCAGGTTCCACCTCCAGCCGTGATACAAGAAAGCAGGCACAACCACCACTATCTGCCAAGAGCGCACCTGCCGGGCCTGCACAGAGCTCTTCTTCTACCATGGCATCGACAGGGCACACAAGTGATATTATTTGTCGTCGTTGTAAGGGAAGAGGACATTATGCGCGAGAATTCAAATCTCAGTGTGTAATGATTGCTACTGAGGATGGTGGGTATGAGTCCGCTAGTGACTATGATGAGGAGACTTTGGCTCTTATTACACGTGAAGAACATGGTGGAGATGATTCTGAAAATGAGACGCAATACATGGCTCCTGAAGACGCTGACAGGTATGAATGTTTAGTTGCTCAACGTGTTCTGAGTGTGCAGGTCACACAAGCAGAGCAAAATCAGAGGCATACTTTGTTCCATACAAAGGGAGTTGTGAAGGAACGTTCTGTTCGCGTCATCATAGATGGAGGGAGCTGTAACAACTTGGCTAGCATGGAGATGGGAGAAGCTATCTCTCACCACAAGACCACATCCACATCCTTACTACATCCAATGGTTCAACAACAGCGGCAAGGTAAGGTAACACGTACTGTTCGTGTGCATTTTAGTATCTCTACATATGTTGATTCTGTTGATTTTTGATGTGGTACCCATGCAAGCATGTTCCTTATTACTTGGTAGACCATGGCAATTTGATAAAAATTCTGTACACCATGGTAGAAATAAATCAGTATACTCTTGTTCATAAGGATACAAATATTACTTTGCTTCCTATGACTCCGGATTCCATTTTGAAAGATGATATTCATAGAGCTAATAAAGCAAAACAGGAGAAAAATAAGAGTGAAAATCAGATTGTGGCAAAAGAATTTGAGCAACAAATGAAACCTAATAATAAACCATCTAGTGTTGTTTCTTAAATTAAATTGAAAAGTGCATGTTTACTTGCCACAAAATCTGATATTGATGAGCTAGATTTCAGCAAATCTGTTTGCTATGCTTTTGTGTGCAAAGATGCATTATTTTCATTCGAGGACATGCCTTCCTCTTTGCCCCCTGCTGTCACTAACATTTTGCAGGAGTTCGCTGACGTCTTCCCACAAGTCGTGCCACCGGGATTACCACCTATTCGAGGGATTGAGCATCAAATTGACTTAGTTCCCGGTGCATCGCTACCCAACCGTGCACCATACCGTACCAACACAGAGGAGACGAAGGAGATTATGCGTCAAGTACAGGAGCTGCTCGACAAATGTTATATACGCGAATCTCTTAGTCCTTGTGCTGTTCCTATTATACTAGTGCCTAAAAAGGATGGCACGTCGCGTATGTGTGTTGATTTTAGACGCATAATAATATTACTATTCGTTATCGTCATCCTATTCCTAGGCTAGATGATATGCTTGATGAATTGAGTGGCTCTACAATATTCTCCAAAGTTGATTTGCGTAGTGGATACCATCAAATTCGTATGAAACTGGGAGATGAATGGAAAATTGTATTTAAAACTAAGTTTGGTTTATATGAGTGGTTAGTCATGCCTTTTGGGTTAACTAATGCACCTAGTACTTTCATGAGACTAATGAACGAAGTTTTACGTGCTTTCATTGGACGATTTGTGGTAGTCTATTTTGATGATATACTGATTTATAGCAAATCTTTGGAAGAACATTTGGAACATTTATGTGCTGTTTTTATTGCTCTATGTGATGCACGTTTGTTTGGTAACCTTGGGAAGTGCACCTTTTGCACCAACCGAGTATCTTTTCTTGGCTATGTTGTTACTCCACCGGGAATTGAAGTTGATAAAGCCAAGATTGAAGCTATTGAGAGTTGGCCGCAGCCCAAAACGGTCACACAAGTGCGGAGTTTTCTTGGACTCGCTGGTTTCTATAGGCACACTTTATACCATGTCATAAAAGCGATGATGCTGTTAATTTTGCTAATTTGTTCTTCCGTGAAATTATTCGTTTGCATGGTGTGCCAAATACTATTGTTTCAGATCATGATACTAAATTTCTTAGCCACTTTTGGAGATGTTTATGGGCTAAGTTGGGGACTAAACTGCTTTCTAGTACTACTTGTCACCCCCAAACTGATGGACAAACTGAAGTAGTCAATAGAACATTGTCTACTATGCTTAGGGCTATTTTGAAGAATAATAAGAAAATGTGGGAAGAATGCTTGCCTCATATTGATTTTGCTTATAATCGTTCATTGCATTCTACTACTAAGATGTGCCCTTTTGAAATTGTGTATGGTTTCCTACCTCGTGCACCTATTGATTTGTTGCCTCTTCCATCTTCGGAGAAGGTTAATTTTGATGCTAAACAACGTGCTGAATTGATCTTAAAAATGCATGAGTTAACTAAGGAAAACATTGAGCGTATGAATGCTAAATATAAACTTGCTGGAGATAAGGGTAGAAAACATGTTGTGTTTGCACCTGGAGATCTTGTTTGGTTACATTTGCGTAAGGATAGATTTCCTGATTTGCGCAAATCAAAGCTAATGCCACGTGCTGATGGTCCTTTTAAGGTGTTAGAGAAAATAAATGATAATGCATATAAACTTGAGCTGCCTGCAGATTTTGGGGTTAGTCCCACTTTTAACATTGCAGATTTGAAGCCTTATTTGGGTGAGGAAGATGAGCTTCCGTCGAGGACGACTTCATTTCAAGAAGGGGAGGATGATGAGGACATCAATACCATTGTTACACCCACAACCCCTGCTGCTATACATACTGGACCAATTACTAGAGCTCGCGCACGCCAATTAAATTACCAGGTAGTTTCGTTTCTTGGTAATGATTCTAATGTTCATGAGAATATGATGCTGCCTAAATTGGATACATTTGTTTTGCTTACAAATGAAGGGCCTAGCTTTGAGAAGGATGAACATTGGAGCAAGAACAAGCATGGAGATGATAGCATGCGTATGGGGGACAAGAACGGAGTTACAAGTGATGATTTCAGGACGTTGAAGCCACCATAATGCGTGCATGAAGCCTTGGACGAAATATATAAGATGCTACTTCATAACTTTCGTCCAGAGGCTATTCTGGGTGCTGCGTCACCTTATTATTGGACCAGGCCCATATAATTTCGAAATACTTGAGTATAGTCTATTTTTAGAGTCCGTATGTGTGGGGAAACAAGAGATAGGGTTGGTTTCGGACCCCTTCCCCAAGGGCTACGAAATTCCCCCCTCTTCCTCCATATATACAGCCCTTAGGGCGTCGTTTAGACTTTGGGTTTTGTTTGGATTAAAAGTTCGCCATAGCTGCAACTTCGCGTACTTCGTTTGTGTTCAACGACCAGACAAAGGCGTCACAGAACCCTACCTTGAACACAACCGAAGTACGCGAAGTTGCAGCTATGGCGAACTTTTAATCTAAACAAAACCCAAAGTCTAAACGATGCCCTAAGGGCTGTATATATGGAGGAAGAGGGGGGAATTTCGTGGCCCTTGGGGAAGGGGTCCGAAACCAACCCTATCTCTTGTTTCCCCACACATTTGGACTCTAAAAACAGCCTATACTCAAGTATTTCGAAATTACATGGGCCTGGCCCAATAATAAGGTGACGCAGCATCCAGAATAGCCTCTGGACGAAAGTTATGAAGTAGCATCTTGTATATTTCGTCCAAGGCTTCATGCACGCATTATGGTGGCTTCAACGTCCTGAAATCATCACTTGTAACTCCGTTCTTGTTCCCCATGCGCATGCCATCATCTCCATGCTTGTTCTTGCTCCAATGTTCATCCTTCTCAAAGATAGGCCCTTCATTTGTAAGCAAAACAAATGTATCCAATTTAGGCAGCATCATATTCTCATGAACATTAGAATCATTACCAAGAAACAAAAGTACCTGGTAATTTAATCTGCGTGCGCGAGCTCTAGTAATTGGTCCAGTATGTATAGCAGCAGGGGCTGTGGGTGTAACAATGGTATTGATGTCCTCATCATCCTCCCCTTCTTGAAATGAAGTCGTCCTCGACGGAAGCTCATCTCCCTCACCCAAATAAGGCTTCAAATCTGCAATGTTAAAAGTGGGACTAACCCCAAAATCTGCAGGCAGCTCAAGTTTATATGCATTATCATTTATTTTCCCTAACACCTTAAAAGGACCATCAGCACGTGGCATTAGCTTTGATTTGCGCAAATCAGGAAATCTATCCTTACGCAAATGTAACCAAAGAAGATCTCCAGGTGCAAACACAACATCTTTTCTACCCTTATCTCCAGCAAGTTTATATTTAGCATTCATAAGCTCAATGTTTTCCTTAGTTAACTCATGCATTTTTGAGATCAATTCAACACGTGGTTTAGCATCAAAATTAACCTTCTCCGAAGATGGAAGAGCCAACAAATCAATAGGTGCACGAGGTAGGAAACCATACACAATTTCAAAAGGGCACATCTTAGTAGTAGAATGCAATGAACGATTATAAGCAAACTCAATATGAGGCAAGCATTCTTCCCAAATTTTCTTATTATTCTTCAAAACAGCCCTAAGCATAGTAGGCAATGTTCTATTAACTACTTCAGTTTGTCCATCAGTTTGGGGGTGACAAGTAGTACTAAAAAGCAGTTTAGTCCCCAACTTAGCCCCTAAACATCTCCAAAAGTGGCTAAGAAATTTAGTATCACGATCTGAAACAATAGTATTTGGCACACCATGCAAACGAATAATTTCACGGAAGAACAAATCTACAACATTAACAGCATCATCGCTTTTATGACATGGTATAAAGTGTGCCATTTTTGAGAATCTATCCACGACAACAAATATGCTATCCCTCCCCTTCTTTGTTCGAGGTAAACCTAAAACAAAGTCGATAGATATATCCTCCCAAGGAACACTAGGTACAGGCAAAGGCATATATAAACCATGAGGATTGAGTCGTGACTTAGCTTTTTGACATGTAGTGCAGCGAGCAACAAAACGCTCAACATCCCGTCTCATCTTTGGCCAAAAGAAATGTGTAGCAAGTACGTCCTCCGTCTTCTTCACGCCAAAGTGTCCCATTAATCCTCCTCCATGCGCCTCCTGCAACAACAAAAGACGAAGAGAGTTAGCTGGAATGCATAGCTTGTTAGCACGGAACACAAATCCATCATTAACGACAAACTTGTTCCAAGTTCTTCCTTCTTTACAATTCTGCAAAACATCTTTAAAATCAGCATCATGCACATATTGATCTTTGATGGTCTCCAAACCAAATATTTTGAAGTCAAGTTGTGACAGCATAGTATAGCGACGAGACAATGCATCAGCAATAACATTTTCTTTAGCCTTCTTGTGTTTAATGACATAAGGGAAAGTTTCAATGAATTCAACCCATTTAGCAGGTCTATGATTCAGTTTAGCTTGACTTTTAATATGTTTCAAAGATTCATGATCAGAATGTATAACAAATTCTTTGGGCCATAAATAATGTTGCCATGTTTCTAAAGTCCGAACAAGAGCATATATTTCTTTATCATAAGTAGAATAATTCAGACTAGGCCCACTCAATTTTTCAGAAAAGTATGCAACAAGTTTACCATCTTGTAATAACACACCTCCTAATCCAATTCCACTAGCATCACATTCAAGCTCAAAAGTCTTATTAAAAGCAGGAAGTTGGAGTAAAGGAGCATGTGTCAACTTATCTTTCAATACCCCAAGCAAAAGGCACATCCTTCTTTGTAAGCTCGTTGAGAGGTGCAGCAATGGTGCTAAAATCTCTCACAAAACGCCTATAGAAACCAGCGAGTCCAAGAAAACTCCGCACTTGTGTGACCGTTTTGGATTGCGGCCAACTCTCAATAGCTTCAATCTTGGCTTTATCAACTTCAATTCCCTGTGGAGTACTTTTATTGGACGATTTGTGGTAGTCTATTTTGATGATATACTGATTTATAGCAAATCTTTGGAAGAACATTTGGAACATTTACGTGCTGTTTTTATTGCTCTACGTGATGCACGTTTGTTTGGTAACCTTGGGAAGTGCACCTTTTGCACCGACCGAGTATCTTTTCTTGGCTATCAACACACATATGGGATGTACCATCCTTTTTAGGCACAAGTATAATAGGAACAGCACAAGGACTAACAGATTCGCGTATATAACCTTTGTCGAGCAGCTCCTGTACTTGACGGATAATCTCCTTCGTCTCCTCTGGATTGGTACGGTATGGTGCACGGTTGGGTAGCGATGCACCGGGAATTAAGTCAATTTGATGCTCAATCCCTCGAATAGGTGGTAATCCCGGTGGCACGTCTTGTGGAACGACGTCAACAAACTCCTGCAAAATGTTAGTGACAGCAGGGGGCAAAGAGGAAGGCACGTCCTCGAATGAAAATAATGCCTCTTTGCACACAAAAGCATAGCAAACAGATTTTTTGAAATCTAGCTCATCAATATCAGATTTTGTGGCAAGTAAACATGCACTTTTCAATTTAATTTCAGAAACAACACTAGATGGTTTATTATTAGGTTTCATTTGTTGCTCAAATTCTTTTGCCACAATCTGATTTTCACTCTTATTTTTCTCCTGTTTTGCTTTATTAGCTCTATTAATGTCATCTTTCAAAATGGAATCAGGAGTCATAGGAAGCAAAGTAATATTTTTATCCTTATGAACAAGAGTATACTGATTGTTTCTACCATGGTGTACAGAATTTTTATCAAATTGCCATGGTCTACCAAGTAATAAGGAACATGCTTGCATGGGTACCACATCACAATCAACATAATCAGCATATGTAGAGATACTAAAATGCACACGAACTGTACGTGTTCCTTAACCTTGCCGCTGTTGTTGAACAATTGGATGTAGTAAGGATGTGGATGTGGTCTTGTGGTGAGAGATAGTTTCTCCACCATCTCCATGCTAGCCAAGTTGTTACAGCTCCCTCCATCTATGATGACGCGAACAGAACGTTCCTTCACAACTCCCTTTGTATGGAACAAAGTATGCCTCTGATTTTGCTCTGCTTGTGTGACCTGCACAGTCAAAACACGTTGAGCAACTAAACATTCATACCTGTCAGCGTCTTCAGGAGCCATGTATTGCGTCTCATTTTCAGAATCATCTCCACCATGTTCTTCACGTGTAATAAGAGCCAAAGTCTCCTCATCATAGTCACTAGCGGACTCATACCCACCATCCTCAGTAGCAATCATTACCCGCTGAGATTTGCATTCTCGCGCATAATGTCCTCTTCCCTTACAACGACGACAAATAATATCACTTGTGTGCCCTGTTGATGCCATGGAAGAAGAAGAGCTCTGTCCAGGCCCGGCAGGTGCGCTCTTGGCATATAGTGGTGGTTGTGCCTGCTTTCTTGTATCACGGCTGGAGGTGGAACCTGATGGAGGTGCTGGTGCAGTGGAAGTAGAAGATGCACGCGGTGTCCATGATGAAGGTCGACCTGCAGAAAAGTTAGTTCGCGCCAATGCTTGTCGATCCTGCACTTCACGTTCAGCTTTACAAGCAAGATGGAATAAACGAGTGATATTAGTATACTCCTTATACTCTAGAATGGTCTGAATCTCTCTATTTAAACCACCCATAAAACGTGCAAGCATAGCTTCATTCTCCTCAACAATACCACATCTAATCATGCCAGTTTGTAATTCCTGATAATATTCTTCTACAGAATTTTTCCCTTGTCGTAAACGCTGCAGTTTTTGAAGCAATTCACGTTGATAATATGGTGGAACCCAACGAGTACGATAGCAGTTTTCAAAGCAGCCCAAGTAGCTGGAATAGGATATAATCTACAATGTTCAGACCACCATACACATGCAAAACTAGTGAAAGCACAAACAGCAGCAGCAACCCGTCTCTCCTCGGGATATTGTAAACATCCAAAACGTTGTTCAGTTTCTAACTCCCAAGTAAGATATAGATCAGGAATGTATCTACCCTCAAACGGTGGAATATTTAATTTCAGTTTAGGAACATGGTCATGATCTCGTACCTGAGGTGGTGGTGCAGGCCTACCATTGCGAATATATACCTGAGGTCGACCTGCTGGAGGTGGTGCTGGTGGCTGCACGTAGTTCTGATTTTGATCAACCTCATCCTCATAATCACCCGCATAATTGTCATCCTCCTCAGCCGCCGCAGTAGCAGGAGCCAAAGAAGCATCAACAGTAGGTGCAGCGGCACCCGAATTTTGGCCAGTCTCAATTGGAACGCGCTGTGCTCGTCCCACTTGATTTGGAAGGCGGCGTTGGAGATGTGGTTGTTGTTGTTGTAGAGGTGCGACAGGTGCAGCCGGTGGTGGTTGGAAGACGCTTGAGCAATTCATTAAACCTGTTATCCAGCTTTGTCTCAAACGACTTCTCCACGGCATCTATCTTCTCCATAGCCTCTTCAAATCTGTTTAGCACATCTCCCACCTGGCCACTCATCATTTGCTGAAATTTATCATGCAACCCCTTATTCGTCATGTTCTCCCAATCAGTCTCATCGGATTGTGATCCTGCCATGGTTAGCAGCAATAGAAACACAAAAGAACATGATCCTACAGACTACTAGGAAGTGGTGGTGATGGTGGTGTGTCACAAATCCTTCAAGCGAATCTCAAATTCTTACCAGTTCTTAGCCAGCAGCAGGTGGTGATCGGCAACCGTTGTAGTCAAAACTCTTAAAGCTTGGATAGAGCGATTACCAGGGAGAGTCAAGCGCACGACATAGATGTATGTGGAGCTGGGAAGGCTTATAATATGGTAGCAAAAAGGGTCAGCAATAATCAATTCAGATATGCAAAGTTGAATAAACGCTCAACGACGGTACTGTGCTGGTCGTAGGCTAGACCGTGCTAGAGACGCGAGCCTAGAACACTAACAAAATCACGGCGCTGCACGTAAACAAGGGAGGAGCACACTGAATTTTTTTTCTCTTTTTTTCACTTTTTTTTGCACTTTTTTCCTCTCTTTTTTTTGCTCCGCAACAATTTTTTTTCGAAAAAGTCTACAAATGGTCTAAAAACTGCCTAGCCTGAATTTTTTTTTGAAACTGTAACTATTTTTCTACTGCGGGTAACACAGAAGTTTTGGAGTCCTTCTCTGTCACGACTCGGAGTATGGCGTGATCTGGAAATCCAAAATAGAGTAACAAAATACTGGACTTGGACTAGGACTGGTGGCGGAGATGAATCTGATGGAACGCGGACAGGTGGCGGATATATGTTGCAGGTGTACTCGGATTGGTGTGATGGCGGCGGATATGTGGTGGCGTATATGGACTCGGATTGGCGGTGAATATGTGGTGGTGGTATATGGCAGCAGCGATGAAGTTGGTGCGGTGGTGGTATATGGCAGCAGCGATGATGATGATGCGGTGGTGATATATGGCAGCGGCGACATGACAATGATAGAGGAAAAGGTGTCCCGTCTTTCGATGAGATGATGGATATCGCTTTGGTGGAAGTCGACTTTGACGATCCGACTACGAACGTGCGATGACGTCGCGCCTTAGCAATCGCTAAACCAACTCCGAGAGGTTATTGACCACGCCGGAGCACGATCAACCTGACCACGAGGGTCTGTTTCCTGCGAGCAAACGAAGAACAAGCAAAAAACTGAGATTGCAATCTGGATATTGCGAATATAAGATGAAAGCTTTATTGATCAAGGTGGGGTTCTGTGACGCCTTTGTCTGGTCGTTGAACACAAACGAAGTACGCGAAGTTGCAGCTATGGCAAACTTTTAATCTAAACAAAACCCAAAGTCTAAACGACGCCCTAAGGGCTGTATATATGGGGGAAGAGGGGGGAATTTCGTGGCCCTTGGGGAAGGGGTCCGAAACCAACCCTATCTCTTGTTTCCCCACACATACGGACTCTAAAAATAGCCTATACTCAAGTATTTCGAAATTACATGGGCCTGGCCCAATAATAAGGTGACGCAGCACCTAGAATAGCCTCTGGACGAAAGTTATGAAGTAGCATCTTGTATATTTCGTCCAAGGCTTCATGCACGCATTATGGTGGCTTCAATGTCCTGAAATCATCACTTGTAACTCCGTTCTTGTCCCCCATGCGCATGCCATCATCTCCATGCTTGTTCTTGCTCCAATGTTCATCCTTCTCAAAGCTAGGCCCTTCATTTGTAAGCAAAACAAATGTATCCAATTTAGGCAGCATCATATTCTCATGAACATTAGAATTATTACCAAGAAACGGAAGTACCTGGTAATTTAATTGGCGTGCGCGAGCTCTAGTAATTGGTCCAGTATGTATAACAGCAGGTGCTGTGGGTGTAACAATGGTATTGATGTCCTCATCATCCTCCCCTTCTTGAAATTAAGTCGTCCTCGACGGAAGCTCATCTCCCTCACCCAAATAAGGCTTCAAATCTGCAATGTTAAAAGTGGGACTAACCCCAAAATCTACAGGCAGCTCAAGTTTATATGCATTATCATTTATTTTCTCTAACACCTTAAAAGGACCATCAGCACGTGGCATTAGCTTTGATTTGCGCAAATCAGGAAATCGATCCTTACGCAAATGTAACCAAACAAGATCTCCAGGTGCAAACACAACATGTTTTCTACCCTTATCTCCAGCAAGTTTATATTTAGCATTCATACGCTCAATGTTTTCCTTAGTTAACTCATGCATTTTTAAGATCAATTCAGCATGTTGTTTAGCTTCAAAATTAACCTTCTCCGAAGATGGAAGAGGCAACAAATCAATAGGTGCACGAGGTAGGAAACCATACACAATTTCAAAAGGGCACATCTTAGTAGTAGAATGCAATGAACGATTATAAGGAAACTCAATATGAGGCAAGCATTCTTCCCACATTTTCTTATTATTCTTCAAAACAGCCCTAAGCATAGTAGACAATGTTCTATTGACTACTTCAGTTTGTCCATCAGTTTGGTGGTGACAAGTAGTACTAAAAAGCAGTTTAGTCCCCAACTTAGCCCATAAACATCTCCAAAAGTGGCTAAGAAATTTAGTATCACGATCTGAAACAATAGTATTTGGCACACCATGCAAACGAATAATTTCACGGAAAAACAAATCAGCAACATTAACAGCATCATTGCTTTTATGACATGGTATAAAGTGTGCCATTTTTGAGAATCTATCCACGACAACAAATATGCTATCCCTCCCCTTCTTTGTTCGAGGTAAACCTAAAACAAAGTCCATAGATATATCCTCCCAAGGAACACTAGGTACAGGCAAAGGTATATATAAACCATGAGGATTGAGTCGTGACTTAGCTTTTTGACATGTAGTGCAGCGAGCAACAAAACGCTCAACATCCCGTCTCATCTTTGGCCAAAAGAAATGTGTAGCAAGTACGTCCTCCGTCTTCTTCACGCCAAAGTGTCCCATTAATCCTCCTCCATGCGCCTCCTGCAACAACAAAAGACGAAGAGAGCTAGCTGGAATGCATAGCTTGTTAGCACGGAACACAAATCCATCATTAACGACAAACTTGTTCCAGGTTCTTCCTTCTTTACAATTTTGCAAAACATCTTTAAAATCAGCATCATGCACATATTGATCTTTGATGGTCTCCAAACCAAATATTTTGAAGTCAAGTTGTGAAAGCATAGTATAGCGACGAGACAATGCATCAGCAATAACATTTCTTTACCCTTCTTGTGTTTAATGACAAAGGGAAAGTCTCAATGAATTCAACCCATTTAGCATGTCTACAATTCAGTTTAGCTTGACTTTTAATATGTTTCAAAGATTCATGATCAGAATGTATAACAAATTCTTTGGGCCATAAATAATGTTGCCATGTTTCTAAAGTCCGAACAAGAGCATATAGTTCTTTATCATAAGTAGAATAATTCAGACTAGGCCCACTCAATTTTTCAGAAAAGTATGCAACAGGTTTACCATCTTGTAATAACACACCTCCTAATCCAATTCCACTAGCATCACATTCAAGCTCAAAAGTCTTATTAAAATCAGGAAGTTGGAGTAAAGGAGCATGTGTCAACTTATCTTTCAATACCGTGAAGGCTTCTTCCTGTGCGGTACCCCAAACAAAAGGCACATCCTTCTTTGTAAGCTCGTTGAGAGGTGCAGCAATGGTGCTAAAATCTCTCACAAAACGCCTATAGAAACCAGCGAGTCCAAGAAAACTCCGCACTTTTGTGACCGTTTTGGGCTGCGGCCAACTCTCAATAGCTTCATTCTTGGCTTTATCAACTTCAATTCCCTGTGGAGTAACAACATAGCCAAGAAAAGATACTCGGTCGGTGCAAAAGGTGCACTTCCCAAGGTTACCAAACAAACGTGCATCACATAGAGCAATAAAAACAACACGTAAATGTTCCAAATGTTCTTCCAAATATTTGCTATAAATCAGTATATCACCAAAATAGACTACCACAAATCGTCCAATGAAAGCACGTAAAACTTCGTTCATTAGTCTCATGAAAGTACTAGGTGCATTAGTTAACCCAAAAGGCATGACTAACCACTCATATAAACCAAACTTAGTTTTAAATGCAGTTTTCCATTCATCTCCCAATTTCATACGAATTTGATGGTATCCACTGCGCAAATCAACTTTGGAGAATATTGTAGAGCCACTCAATTCATCAAGCATATCATCTAGCCTAGGAATAGGATGACGATAACGAATAGTAATATTATTAATGCCTCTACAATCAACACACATACGCGACGTACCATCCTTTTTAGGCACTAGTATAATAGGAACAGCACAAGGACTAAGAGATTCGCGTATATAACCTTTGTCGAGCAGCTCCTGTACTTGACGCATAATCTCCTTCGTCTCCTCTGGATTGGTACGGTATGGTGCACGGTTGGGTAGCGATGCACCGGGAATTAAATCAATTTGATGCTCAATCCCTCGAGTAGGTGGTAATCCCGGTGGCACGTCTTGTGGGAGGACGTCAGCGAACTCCTGCAAAATGTTAGTGACAGCAGGGGGCAAAGAGGAAGGCACGTCCTCGAATGAAAATAATGCCTCTTTGCACACAAAAGCATAGCAAACAGATTTGTTGAAATCTAGCTCATCAATATCAGATTTTGTGGCAAGTAAACATGCACTTTTCAATTTAATTTCAGAAACAACACTAGATGGTTTATTATTAGGTTTCATTTGTGGCTCAAATTCTTTTGCCACAATCTGATTTTCACTCTTATTTTTCTCCTGTTTTGCTTTATTAGCTCTATTAATGTCATATTTCAAAATGGAATCAGGAGTCATAGGAAGCAAAGTAATATTTTTACCCTTATGAACAAGAGTATACTGATTGTTTCTACCATGGTGTACAGAATTTTTATCAAATTGCCATGGTCTACCAAGTAATAAGGAGCATGCTTGCATGGGTACCACATCACAATCAACATAATCAGCATATGTAGAGATACTAAAATGCACACGAACAGTACGTGTTACCTTAACCTTGTCGCTGTTGTTGAACCATTGGATGTAGTAAGGATCTGGATGTGGTCTTGTGGTGAGATAGTTTCTCCACCATCTCCATGCTAGCCAAGTTGTTACAGCTCCCTCCATCTATGATGACGCGAACAGAACGTTCCTTCACAACTCCCTTTGTATGGAACAAATTATGCCTCTGATTTTCCTCTGCTTGTGTGACCTGCACACTCAAAACACGTTGAGCAACTAAACATTCATACCTGTCAGCGTCTTCAGGAGCCATGTATTGCGTCTCATTTTCAGAATCATCTCCACCATGTTCTTCACGTGTAATAAGAGCCAAAGTCTCCTCATCATAGTCACTAGCGGACTCATACCCACCATCCTTAGTAGCAATCAGCACACGCTGAGATTTGCATTCTCTCACATAATGTCCTCTTCCCTTAGAACGACGACAAATAATATCACTTGTGTGCCCTGTTGACGCCATTGAAGAAGAAGAGCTCTGCGCAGGCCTGGCAGGTGTGCTCTTGGCAGAGAGTGGTGGTTGTGCCTGCTTTCTTGTATCACGGCTGGAGGCGGCACCTGATGGAGGTGATGGTGAAGTGCAAGTAGAGGATGCACGTGGTGTCCATGATGAAGGTCGACCTGCAGAAAAGTTAGTTCGCACCAATGCCTGTCGATCCTGCACTTCACGTTCAGCTTTACAAGCAAGATGGAATAAACGAGTGATATTATTATAATCCTTATACTCTAGAATGGTCTGAATCTTTTTATTTAATCCACCCATAAAACGTGCAAGCATAGCTTCATTCTCCTCAACAATACCACATCTAATCATGCCAGTTTGTAATTCCTGATAATATTCTTCTACAGAATGTTTCCCTTGTCTTAAGCGCTGCAATTTTTGAAGTACTTCACGTTGATAATATGGTGGAACCCAACGAGTACACATAGCAGTTTTCAAAGCAGCCCAAGTAGCTGGAACAGGATATAATCTACAATGTTCAGACCACCAAACACATGCAAAGCTAGTGAAAGCACAAACAGCAGCAGGAACACGTTTCTCCTCAAGATATTGTAAACATGTAAATCGTTGTTAGGTATGAAGAACAGACTCGATCTAAACTACGAAAAACTGTAAAATCTCACCGAGCAACCTGGAAATCTGATACCACTTGATAGAGGCAAAGGTGTCCCGTCTTTCGATGAGATGATGGATATCGCTTTGGTGGAAGTCGACTTTGACGATCCGACTACGAATGTGCGATGACGTCGCGCCTTAGCAATCGCTAAACCAACTCCGAGAGGTTATTGACCACGCCGGAGCACGATCAACCTGACCACGAGGGTCTGTTTCCTGCGAGCAAATGAAGAACAAGCAAGAAACTGAGATTGCAATGTGGATATTGCGAATATAAGATGAAAGCTTTATTAATCAAGGTGGGGTTCTGTGACGCCTTTGTCTGGTCGTTGAACACAAACGAAGTACGCGAAGTTGCAGCTATGGCAAACTTTTAATCTAAACAAAACCCAAAGTCTAAACGACACCCTAAGGGCTGTATATATGGAGGAAGAGGGGGGGGGGATTTCGTGGCCCTTGGGGAAGGGGTCCGAAACCAACCCTATCTCTTGTTTCCCCACACATACAGACTCTAAAAATAGCCTATACTCAAGTATTTCGAAATTACATGGGCCTGGCCCAATAATAAGGTGACGCAGCACCTAGAATAGCCTCTGGACGAAAGTTATGAAGTAGCATCTTGTATATTTCGTCCAAGGCTTCATGCACGCATTATGGTGGCTTCAATGTCCTGAAATCATCACTTGTAACTCCGTTCTTGTCCCCCATGCGCATGCCATCATCTCCATGCTTGTTCTTGCTCCAATGCTCATCCTTCTCAAAGCTAGGCCCTTCATTTGTAAGCAAAACAAATGTATCCAATTTAGGCAGCATCATATTCTCATGAACATTAGAATCATTACCAAGAAATGAAAGTACCTGGTAATTTAATTGGCGTGCGCGAGCTCTAGTAATTGGTCTAGTATGTATAGCAGCAAGGGCTGTGGGTGTAACAATGGTATTGATGTCCGCATCAGACAACCTGTGAACAGAACTCGAAACTCTAAAGGACTAGACGCTAAGACCAGCAACTTGACACGACGATGCAACCGCAAATTAAACAAAGCAAACACAGAAAAGATTATGCAAAGGCTCAGATTGGTTCGGATAGGATGAACTAACCCTAATTTTTTTCGGCTTTTTCGTGGACTATAGGTATGAAGAACAAACTCGATCTAAACTACAAAAAACTGTAAAATCTCACCGAACAACCTGGAAATCTGATACCACTTGATAGAGGCAAAGGTGTCCCGTCTTTAGATGAGATGATGGATATCGCTTTGGTGGAAGTCGACTTTGACGATCCGACTACGAACGTGCGGTGACGTCGCGCCTTAGCAATCGCTAAACCAACCCCGAGAGGTTATTGACCACGCCGGAGCACGATCAACCTGACCACGAGGGTCTGTTTCCTGCGAGCAAATGAAGAACAAACAAGAAACTGAGATTGCAATCTGGATATTGCGAATATAAGATGAAAGCTTTATTGATCAAGGTGGGGTTCTGTGACGCCTTTGTCTGGTCGTTGAACACAAACGAAGTACGCGAAGTTGCAGCTATGGCGAACTTTTAATCTAAACAAAACCCAAAGTCTAAACGACACCCTAAGGGCTGTATATATGGAGGAAGAGGGGGGAATTTCGTGGCCCTTGGGGAAGGGGTCCGAAACCAACCCTATCTCTTGTTTCCCCACACATACGGAATCTAAAAACAGCCTATACTCAAGTATTTCGAAATTACATGGGCCTGGCCCAATAATAAGGTGATGCAGCACCTAGAATAGCCTCTGGGCGAAAGTTATGAAGTAGCATCTTGTATATTTCGTCCAAGGCTTCATGCACGCATTATGGTGGCTTCAACGTCCTGAAATCATCACTTGTAACTCCGTTCTTGTTCCCCATGCGCATGCCATCATCTCCATGCTTGTTCTTGCTCCAATGTTCATCCTTCTCAAAGATAGGCCCTTCATTTGTAAGCAAAACAAATGTATCCATTTTAGGCAGCATCGTATTCTCATGAACATTAGAATCATTACCAAGAAACGAAAGTACCTGGTAATTTAATTGGCGTGCGCGAGCTCTAGTAATTGGTCCAGTATGTATAGCAGCAGGGGCTGTGGGTGTAACAATGGTATTGATGTCCTCATCATGCTCCGCATCAAAAACTGCCTAGCCAGAATTTTCCGGACTTAGTTTTTTTTTTAAACTGGAACTATTTTTCTACTGCGGGTAACACGAAAGTTTGGGAGTCCTTCTCTGTCATGACTCGGAGTATGGCGTGATCTGGAAATCCAAAACAGAGTAGCAAAATACTAGACTCTCGATCGGACTGGTGGCGGAGATGAATCTGGTGAAACTCGAACTGGTGGCGGAGATGAATCTGGTGGAACTCGGACTGGCGTGATGGCGGCGGATATGTGGTGGCGTATTTGGACTCGGATTGGCGGTGAAGATGTGGCGGTGGTATATGGCAGCGGTAATGAAGTTGGTGCGGTGGTGGTATATGGCAGCAGTGATGATGATGATGCGGTGGTGATATATGGCAGCGGCAACGTGACAACCTGTGAACAAAACTCGAAACTCTAAAGGACTAGACGCTAAGACCAGCAACTTGACACGACGATGCAACCGCAAATTCAACAAAGCAAATACAGAAAAGATTATGCAAAGGCTCATATTGGTTCGGATAGGATGAACTAACCCTAATTTTTTTTGGCTTTTTCGTTGACTATAGGTATGAAAAACAGACTCGATCTTTACTACGAAAAACTGTAAAATCTCACCGAGCAACCTGGAAATCTGATACCACTTGATAGAGGCAAAGGTGTCCCGATGTTCCGATGAGATAGTAATCGTTTTCTATGGGAGTCGACTTTGACGATCCGACTACGAACGTGCGAAGACGTCGCGCCTTAGCAATCGCTAAACCAACTTCCGAGGGGTTATTGACCACGTCGGAGCACGATCAACCTGACCACGAGGGTCTATTTCCTGCGAGCAAACGAAGAACAAGCAAGAAACTGAGATTGCAATCTGGATATTGCGAATAAAAGAGGAAAGCTTTATTAATGAAGGTGGGGTTCTGTGACGCCTTTGTCTAGTCGTTAAACACAAACGAAGTACGCGAAGTTGCAGCTATGGCAAACTTTTAATCTAAACAAAACCCAAAGTCTAAACGATGCCCAAGGGGCTGTATATATGGAGGAAGAGGGGGGAATTTCGTGGCCCTTGGAGGAGGTGATAGAGGCGGGGGTGTCCCGATCTTTCGATGAGATGATAACTATTGATTTGGTGGAGACGACTTTGACGATCCGACTACAAACGTGCACGACGTTGCGGCTTAGCAATCGCTAAACCAACTCCGAGAGGTTATTGACCACGCCGCAGCACAATCAACCTGACCACGAAGGTCTATTCCTGCAAGCAATCGAAGAACAAGCAAGAATATGATAATGCAATCTGAATATTGCGAATATAGATGAAGTATTGATAAAGGTGGGGATCCGTAAGCGGTCTTGGTCTGGTCGTTGGACACAAACGAAGTACACGAAGTTGCAATGGCTAACTTTTAACTAAACAAATCCCAAGCAAAAAGCTACTAGATGGATCTACTTATATAGGAGCAAGGGGTGGAGGCCAAGGAGGTGGGAGGACGTCCCAAGGCAGCCTAAAACCAACCCTAGGTCGTACAAGGCTCATGGGCCCAAGTGGAGGTGATGCAACACCTTTGGACTTGTTGTTTGACTCGGATTCTGCTGCAGCATCACATTGTTTCATCCATATCTTAACGCTTCGGACGAATTTAAAGGTGAATCCAATTGGGCTGGAAAGAGGACGAAATCTACTTTCCAACAAAAAAAGAATCACCCAATTCGGAGTCCGTATGAAAAAGTTGTTGGCGTTTTGAGTCAGGTATGTCCGTGCAGTCCAAATCTGAATCCAGAACGTGAGAGACTTGGACTCTATCTTCTCTTGGCCCAAAAGTGACGTGAGAGAACTTTTTGAACAGAACATAAACTTCTCCTTTTTCCTTATCTCCATATGTGGATTGTAGAAATGTCCCATACACCTGCAATTAGACAAAACACAAAAGTGTGTGAAGTATTTTTGTTCTGGAAAACATAAATAGATTATTGAATAGTTTGCACTAGAAATCACATGACAAATATGCATGTATGCAATATTTTTGGTCGTATCCAAGGTAGCCATGTCCTCATCATCCTCCCCTTCTTGAAAACAAAGCCGTCCTCGGCGTTGCTTAATCTGAAATGTGGCTAATAAAAGAGATAAGGTGTACATGTTGTATATATACATGTCATCCATTTTTACTTCCCTTGATTTTTGCACATATGACACATGTATACATGAGTAACTTTCATAGTTAATAAAATATAAAGCCAAAATATTATCACAAGAAGTAGAAGGCATGAAAGTATTGCAACTCAGTTTGCACATATAAGTGAAGCTGTTATTCATATGAAAAGATTGACAATATTCATCATTAAACCATCCCAACATTGGTGAATAAACCTTACTTGCATCAAATTTACATGCTACAACATGCTTAAATAAGCAAACATGCAATAAGTCATTTGACACAGAATCATCACCAAGATTAGAGGTCATATCAAAATGATTAAACATTGGTTCTTTTGCATCAACAGTTAATTCATTGGGTGCACTCAAAATTGTTGGTATTTCAGTTGTTTGATCACATGACGCATTCATGACAGTAACATGATTCTCTAAAATAGGTGATGCGCTCAAATCAACAGGTAACTCAACACATGATGTATTCAAGTTAACTAGGCATGCATCATTCTCCTGTGAAGTTATATCATCAATACCTTTACAGTTACCTTGTCGCAAAGATGTAGCTGATGTAGGTACGGATGATGGCAATGTACCATACTCTTGACATCATGTCGCGCTCACAATCTGAGGTGTGGCTGCTCTAGTAGGTGCAACGGTGGAGGAACCAAGCGGTGGTGGTGAGCATGAACTAGAATAGTAGTTGTTGTAGTCACCTAATGCATCCTCCTGTAACTGTCTCTCAAAGGTACAAGCACGAACATACATACCAGTAATGCAACGAGGAATATACTGAAATCATGCCTGAATATCATGGTTCAAACCACCAAAAAATCTATTCATTGTATCATCCTCAGATTCTTCTATGTCACAATGATGCATATAAGATTTGAACTCTTGGTAGTAAGCATGAACAGTGTTGTTGCCTTGTTTAAATTGTTCAAATTTGTGAAGCAATTCACGACGATAGTAAGGAGGGAAAAATTGTTGTCTCATTACATTTTTTAAATCTTTCCAAGTTGTGGGTTGGTTATCAATGTTTTTCTTACAATGCACACTCCACCAAACAGAAGCAAAACCAGTAAATGCTCTAGTGGCAACTCGTACTCGCTCAAGTTCAAAAAAGTCATGGTGACTAAAAACTTGTTCTTCTTCAAGCTCCCAAGCTAGATAAATAGCAGGATTAAATCTACCCTCAAATGACGGTAAAGAGATAACCTGACCATGTGCTTGTGTGCGTTGTCCCAACTCTCGTGATGGTGAAGATGTGTCCGTCGTCCAAGAACGTCTATCTCCGGAACCTGTCATGATTAGTAGAAACAAGAAACAAAATTCGAGAATAATGTTCCTATGAACTACTAGGATGTGGTTGTAAAGTGCTCACAGTAAAGCAAATATCAATATCTTACAAGTTCTTACCAAGCAGCAGGTAGTGATAGGCAACCAGCGGTGTCAAATACCTCTGAAGGTTGTGTAAAGTGATTGCCAGGGGAACGTACGTATACACGGTGCAGAAATATGTGGAGCTGGGTTGGCTATATATGGTAGCAAAATATTAGCAATAATCAATTCAGAGATGCAATGTTGAATAAATGCTCAACGACGGTACTGTGCTGGTCCTAGGCTAGACCGGACTAGAGACGCGAGCCTAGAACACTAATGAGGTCACGGCATAGCACAACTAGCATCAATGAAGGATACTAAGTAGCTCTGGACAGCAAGATATAAGTGAAGATCACAACGGCAGTAAAGATAATGATGAAAAACAACTGCCAAGCAGGATATACAACAACTCTCTCTCCAACTTTCCTCTTGAAAAGTTTGAGCCAATTTTCTGTTTAATTTTGTCAAAGAATGCTACTAACTCAATCTTTCCAATGCAAAAAGAATCACTCAATTCCGAGTTGATATGAGGAGTCAAATAATTCTGAAACTAGCTTGAAAAACTGGAATAAGCTGTGTCCGCGAACTTCGGAGGGCAAAAAGACCTATTTAGAAGACGATTTTGAAGTGTCAAATATTGACCTTGTCTCTGCAACTATTTAGTTGCGGCTCGTCGCTAGCTTTCATTTGAGTACTCACGGAGCCAAAACGGACTTCGTATGAGGAAGTTATGCCTGTTTTACGGAACAGTGCACAAAACATATTCCAATCCGAATTCAACTACGAGATTGAGTCTAGATAGATCCGAATTTTGTTTTTTTTCTTCTCTTTTTTTCTTCACACTTTTTTCTTTTTCTTTCTCTCTCTTTTTTTTTCTCTGACTTCTTTTTCTTTTTTTCTCTTTTTTTCTGTCTTTTGTTTCTCTCCCTCTTTCCAAGACAAACTAGATAAGATGCAGATTGGATCAAGCGAAGATGTGAACGACCTCAACTATGATTGTGACAATGAACTATGGGTAGCACGTGGTGGAAATTGATGGATGGTGTGGTGGACAGCGGAAGGGATAACGATGCAGCGGCGACGTGACTAATGTGAACAGAACTCGAAACTCTAAACGAACTAGACCCTAAGACCAGCAACTCGACACGATGATGCAACCGATAATTCAATAATGCAACCAATGAAAAGAAAATTGCAAAAGCTCAGACTGGCTTGGACAAAAGGATGAACAGATCTAACTTTTTGTGGCTTTTTCTTGGACAATAGGTAAGAAAATAAATCTAATCTAGGGGAAACTGGAAATTCTCACCGAGCAACCTGAAAACTGATACCACTTGATAGAGGCGGGGCTGTCCCGATCTTTTGATGAGATGATAACTATCGATTTGGTGGAGACGAGTTTGACGATCCGACTACAAACGTGCATGACGTTGCGCCTTAGCAATCGCTAAACCAACTCCGAGAGGTTATTGACCACACCGCAGCACAATCAACCTGACCACGAAGGTCTATTCCTGCAAGCAATCGAAGAACAAGCAAGAATATGATAATGCAATCTGAATATTGCGAATATAGATGAAGTATTGATAAAGGTGGGGATCCGTAAGCGGTCTTGGTCTGGTCGTTGGACACAAACGAAGTACACGAAGTTGCAATGGCTAACTTTTAACTAAACAAATCCCAAGCAAAAAGCTACTAGATGGATCTACTTATATAGGAGCAAGGGGTGGAGGCCAAGGAGGTGGGAGGACGTCCCAAGGCAGCCTAAAACCAACCCTAGTTCGTACAAGGCTCATGGGCCCAAGTGGAGGTGATGCAACACCTTTGGACTTGTTGTTTGACTCGGATTCTGCTGCAGCGTCAGATTGTTTCGTCCATATCTCAACGCTCCGGACGAATTTAAAGGTGAATCCAGTTGGGCTGGAAAGAGGACGAAATCTACTTTCCAACAAAAAAAGAAGCACCCAATTCAGAGTTCGTATGAAAAAGTTGTTGGCATTTTGAGTCAGGTATGTCTGTGCAGTCCGAATCTGAATCCGGAACGTGACAGACTTGGACTCTATCTTCTCTTGGCCCAAAAGTGACGTGAGAGAACTTTTTGAACAGAACATAAACTTCTCCTTTTCCCTTATCTTCATATGTGGATTGTACAAAATGTCCCATACACCTGCAATTAGACAAAACACAAAAGTGTGTGAAGTATTTTTGTTCTGGAAAACATAAATAGATTATTGAATAGTTTGCACTAGAAATCACATGACAAATATGCATGTATGCAATATTTTTGGTCGTATCCAAGGTAACCATGTCCTTATCAGGAGGGGTCCGAAACCCACCCTAACTCTTGTTTCCCCACACATACGGACTCTAAAAAACAGCCTATATTGAAGTATTTCAAAATTATATGGGCCTGGCCCAAAAATAAGGTGACGCAGCACCTAGAATAGCCTCTGGACGAAAATTATGAAGTGGCATCTTGTATATTTTGTCCAAGGCTTCATGCACTCATTATGGTGGCTTCAAAGTCCTGAAATCATCACTTGAAACTTTGTTCTTGTCTCCCTTGCGCATGCCATCAACTCCATGCTTGTTCTTGCTCCGATGTTCATCCTTCTCCAAGCTAGGCCCTTCATTTGTAAGCAAAACAAATGTATCCAATTTAGGCAGCATCATATTCTCATGAACATTAGAATCATTACCAAGAAACAAAAGTACCGGGTAATTTAATTGGCGTGCGCAAGCTCTAGTAATCGCTGCAGTATGTATAGTGGCAGGGGTTTTGGATGTAACAATGGTATTGATGTCCTCATCAGAGCACGACATTGAAGAAGTCCGAGAATGGGGCAGTAGGCCCAAGAAGAACGCTGGAAGGTGGATGGTAATAGTGGTGGCGTCCAGCTCGGTGAGAGATTGCGAAGCTGGCTAGATCCTTGTCGCTCCCTGCTACCTCTTGAGCATGCGTTGGTTTTCCCTTGAAGAGGAATGGGTGATGCAGCAAAGTAGCGTAAGTATTTCCCTCTGTTTTTGAGAACCAAGGTATCAATCCAGTAGGAAACTGCACGCAAGTCCCTCATAACTGCACAAACAATCAAGAACCTTGCAACCAACGCGATAAAGGGGTTGTCAATCCCTTCACGGCCACTTGCAAAAGTGAGATCTGATAAAGATAATAAGATAAATATTTTTGGTATTTTTGTTGTATAGATTGAAAAGTAAAGATTGTAAAATAAACGGCGACAGAAATAGCACGTTGGTGGGAGGTTAATATGATGGAAAATAGACCCGGGGGCCATAGGTTTCACTAGTGGCTTCTCTCAAGATAGCATAATTTACGGTGGGTGAACAAATTACTGTCGAGCAATTGATAGAAAAGCGCATAGTTATGAGAATATCTAGGCATGATCATGTATATAGGCATCACGTCCGTGACAAGTAGACCGAAACGATTCTACATCTACTACTATTACTCCACACGTCGACCGCTATCCAGCATGCATCTAGAGTATTAAGTTCATAAGAATAGAGTAACACATTAGGCAAGATGACATGATGTAGAGGGATAAACTCAAGCAACATGATATAAACCCCATCTTTTTATCCTTGATGGCAACAATATAATACGTGCCTTGCTGCCCCTGCTGTCACTGGGAAAGGACACTGCAAGATTGAACCCAAAGCTAAGCACTTCTCCCATTGCAAGAAAGATCAATCTAGTGGACCAAACCAAACTGATAATTCGAAGAGACTTGCAAAGATATTTAAATCATGCATATAAGAATTCAGAGAAGAATCAAATATTGTTCATAGATAATCTTGATCATAAACCCACAATTCATCGGATCTCGACAAACACACCGCAAAAAGAATTACATCGAATAGATCTCCAAGAAGATCGAGGAGAACTTTGTATTGAGATCCAAAGAGAGAGAAGAAGCCATCTAGCTAATAACTATGGACCCGAAGGTCTGTGGTAAACTACTCACACATCCTCGGAGAGGCTATGGTGTTGATGTATAAGCCCTCCGTGATCGATTCCCCCTCCGGCGGAGCGCCGGAAAAGGCCCCAAGATGGGATCTCACGGGTACAGAAGGTTGCGGCGGTGGAAATAGGGTTTCGTGGTGCTCTCGGATGTTTTCAGGGTATATGAGTATATATAGGCGAAAGAAGTAGGTCGGTGGAGCCACGAGGGGCCCGCGAGGGATTTTTGGAACAAACGCAATCCAGGAGACTTGGAGTGGACGTCAAGGAAGCAACGAGGAAGCCACGAGGGTGGGGGCGCGCCTACCCCCCTGGGCGCGCCCTCCTGCCTCGTGGCTTCCTCGTTGCTTCCTTGATGTCCACTCCAAGTCTCCTGGATTGCGTTTGTTCAAAAAATAACTCTCCCGAAGGTTTCATTCCGTTTGATATTCCTTTTTTGCGAAACACTAAAATAGGCAAAAAACAACAATTTGCACTGGGCCTTCGGTTAATAGGTTAGTCCCAAAAATAATATAAAAGTGCATAATAAAGCCCATTAAACATCCAAAACAGATAATATAATAGCATGGATCAATCAAAAATTATAGATACGTTGGAGACGTATCACTCCCCACTCGCTGGAGGCAGGCGCGGTCAACGGGAGGACCTTATCGAGCCCTTTGAGGTTGAGCACCGTGTACCTGCCCAGGGCGAGCTCCAGCCCCACTCGATCATCAATCGTTGCCGACCACTTGCTTCTCTTGACCTGGTGATGCGGAGCATCCCACGTTCATCCCCATGTACACTGATAGCGGCAAAGGTGTCCCGTCTTTAAAATCAGCATCATGCACATATTGATCTTTGATGGTCTCCAAACCAAATATTTTGAAGTCAAGTTGTGAAAGCATAGTATAGCGACGAGACAATGCATCAGCAATAACATTTTCTTTACCCTTCTTGTGTTTAATGACATAAGGGAAAGTTTCAATGAATTCAACCCATTTAGCATGTCTACGATTCAGTTTAGCTTGACTTTTAATATGTTTCAAAGATTCATGATCAGAATGTATAACAAATTCTTTGGGCCATAAATAATGTTGCCATGTTTCTAAAGTCCGAACAAGAGCATATAGTTCTTTATCATAAGTAGAATAATTCAGACTAGGCCCACTCAATTTTTCAGAAAAGTATGCAACAGGTTTACCATCTTGTAATAACACACCTCCTAATCCAATTCCACTAGCATCACATTCAAGCTCAAAAGTCTTATTAAAATCAGGAAGTTGGAGTAAAGGAGCATGTGTCAACTTATCTTTCAATACCGTGAAGGCTTCTTCCTGTGCGGTACCCCAAACAAAAGGCACATCCTTCTTTGTAAGCTCGTTGAGAGGTGCAGCAATGGTGCTAAAATCTCTCACAAAACGCCTATAGAAACCAGCGAGTCCAAGAAAACTCCGCACTTGTGTGACCGTTTTGGGCTGCGGCCAACTCTCAATAGCTTCAATCTTGGCTTTATCAACTTCAATTCCCTGTGGAGTAACAACATAGCCAAGAAAAGATACTCGGTCGGTGCAAAAGGTGCACTTCCCAAGGTTACCAAACAAACGTGCATCACGTAGAGCAATAGAAACAGCACGTAAATGTTCCAAATGTTCTTCCAAAGATTTGCTATAAATCAGTATATCATCAAAATAGACTACCACAAATCGTCCAATGAAAGCACGTAAAACTTCGTTCATTAGTCTCATGAAAGTACTAGGTGCATTAGTTAACCCAAAAGGCATGACTAACCACTCATATAAACCAAACTTAGTTTTACATGCAGTTTTCCATTCATCTCCCAATTTCATACGAATTTGATGGTATCCACTACGCAAATCAACTTTGGAGAAGATTGTAGAGCCACTCAATTCATCAAGCATATCATCTAGCCTAGGAATAGGATGACGATAACGAATAGTAACATTATTAATGCCTCTACAATCAACACACATACGCGACGTACCATCCTTTTTAGGCACGAGTATAATAGGAACAGCACAAGGACTAAGAGATTCGCGTATATAACCTTTGTCGAGCAGCTCCTGTACTTGACGCATAATCTCCTTCGTCTCCTCTGGATTGGTACGGTATGGTGCACGGTTGGGTAGCGATGCACCGGGAATTAAGTCAATTTGATGCTCAATCCCTCGAATAGGTGGTAATCCCGGTGGCACGTCTTGTGGGAAGACGTCAGCGAACTCCTGCAAAATGTTAGTGACAGCAGGGGGCAAAGAGGAAGGCACGTCCTCGAATGAAAATAATGCCTCTTTGCACACAAAAGCATAGCAAACAGATTTGTGGAAATCTAGTTCATCAATATCAGATTTTGTGGCAAGTAAACATGCACTTTTCAATTTAATTTCAGAAACAACACTAGATGGTTTATTATTAGGTTTCATTTGTTGCTCAAATTCCTTTGCCACAATCTGATTTTCACTCTTATTTTTCTCCTGTTTTGCTTTATTAGCTCTATTAATGTCATCTTTCAAAATGGAATCAGGAGTCATAGGAAGCAAAGTAATATTTTTATCCTTATGAACAAGAGTATACTGATTGTTTCTACCATGGTGTACAGAATTTTTATCAAATTGCCATGGTCTACCTAGTAATAAGGAACATGCTTGCATGGGTACCACATCACAATCAACATAATCAGCATATGTAGAGATACTAAAATGCACACGAACGGTACGTGTTACCTTAACCTTGCCGCTGTTGTTGAACCATTGGATGTAGTAAGGATGTGGATGTGGTCTTGTGGTGAGAGATAGCTTCTCCACCATCTCCATGCTAGCCAAGTTGTTACAGCTCCCTCCATCGATGATGACGCGAACAGAACGTTCCTTCACAACTCCCTTTGTATGGAACAAATTATGCCTCTGATTTTGCTCTGCTTGTGTGACCTGCACACTCAAAACACGTTGAGCAACTAAACATTCATACCTGTCAGCGTCTTCAGGAGCCATGTATTGCGTCTCATTTTCAGAATCATCTCCACCATGTTCTTCACGTGTAATAAGAGCCAAAGTCTCCTCATCATAGTCACTAGCGGACTCATACCCACCATCCTCAGTAGCAATCATGACACGCTGAGATTTGCATTCTCTCGCAAAATGTCCTCTTCCCTTACAACGACGATAAATAATATCACTTGTGTGCCCTGTCGATGCCATGGAAGAAGAAGAGCTCTGCGCAGGCCCGGCAGGCGTGCTCTTGGCAGAGAGTGGTGGTTGTGCCTGCTTTCTTGTATCACGGCTGGAGGTGGCACCTAATGGAGGTGATGGTGAAGTGGAAGTAGAAGATGCACGCGGTGTCCATGATGAAGGTCGACCTGCAGAAAAGTTAGTTCGCGCCAATGGCTGTCGATCCTGCACTTCACGTTCAGCTTTACAAGCAAGATGGAATAAACGAGTGATATTATTATAATCCTTATACTCTAGAATGGTCTGAATCTCTTTATTTAATCCACCCATAAAACGTGCAAGCATAGCTTCATTCTCCTCAACAATACCACATCTAATCATGCCAGTTTGTAATTCCTGATAATATTCTTCTACAGAATTTTTCCCTTGTCTTAAACGCTGCAATTTTTGAAGTAATTCACGTTGATAATATGGTGGAACCCAACGAGTACGCATAGCAGTTTTCAAAGCAGCCCAAGTAGTTGGAACAGGATATAATCTACAATGTTCAGACCACCAAACACATGCAAAGCTAGTGAAAGCACAAACAGCAGCAGGAACACGTCTCTCCTCAGGATATTGTAAACATGTAAATCGTTGTTCAGTTTCTAACTCCCAAGTAAGATATATATCAGGAACATATCTACCCTCAAATTGTGGAATATTCAATTTCAGTTTAGGGAGATGGTCATGATCTCGTACCTGAGGTGGTGGTGCTGGTGGCTGCATGTAGTTCTGATTTTGATCAACCTCATCCTCATAATCGCCCGCATAATCGTCATCCTCCTCAGCCGCCGCAGTAGCAGGAGCCAAAGAAGCATCAACAGTAGGTGCAGCGGCACCCGAATTTTGACCAGTCTCAATTGGAACGCGCTGTGCTCGTCCCACTTGATTTGGAAGGCGGCGTTGGAGATGTGGTTGTTGTTGTTGTAGAGGTGCGACATATGTAGCCGGTGGTGGTTGGGGAAGACGCTTGAGTAATTCAGTAAACTTGTTATCCAGCTTTGTCTCGAACGACTTCTCCACGGCATCTATCTTCTCCATAGCCTCTTCAAATCTGTTTAGCACATCTCCCACCTGGCCACTCATCATTTGCTGAAATTTATCATGCAACTCCTTGTTCGTCATGTTCTCCCAATCAGTCTCATCGGCTTGTGATCCTGCCATGGTTAGCAGCAATAGAAACACAAAAGAATATGATCCTACAGACTACTAGGAAGTGGTGGTGATGGTGGTGTGTCACAAATCCTTCAAGCGAATCTCAAATTCTTACCAGTTCTTACCCAGCAGCAGGTGGTGATCGGCAACCGTTGTAGTCAAAACTCTCAAAGCTTGGATAGAGCGATTACCAGGGAGAGTCAAACGCACGATGTAGATGTATGTGGAGCTGGGAAGGCTTATAATATGGTAGCAAAAATGGTCAGCAATAATCAATTCAGAGGTGCAAAGTTGAATAAACGCTCAACGACGGTACTGTGATGGTCCTAGGCTAGACCGTGCTAGAGACGCGAGCCTAGAACACGAACAAAATCACGGCGCTCCTCTTTTTTTTGCGAAAAATCACTATAATGGCGAGTGTCTCAAAACTCTTCCCAGGTCAAACTGACAGGATAGGCACAAAATTTTTTTGACTATTTTTTTTTCGGAAATCAGGGCAGCGACGACGAAAAAGTGCGACAAAAAATCACTATGATGGCGAGTGTCTCAAAACACTCCCCGGGACCTAAAAATAGGATAGGAAAAAAATATTTTTGGTCGCCGAAATTTTGGCCTAAAAACTGCCCGGGGGTCTCCAGACTCTTTTTTTTCGAGACCTACCCAGGCAAGGAAACACGAAACGGAAAATAGATGGATCTCTAAAACAATCCGAATATGAAAAGAACTCGGATTGGTTGTGGATATATGGTGGGGATATGGTAGCGGTGGTGGTATATGGTAGCGGTGGTGGTATATGGATACGGATTGGTGGTGGTATATGGATACGGATTCAAAGGGGTGGCGGATAAGCAATGGTGGTAAATGGCAAGGCGAGGATGATGGTGCGGCGGCGGCGTGACAACTTATGACCAGAACTCGAAACTTTAAAAGACTAGACTCTAAGACCAGCAACTTGACACGACGATGCAACCGCAAATTCAACAAAGCAAAAACCCTAAAAAGATTATGCAAAGGCTCAGATTGGTTCCGATATGATGAACTAACCCTAATTTTTGTGTGTGGCTTTTTCGTGGACTGTAGGTATGAAGAACAGACTCGATCTAAACTATGAAAACCTGGAAAATCTCACCGAGCAACCTGGAAATCTGATACCACTTGATAGAGGCAAAGGTGTCCCGTCTTTCAATGAGATGATGGATATCGCTTTGGTGGAAGTCGACTTTGACGATCCGACTACGAACGTGCGATGACGTCGCGCCTTAGCAATCGCTAAACCAACTCCGAGAGGTTATTGACCACGCCGGAGCACGATCAACCTGACCACGAGGGTCTGTTTCCTGCGAGCAAACGAAGAACAAGCAAGAAACTGAGATTGCAATCTCGATATTGCGAATATAAGATGAAAGCTTTATTGATCAAGGTGGGGTTCTGTGACGCCTTTGTCTGGTCGTTGAACACAAACGAAGTACGCGAAGTTGCAGCTATGGCGAACTTTTAATCTAAACAAAACCCAAAGTCTAAACGACGCCCTAAGGGCTGTATATATGGAGGAAGAGGGGGGAATTTCGTGGCCCTTGGGGAAGGGGTCCGAAACAAACCCTATCTCTTGTTTCCCCACACATACGGACTCTAAAAATAGCCTATACTCAAGTATTTCGAAATTACATGGGCCTGGCCCAATAATAAGGTGACACAGCACCTAGAATAGCCTCTGGACGAAAGTTATGAAGTAGCATCTTGCATATTTCGTCCAAGGCTTCATGCACGCATTATGGTGGCTTCAATGTCCTGAAATCATCACTTGTAACTCCGTTCTTGTCCCCCATGCGCATGCCATCATCTCCATGCTTGTTCTTGCTCCAATGTTCATCCTTCTCAAAGCTAGGCCCTTCATTTGTAAGCAAAACAAATGTATCCAATTTAGGCAGCATCATATTATCATGAACATTAGAATCATTACCAAGAAACAAAAGTACCTGGTAATTTAATTGGCGTGCGTGAGCTCTAGTAATTGGTCCAGTATTTATAGCAGCAGGGGCTGTTGGTGTAACAATGGTATTGGTGTCCTCATCATTTATATATGCCTTTGCCTGTACCTAGTGTTCCTTGGGAGGATATATATATGGACTTTGTTTTAGGTTTACCTCGAACAAAGAAGGGGAGGGATAGCATATTTGTTGTCGTGGATAGATTCTCGAAAATGGCACACTTTATACCATGTCATAAAAGTGATGATGCTGTTAATGTTGATGATTTGTTCTTTCGTGAAATTATTCGCTTGCATGGTGTGCCAAATACTATTGTTTCAGATCGTGATACTAAATTTCTTAGCCACTTTTGGAGATGTTTATGGGCTAAGTTGGGGACTAAACTGCTTTTTAGTACTACTTGTCACCCCCAAACTGATGGACAAACTGAAGTAGTCAATAGAACATTGTCTACTATGCTTAGGGCTGTTTTGAAGAATAATAAGAAAATGTGGGAAGAATGCTTGCCTCATATTGAATTTGCTTATAATCGTTCATTGCATTCTACTACTAAGATGTGCCCTTTTGAAATTGTGTATAGTTTCCTACCTCGTGCACCAATTGATTTGTTGCCTCTTCCATCTTCGGAGAAGGTTAATTTTGATGCTAAAGAACGTGCTGAATTGATTTTAAAAATGCATGAGTTAACTAAGGACAACATTGAGCGTATGAATGCTAAATATAAACTTGCTGGAGAAAAGGGTAGAAAACATGTTGTGTTTGCACCTGGAGATCTTGTTTGGTTACATTTGCGTAAGGATAGATTTCCTGATTTGCGCAAATCAAAGCTAATGCCACGTGCTGATGGTCCTTTTAAGGTGTTAGAGAAAATAAATGATAATGCATATAAACTTGAGCTGCCTGCAGATTTTGGGGTTAGTCCCACTTTTAACATTGCAGATTTGAAGCCTTATTTGGGTGAGGGAGATGAGCTTCCGTAGAGGACAACTTCATTTCAAGAAGGGGAGGATGATGAGGACATCAATACCATAGTTACACCCACAGCCCCTGCTGCTATACATAATGGACCAATTACTAGAGCTCGCGCACGCCAATTAAATTACCAAGTACTTTCGTTTCTTGGTAATGATTCTAATGTTCATGAGAATATGATGCTGCCTAAATTGGATACTTTTGTTTTGCTTACAAATGAAGGGCCTGGCGTGGAGAAGGATGAACAGGAGCAAGAACAAGCATGGAGTTGATGGCATGCGCAAGGGGAACAAGAACAGAGTTACCAGTGATGATTTTAGGACTTTGAAGCCACCATAAGGAGTGAATGAAGCCTTGGACGAAATATACAAGATGCCACTTCATAAATTTCGTCCAGAGGCTATTCTTGGTGCTGCATCACCTTATTATTGGGCCAGGCCCATGTAATTTCGAAATACATAAGTATAGGCTGTTTTTAGAGTCCGTATGTGTGGGGAAACAAGAGATAGGGTTGGTTTCGGACCCCTTCTCCAAGGGCCACGAAATTCCCCCCTCTTCCTCCATATATACAGCCCTTAGGGCACCGTTTAGACTTTGGGTTTTGTTTAGATTAAAAGTTCGCCATAGCAGCAACTTCCCGTACTTCGTTTGTGTTCAACGACCAGACAAAGGCGTCACAGACCCCCACCTTGATCAATAAAGCTTTCATCTTATATTCGCAATATCCAGATTGCAATCTCAGTTTCTTGCTTGTTCTTCGTTTGCTCATAGGAAACAAACCCTCGTGGTCAGGTTGACCGTGCTCCGGCGGGGTCAATAACCTCTCGGAGTTGGTTTAGCGATTGCTAAGGCGCGACGTCCTCGCACGTTCGTAGTCGGATCGTCAAAGTCGACTTCCATGAAAGACGGGACACCTTTGCCTCTATCACTTGGAGAGCGTAGAAAATGTCTTGTCGCGTCAAAAGTGTCCCATGAGTCCGCCTCCATGAGATTCCTGCAAAAGCAACAAGCGAAGAGAGGACCCGGGGATGCAAAGTTTGTTAGCTCTCATAAGATATCCATCTTTGATGTAGTATCGATCCCAAGAAGTATGCGTCAAACACTTGGCATAAGGAATAGAAAATGTAGGATCATGCTCATACAAGTCTTTTATACGCTCAAAGCCAATGACATTTAACTCAAGTTGATTAACAAGCATGCATATACGGGAAAGTGCATCCGCCACAACATTTTCCTTACCTTTAATATACTTGATGACATAAGGAAACGACTCAATGAACTCACTCCATTTAGCATGACGCTTGTTCAACTTAGTTTGACCCTTAAGGTATTTAAGCGTTTCATGGTCGGTATGGATGATGAACTCATGAGGGCGTAGGTAATGTTCCCATTCATGCAAAACTCGCACTAAAGCATATAGCTCTTTGTCACAGATGGGGTAATTGAGTTGCGCTCCGGAGAGTTTCTCACTAAAATAAGCAATTGGGCGCTTCTCTTGCGTTAACACACCTCCTATGCCATTACCACTAGCATCGCAATGAATTTCGAAAGGTTTGTCAAAGTTGGGTAATGCAAGCACGGGAGCATGAGTAAGCAAATTCTTAAGCTCATTGAAAGCAATATCTTGAGATGTTCCCCAAACAAACGGTGCATTTTCTTACTCAAAGCATGCAAAGGTGAAGCAATGGTGCTAAAATCCTTCACAAATCTGCGGTAGAAACCGGCTAAACCAAGAAAACTACGCACTTGTTGCAAATTTGTTGGTTGGGGCCAAGTTTTGATAGCATTGATCTTAGATTCATCAACATGAACACCCTTAGAAGATACTACGAAACCCAAGAAAACAAGCTTATCAACACCAAATAGGCATTTTTCCATATTAGCATAAAGTTGCTCTTTTCGAAGAGTTTGTAGCACGGTGCGAAGGTGGGTGACATGCTCTTTGAGAGATTTGCTAAACACAAGGATATCATCAAAGTAGACAACAACAAATTCACCAATGTAAGGGAGAAACACATAATGCATAAGACGCATGAAAGTACCGGGTGCTTCCGATAAACCCATAGGCATGACTAACCACTCATATAGACCAAACTTTTTTTGAAAGCGGTTTTCCATTCATCACCCTCTTGTATGCGGATTTGATAGTAACCACTTTTAAGATCAATTTTGGAAAAGATAGTGGCACCGCAAAGTTCATCAAGCATATCATCAAGGCGTGGAATGGGATACCTATAACGAACAGTGATAGTATTGATAGGTCTACAATCGGAACACATGTGAAAGCTACCGTCTCGTTTTGGCACAAGAATGACAGGTACGGCACAAGGACTCAAACTTTCACGCACATGTCCATGGTCTATGAGATGCTTTACTTGCCTTTGAATTTCTTTGGTTTCTTCGGGGTTGACGCGGTAGGGCGCTTTGTTTGGAAGCGGCGCTCCCGGGATGAGATCAATTCGGTGCTCAATGCCTTGTAGTGGAGATAGACCCGGAGGTAGCTCATCAGGGAAAACATCTTGGAATTCCTGCAATAAAGAAGATAACACCAAAGGTAGATCGTGAGAGTTGTTAGTTTTTGGTGCCTCATCCTTGCACAATAGGACATAGTGTAGGACACTTGATGGGTTCTCACACACTTCTCTCATCTCACGTTTGGTGGCAAATAGGACTAAGTTTTTCTTGTCGCTCATCGTGGAGGCACTCAATTTGGGCTTGTGGCGCTCACTCTCTTTTTGGTGGTTCACTCTCTCACTATTCTCTCCACGATGGGTGTTTTGCTTGTCGGCGAGCACTTAGCTTGGAGACATAGGACGTAGCACAAACTCTTTCCCTTTCATCTTGAAGCAATAGTGATTTGTACGCCCATTGTGAATGACACCTCGGTCAAATTGCCATGGCCGTCCAAGAAGGAGGTGGCACACGGTCATCGGAAGGACATCACACTCCAAAGTGTCTTCATAGGCGCCGATCTTGAAAGAGACTTGTACTCTCTGCTCGACTTGTATGGTGCCGGTGTCGCTTAGCCATTGAACCTTGTAGGGGTGCGGGTGCTTCATCTTGACCAATTGGAGTTTGGAGCATAGTTCTTCACTTGCCAAGTTATGGCAACTCCCTCCATCGATGATGACCTTGACGGACCGTCCATTGATGCCGGCCTTTGTGTGGAAGATATGGCATCTTTGATCTTCGTCTTGTTGATGTTGAAGAGTCAAGACCTTGGAGACAACAAGAGCGGGACTTGAGTCTTCGTCACAAAAGATGTGATCATCTTCTTCTTCATTGTTCACTTGTCGGTGCATGGCCACTTGCTCAAGAGCTTCCATTTCTCCTTCACTCATGGAGTCGTAGGTGCCGTCATCGTTGAGGATCATGGTGCGCTTGTTTGTGCACTTGAAGGACTTGTGGCCTCGGCCTCCGCATGTGAAACATTTGATGGAACTTGTCTTGATGGTCTCATCGGTTGGAGTAGATGATGAAGAAGCTTTCGGCTTGAAGTTGCTTGTAGTAGGAGGACGACTTGGGCTTGTCGAAGCTTTCTTGTAACTTGACTTGTCGCCATTGTTCGTGGTGGGAGTCGTCGAAGCTTGATTGTTGGAGAGGCCATAGGACTTGGATGAGAACTTGGCATACTTGAAGTCGTCTTGTACTTGCCGTTCCGCTTTGGTAGCTTGATGCACTAGCTCGATGAGGTTCGAGTATGGTTGGAAGTCGGCAATCTTCTTGATATGGTGATTGAGTCCATTCAAGAAACGTGCCATAGTTTGCTCATCATCTTCTTTGACATTGGCTCGTATCATGGCAATCTCCATTTCCTTGTAGTACTCTTCAACGCTCTTGGTTCCTTGCTTGAGTTGTTGGAGTTTCTTGAAGAGGTCGCGGTTGTAGTAGTTTGGCACGAATCGTGCTCTCATGACATCCTTCATTTGTGCCCAAGTGGTGATGGGTGGTTCACCTCTTGCCGCCTGGCGCTCAATGACTTGTTCCCACCAAATGAGTACGTAGTCTTGGAATTCGAGGGATGCCATTGCGATCTTCTTCTCTTCTTCGTAGTTGTGCAAGCGGAAGATTTTGTCAACCTTCAATGCCCATGATATGTACTCTTCGGGGTCATTGCTTCCGGTAAACTTGGGCATGGTGAACTTTAGCTTGCCATATCGTTGCTCTTCATTGCGTTGGGGTCGGGGATGATGACGCCCATGTCGTTGAGGATTGAGAATCTCATGTTGTGCTTGGCGAGGAGGGTTGTCTTCCTCATGTTGCTCTTGGCGAGGAGGGTTGTCTTCCTCATTATGCTCTTGGCGAGGAGGTGCTCCATTGTCTTCTTGCTCTCGATGGACTTGACGTTCTTGTCTCGCATGAGGAGAAACTTGTCTATCTTGACGAGGAGCTTGTCGATCTTGACGAGGGGCTTGACGATGCACACGTGCTTCGTAAATCCTTTCTTGAGCTTCGTCGCGAAGTGCTTCTTGATGTAGTCGAGCTTGTCGGCCTCGATTGGCTATGGCACGACTTGAGTCTTGAAGAGCACGTTGCGCCTCAAGTGCTTGAGCTTCACGTAGTTGTCGTTCTTGACGTTGCGCCTCGGCATCTTGTGCATCTTGATGTTGTCGCGCTCGCTCCTCTTGTTCTTGTTGTCATTGGCGTTGCCGTTCTTGTGCTTGTGCGAAAGCAGCTTGGTTGTGACGATGTCGATGCTCTTGAGAGTCGGTGTCGTGTAGAGGATTGCGGTTAGCTTGACGGTCTTGACGCGCGGCACGACGAAGAGTGTTCGATGTCGGTGTACTTGAACCGGAGATGGTGTCGTCGTAGTGTCGACTTGAGCGGCTCCGTCTTGACGAGGACGAAGTTGTAGAAGAGCGGACCATCATGGTTCGGATATCTTCTTTGAGGGAACTCATGGATGTGTCGAAGTAGTCTCTTGTATGTTGCTCAGATTGTCGTAGATCGGTGGCGAGGTTGTCGATGCGATCGCCCAAAGCAAGTTGTTCTTGATGCAAAGCTCGGTGTGCACCAAATAGTTGAGTCTTGGTGACGTAGGATGACATGTCGTCGACTTGCTCCAAGAAGAGTAGGTTGGTAGAAGTACTTGGCCTATCCATCATTCCAAACAAAGATATGTGAGTGGGAGAAAGAGAAGAACCAATACCAAATGTACCTTGACCGATATTGAAAATGGATCAAAGATCACTCCAATGTGTATCAAGGGAATAGCACAATTGGTACCGTTTCTTGTCGGTTCTCACACCTACACAAGTAAAAGCTTATGGTGGAGCTTGGTTAGGATGGTGGCACAAAATTTGAGGCAATTGTAAGTGAGACTCAATAATGTTGGAAAAGATTCACAAATTTGCAAATGCAACAAGTAGACCAATAGCAAGATATGGTACACAAGTAGACCAATGTTGGAAAAGATTCACAAATTTGCAAATGCTAAATATAAACTTGCTGGAGATAAGGGTCGAAAACATGTTGTGTTTGCACCTGGAGATCTTGTTTGGTTACATTTGCGTAAGGATAGATTTCCTGATTTGCGCAAATCAAAGCTAATGCCACGTGCTGATGGTCCTTTTAAGGTGTTAGAGAAAATAAATGATAATGCATATAAACTTGAGCTGCCTGCAGATTTTGGGGTTAGTCCCACTTTTAACATTGCAGATTTGAAGCCTTATTTGGGTGAGGGAGATGAGCTTCCGTCGAGGACAACTTCATTTCAAGAAGGGGAGGATGATGAGGACATCAATACCATAGTTACACCCACAGCCCCAGCTGCTATACATACTGGACCAATTACTAGAGCTCGCGCACGCCAATTAAATTACCAGGTACTTTCGTTTCTTGGTAATGATTCTAATGTTCATGAGAATATGATGCTGCCTAAATTGGATACTTTTGTTTTGCTTACAAATGAAGGGCCTGGCGTGGAGAAGGATGAACATTGGAGCAAGAACAAGCATGGAGATGATGGCATGTGCATGGGGAACAAGAACGGAGTTACAAGTGATGATTTCAGGACGTTGAAGCCACCATAATGCGTGCATGAAGCCTTGGACGAAATATACACGATGCTACTTCATAACTTTCGTCCAGAGGCTATTCTAGGTGCTGCGTCACCTTATTATTGGGCCAGGCCCATGCAATTTCGAAATACTTGAGTATAGGCTGTTTTTAGAGTCCGTATGTGTGGGGAAACAAGAGATAGGGTTGGTTTCGGACCCCTTCCCCAAGGGCCACGAAATTCGCCCCCTCTTCCTCCATATATACAGCCCTTAGGGCGTCGTTTAGACTTTGGGTTTTGTTTAGATTAAAAGTTCGCCATAGCTGCAACTTCGCGTACTTCGTTTGTGTTCAACAACCAGACAAAGGCGCCACAGAACCCCACCTTGATCAATAAAGCTTTCATCTTATATTCTCGATATCCAGATTGCAATCTCAGTTTCTTGCTTGTTCTTCGTTTGCTCGCAGGAAACAGACCCTCGTGGTCAGGTTGATCGTGCTCCGGCGTAGTCAATAACCTCTCGGAGTTGGTTTAGCGATTGCTAAGGCGCGACGTCATCGCACGTTCGTAGTCGGATCGTCAAAGTCGACTTCCACCAAAGCGATATCCATCATCTCATCGAAAGACGGGACACCTTTGCCTCTATCACTACATGGCGAAGCCATCTCTTTCCATGGTGATTTGGTTTTCGATCCGAGGTCGGATCTTTCCCAAGGGAGGGGAGATGATGCGGAGCATCCTATGGACATCACCATGTCAAGAGTTTGTTTGGCAAGTGACACGTGCGACATCTACTTCACATACACAAAGGTGAATCATCTCCTTTACACGTGCTCACTTGACCCCTTCGAGGATGGTATACTACTTGACACATCACTCGTGTGCATGCATAGGTATTGTCGGAACACTACGGACGACGAGGAGGAGTGCAAGCGCTAAGGAACAACTACACCATCCGCGAGGGAAGCCTGGAAGCGACGACGGAAGAAGATGGAGTTGCTGAAGCTACAGCGGCCGGACATCCGGCGCCAGCCCCGGGCATCCGGCGCCTCGCCAAAGCCCGGACATCCGGGCCTTCCCCCGGAAATCCGGCATCGACGACAGAACGCACCCGAAGTTTGGCCACTTCAGCCCGGACATCGGGCCCGAGCCCCGGACATCCGGCCCCCAGCCCGGACATCCGGCGCCTGCCTGCACGCAGCCACGGGCCAGAGGCCCATGTATCCCTTTCCCACTTACCGTTTCGTGACTTAGACTATAAATAGACCACCCCCTCCTCCATTCTAGGGTTAGCAAAGGATTAGCTCATTTAGAGATAGAGCTTTGCTCATCCATATCGGATCTACTCCACGAGAGAGACTGCGGCCCCTCTACGAAGAAGATCCACCTTGGATTTAAGACCCCTCACGGGAAGATCCCTTCGTGGATTCAAGACCTCCTCACGGAGAAGAACCGGTTACCGTTTGTATCATCCGTTGTTGACTTTGTATCTTGTATCTTACCTTTGTGTTCATCGATCTAGCGCATGTGTGATCTATTCTTGTTGGTTGTGTGATTTCTCTCGTGTTCCTCTCGTGTTTCCCCTCGTGTTCATCACGTTCCTCGTAGGGATCCGCTCCTTTCGTGAAAGATCGGCCATCTAGGGTTCCGCCCTACATCAACTAATGCGCACAAGTCACGTTGCCGGCAATTCTCAAAGGCTAGTCTCGATGGGTAAGCTACGCAAAAGTAAGGCCATGGGGTTATCAATGCAAATGCAAGAGTATGATAATATCACGATACCAAGATGATATGACGGTGAAGGTGATACCAAAGTAATGTAGCCGTTCATAGTAGTCCTTGGCGAAGATGAGCTGATAGAGGCAAAGGTGTCCCGTCTTTCGATGAGATGATGGATATCGCTTTGGTGGAAGTCGACTTTGACGATCCGACTACGAACATGCGATGACATCGCGCCTTAGCAATCGCTAAACTAACTCCGAGAGGTTATTGACCACGCCGGAGCACGATCAACCTGACCATGAGGGTCTGTTTCCTGCGAGCAAACGAAGAACAAGCAAGAAACTGAGATTGCAATCTGGATATTGCGAATATAAGATGAAAGCTTTATTGATCAAGGTGGGGTTCTGTGACGCCTTTGTCTGGTCGTTGAACACAAACGAAGTACGCGAAGTTGCAGCTATGGCGAACTTTTAATCTAAACAAAACCCAAAGTCTAAACGACGCCCTAAGTGTTGTATATATGGAGGAAGAGGGGGGAATTTCGTGGCCCTTGGGGAAGGGGTCCGAAAACAACCCTATCTCTTGTTTCCCCACACATACGGACTCTAAAAACAGCCTATACTCAAGTATTTCGAAATTACATGGGCCTGGCCCAATAATAAGGTGACGCAGCACCTAGAATAGCCTCTGGACGAAACTTATGAAGTAGCATCTTGTATATTTCGTCCAAGGCTTCATGCACGCATTATGGTGGCTTCAACGTCTTGAAATCATCACTTGTAACTCCGTTCTTGTTCCCCATGCGCATGCCATCATCTCCATGCTTGTTCTTGCTCCAATGTTCATCCTTCTCAAAGCTAGGCCCTTCATTTGTAAGCAAAACAAATGTATCCAATTTAGGCAGCATCATATGCTCATGAACATTAGAATCATTACCAAGAAACGAAAGTACCTGGTAATTTAATTGGCGTGCGCGAGCTCTAGTAATTGGTCCAGTATGTATAGCAGCAGGGGCTGTGGGTGTAACAATGGTATTGATGCCCTCATTATCCTCCCCTTCTTGAAATGAAGTCGTCCTCGACGGAAGCTCATCTCCCTCACCCAAATAAGGCTTCAAATCTGCAATGTTAAAAGTGGGACTAACCCCAAAATCTGCAGGCAGCTCAAGTTTATATGCCTTATCATTTATTTTCTCTAACACCTTAAAAGGACCATCAGCACGTGGCATTAGCTTTGATTTGTGCAAATCAGGAAATCTATCCTTACGCAAATGTAACCAAACAAGATCTCCAGGTGCAAACACAACATGTTTTCTACCCTTATCTCCAGCAAGTTTATATTTAGCATTCATACGCTCAATGTTTTCCTTAGTTAACTCATGCATTTTTAAGATCAATTCGTTGTTTAGCATCAAAATTAACCTTCTCCGAAGATGGAACAGGCAACAAATCAATAGGTGCAAGAGGTAGGAAACGATACACAATTTCAAAAGGGCACATCTTAGTAGTAGAATGCAATGAACGATTATAAGCAAACTCAATATGAGGCAAGCATTCTTCCCACATTTTCTTATTATTCTTCAAAACAGCCCTAAGCATAGTAGACAATGTTCTATTGACTACTTCAGTTTGTCCATCAGTTTGGGGGTGACAAGTAGTACTAAAAAGCAGTTTAGTCCCCAACTTAGCCCATAAACATCTCCAAAAGTGGCTAAGAAATTTAGTACCACGATCTGAAACAATAGTATTTGGCACACCATGCAAACGAAAAATTTCACGGAAGAACAAATCAGCAACATTAACAACATCATCGCTTTTATGACATGGTATAAAGTGTGCCATTTTTGACAATCTATCCACGACAACAAATATGCTATCCCTCCCCTTCTTTGTTCGAGGTAAACCTAAAACAAAGTCCATAGATATATCCTCCCAAGGAACACTAGGTACAGGCAAAGGCATATATAAACCATGAGGATTGAGTCGTGACTTAGCATTTTGACATGTAGTGCAGCGAGCAACAAAACGCTCAACATCCCGTCTCATCTTTGGCCAAAAGAAATGTGTAGCAAGTACGTCCTCCGTCTTCTTCACGCCAAAGTGTCCCATTAATCCTCCTCCATGCGCCTCCTGCAACAACAAAAGACGAAGAGAGCTAGCTGGAATGCATAGCTTGTTAGCACGGAACACAAATCCATCATTAACGACAAACTTGTTTCAGGTTCTTCCTTCTTTACAATTCTGCAAAACATCTTTAAAATCAGCATCATGCACATATTGGTCTTTGATGGTCTCCAAACCAAATATTTTGAAGTCAAGTTGTGACAGCATAGTATAGCGACGAGACAATGCATCAGCAATAACATTTTCTTTACCCTTCTTGTGTTTAATGACATATGGGAAAGTTTCAGTGAATTCAACCCATTTAGCATGTCTACGATTCAGTTTAGCTTGACTTTTAATATGTTTCAAAGATTCATGATCAGAATGTATAACAAATTCTTTGGGCCATAAATAATGTTGCCATGTTTCTAAAGTCCGAACAAGCGCATATAGTTCTTTATCATAAGTAGAATAATTCAGACTAGGCCCACTTAATTTTCAGAAAAGTATGCAACAGGTTTACCATCTTGTAATAACACACCTCCTAATCCAATTCCACTAGCATCACATTCAAGCTCAAAACTCTTATTAAAATCAGGAAGTTGGAGTAAAGGAGCATGTGTCAACTTATCTTTCAATACCATGAAGTCTTCTTCCTGTGCGGTACCCCAAACAAAAGGCACATCCTTCTTTGTAAGCTCGTTGAGAGGTGCAGCAATGGTGCTAAAACCTCTCACAAAACGCCTATAGAAACCAGCGAGTCCAAGAAAACTCCTCACTTGTGTGACCGTTTTGGGCTGCGGCCAACTCTCAATAGCTTCAATCTTGGCTTTATCAACTTCAATTCCCTGTGGAGTAACAACACAGCCAAGAAAAGATACTCGGTCGGTGCAAAAGGTGCACTTCCCAAGGTTACCAAACAAACGTGCATCACGTAGAGCAATAAAAACAGCACGTAAATGTTCCAAATGTTCTTCCAAAGATTTGCTATAAATCAGTATATCATCAAAATAGACTACCAAAAATCGTCCAATGAAAGCACGTAAAACTTCGTTCATTAGTCTCATGAAAGTACTAGGTGCATTAGTTAACCCAAAAGGCATGACTAACCACTCATATAAACCAAACTTAGTTTTAAATGCTGTTTTCCATTCATCTCCCAGTTTCATACGAATTTGATGGTATCCACTATGCAAATCAACTTTGGAGAATATTGTAGAGCCACTCAATTCATCAAGCATATGATCTAGCCTAGGAATAGGATGATGATAACGAATAGTAATATTATTAATGCCTCTACAATCAACACACATACGCGACGTACCATCCTTTTTAGGCACTAGTATAATAGGAACAGCACAAGGACTAAGAGATTCGCGTATATAACCTTTGTCGAGCAGCTCCTGTACTTGACGCATAATCTCCTTCGTCTCCTCTGGATTGGTACGGTATGGTGCACGGTTGGGTAGCGATGCACCGGGAATTAAGTCAATTTGATGCTCAATCCCTCGAATAGGTGGTAATCCTGGTGGCACGTCTTGTGGGAAGACGTCAGCGAACTCCTGCAAAATGTTAGTGACAGCAGGGGGCAAAGAGGAAGGCACGTCCTCGAATGAAAATAATGCCTCTTTGCACACAAAAGCATAGCAAACAGATTTGCTGAAATCTAGCTCATCGATATCAGATTTTGTGGCAAGTAAACATGCACTTTTCAATTTAATTTCAGAAACAACACTAGATGGTTTATTATTAGGTTTCATTTGTTGCTCAAATTCTTTTGCCACAATCTGATATTCACTCTTATTTTATCCTGTTTTGCTTTATTAGCTCTTTTAATGTCATCTTTCAAAATGGAATCAGGAGTCATAGGAAGCAAAGTAATATTTTTATCCTTGTGAACAAGAGTATACTGATTGTTTCTACCATGGTGTACAGAATTTTTATCAAATTGCCATGGTCTACCAAGTAATAAGGAACATGCTTGCATGGATACCACATCACAATCAACATAATCAGCATATGTAGAGATACTAAAATGCACACGAACAGTACGTGTTACCTTAACCTTGCCGCTGTTGTTGAACCATTGGATGTAGTAAGGATGTGGATGTGGTCTTGTGGTGAGAGATAGCTTCTCCACCATCTCCATGCTAGCCAAGTTGTTACAGCTCCCTCCCATCTATGATGACGCGAACAGAACGTTCCTTCACAACTCCCTTTGTATGGAACAAATTATGCCTCTGATTTTGCTCTGCTTGTGTGACCTGCACACTCAAAACACGTTGAGCAACTAAACATTCATACCTGTCAGCGTCTTCAGGAGCCATGTATTGCATCTCATTTTTAGAATCATCTCCACCATGTTCTTCACGTGTAATAAGAGCCAAAGTCTCCTCATCATAGTCACTAGCAGACTCATACCCACCATCCTCAGTAGCAATCATCACACGCTGAGATTTGCATTCTCTCGCATAATGTCCTCTTCCCTTACAACGACGACAAATAATATCACTTGTGTGCCCTGTTGACGCCATGGAAGAAGAAGAGCTCTGCGCAGGCCCGGCAGGTGTGCTCTTGGCAGAGAGTGGTGGTTGTGCCTGCTTTCTTGTATCACGGCTGGAGGTGGCACCTGATGGAGGTGATGGTGAAGTGGAAGTAGAGGATGCACGTGGTGTCCATGATGAAGGTCGACCTGCAGAAAAGTTAGTTCGCGCCAATGCCTGTCGATCCTGCACTTCACGTTCAGCTTTACAAGCAAGATGGAATAAACGAGTGATATTATTATAATCCTTATACACTAGAATGGTCTGAATCTCTTTATTTAATCCACCCATAAAACGTGCAAGCATAGCTTCATTCTCCTCAACTACCACATCTAATCATGCCAGTTTGTAATTCCTGATAATATTCTTCTACAGAATTTTCCCTTGTCTTAAGCGCTGCAATTTTTGAAGTAATTCACGTTGATAATATGGTGGAACCCAACGAGTACGCATAGCAGTTTTCAAAGCAGCCCAAGTAGCTGGAACAGGATATAATCTACAATGTTCAGACCACCAAACACATGCAAAGCTAGTGAAAGCACAAACAGCAGCAGGACACGTCTCTCCTCGGGATATTGTAGACATGTAAATCGTTGTTCAGTTTCTAACTCCCAAGTAAGATATACATCAGGAACATATCGGGTAGATGCCGTGGAGAAGTCGTTCGAGACAAAGCTGGATAACAAGTTTACTGAATACTCAAGCGTCTTCCCCAACCACCACCGGCTGCATATGTCGCACCTCTACAACAACAACAACCACATCTCCAACGCCGCCTTCCAAATCAAGTGGGACGAGCACATCGCATTCCAATTGAGACTGGTCAAAATTCGGGTGCCGCTGCACCTACTGTTGATGCTTCTTTGGCTCCTGCTACTGCGGCGGCTGAGGAGGATGACAATTATGCGGGTGATTATGAGGATGAGGTTGATCAAAATCAGAACTACATGCAGCCACCAGCACCACCACCTCAGGTACGAGATCATGACCATCTCCCTAAAGTGAAATTGAATATTCCACCATTTGAGGGTAGATATGTTCCTGATATATATCTTACTTGGGAGTTAGAAACTGAACAACGATTTACATGTTTACAATATCCTGAGGAGAGACGTATTCCTGCTGCTGTTTGTGCTTTCACTAGCTTTGCATGTGTTTGGTGGTCTGAACATTGTAGATTATATCCTGTTCCAGCTACTTGGGCTGCTTTGAAAACAGCTATGCGTACTCGTTGGGTTCCACCATATTATCAACGTGAATTGCTTCAAAAACTGCAGCGTTTACGACAAGGGAAAAATTCTGTAGAAGAATATTATCAGGAATTACAAACTAGCATGATTAGATGTGGTATTGTTGAGGAGAATGAAGCTATGCTTGCACGTTTTATGGGTGGATTAAATAAAGGGATTTAGACCATTCTAGAGTATAAGGATTATAATAATATCACTCGTTTATTCCATCTTGCTTGTAAAGCTGAACGTGAAGTGCAGGATTGACATGCATTGGCGCGAACTAACTTTTCTACAGGTCGACCTTCATCATGGACACCACGTGCATCCTCTACTTCCACTTCACCATCACCCCCATCAGGTGCCACCTCCAGCCGTGATACAAGAAAGCAGACACAACCACCACTCTCTGCCAAGAGCACACCTGTCGGGCCTGCGCAGAGCTCTTCTTGTTCCATGGCGTCAACAGGGCACACAAGTGATATTATTTGTTGTCGTTGTAAGGGAAGAGGACATTATGCGAGAGAATGCAAATCTCAGCGTGTGATTATTGCTACTGAGGATGGTGGGTATGAGGACATTTAGCTCTCATTACACGTGAAGAACATGGTGGAGATGATTCTGAAAATGAGACGCAATACATGGCTCCTGAAGACGCTGACGGGTATGAATGTTTAGTTGCTCAACGTGTTTTGAGTGTGCAGGTCACACAAGCAGAGCAAAATCAGAGGCATAATTTGTTCCATACAAAGGGAGTTGTGAAGGAACGTTCTGTTCCCGTCATCATAGATGGAGGGAGTTGTAACAACTTGGCTAGCATGGAGATGGTGGACAAACTATCTCTCACCACAAGACCACATCCACATCCTTAATACATCCAATGGTTCAACAACAGCGGCAAGGTTAAGGTAACACGTACTGTTCGTGTGCATTTTAGTATCTCTACATATGTTGATTATGTTGATTGTGATGTGGTACCCATGCAAGCATGTTCCTTATTACTTGGTAGACCATGGCAACAATTTTTTTTCGAAAAAGTCTACAAATGGTCTAAAAACTGCCTAGCCAGAATTTTCCAGACTTAGTTTTTTTTTGAAACTGGAACTATTTTTCTACTGCGGGTAACACAAAAGTTTGGGAGTCCTTCTTTGTCACGACTCGGAGTATGGCGTGATCTAGAAATCCAAAACAGAGTAACAAAATACTGGACTTGGACTAGGACTGGTGGCGGAGATGAATCTGGTGGAACTCGGACTGGTGGCGGAGATGAATCTGGTGGAACTCGGACTGGTGGCGGATATATGTTGCAGGTGTACTCGGATTGGCGTGATGGCAGCGGATATGTGGTGGCGTATATTGATGAGGACATCAATACCATTGTTACACCCACAGCCCCTGCTGCTATACATACTGGACCAATTAACAGAGCTCGCGCACGCCAATTAAATTACCAGGTACTTCCGTTTCTTGGTAATGATTCTAATGTTCATGAGAATATGATGCTGCCTAAATTGGATACATTTGTTTTGCTTACAAATGAAGGGCCTAGCTTTGAGAAGGATGAACATTGGAGCAAGAACAAGCATGGAGATGATGGCATGCGCATGGGGGACAAGAACGGAGTTACAAGTGATGATTTCAGGACATTGAAGCCACCATAATGCGTGCATGAAGCCTTGGACGAAATATGCAAGATGCTACTTGATAACTTTCGTCCAGAGGCTATTCTAGGTGCTGCGTCACCTTATTATTGGGCCAGGCCCATGTAATTTCGAAATACTTGAGTATAGGCTATTTTTAGAGTCCGTATGTGTGGGGAAACAAGAGATAGGGTTGGTTTCGGACCCCTTCCCCAAGGGCCACGAAATTCCCCCTCTTCCTCCATATATACAGCCCTTAGGGCGTCGTTTAGACTTTGGGTTTTGTTTAGATTAAAAGTTCGCCATAGCTGCAACTTCGCGTACTTCGTTTGTGTTCAATGACCAGACAAAGGCGTCACAGAACCCCACCTTGATCAATAAAGCTTTCATCTTATATTCGCAATATCCAGATTGCAATCTCAGTTTCTTGCTTGTTCTTCGTTTGCTCGCAGGAAACAGACCCTCGTGGTCAGGTTGATCGTGCTCCGGCATGGTCAATAACCTCTCGGAGTTGGTTTAGCGATTGCTAAGGCGCGACGTCAGCACGTTCGTAGTCGGATCGTCAAAGTCGACTTCCACCAAAGCGATATCCATCATCTCATCGAAAGACGGGACACCTTTGCCTCTATCAAGTGGTATCAGATTTCCAGGTTGCTCGGTGAGATTTTATAGTTTTTCGTAGTTTAGATCGAGTCTTTTCTTCATACCTACAGTCCACGAAAAAGCCACAAAAAAATTAGGGTTAGTTCATCATATCCGAACCAATCTGAGCCTTTGCATAGTCTTTTTAGGGTTTTTGCTTTGTTGAATTTGCGGTTGCATCGTCGTGTCAAGTTGCTGGTCTTAGAGTCTAGTCTTTTAGAGTTTCGAGTTCTGGTCATAAGTTGTCACGCCGCCGCCGCACCATCATCATCGCCTTGCCATCTACCACCATTGCTTATCCGCCACCGCTTTGAATCCGTATCCATATACCACTAGCAATCCGTATCCATATACCACCACCGATCCGTATCCATATACCACCACCGCTACCATATACCACCACCGCTGCCATATCCTACCACCATATATCCACAACCAATCCGAGTTCTTTTCATATTCGGTTTGTTTTAGAGATCCATCTATTTTCTGTTTCGTGTTTCCTTGCCTGAGTAGGTCTCGGGAAAAAAAAGTCTGGAGACCCCCGGGCAGTTTTCAGGCCAAAATTTCGGCGACCAAAAATATTTTTTCCCTATCCTATTTTTAGGTCCCGGGGAGTGTTTTGAGACACTCGCCATCATAGTGATTTTTTGTCGCACTTTTTTTGTCGTCGCTGCCCTGATTTCCGAAAAAAATAGTCAAAATTTTTTTGTGCCTATCCTGTCAGTTTGACCTGGGAAGAGTTTTGAGACACTCGCCATTATAGTGATTTTTCGCAAAAAAAAAGAGGCGCAAAAAAAAAAGAGCGCGAAAAAAAAGAGCAAAAAAAAATTCCAGAGTGTGCTTTTCCCTTGTTTACGTGCAGCGCCGTGATTTTGTTAGTGTTCTAGGCTCGCGTCTCTAGCATGATCTAGCCTAGGACCAGCACAGTACCGTCGTTGAGCGTTTATTCAACTTTGCATCTCTGAATTGATTATTGCTGACCATTTTTGCTACCATATTATAAGCCTTCCCAGCTCCACATACATCTACATCGTGCGTTTGACTCTCCCTGGTAATCGCTCTATCCAACCTTTGAGAGTTTTGACTACAACGGTTGCCGATCACCACCTGCTGCTGGGTAAGAACTGGTAAGAATTTGAGATTCGCTTGAAGGATTTGTGACACACCACCATCACCACCACTTCCTAGTAGTCTGTAGGATCATATTCTTTTGTGTTTCTATTGCTGCTAACCATGGCAGGATCACAAGCCGATGAGACTGATTGGGAGAACATGACGAACAAGGAGTTGCATGATAAATTTCAGCAAATGATGAGTGGCCAGGTGGGAGATGTGCTAAACAGATTTGAAGAGGCTATGGAGAAGATAGATGCCGTGGAGAAGTCGTTCGAGACAAAGCTGGATAACAAGTTTACTGAATACTCAAGCGTCTTCCCCAACCACCACCGGCTGCATATGTCGCACCTCTACAACAACAACAACCACATCTCCAACGCCACCTTCCAAATCAAGTGGGACGAGCACATCGCATTCCAATTGAGACTGGTCAAAATTCGGGTGCCGCTGCACCTACTGTTGATGCTTCTTTGGCTCCTGCTACTGCGGCGGCTGAGGAGGATGACGATTATGCGGGCGATTATGAGGATGAGGTTGATCAAAATCAGAACTACGTGCAGCCACCAGCACCACCACCAGCAGGTCGACCTCAGGTATATATTCGCAACGGTAGGCCGGCACCACCACCTCAGGTACAAGATCATGACCATCTCCCTAAACTGAAATTGAATATTCCACCATTTGAGGGTAGATATGTTCCTGATATATATCTTACTTGGGAGTTAGAAACTGAACAACGATTTACATGTTTACAATATCCTGAGGAGAGACGTATTCCTGCTGCTGTTTGTGCTTTCACTAGCTTTGCATGTGTTTGGTGGTCTGAACATTGTAGATTATATCCTGTTCCAGCTACTTGGGCTGCTTTGAAAACAGCTATGCGTACTCGTTGGGTTCCACCATATTATCAACGTGAATTGCTTCAAAAACTGCAGCGTTTACGACAAGGGAAAAATTCTGTAGAAGAATATTATCAGGAATTACAAACTGGCATGATTAGATGTGGTATTGTTGAGGAGAATGAAGCTATGCTTGCACGTTTTATGGGTGGATTAAATAAAGAGATTCAGACCATTCTAGAGTATAAGGATTATAATAATATCACTCGTTTATTCCATCTTGCTTGTAAAGCTGAACGTGAAGTGCAGGATTGACATGCATTGGCGCGAACTAACTTTTCAGCAGGTCGACCTTCATCATGGACACCACGTGCATCCTCTACTTCCACTTCACCATCACCCCCATCAGGTGCCACCTCCAGCCGTGATACAAGAAAGCAGACACAACCACCACTCTCTGCCAAGAGCACACCTGTCGGGCCTGCGCAGAGCTCTTCTTGTTCCATGGCGTCAACAGGGCACACAAGTGATATTATTTGTTGTCGTTGTAAGGGAAGAGGACATTATGCGAGAGAATGCAAATCTCAGCGTGTGATTATTGCTACTGAGGATGGTGGGTATGAGTCCGCTAGTGACTATGATGAGGAGACTTTAGCTCTCATTACACGTGAAGAACATGGTGGAGATGATTCTGAAAATGAGACGCAATACATGGCTCCTGAAGACGCTGACGGGTATGAATGTTTAGTTGCTCAACGTGTTTTGAGTGTGCAGGTCACACAAGCAGAGCAAAATCAGAGGCATAATTTGTTCCATACAAAGGGAGTTGTGAAGGAACGTTCTGTTCGCGTCATCATAGATGGAGGGAGATGTAACAACTTGGCTAGCATGGAGATGGTGGAGAAACTATCTCTCACCACAAGACCACATCCACATCCTTACTACATCCAATGGTTCAACAACAGCGGCAAGGTTAAGGTAACACGTACTGTTCGTGTGCATTTTAGTATCTCTACATATGTTGATTATGTTGATTGTGATGTGGTACCCATGCAAGCATGTTCCTTATTACTTGGTAGACCATGGCAACAATTTTTTTTCGAAAAAGTCTACAAATGGTCTAAAAACTGCCTAGCCAGAATTTTCCAGACTTAGTTTTTTTGAAACTGGAACTATTTTTCTACTGCGGGTAACACAAAAGTTTGGGAGTCCTTCTCTGTCACGACTCGGAGTATGGCGTGATTTGGAAATCCAAAATAGAGTAACAAAATACTGGACTTGGACTAGGACTGGTGGCGGAGATGAATCTGGTGGAACTCGGACTGGTGGCGGAGATGAATCTGGTGGAACTCGGACTGGTGGCGGATATATGTTGCAGGTGTACTCGGATTGGCGTGATGGCGGCGGATATGTGGTGGCGTATATTGATGAGGACATCAATACCATTGTTACACCCACAGCCCCTTCTGCTATACATACTGGACCAATTACTAGAGCTCGCGCACGCCAATTAAATTACCAGGTACTTTCGTTTCTTGGTAATGATTCTAATGTTCATGAGAATATGATGCTGCCTAAATTGGATACATTTGTTTTGCTTACAAATGAAGGGCCTAGCTTTGACAAGGATGAACATTGGAGCAAGAACAAGCATGGAGATGATGGCATGCGCATGGGGGACAAGAACGGAGTTACAAGTGATGATTTCAGGACATTGAAGCCACCATAATGCGTGCATGAAGCCTTGCACGAAATATGCAAGATGCTACTTCATAACTTTCGTCCAGAGGCTATTCTAGGTGCTGCGTCACCTTATTATTGGGCCAGGCCCACGTAATTTCGAAATACTTGAGTATAGGCTATTTTTAGAGTCCGTATGTGTGGGGAAACAAGAGATAGGGTTGGTTTCGGACCCCTTCCCCAAGGGCCACGAAATTCCCCCCTCTTCCTCCATATATACAGCCCTTAGGGCGTCGTTTAGACTTTGGGTTTTGTTTAGATTAAAAGTTCGCCATAGCTGCAACTTCGCGTACTTCGTTTGTGTTCAACGACCTGACAAAGGCGTCACAGAACCCCACCTTGATCAATAAAGCTTTCATCTTATATTCGCAATATCCAGATTGCAATCTTAGTTTCTTGCTTGTTCTTCGTTTGCTCGCAGGAAACAGACCCTCGTGGTCAGGTTGATCGTGCTCCGGCGTGGTCAATAACCTCTCGGAGTTGGTTTAGCGATTGCTAAGGCGCGACGTCATCGCACGTTCGTAGTCGGATCGTCAAAGTCGACTTCCACCAAAGCGATATCCATCATCTCATCGAAAGATGGGACACCTTTGCCTCTATCATATATGGACTCGGATTGGCGGTGAATATGTGGTGGTGGTATATGGCAGCGGCGATGAAGTTGGTGCAGTGGTGGTATATGGCAGCAGCGATGATGATGATGCGTTGGTGATATATGGCAGCGGGGACGTGACAACCTGTGAACAGAACTCGAAACTCTAAAGGACTAGACGCTAAGACCAGCAACTTCACACGACGATGCAACCGCAAATTCAACAAAGCAAACACAGAAAAGATTATGCAAAGGCTCAGATTGGTTCGGATAGGATGAACTAACCCTAAATTTTTGGCTTTTTCGTGGACTATAGGTATGAAGAACAAACTCGATCTAAACTACGAAAAACTGTAAAATCTCAACGAGCAACCTGGAAATCTGATACCACTTGGTAGAGGCAAAGGTGTCCCGTCTTTCGATGAGATGATGGATATCGCTTTGGTGGAAGTTGACTTTGACGATCCGACTACGAACGTGCGATGACGTCGCGCCTTAGCAATCGCTAAACCAACTCCGAGAGGTTATTGACCACGCCGGAGCACGATCAACCTGACCACGAGGGTCTGTTTCCTGCGAGCAAACGAAGAACAAGCAAGAAACTGATATTGCAATCTGGATATTGCGAATATAAGATGAAAGCTTTATTGATAAAGGTGGGGTTCTGTGACGCCTTTGTCTGGTCGTTGAACACAAACGAAGTACGCGAAGTTGCAGCTATGGCGAACTTTTAATCTAAACAAAACCAAAGTCTAAACGACGCCCTAAGGGCTGTATATATGGAGGAAGAGGGGGGAATTTCGTGGCCCTTGGGGAAGGGGTTCGAAACCAACCCTATCTCTTGTTTCCCCACACATACGGACTCTAAAAACAGCCTATACTCAAGTATTTCGAAATTACATGGGCCTGGCCCAATAATAAGGTGACGCAGCACCTAGAATAGCCTCTGGACGAAAGTTATGAAGTAGCATCTTGTATATTTCGTCCAAGGCTTCATGCACGCATTATGGTGGCTTCAATGTCCTGAAATCATCACTTGTAACTCCGTTCTTATTCCCCATGCGCATGCCATCATCTCCATGCTTGTTCTTGCTCCAATGTTCATCCTTCTCAAAGCTAGGCCCTTCATTTGTAAGCAAAACAAATGTATCCAATTTAGGCAGCATCATATGCTCATGAACATTAGAATCATTACCAAGAAACGAAAGTACCTGGTAATTTAATTGGCGTGCGCGAGCTCTAGTAATTGGTCCAGTATGTATAGCAGCAGGGGCTGTGGGTGTAACAATGGTATTGATGTCCTCATCACACCACCACCACTACCGCATAGGCTTACCCACCATACACTTCCGACAACAACCTAACCCAATTTTGTTTGTGTTGTGAGTTGTGTCTCCTAAGGTGTTTCGGCTACTTAGGGACCGTGCTTCCAACTCCGACACCGTGTGTAGTATACCACCTTACCCTCCATTTCCGCATTGCGTCTTAAAACCCCATCATTTCATTTCCGCAATCCCATTGAGCTTTAGCAAAACCACCACCGCTTTCCGCTACCACCATTTTGACATTTGAGATTTTGAGTTCGCGGTTTTTCCGTTGTACATCAATACCATTGTTACACCCACAACCCCTGCTACTATACATACTGGACCGATTACTAGAGCTCGCGCACGCCAATTAAATTACCAGGTACTTTCATTTCTTGGTAATGATTCTAATGTTCATGAGAATATGATGCTGCCTAAATTGGATACATTTGTTTTGCTTACAAATGAAGGGCCTAGCTTGGAGCAGGATGAACATTGGAGCAAGAACAAGCATGGAGTTGATGGCATGCGCAAGGGAGACAAGAACATACTTTCAAGTGATGATTTCAGGACTTTGAAGCCACCATAATGAGTGCATGAAGCCTTGGAAGAAATATAAAAGATGCCACTTCATAATTTTCGTCCAGAGGCTATTCTAGGTGCTGCGTCGGCCAGGCCCATGTAATTTCGAAATACTTCAATATAGGATGTTTTTAGAGTCCGTATGTGTGGGGAAACAAGAGTTAGGGTGGGTTTCGGACCCCTCCTCCAAGGGCCACGAAATTCCCCCCTCTTCCTCCATATATACAGCCCCTAGGGCATCGTTTAAACTTTGGGTTTTGTTTAGATTAAAAGTTCGCCATAGCCGCAACTTCGCGTACTTCGTTTGTGTTCAACGACCAGACAAAGGCGTCACAGAACCCCACCTTGATCAATAAAGCTTTCCTCTTATATTCGCAATATCCAGATTGCAATCTTAGTTTCTTGCTTGTTCTTCATTTGCCTGCAGGAAACAGACCTTCGTGGTCAGGTTGATCATGCTCCGGTGTTGTCAATAACCTCTCGGAGTTGGTTTAGCGATTGCTAAGGCGCGACGTCCTCGCACGTTCGTAGTCGGATCGTCAAAGTCGACTTCCTCCAAAACGATAGCCACTATCTCATCGAAAGACGGGACACCTTTGCCTCTATCACCTCCCGAGGATGCACGTGAAGACGGACAAGCCACCAAGTTCACGGATGAAGAGAACCGCCGGAAACGGGAAACTTCACCTTCCAGGCCCCGGACATCCGGCCAAGGCCCTGGACATCCGGCCCCTGAGGATGCCAACAACAACAGCAAGCCCAGCCGTCGAAGTGCTACAGGGCCCGGACATCCGGCCCCATGCCCCGGACATCCGGCACCTCCCGAAAGCCCGGAAATCTGGCCCCTTCGCCCGGACATCCGACCCCGCCTATCCAGAGACTACAGAAGTTTGCACTGCCAGCCCGGACATCCGGCCCCTCCTGAAGCCCCGGACATCCGGCCCGACGCCCGGGCATCCGGCTCCATCTGTCTGCGCACAGTAAAGGGCCGAAGCCCATGTACCTCTTCGCCCCCTAGACTATATATACTCCATCCCCTTCCTCTTTCTAGGGTTAGCAAAGGATTAGCTCATATGTGAGATAGAGCTTTGCTCATCCATTACGGATCTCCTCCTCGAGAGAGACTGCGGCCCCTCTTCGGAGAAGATCACCTTGGATTCAAGACCCCTCTTGGGTGGCCCCCCTCAAGACCTCCTTTCGGAGAAGAACCGGTTACCTCTTGTATCGTCCCTTGTTGGATTTGGACCGTGTGATCTCTATGTGTTCTTGGATCTAGCGCATGTGTAATCGAATCTTGTTGGTTTGAGTGATTCTCTTGTGTTTCCCCTCGTGTTCTTCACGTTCTTAGTTGGGATCCGCTCCTTTCGTGAAAGATCGGCCATCTAGGGTTCCACCCTACATCATCTTGGTATCATGAGCCACGTTGATCACGATTTCGGAGCCCCCTCTTTTTGTTTTCTAGCTTGATTTTGTTGTTTTTCGTCCTAATCCGAAAATTGCCCCACAAAAATAGCCCCAATTTTTTTTTGTGATTTGTTGGTGTGATGAAGTTTTGTTGGATTTGATCCGTGGATTTCGTGTGTTGCAGGTAGATCTAGCTTTTCCCCAATTTCCATCCACAAAATCTTCCGAATTTTGCCCCGGATTTGACCTCTCCACGCGGTGTTCATCCACGGATCCCGAGCCCGGACATCCGGCCCGACCAGCCCGGACATCCGGGCCGGCCCGGACATCCGGCCTCTGACAGCATCAACTCCATCCTCCACTCCGTTTACCGCCTAACTTTCGTCCAATTTTGTTCCGGAGCCCACATACACTCCCGCATACCACCACCACTTCCGCATAGCACCACCATAGCCTTTCCCGTTACCAACTCCGACAATTTTTGACCCGTTTTGTTTTGAGAATTTGAGTTGTGGTTTCCGTCTCCTATTGTGTTTCGGCTATCTAGGTACGGTTCGGCATCAACATCACCACCGCTCATCTTCGCCAAGGACTACTACGAACGGCTACATTACTTTGGTATCACCTTCACTCATATCATCGTGGTATCGTGATATCATCATACTCTCTTGCATTTGCATTGATAACCCCATAGTCTCACTTTTGCGTAGCTTACCCATCGAGACTAGCCTTTGAGTATTGCCGGCAACGTGACTTGTGCACATTAGTGTTCATACTTTCCACATACATACCATCATTGAGTTGCATATCTTGGTATCATCTCTTGTGTCACAAAGTTGTCTTCGCATACACAATTGCTATCTTGGTTCGTGAAGCATTGCATGAGAAAAGAGCTCAAACAACAAAGAGCCAAACAAGCTTTTAAGCAAAAGGGAAAGATAAGCAAAGAGCTTATATGCAAGAACCATAGCATCATACAACATTAAGATTGTCATACTCGATCATCTTGGATCAAAGCATAGAAACATCATACATATAGCATACTTGGGATAGAAGTCGTTGCATTTTTGCTTAGTAGGTTGTGCACAAGTTCGTATCCGCCTATTGTGCAATCGTGCTAGCGTCTCTCTAGTGTTGTGCAACAAGAGCATCTTGGTGGATTCCACATTTTGGCTCACCCTTGGTTGCCCAACCCCACTTATCTATTTGCGTGTGTGTTTCCGGGTACCATATCTTGCTATTGGTCTACTTGTAGCATTTGCAAATTTGTGAATCTTTTCCAACATTATTGAGTCTCACTTACAATTGCATCAAAATTTTGTGCCACCATCCTAACCAAGCTCCACCATAAGCTTTTACTTGTGTAGGTGTGAGAACCGACAAGAATTGGTACCAATTGTGCTATTTCCTTGCTACACATTGGAGTGATCTTTGATCCATTTTCAACATCGGTCAAGGTACATTTGGTATTGGTTCTTCTCTTTCTCCCACTCACATATCTTTGTTTGGAATGATGGATAGGCCAAGTACTTCTACCAACCCACTCTTCTTGGAGCAAGACGACGACATGTCATCCTACGTCACCAAGACTCAACTATTTGGTGCACATCGGGCTTTGCATCAAGAACAACTTGCTTTGGGCGACCGCATCGACAATCTCGCCACCGACCTACGACAATCCGAGCAATACAAGACTACTTCGACACATCCATGAGTTCCCTCAAAGAAGATATCCGAACCATGATGGTCCGCTCTTCTACAACTTCGTCCTCGTCAAGACGGAGCCGCTCAAGTCGTCACTCCGACGACACCCTCTCCGGTTCAAGTACACCGACATCGAACACTCTTCGTCATGCCGCGCGTCAAGACCGTCAAGCTAACCTCAATCCTCTACACGACACCGACTCTCAAGAGCATCGACATCGTCAAAACCAAGCTGCTTTCGCACAAGCACAAGAACGGCAACGCCAACGACAATAAGAACAAGAGGAGCGAGCGCGACAACATCAAGATGCACAAGACACCGAGGCGCAACGTCAAGAACAACAACTACATGAAGCTCAAGCACTTGAGGCGCAACGTGCCCTTCAAGATTCAAGTCGTGCCATAGCCAATCGAGGCCGACAAGCTCGACTAAATCAAGAAGCACTTCGCGACGAAGCTCAAGAAAGGATTTACCAAGCACGTGTGCATCGATAAGCTCCTCGTCAAGATCGACAAGCTTCCTCAGTCAAACAAGAACTCAAGCTCCTACTCAAGCGAGACAAGAACGTCAGTCATCGAGGCAGAAACAATGGACCCCTCCTCGCCTAGAGCAACATGAGGAAGACAACCCTCCTCGCCAAGAGCAACATGAGATTGCCAATCCTCACCGACATGGGCGTCATCATCCCCGACCCCAACACAATGAAGAGCAACGATATGGCAACCTAAAGTTCACCATGCCCAAGTTTACCGGAAGCAATGACCCCGAAGAGCACATATCATGGGCATTGAAGGTTGACAAAATCTTCCGCTTGCACAACTACGAAGAAGAGAAGAAGATCGCAATGGCATCCCTCGAATTCCAAGACTACGTCCTCATTTGGTGGGAACAAGTCATTGAGCGCCGAGCAGCAAGAGGTGAACCACCCATCACCACTTGGGCACAAATGAAGGATGTCATGAGAGCATGATTCGTGCCAAACTACTACAACCGCGACCTCTTCAAGAAACTCCAACAACTCAAGCACGGAACCAAGAGCGTTGAAGAGTACTACAAGGAAATGGAGATTGCCATGATATGAGCCAATGTCAAAGAAGATGATGAGCAAACTATGGCGCGTTTCTTGAATGGACTCAATCACCCTATCAAGAAGATTGCCGACTTTCAACCATACTCAAACCTCATCGAGCTAGTGCATCAAGCTACCAAAGCGGAACAGCAAGTACAAGATGACTTCAAGTATGCCAAGTTCTCATCCAAGTCATATGGCCTCTCCAACAATCAAGCTTCGACGACTCCCACCACCAGCAACGGCGACAAGTCAAGTTATAGGAAAGCTTCGACAAGCTCAAGTCGTCCTCCTACTACAAGTGATGAGGACATGACTACCTTGGATACGACCAAAAATATTGCATACATGCATATTTATCAGGTGATTTCTAGTGCAAACTATTCAATAATCTATTTATATTATCCAGAACAGAAATACTTCACACACTTTTGTGTTTTGTCTAATTGCAGGTGTATGGGACATTTGTACAATCCACATATGAAGATAAAACAAAAGGAGAAGTTTAGGTTCTGTTCAAAAAGTCCTCTCACGTCACTTTTGGGCCAAGAGAAGATAGAGTCCAAGTCTCTCACGTTCTAGATTCAGATTCGGACTGCACAGACATACCTGACTCAAAACGCCAATAACTTTTTCATACGGACTCCGAATTGGGTGATTCGTTTTTTGTTGGAAAGTAGATTTCGTCCTCTTTCCAACCCAATTGGATTCACCTTTAAATTCGTCCGGAGCGTTGAGATATGGACGAAACAATCTGACGCTGCAGCAGAATCCGAGTCAAACAACAAGTCCAAAGGTGTTGCATCACCTCCACTTGGGCCCATGAGCCTTGTACGACCTAGGGTTGGTTTTAGGCTGCCTTGGGACGTCCTCCCACCTCCTGGGCCTCCACCCCTTGCTCCTATATAAGTAGATCCATCTAGTAGCTTTTTCCTTGGGATTTGTTTAGTTAAAAGTTAGCCATTGCAACTTCGTGTACTTCGTTTGTGTCCAACGACCAGACCAAGACCGCTTACGGATCCCCACCTTTATCAATACTTCATCTATATTCGCAATATTCAGATTGCATTATCATATTCTTGCTTGTTCTTCGATTGCGTGCAGAAATAGACCTTCGTGGTCAGGCTGATTGTGCTTCCAGCATCGTCAGTAACCTCGGGAGATTGGTTTAGCGATTGCTAAGGCGCAACGTCGTGCACGTTTGTAGTCGGATCGTCAAAGTCGGCTCCACCAAATCGATAGTTATCATCTCATCGAAAGATCGGGACACCTTCTCCTCTATCAAGTGGTATCAGTTTTCAGGTTGCTCGGTGAGAATTTCCAGTTTCCCCTAGATTAGATTTATTTTCTTAGCTATTGTCCAAGAAAAAGCCACAAAAAAGTTAGATTTATTCAACCTTTTGTCCAAGCCAGTCTGAGCCTTTGCAATTTTCTTTTCACAGTTTGCATTATTGAATTATCGGTTGCATCGTCGTGTCGAGTTGCTGGTCTTAGGGTCTAGTTCGTTCAGAGTTTCGAGTTCTGTTCACCTTAGTCACATCGCCGCTGCATCGTTATCCCTTCCGCTGCCCACCACACCATCTATCAATTTCCACCACGTGCTACCCATAGCTCATTGTCACAATCATAGTTGAGGTCATTCACATCTTTGCTTGATCCAATCTGCATCTTATCTAGTTTGTCTTGGAAAGAGGGAGAGAAAAAAAGACAGAGAAAAAAAAGAGAGAAAAAAAGAAAAAGAAGCCAGAGAAAAAAAAGAGAGAAAGAAAAAGAAAAAAATGTGAGGAAAAAAAGAGAGAAGAAAAAAATAAATTCGGATCTATCTAGACTCAATCTCGTAGTTGAATTCGGATTGGAATCTATTTTGTGCACTGTTCAGTAAAACATGCATAACTTCCTCATACGAAGTCCGTTTTGTCTCCGCGAGTACTCAAATGAAAGCTAGCCATGAGCCGCATCTAAATAGTTGCAGAGACTTGTTTAATACTTGACACCTCAAAATCGTCTTCTAAATAGGTCTTTTTGCCCTCCGAAGTTCGCGGACACAGCTTATTCCAGTTTTCAAGCCAGTTTCAGAATTCTTTGACTCCTCATATCAACTCGGAATTGAGTGATTCTTTTTGCATTGGAAAGCTTGAGTTAGTAGCATTCTTTAAAAAAATATCAGAAAATTGGCTCAAACTTTTCAAGAGGAAAGTTGGAGAGAGAGTTGTTGTATATCCTGTTTGGCAGTTATTTTTCATCATTATCTTTACTGTCGTTGTGATCTTCACTTATATCTTACTGTCCAGAGCTACTTAGTATCCGTCATTGATGCTAGTTGTGCTACGCTGTGACCTCATTAGTGTTCTAGGCTCGCGTCTCTAGTCCGGTCTAGCCTAGGACCAGCAGAGTACCGTCGTTGAGCGTTTATTCAACATTGCATCTTTGAATTGATTATTGCTAATCTTTTGCTACCATATATAGCCAACCCAGCTCCACATATTTCTACACCGTGTATACGTACGTTCCCCTGGCAATCGCTTTACACAATCTTCGGAGTTATTTGACACTGCTGGTTGCCTGTCACCACCTGCCGCATGGTAAGAACTTGTAAGATATTGATATTTGCTTTACTGTGAGCACTTTACAACCACATCCTAGTAGTTCATAGGAACATTATTCTCGAATTTTGTTTCTTGTTTCTACTAATCATGACAGGTTCCGGAGATAGAAGTTCTTGGACGACGGACACATCTTCACCATCACGAGAGTTGGGACAACACACACAAGCACATGGTCAGGTTATCTCTTTACCGTCATTTGAGGGTAGATTTAATCCTGCTATTTATCTAGCTTGGGAGCTTGAAGTAGAACAAGTTTTTAGTCACCATGACTTTTCTGAACTTGAGCGAGTACGAGCTGCCACTAGAGCATTTACTGGTTTTGCTTCTGTTTGGTGGAGTGTGCATTGTAAGAAAAACATTGATAACCAACCCACAACTTGGAAAGATTTGAAAGATGTAATGAGACCACAATTTTTCCCTCCTTACTATCGCCGTGAATTGCTTCGCAAATTTGAACAATTTAAACAAGGCAACAACACTGTTCATGCTTACTACCAAGAGTTCAAATCTTATATGCATCATTGTGACATAGAAGAATCTGAGGATGATACAATGAATAGATTTTTTGGTGGTTTGAACCATGATATTCAGGCACGATTTCAGTATATTCCTCGTTGCATTACTGGTATGCATGTTCGTGCTTGTACCTTTGAGAGATAGTTACAGGAGGACGCATTGGGTGACTACAACAACAACTATTCCAGTTCATGCTCACCACCACCGGTTGGTTCCTCCACCGTTGCACCTACTAGAGCAGCCACACCTCAGATTGTGAGCGCGACATCATCTCAAGAGTATGGTACATTGCCATCATCCGTACATACATCAGCTACATCTTTGCGACAAGGTAACTGTAAAGGTATTGATGATATAACTTCACATGAGAATGATGCATGCCTAGTTAACTTGAATACATCATGTGTTGAGTTACCTGTTGATTTGAGCACATCACCTATTTTAGAGAATCGTGTTACTGTCATGAATGCGTCATATGATCAAACAGTTGAAGTACCAACAATTTTGAGTGCACCCATTGAATTAACTGTTGATGCAAAAGAACCAATATTTAATCATTTGATATGACCTCTAATCTTGGTGATGATTCTGTGTCCAATGACTTATTGCATGTTTGCTTATTTAAGCATGTTGTAGCATGTAAATTTGATGCAAGTAAGGTTTATTCACCAATGTTGGGATGGTTTAATGATGAATATTGTCAATCTTTTCACGTGAATAACAGCTTCACTTATATGTGCAAACTGAGTTGCAATACTTTCATGCCTTCTACTTCTTGTGATAATATTTTGGCTTTATATTTTATTAACTATGAAAGTTACTCATGTATACATGTGTCATATGTGCAAAAATCAAGGGAAGTAAAAATGGATGACATGTATATATACAACATGTACACCTTATCTCTTTTATTAGCCACATTTCAGATTAAGCAACGCCGAGGACGGCTTTGTTTTCAAGAAGGGGAGGATGATGAGGACATGGCTACCTTGGATACGACCAAAAATATTGCATACATGCATATTTATCAGGTGATTTCTAGTGCAAACTATTCAATAATCTATTTATGTTATCCAGAACAAAAATACTTCACACACTTTTGTGTTTTGTCTAATTGCAGGTGTATGGGACATTTGTACAATCCACATATGAATATAGGGGAAAAGGAGAAGTTTAGGTTCTGTTCAAAAAGTCCTCTCACGTCACTTTTGGGCCAAGAGAAAATAGAGTCCAAGTCTCTCACGTTCTGGATTCAGATTCGGACTGTACAGACATACCTGACTCAAAACGCCAATAACTTTTTTATACGGACTCCGAATTGGGTGATTCTTTTTTTGTTGGAAAGTAGATTTCGTCCTCTTTCCAACCCAATTAGATTCACCTTTAAATTCGTCCAGAGCGTTGAGATATGGACGAAACAATCTGACGCTGCAGCAGAATCCGAGTCAAACAACAAGTCCAAAGGTGTTGCATCACCTCCACTTGGGCCCATGAGCCTTGTACGACCTAGGGTTAGTTTTAGGCTGCCTTGGGACGTCCTCCCACCTCCTTGGCCTCCACCCCTTGCTCCTATATAAGTAGATCAATCTAGTAGCTTTTTCCTTGGGATTTGTTTAGTTAAAAGTTAGCCATTGCAACTTCGTGTACCTCGTTTGTGTCCAATGACCACACCAAGACCGCTTACGGATCCCCACCTTTATCAATACTTCATCTATATTCGCAATATTCAGATTGCATTATCATATTCTTGCTTGTTCTTCGATTGCGTGCAGGAATAGACCTTCGTGGTCAAGCTGATTCTGCTTCCAGCATCGTCAGTAACCTCGGGAGATTGGTTTAGCGATTGCTAAGGCGCAACGTCGTGCACGTTTGTAGTCGGATCGTCAAAGTCGGCTCCACCAAATCGATAGTTATCATCTCATCAAAAGATCAGGACACCCTCGCCTCTATCAACAAGCAACTTCAAGCCGAAAGCTTCATCATCATCTACTCCAGCCGATGAGACCATAAAGACAAGTTCCATCAAATGTTTCACATGCGGAGGCTGAGGCCACAAGTCCTTCGAGTGCACAAACAAGCGCACCCTCAACGACGACGGAACCTACGACTCCATGAGTGAAGGAGAAATGGAAGCCCTTGAGCAAGTGGCCATGCACCGACAAGTGAACAATGAAGAAGAAGATGATCACATCTTTTGTGACGAAGACTCAAGTCCCGCTCTTGTTGTCTCCAAGGTCTTGACTCTTCAACATCAACAAGACGAATATCAAAGATGCCATATCTTCCACACAAAGGCCGGCATCAATGGACGGTCCGTCAAGGTCATCATCGATGGAGGGAGTTGCCATAACTTGGCAAGTGAAGAACTATGCTCCAAACTCCAATTGGTCAAGATGAAGCACCCGCACCCCTACAAGGTTCAATGGTTAAGCGACACCGGTACCATACAAGTCGAGCATAGACTACAAGTCTCTTTCAAGATCGGCGCCTATGAAGACACTTTGGAGTGTGATGTCCTTCCGATGACCGTGTGCCACCTCCTTCTTGGACGGCCCTGGCAATTTGACCGAGGTGTCATTCACAATGGGCGTACAAATCACTATAGCTTCAAGATGAAAGGGAAAGAGTTTGTGCTACGTCCTATGTCCCTAAGCCAAGTGCTCGCCGACAAGCAAAACACCCATCGTGGAGAGAATAGTGAGAGAGCGAACCACCAAAAAGAGAGTGAGGGCCACAAGCCCAAAGTGAGTGCCTCCACGATGAGCGATAAGAAAAACTTAGTTATCTTTGCCACCAAACGTGAGATGAGAGAAGTGTGTGAGAACCCATCAAGTGTCCTACACTATGTCCTATTGTGCAAGGACGAGGCACCAAAAACTAACAACTCTCATGATCTAACTTTGGTGTTATAGTCTTTATTGCAGGAATTCCATGATGTTTTCCCCGATGAGCTACCTCCGGGTCTACCTCCACTACGAGGCATTGAGCACCGAATCGATCTCATCCCCGGAGCGCCGCTTCCAAACAAAGCGCCCTACCGCGTCAACCCCGAAGAAACCAAAGAAATTCAAAGGCAAGTAAAGCATCTCATAGACCATGGACATGTGCGTGAAAGTTTGAGTCCTTGTGCCGTACCGGTCATTCTTGTGCAAAACGAGGCGGTAGCTTTCGCATGTGTTCCGATTGTAGACCTATCAATGCTATCATCGTTCATTATAGGTACCCCATTCCACGCCTTGATGATATGCTTGATGAACTTTGCGGTGCCACTATCTTTTCCAAAATTGATCTTAAAAGTGGTTACTATCAAATCCGCATACAAGAGGGTGATGAATGGAAAACCGCTTTCAAAACAAAGTTTGGTCTATATGAGTGGTTAGTCATGCCTATGGGTTTATCGGAAGCACCCGGTACCTTCATGCGTCTTATGCATTATGTGTTTCGCCCTTACATTGGTGAATTTGTTGTTGTCCACTTTGATGATATCCTTGTGTTTAGCAAATCTCTCAAAGAGCATGTCACCCACCTTCGCACCGTGCTACAAACACTTCGAAAAGAGCAACTTTATGCTAATATGGAAAAATGCCTATTTGGTGTTGATAAGCTTGTTTTCTTGGGTTTCGTAGTATCTTCTAAGGGTGTTCATGTTGATGAATCTAAAATCAATGCTATTAAAACTTGGCCCCAATCAACCAATTTGCAACAAGTGCGTAGTTTTCTTGGTTTAGCCGGTTTCTACCGCAGATTTGTGAAGGATTTTAGCACTATTGCTTCACCTTTGCATGCTTTGAGTAAGAAAAATGCACCGTTTGTTTGGGGAACATCCCAAGATATCGCTTTCAATGAGCTCAATAATTTGCTTACTCATGCTCCCGTGCTTGCATTACCCAACTTTGACAAACCTTTCGAAATTCATTGCGATGCTAGTGGTAATGGCATAGGAGGTATGTTAACACAAGAGAAGCGCCCAATTGCTTAATTTAGTGAGAAACTCTCCGGAGCGCAACTCAATTACCCCATCTATGACAAAGAGCTATATGCTTTAGTGCGAGTTTTGCATGAATGGGAACATTACCTACGCCCTCATGAGTTCATCATCCATACCGACCATGAAACGCTTAAATACCTTAAGGGTCAAACTAAGTTGAACAAGCGTCATGCTAAATGGAGTGAGTTTATTGAGTCTTTTCCTTATGTCATTAAGTACATTAAAGGTAAGGAAAATGTTGTGGCGGATACACTTTCCCGTATATGCATGCTTGTTACTCAACTTGAGTTTAATGTCATTGGCTTTTAGCATATAAAAGACTTGTATGAGCATGATCCTACATTTGCTATTCCTTATGCAAAGTGTTTGACGCATACTTCTTGGGATCGATACTACATCAAAGATGGATATCTTATGAGAGCTAACAAACTTTGCATCCCCGAGTCCTCTTTTCGCTTGTTGCTTTTGCAGGAATCTCATGGAGGCGGACTCATGGGCCACTTTGGACGCGACAAGACATTTGCTACGCTCTCTAAGAACTACTTTTGGCCCAAGATGTTTCGCGACGTCAATCGCTTCACCAACCGATGCTCTACATGTCGCAAAGCTAAGTCTAAAGCACAATCGCATGGCCTCTATATGCCACTTCCAATTCCATATCAACCATGGGAAGATATTAGCATGGACTTTGTGCTTGGTTTGCCTAGAACTAGAAATGGCAAGGATTCCGTTTTTGTTGTTGTGGACCGATTCTCCAAAATGGCTCATTTCATTCCTTGCAACAAAATAGACGATGCTTCACATGTTGCAAATTTGTTTTGTAGGGAAACCTTGCGACTTCATGGAGTGCCAAAGACGATTGTCTCGGACCGTGACGTCAAGTTCTTGAGTTACTTTTGGAAGACCTTGTGCGCCAAGCTCGGAATCAAGCTTTTGTTCTCTTCGGCATACCATCCACAAACCGACAGCCAAATGGAGGTGACGAACCGCACGCTCTCCACTCTACTACGCGTGTTGATAAAGAAGAACATCAAGGAGTGGGAGGAGTGCCTACCCATCGCCGAGTACGCCTACAACCGAGCAAGACATTCGACTACCGGCAAATCCCCCTTCGAGGTCGTCTATGGCTTCAATCCATTGTCCCCATTGGACATTCTACCTCTACCACTACAAGAGCGCACAAACATGGACGCGAGTGCCCGAGTCAACTTCCTCAAGAAGATGCATGAAGATACAAGGAACACTATCGAGCGCCAAGTACAACGACTCGCGACCAAGCTCAACGTCAACAAGGAACCCATGATGTTCAATGTTGGAGATCTTGTGTGGCTACACCTTCGCAAGGATCGCTTCCCCAAGGAACGCAAGTCCAAGCTACTACCCCGAGCGGATGGACCCTTCAAGGTGCTTGCACGCTACAACACCAATGCATACAAGATCGACATCCCACGCGACAAGTAATCCGTGAGCGGCATCTTCAACATCAAAGATCTCTCCTTGTACCATGGTGATGAGGATTTCGATCCGAGGTCGGATCTTTCCCAAGGGAGGGGAGATGATGCGGAGCATCCTACGATCATCCCCATGGACCTACCATCGTCTCATCAAGAGCCAAGAGGACCTATGACACGAGGACGAGCTAGAGCTCTCGAGAACGAGGTGACTTCCTTCCTTAGTGATATCACATATGATCCACTCGAGACATGGCTACTATCTAAGTCCGATATGCTATGCATGATTAGGTGTCAAGAGGAACCAACCGAGAATGCACGTGAAGACGGACAAGCCACCAAGTTCACGGATGAAGAGAACCGCCGGAAGGAGAAGAACACAGCTCCAGGGCCCGGACATCCGGCCCCAGCCCCAGACATCCGGCCGCTGGAGACATCAACAACAGCAGCAACCCAGCCAGCGAAGTACTACAGGGCCCGGACATCCGGCCCCATGCCCCGGACATTCGGCTCCTTCGGAAGCCCCGAAAATCCGGCCTCTCGCCCGGACATCCGACCCCGCCTATCCAGAGACTACAGAAGTTTGCACCGCCAGCCCGGACATCCGGCCCCCAGCCCGGACATCTGGCCCCTCCTGAAGCCCCGGACATCCGGCCGACGCCCGGACATCCGGCTCTGTCTGTCTGCACACAGTAAAGGGCCGAAGCCCATGTCCCTGATGAGGACATGAATACCTTGGATACGACCAAAAATATTGCATACATGCATATTTGTCAGGTGATCTCTAGCGCAAACTATTCAATAATCTATTTATGTTATCCAGAACAAAAATACTTCACACACTTTTGTGTTTTGTCTAATTGCAGGTGTATGGGACATTTGTACAATCCACATATGAAGATAAGGCAAAAGGATAAGTTTAGGTTCTGTTCAAAAAGTCCTCTCACGTCACTTTTGGGCCAAGAGAAGATAGAGTCCAAGTCTCTCACGTTTTGGATTCAGATTCGGACTGCACAGACATACCTGACTCAAAACGCCAACAACTTTTTCATACGGACTCCGAATTGGGTGATTCTTTTTTTGTTGGAAAGTAGATTTCGTCCTCTTTCCAACCCAATTGGATTCACCTTTAAATTCGTCCGGAGCCTTGAGATATGGACGAAACAATCTGACACTGCAGCAGAATCCGAGTCAAACAACAAGTCCAAAGGTGTTGCATCACCTCAACTTGGGCCCATGAGCCTTGTACGACCTAGGGTTGGTTTTAGGCTGCCTTGGGATGTCCTCCCACCTCCTTGGACGCCACCCCTTGCTCCTATATAAGTAGATCCATCTAGTAGCTTTTTGCTTGGGGATTTCTTTAGTTAAAAGTTAGCCATTGCAACTTCGTGTACTTCGTTTGTGCCCAACGACCAGACCAAGACCGTTTCCGGATCCCCACCTTTATCAATACTTCATCTATATTCGCAATATTCAGATTGCATTATCATATTCTTACTTGTTCTTCGATTGCGTGCAGGAATAGACCTTCGTGGTCAGGCTGATTGTGCTTCCAGCATCGTCAGTAACCTCGGGAGATTGGTTTAGCGATTGCTAAGGCGCAACGTCGTGCACGTTTGTAGTCGGATCGTCAAAGTCGACTCCACCAAATCGATAGTTATCATCTTATCGAAAGATCGGGACACCCTCGCCTCTATCAAGTGGTATCAGTTTTCAGGTTGCTCGGTGAGAATTTCCAGTTATCCCTAGATTAGATTTATTTTATTACCTATTGTCCAAGAAAGCCACAAAAAAAGTTAGATCTATTCATCCTTTATCCTAGCCAGCCTGAGCCTTTGCAATTCTCTTATCATTGTTTGCATTATTGAATTATCAGTTGCATCGCCGTGTCGAGTTGCTGGTCTTAGTGTCTAGTTCGTTTAGAGTTTCGAGTTCTGTTCACATTAGTCACGCCGCCGCTGCATCAGTATCCTTCCGCTGTCCACCATCCCATTCATCAATTTCCACCACGTGCTACCCACCGTTCATTGTCTTCATCATAGTTGAGGTTGTTCACATCTTCGCTTGATCCAATCTGCATATTATATATTTTGTTTTGGAAAGAGGGAGAGAAAAAAAAAGAGAGAAAAAAGTTCTTCTACTTGGCAATTGTTTTTCATCATTATCTTTACTGCCGTTGTGATCTTCACTTATATCTTGCTGTCCAGAGCTACTGATGAGGACATCAATACCATTGTTACACCCACAGGCCCTGCTGCTATACATACTGGACCAATTACTACAGCTCGCGCACGCCAATTAAATTACCAGGTACTTTCGTTTCTTGGTAATGATTCTAATGTTCATGAGAATATGATGCTGCCTAAATTGGATACATTTGTTTTGCTTACAAATGAAGGGCCTAGCTTGGAGAAGGATGAACATTGGAGCAAGAACAAGCATGGAGATGATGGCATGCGCATGGGGAACAAGAACGGAGTTACAAGTGATGATTTCAGGACGTTGAAGCCACCATAATGCGTGCATGAAGCCTTGGACGAAATATACAAGATGCTACTTCATAACTTTCGTCCAGAGGCTATTCTAGGTGCTGCGTCACCTTATTATTGGGCCAGGCCCATGTAATTTCGAAATACATAAGTATAGGCTGTTTTTAGAGTCCGTATGTGTGGGGAAACAAGAGATAGGGTTGGTTTCGGACCCCTTCCTCAAGGGCCACGAAATTCCCCCCCTCTTCCTCCATATATACAGCCCTTAGGGCGTCGTTTAGACTTTGGGTTTTGTTTAGATTAAAAGTTCGCCATAGCTGCAACTTCGCGTACTTCGTTTGTGTTCAGCGACCAGACAAAGGCGTCACAGAACCCCACCTTGATCAATAAAGCTTTCATCTTATATTCGCAATATCCAGATTGCAATCTCAGTTTCTTGCTTGTTCTTCGTTTGCTCGCAGGAAACAGACCCTCGTGGTCAGGTTGATCGTGCTCCGGCGTGGTCGATAACCTCTCGGAGTTGGTTTAGCGATTGCTAAGGCGCGACGTCCTCGCACGTTCGTAGTCGGATCGTCAAAGTCGACTTCCATCAAAGCGATATTCATCATCTCATCGAAAGACGGGACACCTTTGCCTCTATCAAGTGGTATCAGATTTCCAGGTTGCTCGGTGAGATTTTACAGTTTTTCGTAGTTTAGATCGAGTCTGTTCTTCATACCTACAGTCCACGAAAAAGCCACACAAAAAAATTAGGGTTAGTTCATCATATCCGAACCAATCTGAGCCTTTGCATAATCTTTTTAGGGTTTTTGCTTTGTTGAATTTGCGGTTGCATCGTCGTGTCAAGTTGCTGGTCTTAGAGTCTAGTCTTTTAGAGTTTCGAGTTCTGGTCATAAGTTGTCACGCCGCCGCCGCACCATCATCATCGCCTTGCCATCTACCACCATTGCTTATCCGCCACCGCTCTGAATCCGTATCTATATACCACCACCAATCCGTATCCATATACCCACCGATCCGTACCATATACCACCACCGCTGCCATATCCTACCGCCATATATCCACCACCAATCCGAGTTCTTTTCATATTCGGTTGTTTTAGAGATCCATATATTTTCCGTTTCGTGTTTCCTTGCCTGAGTAGGTCTCGGAAAAAAAAAGTCTGGAGACCCCCGGGCAGTTTTTAGGCCAAAATTTCGGCAACCAAAAATATTTTTTCCCTATCCTATTTTTAGGCCCCGGGTAGTGTTTTGAGACACTCGCCATCATAGTGATTTTTTGTCGCACTTTTTCGTCGTCGCTGCCCTGATTTCCAAAAAAAATAGTCAAAAATTTTTGTGCCCATCCTGTCAGTTTGACCTGGGAAGAGTTTTGAGACACTCGCCATTATAGTGATTTTTCGCAAAAAAAAGAGGAGCGCAAAAAAAAGAGGCAAAAAAAAGAGCGATTTTTTCCAGAGTGTGCTTTTCCCTTGTTTACGTGCAGCGCCGTGATTTTGTTAGTGTTCTAGGCTCGCGTCTCTAGCACGGTCTAGCCTAGGACCAGCACAGTACCGTCGTTGAGCGTTTATTCAACTTTGCATCTCTGAATTGATTATTGCTTACCATTTTGCTACCATATTATAAGCCTTCCCAGCTCCACATAAGTCTACATCGTGCGTTTGACTCTCCCTGGTAATCGCTATATCCAAGCTTTGAGAGTTTTTGACTACAACGGTTGCCGATCACCACCTGCTGCTGGGTAAGAACTGGTAAGAATTTGAGATTCGCTTGAAGGTTTTGTGACACACCACCATCACCACCACTTCTAGTAGTCTGCAGGATCATATTCTTTTGTGTTTCTATTGCTGCTAACCATGGCAGGTTCACAAGCCGATGAGACTGATTGGGAGAACATGACGAACAAGGAGTTGCATGATAAATTTCAGCAAATGATGAGTGGCCAGGTGGGAGATGTGCTAAACAGATTTGAAGAGGCTATGGAGAAGATAGATGCCGTGGAGAAGTCGTTCGAGACAAAGCTGGATAACAAGTTTACTGAATTACTCAAGCGTCTTCCCCAACCACCACCGGCTGCACATGTCGCACCTCTACAACAACAACAACCACATCTCCAACGCCGCCTTCCAAATCAAGTGGGACGGGCACAGCGCGTTCCAATTGAGACTGGTCAAAATTCGGGTGCTGCTGCACCTACTGTTGATGCTTCTTTGGCTCCTGCTCCTGCGGCGGCTGAGGAGGATGACGATTATGCGGGCGATTATGAGGATGAGGTTGATCAAAATCAGAACTACGTGCAGCCACCAGCACCACCACCAGCAGGTCGACCTCAGGTATATATTCGCAACGGTAGGCCGGCACCACCACCTCAGGTACGAGATCATGACCATCTCCCTAAACTGAAATTGAATATTCCACCATTTGAGGGTAGATATGTTCCTGATATATATCTTACTTGGGAGTTAGAAACTGAACAACGATTTACATGTTTACAATATCCTGAGGACAGACGTGTTCCTGCTGCTGTTTGTGCTTTCACTAGCTTTGCATGTGTTTGGTGGTCTGAACATTGTAGATTATATCCTGTTCCAGCTACTTGGGCTGCTTTGAAAACTGCTATGCGTACTCGTTGGGTTCCACCATATTATCAACGTGAATTACTTCAAAAATTGCAGCGTTTAAGACAAGGGAAAAATTCTGTAGAAGAATATTATCAGGAATTACAAACTGGCATGATTAGATGTGGTATTGTTGAGGAGAATGAAGCTATGCTTGCACGTTTTATGGGTGGATTAAATAAAGAGATTCAGACCATTCTAGAGTATAAGGATTATAATAATATCACTCGTTTATTCCATCTTGCTTGTAAAGCTGAACGTGAAGTGCAGGATCGACAGCCATTGGCGCGAACTAACTTTTCTGCAGGTCGACCTTCATCATGGACACCGCGTGCATCTTCTACTTCCACTTCACCATCACCTCCATCAGGTGCCACCTCCAGCCGTGATACAAGAAAGCAGGCACAACCACCACTCTCTGCCAAGAGCACACCTGCCGGGCCTGCGCAGAGCTCTTCTTCTTCCATGGCATCGACAGGGCACACAAGTGATATTATTTGTCGTCGTTGTAAGGGAAGAGGACATTTTGCGAGAGAATGCAAATCTCAGCGTGTAATGATTGCTACTGAGGATGGTGGGTATGAGTCCGCTAGTGACTATGATGAGGAGACTTTGGCTCTTATTACACGTGAAGAACATGGTGGAGATGATTCTGAAAATGAGACGCAATACATGGCTCCTGAAGACGCTGACAGGTATGAATGTTTAGTTGCTCAACGTGTTTTGAGTGTGCAGGTCACACAAGCAGAGCAAAATCAGAGGCATAATTTGTTCCATACAAAGGGAGTTGTGAAGGAACGTTCTGTTCGCGTCATCATAGATGGAGGGAGCTGTAACAACTTGGCTAGCATGGAGATGGTGGAGAAGCTATCTCTCACCACAAGACCACATCCACATCCTTACTACATCCAATGGTTCAACAACAGCGGCAAGGTTAAGGTAACACGTACTGTTCGTGTGCATTTTAGTATCTCTACATATGCTGATTATGTTGATTGTGATGTGGTACCCATGCAAGCATGTTCCTTATTACTTGGTAGACCATGGCAATTTGATAAAAATTCTGTACACCATGGTAGAAACAATCAGTATACTCTTGTTCATAAGGATAAAAATATTACTTTGCTTCCTATGACTCCTGATTCCATTTTGAAAGATGACATTAATAGAGCTAATAAAGCAAAACAGGAGAAAAATAAGAGTGAAAATCAGATTGTGGCAAAAGAATTTGAGCAACAAATGAAACCTAATAATAAACCATCTAGTGTTGTTTCTGAAATTAAATTGAAAAGTGCATGTTTACTTGCCACAAAATCTGATATTGATGAGCTAGATTTCAGCAAATCTGTTTGCTATGCTTTTGTGTGCAAAGAGGCATTATTTTCATTCGAGGACGTGCCTTCCTCTTTGCCCCCTGCTGTCACTAACATTTTGCAGGAGTTCGCTGACGTCTTCCCACAAGACGTGCCACCGGGATTACCACCTATTCGAGGGATTGAGCATCAAATTGACTTAATTCCCGGTGCATCGCTACCCAACCGTGCACCATACCGTACCAATCCAGAGGAGACGAAGGAGATTATGCGTCAAGTACAGGAGCTGCTCGACAAAGGTTATATACGCGAATCTCTTAGTCCTTGTGCTGTTCCTATTATACTAGTGCCTAAAAAGGATGGTACGTCGCGTATGTGTGTTGATTGTAGAGGCATTAATAATATTACTATTCGTTATCGTCATCCTATTCCTAGGCTAGATGATATGCTTGATGAATTGAGTGGCTCTACAATATTCTCCAAAGTTGATTTGCGTAGTGGATACCATCAAATTCGTATGAAATTGGGAGATGAATGGAAAACTGCATTTAAAACTAAGTTTGGTTTATATGAGTGGTTAGTCATGCCTTTTGGGTTAACTAATGCACCTAGTACTTTCATGAGACTAATGAACGAAGTTTTACGTGCTTTCATTGGACGATTTGTGGTAGTCTATTTTGATGATATACTGATTTATAGCAAATCTTTGGAAGAACATTTGGAACATTTACGTGCTGTTTTTATTGCTCTACGTGATGCACGTTTGTTTGGTAACCTTGGGAAGTGCACCTTTTGCACCGACCGAGTATCTTTTCTTGGCTATGTTGTTACTCCACAGGGAATTGAAGTTGATAAAGCCAAGATTGAAGCTATTGAGAGTTGGCCGCAGCCCAAAACGGTCACACAAGTGCGGAGTTTTCTTGGACTCGCTGGTTTCTATAGGCGTTTTGTGAGAGATTTTAGCACCATTGCTGCACCTCTCAACGAGCTTACAAAGAAGGATGTGCCTTTTGTTTGGGGTACCGCACAGGAAGAAGCCTTCACGGTATTGAAAGATAAGTTGACACATGCTCCTTTACTCCAACTTCCTGATTTTAATAAGACTTTTGAGCTTGAATGTGATGCTAGTGGAATTGGATTAGGAGGTGTGTTATTACAAGATGGCAAACCTGTTGCATACTTTTCTGAAAAATTGAGTGGGCCTAGTCTGAATTATTCTACTTATGATAAAGAACTATATGCTCTTGTTCGGACTTTAGAAACATGGCAACATTATTTATGGCCCAAAGAATTTGTTATACATTCTGATCATGAATCTTTGAAACATATTAAAAGTCAAGCTAAACTGAATCGTAGACATGCTAAATGGGTTGAATTCATTGAAACTTTCCCTTATGTCATTAAACACAAGAAGGGTAAAGAAAATGTTATTGCTGATGCATTGTCTCGTCGCTATACTATGCTTTCACAACTTGACTTCAAAATATTTGGTTTGGAGACCATCAAAGATCAATATGTGCATGATGCTGATTTTAAAGATGTATTGCAGAATTGTAAAGAAGGAAGAACCTGGAACAAGTTTGTCGTTAATGATGGATTTGTGTTCCGTGCTAACAAGCTATGCATTCCAGCTAGCTCTCTTCGTCTTTTGTTGTTGCAGGAGGCGCATGGAGGAGGATTAATGGGACACTTTGGCGTGAAGAAGACGGAGGACGTACTTGCTACACATTTCTTTTGGCCAAAGATGAGACGGGATGTTGAGCGTTTTGTTGCTCGCTGCACTACATGTCAAAAAGCTAAGTCACGACTCAATCCTCATGGTTTATATATGCCTTTGCCTGTACCTAGTGTTCCTTGGGAGGATATATCTATGGACTTTGTTTTAGGTTTACCTCGAACAAAGAAGGGGAGGGATAGCATATTTGTTGTCGTGGATAGATTCTCGAAAATGGCACACTTTATACCATGTCATAAAAGCGATGATGCTGTTAATGTTGCTGATTTGTTCTTTCGTGAAATTATTCGCTTGCATGGTGTGCCAAATACTATTGTTTCAGATCGTGATACTAAATTTCTTAGCCACTTTTGGAGATGTTTATGGGCTAAGTTGGGGACTAAACTGCTTTTTAGTACTACTTGTCACCCCCAAACTGATGGACAAACTGAAGTAGTCAATAGAACATTGTCTACTATGCTTAGGGCTGTTTTGAAGAATAATAAGAAAATGTGGGAAGAATGCTTGCCTCATATTGAGTTTGCTTATAATCGTTCATTGCATTCTACTACTAAGATGTGCCCTTTTGAAATTGTGTATGGTTTCCTACCTCGTGCACCTATTGATTTGTTGCCTCTTCCATCTTCGGAGAAGGTTAATTTTGATGCTAAACAACGTGCTGAATTGATCTTAAAAATGCATGAGTTAACTAAGGAAAACATTGAGCGTATGAATGCTAAATATAAACTTGCTGGAGATAAGGGTAGAAAACATGTTGTGTTTGCACCTGGAGATCTTGTTTGGTTACATTTGCGTAAGGATAGATTTCCTGATTTGCGCAAATCAAAGCTAATGCCACGTGCTGATGGTCCTTTTAAGGTGTTAGAGAAAATAAATGATAATGCATATAAACTTGAGCTGCCTGCAGATTTTGGGGTTAGTCCCACTTTTAACATTGCAGATTTGAAGCCTTATTTGGGTGAGGAAGATGAGCTTCCGTCGAGGACGACTTCATTTCAAGAAGGGGAGGATGATGAGGACATCAATACCATTGTTACACCCACAGCCCCTGCTGCTATACATACTGGACCAATTACTAGAGCTCGCGCACGCCAATTAAATTACCAGGTACTTTCGTTTCTTGGTAATGATTCTAATGTTCATGAGAATATGATGCTGCCTAAATTGGATACATTTGTTTTGCTTACAAATGAAGGGCCTAGCTTGGAGAAGGATGAACATTGGAGCAAGAACAAGCATGGAGATGATGGCATGCGCATGGGGAACAAGAACGGAGTTACAAGTGATGATTTCAGGACGTTGAAGCCACCATAATGCGTGCATGAAGCCTTGGACGAAATATACAAGATGCTACTTCATAACTTTCGTCCAGAGGCTATTCTAGGTGCTGCGTCACCTTATTATTGGGCCAGGCCCATGTAATTTCGAAATACATAAGTATAGGCTGTTTTTAGAGTCCGTATGTGTGGGGAAACAAGAGATAGGGTTGGTTTCGGACCCCTTCCTCAAGGGCCACGAAATTCCCCCCCCTCTTCCTCCATATATACAGCCCTTAGGGCGTCGTTTAGACTTTGGGTTTTGTTTAGATTAAAAGTTCGCCATAGCTGCAACTTCGCGTACTTCGTTTGTGTTCAACGACCAGACAAAGGCGTCACAGAACCCCACCTTGATCAATAAAGCTTTCATCTTATATTCGCAATATCCAGATTGCAATCTCAGTTTCTTGCTTGTTCTTCCTTTGCTCGCAGGAAACAGACCCTCGTGGTCAGGTTGATCGTGCTCCGGCGTGGTCGATAACCTCTCGGAGTTGGTTTAGCGATTGCTAAGGCGCGACGTCCTCGCACGTTCGTAGTCGGATCGTCAAAGTCGACTTCCATCAAAGCGATATTCATCATCTCATCGAAAGACGGGACACCTTTGCCTCTATCAGCTACTTAGTATCCTTAATTGATGCTAGTTGTGCTACGCCGTGACCTCATTAGTGTTCTAGGCTCGCGTCTCTAGTCCGGTCTAGCCTAGGACCAGCACAGTACCGTCGTTGAGCGTTTATTCAACATTGCATCTCTGAATCGATTATTGCTAATATTTTGCTACCATATATAGCCAACCCAGCTCCACATATTTTGCACCGTGTATACGTATGTTCCCCTGGCAATCGCTTTACACAATCTTCAGAGTTATTTGACACCGCTGGTTGCCTGTCACCACCTGATGTAGGGTGGAACCCTAGATGGCCAATCTTTCACGAAAGGAGCGGATCCCTACGAAGAACGCGATGAACACGAGGGGAAACACGAGGGAAACACGAGGGGAACACGAGAGAAATCACTCAACCAACAAGAATAGATCACACATGCGCTAGATCAATGAACACAAAGGTGAGATACAAGATCCAAAGTCAACAACGGACGATACAAACGGTAACCGGTTCTTCTCCGTGAGGAGGTCTTGATGGGGGTCTTCTCCGTGAGGAGGTCTTGAATCCAAGGTGGATCGTCTCCGTAGAGGGGCCGCGGTCTCTCTCGTGGAGTATATCCGTAATGGATGAGCAAAGCTCTATCTCTAAATGAGCTAATCCTTTGCTGACCCTAACTAGGAGGAGGGGGAGGAGTATATATAGTCTAAGCCATGAAGGGGTAAGTGAGGAGGGGATACATGGGCCTCTGGCCCGTCTCTGCACGTAGGCAGGCGCCGGATGTCCGGGCTGGGGGCCGGATGTCCGGGGCTTCGCGAGTCGCCGGATGTCCGGGCTCGGGCCGGATGTCCGGGCTGAAGTGGCCAAACTTCGGGTGCGTTCTGTCGTCGATGCCGGATTTCCGGGGGAAGCGCCGGATGTCCGGGCTTTGGCGAGGCGCCGGATGTCCGGGGCTAGCGCCGGATGTCCGGCCGCTGATGGTACTTGGCGGCTGCTGTGGGTGAGGTTCCAGGGGCCGGATGTCCGGGGTCCTGGCCGGATGTCCGGGTCCTGGGAGCTGTCTCCGTCTTCTTCTTCCATCGTCGCTTCCATGCTTCTCTCGCGGATGGTGTAGTTGTTCCTTGGCGCTTGCACTCCTCCTCGTCGTCCGTAGTGTTCCGACAATACCTATGCATGCACACGAGTGGAGTGTCAAGTAGTATACCATCGTCGAAGGTGTCAAGTGAGCACGTGTAAAGGAGATGATTCACCTTTGTGTATGTGAAGTAGATGTCGCACGTGTCACTCGCCGAATGGACTCTTGACATGGTGATGTCCATAGGATGCTCCGCATCATCTCCCCTCCCTTGGGAAAGATCCGACCTCGGATCGAAAACCAAATCACCATGGGAAAGAGATGGCTTCGCCATGTAGAAGTGGACGTTCACCAAGTACTTGTCATCTTGAAGCTCGAAATGGGCACTCTCCAATGTCGCACCGTCTTGTGATTCCTTCAAAAGGAGTAAGGACAACAAACACTTGGAAAAACAAATGTGGTTAGCGTTAGTGCAAAACCAAGCATTCAAGAGGTGATTCACCAAACAAGTGTCGTCATCATGCAAAGCATATGGTGTGACAAAGGATTGAGACATGGCATGTAAGTATATCAATCGAGCACAAGCAAAGATATCATGGGGACAAGCATGTAAATTGGAGGTAGAGATGCAAATATGTGTGTCAAGAGAATAAGCATCTACCTCAGGTTCATAGCAAGCATGGGCAAAGCGCTCAATGAAAGGTCTATGGTAGGCATAGGAATCATTCACGACACCTAAGAAGATGAGATGTCTAAACACATGGGTTAAGTGCAAGACAATCCAAGCATAATGTGCATAGGGTGTAGTGAACATAGTGTGGCACTCAACACAATAGAAAGAGCAATTGTTCATCATGTGTGAGGCAATCAAGTCAATCATGTGACAAGCAATGGGACATGGCATATGTGAAGGGATGACATTGTTGCAACCAAACATATGAGAGGAGCAAGTAATCCAAGAATTGGATGCAACACACAAGGCATATATATCATGATGCATGGGACGGTGAAAATGACAAGTCGAAGCAAGATCTCTATCAAGTGTGCAATCAAGTGGTCCAAGATGAACAATAAGTCTCATGGTGCAAGCAACACAAGTAGTATGATCCGCAATATCCATGCTCAAGAAAGATATCACCTTGATGGCGTGTCCTTGTGCATTCTTCACAATGCCGAAGTGGTAGGAAAGGTGGCGTAGAAACGAGTCGTGGTCGAATGTATGAGGCTCGCTCTCAAGAGCTCGAATGGTCAACTCACGTGAAGCGGAAGTCGACACAAAGTCCAAGTATCCTACACATGCACACAACAAAACAAAGAACGTATGCGCATGGTAGATAAACACATCATCCATCATGATGGTTTTCTTCTCTTGCACATAGCCATTAGAAACACAAGTGCATGAATAATATGATGCAATAATGGCTATATTCATGGCACGAGGAATATGGTGCAAAGAGGTAAGGCAAGCATGCTTCACAAGAAATATGTCAAAATCTCCAAATATATGTGAGAATGCTATGGGGGCAAACTCATTATCAAGACTAAGGGCATTGTTGCACTCAATACATGTCAAATCATCTATCATGATAGAGGCAATATATGGAGAGATATGACAAGAAGCAATAACAATCATGTGCAAAGCATGTAGGTGGTTGTCATCAACCGAATGAAATGAGCAAGTATCAATCATTGGTGATGCAACAAGGCAAGCAATAGTAATCAAGTCGTGCAAACTAGTGGAGCGAAGATGCAACACACTAGAGGGAATCATGGCAATCATGTCATGTGAGTAAAGAATAGGCATAGGCAATGTACATGACATATCGCAAGCACGAACACAAATCAAGATCATAGTATCATCATAGGCATGGGCACAAGCAATCATGGCAATAACAAACAATATCTCCACCACGCTTGCAAATACACATACAAGTACTAGAATCAATCATCATGTGTAATGCAAAGCATGGGTCACAAATGCATGGCAAAGGCATAGTAATGGGCATATCATGCAAAGTGAACATGGCAAGATGGGCAAATGATATATAATGGACAACAACCCATAACCATGTGAGGGCCATGTAAAAGAAATGCGCGAAGTGTTTGCGCGAAGTGAGCGGTGGGAAAGGCAATCCATGGGATCCCAAGTCATCATTGCTCTCTAGAGCTCGTTTTGTCAACTCGTGGGATTGCGAGGTTGACAAGTATTCATGGGTACCTACACAAAAGAGACACAAACCAAAGAAATTGTGCGCGTGGTAAATGTACACATCATCCATCATGATGTGTATGTGCAAGTGAGTGTTAGCACAAGATAAGCATCGCTCAAAGAAATTTGATGCATGGTATAAGAACATGTCATCCATCATGAAAGAATAGTTGTTATGTATGACACGATGGGGATGCAAATTGAGCATACTAGTATATGGCACAACAATATCATTATGATTCATGGGGAGCATATTGTGCACATAATTATTGGGATCATGCAATGGATAGGATGGATCAAAATCTCCTAAAATGTATGAGGAAACTATGGGGGTCTCCTCATGAGCAATATTGTAAATCATATGGAGAAAATGGACAACATCCAAACAATGCATATCCGAAGCTAGGTGGTCATGGCATGGCATATGAGATAAATGATGCAAAGGGAGCATGTCAATATCATCACAAGAAAAACAAATGCCAATAACCATGGGCTTGTCATCTATGCCATATGTGCAAATTGGGTTAATTTTAATGGCATATGCATAGTCACTACGAAGAGATTGCAAATATGACATATGATTGATCTCATGCATAGCATATGACAAGTCAAGCGGATTGTCAAACATGATGTGACCTAAAGAATTGTCACAAGAAATCCTATGTAACATGGCATCACAACTAATAGACTCCACATGGCAATCATCATACTCATCATAAATGGGTAAATCATCCCATGGGGAAATCTCACTAGCATGAAGCAAGGTAATAGGTGGATCAACATCATGCAAGCAATCAATGTCAAGAATGTCCACTAGTGGGACTAGAGCATCACTGTCACCTATGTTACCTTTGTCATTCCAATCAAGTGGTGTAGGTGAGGTGGGAAAGACCAAATGGTGGTCATCTTCATCTTGATGGAACCATGTGGGGGGTGCATCATATTCCACCATGGCCATCGTCATGTCCATAGGAAGGACGAAGTCGTCGCGAATCGGCGCGTCATCATATATGGGACCTAGCACCAAATGAGAAGACACAATAGAGGTAGAGGTTAAGTCGTTAGAGTTCAAAATCTCCTCACTCTCTCTATGTGGTGGTTCACTCACTCCCTCAAAGTAGGTGCACTCAATCGCACGTATGGTGGAGTCACTCATCTCACTCAAGTGGTGGGGGTTGTGGCTCTCCTCACATGGGAATTGGGGCAACACATCGGATATGGGGCTAGTGGTGAAGTCACTCTCACTCTCAATATGGTGGCACAAGTCACTCAAGTCATCATACGTCGCCGTGGTCGAAGTGAAATACTCAACCATCTCATCGCCGTCGCCGTGGATGAAGGCCGAAGATGGCACATCATCACTCTCGCCTCCTAAGATGGAAGCATCGTCCTTGCTCGTCACCATGTCGCTCGCCTCCAAAGCTTGGTCCTTGAAGGTCTCCGTAGTCGTACTCGTCGCCGCACCATCTTGAAAAAGAGTCGTGGAGGACTCGGCGTCATCAATGCCACAAAGAGGGATGGCGGTGAAGTCGAACTTGGGAGCATCGTCTTGGAGCTCGTCGGGCTTGGACATCTTGGTGGTACTAGCCTCATGCTCGTCGTCTTTGAGCTTGGTCTTCGAGAAGTGTGCTTGGGGTGGAGAAGCCTTGGCCTTCATGAGTTCTTGTTCCGCCTTGAGAGCACCAATGTAGTTGTCATCGAGGGACTTGTAGTTCTCGAGGAAGATAGTCTTGGAGATGGCATTGTTCAATCCCATCATGAAGTGGAACTTCATTGACATGGGGTCGTCCACGCCGGCTCGTCGCAAGGCAATCTTCATCTCCTTGAAGTACGCGTCGATGGACTTGGATCCTTGGTTGGTGTTCTCCAATTGGCGTAGAAGTTGTTCCGTGTAGGTTGGAGGCACAAACTCTCGCCGCAAAGCTCTCTTCGTCTTGGGCCAACTCATGTCGTAGGCTCGCCGAAGGTGTGTGAAGCCACCATGTCGAGGCGTAGTCGTGGAAGTTTCTTGTGGCGCACTTCACTTGATCTTCGGGAGGAACTTGATGTAGCTTGAGGTAGTCGTCCATCAAGTGCTCCCACTCGAGATACTCCTCGGGTTCTTGAGTCCCATAGAAAGGAATCTCATGGTCGGTGTCGAGGTCGTAGTAGCTCGTGGAAGTCGCGGACTTGAGCTTGGGGAGCTTCTCTTGAGCGTAGTCTTGGGAGGTGCTTGTTAGGCGAAGATGCCGTATATCCGAAGGCGAAGATGCCTTGAAGTCGCTTGGCGAAGATGCCAAGGGAGATGGTGAAGTCGTTGAGCGGTTGTTGGTGTAGAGCTCTTGACCTTCACGTTCTTGGTGGTGATGGTGTCGATGCCGATGTGACCTTGCCGGAGATGGTAGCTCGGAGGCATGTGCTCTTGAGCGTCTTCTCGAAGATGAGGAAGATCGCTTGTAGGACTTGATGAGGGATTGGATCTCCTCCATTTGAGCTTGCATCTTGGCGTCGAAGTTGTTGTTCGTGGCATCGAACTTGTCGTTGTTGTTGTAGACCGAAGGTGAAATACCTTGCCTATCCATCACAAGACTCGAGCAAATATTAGTGGGAGAAAGAGAAGAACGATACCAAATGTACCTTGACCGATGTTGAAGATGGATCAATGATCACTCAATGTGTAACAAGGAAATAGCACAATTGGTACCAATTCTTGTCGGTTTCTCACACCTACACAAGTAAGGCTTATAGTGGAGCTCGGTGAGGATAGTGGCACAAAAAATTGATGCAAAATGTTAGCAAGAGTCAATAATGTTGAAAAAGATTCACAAATTCGCAAGTGAAACAAGTAGACCAATAGCAAAGAATGGCACACGGAAACACACACACGGATAGATAAATGGGGTCGTGCAACCAAGGAATGAGCACAAAATGTGGAGTCCACGGAAAACGCTCGTGTTGCACAACTCAAGAGAGACGCTAGCACGATTGCTCAATAGGCGGATACGACACTTGTGCACAACCTATGATATGCAAAATGGATAAACTTCTATCCCAAGTATGCTATGTATGTATGGTTCCCGGTGTTTCTCTCAAGATGATCCAAGATGATCGGATATGACAATCTTATATGCAATGTGGTATGATGCTATGGCACTTGCTTACAAGCTTCTTTGCTCTTCTCTTTAGCTTAAAAGCTTTTTTTTGTATGTATGGCCACTTTGCAAAATGCACAAACCAAGATAGCAATAGTGTGTATGCGGGAACAAACTTGAGGCACACGAGATGATATGATACCAATATGATATGGTATGTATGCAATGGAAGTTGTAGACCACTAATGTGCACAAGTAACGTTGCCGGCAATACTCAAATGGCTAGTCTCGATAGGCAAGTGACGCAAAATGGGCTAGGGGTTATCAATGCAATTGCAAGGGGAATATACAATGGTGTCGTCGAGGTTACTGTCCTTGGCGATGATGAGTGGCGGTGTTCTTGATGTAGATAACAAGATGATGGAGACTCGTCCCTAAGTAGCCGAAACATCTTAGGAAACGGAAAAACCACAACTCAAAATCTCAAAGACAAAAGTCAAACGGTGGTAGTGTAAGCGATGGTGGTTTTGCGGAAGCTCAATGGGATTGCGGAGATGCAATGATGGGTTTTGAGACGCAATGCGGAAGTCGAGGGTAAGGTGGATGGACTATACACGGTGTCGGAGTTCGAAACACGGTCCCCAAGTAGCCGAAACACCTTAGGAGACACAACTCACAACACAAACAAAATTGGGTTAAGTTGGGTTGGTGGAAGTGTATGGTGGGTAAGCCTATGCGGAAGTTATGGTGGCGGTTGATGAAGAAGCAATCATCCCTCAGTAGCCGAAACACCTTAGGAGACTCAAATCACAACTCAAACAACCTCAAATGATAAGTGGAACAAAATTGGTTAGGTTGCGGAAGTCGGTGGTGGTTATGCGGATGTTGTGGTGGAAGCCCTAGGCAAAGATGCCAAAGTTGTCAAAATTTGATGGAGTCAAATGGGGATGGGACCTCTCTATATGGATAGAGGATGTCAATAGCTATTCAACGAGTTAAAGAACACGAAAATCGGACTCCGGAAGTGGAAGTTATGCACAAAACGGTGAAACGGAAAAGCTGAAATGTACAGGGGTCGAACATCCGGGGCTTTGGCCGGATTTCCGGGACCTGATGTCCAGAACCGCGCGCGAAAAAGCGCTCCAGGAGCCGGATGTCCGGGGCACGGGCCGGATGTCCGGGGGGCCAGATGTCCGGGGCTACGGGCCGGATGTCCGGGCTCCAAATCCGAGGATGAACTCGAGGAACTCGATTTTGGGGGCGGAAATTGATGATTTCGGGGGCAAAATTGCAGAGATTTCATGGATGGAAACTGGGGAAAATTGGGGGAAAGCTAGATCCACAAGTAACAAAGCAAATCCTCGGATCAAATTCAACAAAACATCATCAAACCAACAGATCACAAAAAAATTTGGGGGCTATTGTTTTGGTGGGGATTTTTGAATTTGGGATGAAATCAACAAAACTAGGCTAGAAAACATAACGGGGAGGCTCCGAAATCATGATCAACGTGGCTCATGATACTAGAATGATGTAGGGTGGAACCCTAGATGGCCGATCTTTCACGAAAGGAGCGGATCCCTACGAAGAACGCGATGAACACGAGGGGAAACACGAGGGAAACACGAGGGGAACATGAGAGAAATCACTCAACCAACAAGAATAGATCACACATGCGCTAGATCAATGAACACAAAGGTGAGATACAAGATCCAAAGTCAACAACGGACGATACAAACGGTAACCGGTTCTTCTCCGTGAGGAGGTCTTGATGGGGGTCTTCTCCGTGAGGAGGTCTTGAATCCAAGGTGGATCGTCTCCGTAGAGGGGCCGCGGTCTCTCTCGTGGAGTAGATCCGTAATGGATGAGCAAAGCTCTATCTCTAAATGAGCTAATCCTTTGCTGACCCTAACTAGGAGGAGGGGGAGGAGTATATATAGTCTAAGCCACGAAGGGGTAAGTGAGGAGGGGATACATGGGCCTCTGGCCCGTCTCTGCACACAGGCAGGCGCCGGATTTCTGGGCTGGGGGCCGGATGTCTGGGGCTTCGCGAGTCGCCGGATGTCCGGGCTCGGGCCGGATGTCCGGGCTGAAGTGGCCAAACTTCGAGTGCGTTCTGTCGTCGATGCTGGATTTCCGGGGGAAGGGCCGGATGTCCGGGCTTTGGCGAGGCGTCGGATGTCTCGCCGCTGATGGTACTTGGCGGCTGGGCGGCTGCTGTGGGTGAGGTTCCAGGGGCCGGATGTCCGGGGTCCTGGCCGGATGTCCGGGTCCTAGGAGCTGCCTCCGTCTTCTTCTTCCATCGTCGCTTCCATGCTTCTCTCGGGGATGGTGTAGTTGTTCCTTGGCGCTTGCACTCCTCCTCGTCGTCCGTAGTGTTCCGACAATACCTATGCATGCACACGAGTGGAGTGTCAAGTAGTATACCATCCTCGAAGGTGTTAAGTGAGCACGTGTAAAGGAGATGATTCACCTTTGTGTATGTGAAGTAGATGTCGCACGTGTCACTCGTCGAATGGACTCTTGACATGGTGATGTCCATAGGATGCTCCGCATCACCACCTGCTGCTTGGTAAGAACTTGTAAGATATTGATATTTGCTTTACTGTGAGCGCTTTACCACCACATCCTAGTAGTTCATAGGAACATTATTCTTGAATTTTGTTTCTTGTTTCTACTAATCATGACAGGATCTAGAGTCAATTCATGAGGTTTGTCGATCGTGGGAGACGTGCCATCACCTATGCAAATACCACAACGTCACGAGAGGTGCACAAACATCCAAATGGACATGATCATGTTAATGTTTCTATACCACCATTTAATGGCCGTTTTAGACCTGCTTTATGTATTGAATGGGAGTTTGACATAAATAATATATTTGCTTCCAATAATTTTGATGTACGTAAAAAAGTTAAGGTTGCGGTTGGTTCTTTCACTGGTTATGCTGTAGTTTGGAGTGAATATTGTCGGTTGCACCCTAATGATATACCTACTACTTGGGATGATTTGAAACTTGCCATGCGACATACATTCGTTCCCGCTTATTATACTCGTGACATGATTACAAAGTTGCAACATTTAAAACAAGGTAGTGACACCGTAACGAAATATTATGATACTTTACAAACTACCTTGCTGCATTCCTCTTTAGCAGAAAGTGAAGAAGATTTTATGGATAGATTTTGGGGAGGATTAAATCGTGACATTCAGGAGATACTAATTCATGAAGAGTGTTATCCTATGGACCATTTGTTTCATCTTGCTTGCAAAGCTGAACAGGAAATAAAACGACGTGTTACCCACAAGGAAAACAAGCACGAGATGCACATTCCAAGAGTTGATACGGTTGTCCCTTCCACTACTAGGCATACTATGACAACCACATCCGTTGTTGTGAGGACTACATCACCTCCACCATGTGACACATCATCACCGAGAGTGCCTACTGAAAGGATCAATATAGTTGACTAGAGGGGGGGGTGAATAGGCAACTACAATTTTAGCTTTTCTTTACCAAATTAAACTTTTGCACCAAAATAGGTTGTCTAGATATGCAACTAAGTGAGCAACCTATATGATGCAATGACAACAAGCATGCAAGCAAATAAGAGATATAACACTAGTAAACTTGCGAAAGTAAAGGGACGAGATAACCAATAGTGGAGCCGGTGAAGACGAGGATGTGTTACCGAAGTTCCTTCCTTTTGAGGGGAAGTACGTCTCCGTTGGAGCGGTGTGGAGGCACAATGCTCCCCAAGAAGCCACTAGGGCCACCGTATTCTCCTCACGCCCTCACACAATGCGAGATGCCGTGATTCCACTATTGGTGCCCTTGAAGGCGGCGACCGGACCTTTACAAACAAGGTTGGGGCAATCTCCACAACTTAATTGGAGGCTCCCAACGACACCACAAAGCTTCACCACAATGGACTATGGCTCCGCGGTGACCTCAACCGTCTAGGGTGCTCAAACACCCAAGAGTAACAAGATCCGCTAGGGATAAGTGGGGGGAATCAAATTTCTCTTGGTGGAAGTGTAGATCGTGGCCTTCTCAACCAATCCCGAGCAAATCAACAAGTTTGATTGGCTAGGGAGAGAGATCGGGCGAAAATGGAGCTTGGAGCAACAATGGAGCTTTTGGGGGAAGAGGTGGGTCAACTTTGGGGAAGAAGACCTCCTTATATAGTGGGGGGAACAAACCAACCGTTACCCCCCACACCAGCCCCGCAGAGAGCGGTACTACCGCAAGAGGCAGCGGTACTACGAACTACTACCCGGGGCCTAAAAATAGGATAGGGAAAAAATATTTTTGGTTGCCGAAATTTTGGCCTAAAAACTGCCCGGGGGTCTCCAGACTCTTTTTTTTTCCGAGACCTACTCAGGCAAGGAAACACGAAACGGAAAATATATGGATCTCTAAAACAAACCAACTATGAAAAGAACTCGGATTGGTGGTGGATATATGGCGGTAGTATATGGCAGCGGTGGTGGTATATGGTAGCGGTCGTGGTATATGGATACGGATTCAAAGCGGTGGCGGATAAGCAATGGTGGTAGATGGCAAGGCGATGATGATGGTGCGGCAGCGGCGTGACAACTTATGACCAGAACTCGAAACTCTAAAAGACTAGACTCTAAGACCAGCAACTTGACACGACGATGCAACCGCAAATTCAACAAAGCAAAAACCCTAAAAAGATTATGCAAAGGCTCAGATTGGTTCGGATATGATGAACTAACCCTTTTTTTTTGTGGCTTTTTCGTGGACTGTAGGTATGAAGAACAGACTCGATCTAAACTACGAAAAACTGTAAAATCTCACCGAGCAACCTGGAAATCTGATACCACTTGATAGAGGCAAAGGTGTCCCGTCTTTCGATGAGATGATGAATATCGCTTTGATGGAAGTCGACTTTGACGATCCGACTACGAACGTGCGAGGACGTCGCGCCTTAGCAATCGCTAAACCAACTCCGAGAGGTTATCGACCACGCCGGAGCACGATCAACCTGACCACGAGGGTCTGTTTCCTGCGAGCAAACGAAGAACAGGCAAGAAACTGAGATTGCAATCTGGATATTGCGAATATAAGATGAAAGCTTTATTGATCAAGGTGGGGTTCTGTGACGCCTTTGTCTGGTCGCTGAACACAAACGAAGTACGCGAAGTTGCAGCTATGGCGAACTTTTAATCTAAACAAAACCCAAAGTCTAAACGACGCCCTAAGGGCTGTATATATGGAGGAAGAGGGGGGAATTTCGTGGCCCTTGAGGAAGGGGTCCGAAACCAACCCTATCTCTTGTTTCCCCACACATACGGACTCTAAAAACAGCCTATACTTATGTATTTCGAAATTACATGGGCCTGGCCCAATAATAAGGTGACGCAGCACCTAGAATAGCCTCTGGACGAAAGTTATGAAGTAGCATCTTGTATATTTCGTCCAAGGCTTAATGCACGCATTATGGTGGCTTCAACGTCCTGAAATCATCACTTGTAACTCCGTTCTTGTTCCCCATGCGCATGCCATCATCTCCATGCTTGTTCTTGCTCCAATGTTCATCCTTCTCAAAGCTAGGCCCTTCATTTGTAAGCAAAACAAATGTATCCAATTTAGGCAGCATCATATTCTCATGAACATTAGAATCATTAGCAAGAAACGAAAGTACCTGGTAATTTAATTGGCGTGCGCGAGCTCTAGTAATTGGTCCAGTATGTATAGCAGTAGGGCCTGTGGGTGTAATAATTGTATTGATGTCCTCATCAACAGCGGTACTACCGCTCCACCGGGCGGTACTACCGCTGAGCCCAGAGCGGTACTACCGCGGTGGTCAGGGCGGTACTACCGCATATGAGCGGTACTACGGCCCCCACTGCCGCGACTAGTTCCGTAAAACCCGACACGAAAAAAGACCCCTCGAATCGAGGCGGTACTAGCACGAGACCGCAGCGGTACTACGGCTGGGGGCTACCAGCGGTACTACGGCTCTAGAGCGGTACTACCGCTCCTAGAGCGGTACTACCGCTTGTAGCCATAAGCGATACTACCGCTCTGGCCCGCGGTACTAACGCTGGGACCAGAGAAGGCACACTCAGAAGGGGAACAAGCCCATCATAGAAGTGGAAAGGCTCGGAGGGGGGCAAAGGAAGTGTACGTGATGATTCCACCCTTGCCTTTCCAAAGCGGACCCCCTCTTGATAGTACGGTGATCCCTATGAAACTAGTCCACCAAACTAATTCGAAAGGACTACACCGTCTTCGCTTCAAGCTTCCGAGGGGAGGGAATCGTCTCGTGCCAAAAGGATGAATCTCTGAAAACACTCAATGCACACGATTAGTCCGCAAAAGTATTATCATCAATCACCAAAACATCTTAGGGACAAATATGCCCTTACAATCTCCCCCTTTTTGGTGCATTGATGACAATACGGGATTTGCATAAACGGGAAAAGACAAAGGACATAAGCAAACCCCAAATCTCTAAAATATAGACGGGCTCCCCCTAGATGTGTGCCATCAAGATAAGTGCTTTGGACTGCACAACACACATACTAGGATCAACACCCCCCTGTATTTTAGAGACCAACAACCTAAGCGAGATTCAAGAGAGCAGGATATATAACATAATAAGCATGCAACTCATGAGATACCAAATGACTAGAGACATAGATAAAGGCATGATAAGGATAAGGTAGCATATAAGGTAGCATATGTCTCACACCATATGACTGGAACTAAGGTCTTACTGAACACAAAAGCCAAACAAAGCACAAGGTAGCAAACACAACGAAAGCACAAAGACAAAGGCACACTCGCAACACAACGACGCAAATCCCTAAACTCTCTCCCCCTTTGGCATCGAGACACCAAAAGGGGCAAAGAGCTAACCTACGGCTCCAGGTGAGAGCATGCTGAGGATCTCGAACATCAGGACTCTGCGTGATCATCTGCACCGCCGTCCTCGGCCGGAAACTGCTCGGCATCTGAATCGGTCCACGGACAGTGCTGCTGGATCCACTCCTCCTCCTCAGTGATCTGACCCTCAGAGCCGCTGGTGACTGTCGCACCCAACTGACGCATAAGCTCCTTGTGACGCCCCCTTGCCTTCTTCTCAGCCACATGAGTCATATACTGACCGTGAGACTCCATGCAGAACAGCTTCTTCATCTTGTGTTTGAGCTTCTTTGCCCAAGAGGGCTCTGCCGCAGAAGGCTCTGTCCCAGAAGGCACATAATCCTCATCGTCATCATCGGCATCAGTCTCGCCCTCGGTGATAGAGGCAAAGGTGTCCCGTCTTTCGATGAGATGATGGATATCGCTTTGGTGGAAGTCGACTTTGACGATCCGACTACGAACGTGCGATGACGTCGCGCCTTAGCAATCGCTAAACCAACTCCGAGAGGTTATTGACCACGCCGGAGCACGATCAACCTGACCACGAGGGTCTGTTTCCTGCGAGCAAACGAAGAACAAGCAAGAAACTGAGATTGCAATCTAGATATTGCGAATATAAGATGAAAGCTTTATTGATCAATGTGGGGTTCTGTGACGCCTTTGTCTGGTCGTTGAACACAAAAAAAGTACGCGAAGTTGCAGCTATGGCGAACTTTTAATCTAAACAAAACCCAAAGTCTAAACGACGCCCTAAGGGCTGTATATATGGAGGAAGAGGGGGAATTTCGTGGCCCTTGGGGAAGGGGTCCGAAACCAACCCTATCTCTTGTTTCCCCACACATACGGACTCTAAAAATAACCTATACTCAAGTATTTCGAAATTACATGGGCCTGGCCCAATAATAAGGTGACGCAGCACCTAGAATAGCCTCTGGACGAAAGTTATGAAGTAGCATCTTGCATATTTCGTCCAAGGCTTCATGCACGCTTAAATGTCCTGAAATCATCACTTGTAACTCCGTTCTTGTCCCCCATGCGCATGCCATCATCTCCATGCTTGTTCTTGCTCCAATGTTCATCCTTGTCAAAGCTAGGCCCTTCATTTGTAAGCAAAACAAATGTATCCAATTTAGGCAGCATCATATTCTCATGAACATTAGAATCATTACCAAGAAACGAAAGTACCTGGTAATTTAATTGGCGTGCGCGAGCTCTAGTAATTGGTCCAGTATGTATAGCAGCAAGGGCTGTGGGTGTAACAATGGTATTGATGTCCTCATCAGGATCGACTCCACCGAAGGAAATGGAGAGGAACGGTCCGGAGACGGAGGGCCGCCGGAGCCCTCCCGCGGCGAGATGACGCTGGAGAGAGAGGAAGAGGAACGAGGGGACGAAGCAAATGGGTATGGGGGAGGAAACCACCCCTGCCCACGACTTAATCCCCTGGCCCCGCCCCTCAGCGGTAGTACCGTGGTGATGGGCGGTAGTACCGTTCAGCGGTAGTACCGTGGTGATGGGCGGTAGTACCGCTCTAGCGGTAGTACCGCGCCTTTACAACGGTAGTACCGCCCAGCGCAACTCAAAACAAGACTCAACACCTATGGCACAAAAAGAAAAGAAGGGAAACGATGGCAAGAGAAGAAAACCAACACAAAGCAACAAGAGCACCAGCACGAGAACAAGACCCACTCACCTCTACACGAGAGGGCGGTGGCCGAGGCCACCTATGTTTGAGTCAATTAGTATGGCACCGCGAAGAATTATCCTTGGGCCCATGACCAAAACTCGTCTTTGAAGCACAAGTACCATCAAAAATGGCTAATGTGAAAGAGTGAGATTAGTTTATGCATTATGGGGGGAGGAAGAGTTCATTGAGAGAACAACACTCCCCCTATGTCCATGCCTACACCTAGACAAGAATGCATGATGAATGTGAGGGGTGTGCAAAGGTTCAAACCACATTGCTCGAATCAATGATATTTAGCTCATGCCTTAACTCGCGAAATCTTGCTTCATCCAATGGCTTCGTGAAAATATCTGCAAGGTTATCATGAGTGTTGACATAGTTGAGCTCGATCTCCCCTCGCCTAATATGATCCCGGATGAAGTGATACCGAATCTCAATATGCTTCGTCTTGAAGTGTTGCACCGGGTTGAGAGAAATCTTGATGGCACTTTCATTGTCACACCAAAGAGGCACTTTGTCACAAATGACACCGTAATCCTTTAAAGTTTGCCTCATCCATAAGAGTTGTGCACAACAACTCCCGGCCGCCACATACTCCGCCTCGGTGGACGAGAGAGACACACAACTTTTCTTTTTAGAAGACCAACTTACCAAAGAGCAACCAAGAAATTAGCACCCTCCGGAAGTGGACTTCCTATCCACTTTGTCTCCCGCCCAATCGGAGTCCGAATAACCTACAAGCTTGAAGTTTGCTCCTCTTGGGTACCATAAGCCAAAGTTTGGGGTATGAGCCAAATATCGAAAGATTCGCTTGACCGCCACAAAGTGGCTTTCCTTAGGTGCGGCTTGAAACCGTGCACAAATTCCCACACTCAACATGATATCCGGTCTAGATGCACAAAGGTAAAGCAAGGATCCAATCATGGAGCGATATACCTTTTGATCCACCGCTTTACCATTGGGATCAATGTCAAGTTGGCACTTGGTGGGCATTGGAGTGGAAGCCGGCTTGACATCACTTAGCTTGAATCTCTTTAGCATGTCTTGAGTGTATTTGGCTTGGTTGATGAAGGTTCCTTCTCTTCTTTGTTTGATTTCGAATCCGAGAAAGAACTTCAACTCTCCCATCATAGACATCTTGAACTTTGAGGTCATGAGAGCGGCAAATTCTTCATTGAAGGCTTTGTTAGGGGGAACCAAAAATAATATCATCAACATATAGTTGGCACACAAACAACTCCCCTTTGACCTTCTTAGTAAAAAGAGTGGGGTCGATTTTCCCGATTTCGAATCCACGATCTTGTAACAACTCCGTAAGATGCTCATACCACGCACGTGGGGCTTGTTTAAGGCCATAGAGCGCCTTGTGGAGTTGATACACATGATCGGGGAAATAGGGATCTTCGAACCCGGGGGGTTGTTTGACATACACCAACTCATTTATGGGACCATTAAGAAAAGCACTCTTCACATCCATTTGTTGAAACGTGAAATTATGATGAGAAGCATAAGCAAGCAACAAACGAATAGATTCAAGGCGAGCGACGGGGGCAAAGGTTTCACCGTAGTCGATACCCTCGACTTGGGAGTAGCCTTGTGCCACCAAACGAGCCTTGTTGCGAAAATGATCCCATGAGCATCTTGCTTGTTCTTGAATATCCACTTGGTTCCTATGACATTATGGTTCCCGGTTGGCCTTGGCACTAATTTCCACACTTGGTTATGTTCGAAGTTGTTGAGTTCTTCGTGCATGGCATTGAGCCAATCTGGGTCCTCGAGCGCTTCATAAACCTTTTGGGGTTCGACACAAGAAACAAATGCATGATGTTCACAATAGTTTGCTAATTGTCTACGAGTGCTTACCCCCTTTCTTAGGCTTCCAACCACATTCTCCATGAGATGACCTTTGGTGGTGAGCTTGGAAGCGATCTTAGCGGCACGACGCTCCAATTCCTCCTCGGAAGTGAAACGAGGAGGGGTTACTTAATCATCTTGAGCGGCGTCTTGAGCTTGTCCTTGATCTTGAACTTGCTCGAGGGGGAGAACTTGACCTTGGGCATCATTTGGTGGATCACCACCATCTCGAGGTTGATCTTGCCCTTGATCTTGTTCATGAGGTTGAGAGCCTTCACTTTGTTCTTCGGAAGCGTGTGGGTCTTGAGTTGGTGATGGCTCCACTTGAGTGGAGCATTGTCCTTCTCCTTCGGCCACAAGGGGTTCCTCAATGGGTAGGATATAACCAACACCCATTCTTCTTATGGCTTGGGGAGGAATTTCATCACCTACATCACAAGTACCACTTTGCTCCACTTGGGAGCCGTTATTCTCATCAAAATCCACGTTACACGTCTCCTCAATAAGTCCTGTGGACTTATTGAGAACACGGTAAGCATGGGAGTTTGTAGCATAACCAACAAATATGCCCTCATGAGCTCTAGACTCAAATTTAGACAAACGAACACCTTTCTTGAGAATGAAACACTTACACCCGAACACCCGAAAGTACTTGAGATTGGGCTTGTTACCGGTGAGTATCTCATATGGAGTCTTGTTCAAGCCTTTGCGGAGATAGAGCCGATTTGAAGCATGACACACAGTGTTGATGGCTTCGGCCCAAAAGTTGTATGGAGACTTGAACTCCGCCATCATTGTCCTTGCCGCATCCATCAACGTCCAGTTCTTCCTTTCTGCAACACCATTTTGTTGAGGGGTGTACGGTGCGGAATATTGATGCTTGATCCCCTCATCACTAAGAAACTCATCCAAGGTGTAGTTTTTGAACTCGGTGCCGTTGTCACTTCTTATTGTCAAGATCTTTGCATTGTGTTGACGTTGGGCTTCATTTGCAAAGTCAATGACGGTTTGTTGGGTCTCACTCTTCCTCTTGAAGAAATACACCCAAGTGTATCTTGAATAGTCATCCACAATTACCAAGCAATACTTTCTACCCCCAAGACTATCAAAGGATGGAGGCCCAAAGAGATCCAAATGAAGGAGCTCCAAAGGCCTCTTCGAGTAAATGAGAGTCGTGGGAGGGTGAGCCTTCTCATGAAGCTTTCCTTCGATACAAGCACTGCAAGCACGATCTTTAGCAAAACTAACATTCGTTAGTCCACGGACATGGTCCCCCTTGAGAAGACTTTGCAAAGATCTCATATTGACATGGGCTAAACGGCGATGCCAAAGCCATCCCACGTCAACTTTAGTCATTAGGCATGTCGCGGTCTTAGTGGGTCGCTCCGAAAAGTTAATCACATAGAGACCGTTCTCGACATGCCCAACAAAGGCTACTTTAAGAGTCTTGCTCCACAAGAGGGCCACGGTATCAATATCAAAGAAAGTGGCAAAGCCCATGGTAGCAAGTTGACGAACGGAAAGTAAATTGTATGCAAGGGACTCAACTAGCATGACCTTCTCGATCGTGAGATCATGAGAAATGACAACTTTGCCGAGTCCCAATACCTTAGAAGACGAGGCATCACCCCACTCGACATTGGTGGGCATAGATGGAATCTTGTGCACGTCCACCACCAAGTCCTTGCTTCCGGTCATATGATTTGTAGCTCCACTGTCGAGCAACCATGATCCCCCACCGGAAGCAAACACCTACAAGAGATCAATGCTTGGTTTTAGGTACCCATTTTGTAATGGGTCCTTTGATGTTAGTAACAAGGGTCTTAGGAACCCAAATGGACCACTCAATATACTCATGAGGAGAACCAACAAATTTGGCATAAACATGCCCATCACTTGCACGGCATAACACATAAGAAGGATTAAAGTCGCCGGCTTTGTTGGATGGGGTGGTATTGCCCTTCTTGACACCGTCACCCTTCGCATTGTTCTTCCTCTCCTTGGAAGCACCCTCTCCCTCCTTCACAAAAGTTTGCTTGAGAGGAGGAGGTCGTTTTGTCTTGTCATTCTTCTTCTTGTTCTTGGGCTTGGGTGCGAACCCAATCCCCTCCTTGGCCACAACTTCCTTTTGGTTTCTCAAAAGGTCGTTGAGGTTCTTCTCACCTTGTATGCATGACATAAGGCCCTTCTCAAGTTGCTCCTTCAACTTAGCATTCTCCTCAACAAGATGCACATGCTCACAACAAGGGTTAGTAGCATTTGCATTATCAATTAACACCATATGAGGAAAGGTGGCTTTCTCCTTAGTTAGCTTTACTTGGAGTTGATCATGAGACTCCTTGAGACTAGCATGAACGCCCTTTAAGACTTTGTGAGCCTTGTCGAGAATGTCAAACTCCTCTTTAAGTCTAGCAAGATCAACCCCAAGTTTTGCCTTCTCGGAGCACACGAGACACAACAAGAGCATGATCAAGATCTTTCTTTAACTTAGCATGATCATCGTTGTATGACTCCTCAAGAGCCAAACGAAGACCACGCTCTTTGTCAAGAGCATTGGAAAGATCTGAAATCTCATCGGCATAGTCACGACTATGCCCCTCCATCTTAGAGATGGTATCTTCGTGAGCCTCGATCATGTCATTGGCTTCACCAAGTTGTTCCAAGAGAGCAACGAAGTGCTTCTTGGATTTACCCTTGAGTTTACCCATAAAGATCTCAAACTCATTTTCCTCCACATTTGTCCCCTCATGTTCATCAATGCTATCCGTCGAAGAAGGATGATTAATGATGGTAGTTTTGATGTTGGAGGTTACCTTATTGGTGGCTTTCGCCATGAGGCACTTGGCGGTGATGTTCTCATTGGGTGAGTCGAAGAGAGACACTCGTGGAGTCTTCGCAATGGCAACGGAGGCCATGGCAACCGACTCACCATCTTCATCATCGTCATCATCCTCATTGTACTCTTCTTGTACCACCAACGCCTTGGGAGGAGTCTTCTTGGTGAAGTTGCTCTTGTTGGGGAACGACTTGGCCTTGTCCTTTCTAATGAGCTTGCCAGCATTGTCTTCCCTCTTCTCGTAAGGGCACTGCGCAACAAAGTGGCTCACATTACCACAATTGAAGCAAGTCCTCACTCGTTGCTTGCCCTTTGCGCCACTTGAATTGCTCTTGTTGAAGTTTGGCCTTGTGTTCTTCTTGCTCCAAAATTGCCTTGAAGCAAGAGCCATGTGTTCATGATAGGCATACTTCGTATCTTCGAGGTTGCCCTCCTCTTCTTCCTCTTCATCCTCTTCCTCCATACTAGCATTGGCCCTTAGAGCAAGGTTGGGCTTCTTTACTCTTTGAGAGCGAAGAACCGCATTGTCGGCGGTCTTGTCCAAGATGCTCATAGCAACAAACTCATCCAACACTTCACTTGATGTCAAGGTGTGGAAGTCCGGCCTTTGGCGAATTACGGAGGACATGGCTTTGTGGTAGGGCATCATTGCCTTGAGGAATTTGCGCTTGATCCAATTGTCATCCGTGTCCTTACTTCCATGATCTCGGAGAGAGACCGCGAGTTTGGTTACTCTCCGAAAAAGCTCACGAGGTTCTTCATCTTCTTTCATTGCAAACTCGTCGGCTTCATCTTGCACCACTTCATAGTTGAAGCGTTGAATGTTTGCGCTTCCCCGATAGAGGGAAACAACTTGGAGCCAAGCATTTTTGGCCACGGTGTAAGGCCGGAGATGAGGAAGATCTTCGGGTGGGATTGCTTCTTGGATGATGAAGAGAGCATTCTCATTGAATTGATGATCCACAACTTCTCTAGGAGTGAAGTTACTTCGGTCATGCGGATAAAAGCCTTCTTCAATGATTCTCCAAAGGTTAGTGTTCACATGATTTAAATGACGCTTAAAACGATAGACCCAAGAATCAAAATCTACATTCTTCTCAATCTTAGGGGCCGGACCGGCATGATTCAAATGAGTGGAAGGGAGCGGTCCACCATAGACAGGTGGAGGTTCCACATGGGCAAAGCTGCCGGTCCCATTTTTACCACTAGAAGAAGGAGCTTTCTCGCTAGTAGCTTCCCCCTTGTCGGAGGTAGCATCCGTCACCTTATTAGCGGGATCACCCACTTTCAACGGTGCGGTGGAAAGTTTAAGCCCTTCTAAGAATTTATTAAACATGCTTTCGACCTTGGTCGTCATGGTGGTTTTCAATGTGTCCAACGCCACATTGAATTCCTCACGAGAGACCGCGGTTCCCCCATCTCCCGTAGACGAGACCGGATTCACACCGGAGTGCTCCTCCACACCGTCTACGACGTCAACCATACTCTTCGGATGGTAAAGTCCTTAATAAAGAGACGAGGCTCTGATACCAATTGAAAGGATCGATATAGTTGCCTAGAGGGGGGTGAATAGGCAACTAACAATTTTAGCTTTTCTTTACCAAATTAAACTTATGCACCAAAATAGGTTGTCTAGATATGCAACTAAGTGAGCAACCTATATGATGCAATGACAACAAGCATGCAAGCAAATAAGAGATATAACACTAGTAAACTTGCGAAAGTAAAGGGACGAGATAACCAATAGTGGAGCCGGTGAAGACGAGGATGTGTTACCGAAGTTCCTTCCTTTTGAGGGGAAGTACGTCTCCGTTGGAGCGGTGTGGAGGCACAATGCTCCCCAAGAAGCCACTAGGGCCACCGTATTCTCCTCACGCCCTCACACAATGCGAGATGCCGTGATTCCACTATTGGTGCCCTTGAAGGCGGCGACCGGACCTTTACAAACAAGGTTGGCGCAATCTCCACAACTTAATTGGAGGCTCCCAACGACACCACAAAGCTTCACCACAATGGACTATGGCTCCGCGGTGACCTCAACCGTCTAGGGTGTTCAAACACCCAAGAGTAACAAGATCCGCTAGGGATAAGTGGGGGAATCAAATTTCTCTTGGTGGAAGTGTAGATCGTGGCCTTCTCAACCAATCCCGAGCAAATCAACAAGTTTGATTGGCTAGGGAGAGAGATCGGGCGAAAATGGAGCTTGGAGCAACAATGGAGCTTTTGGGGGAAGAGGTGGGTCAACTTTGGGGAAGAAGACCTCCTTATATAGTGGGCGGAACAAACCAACCGTTACCCCCCACACCAGCCCCGCAGAGAGCGGTACTACCGCAGGAGGCAGCGGTACTACCGCTCCACCGGGCGGTACTACCGCTGAGCCCAGAGCGGTACTACCGCGGTGGTCAGGGCGGTACTACCGCATATGAGCGGTACTACGGCCCCCACTGCCGCGACTAGTTCCGTAAAACCCGACACAAAAAAGACCCCTCGAATCGAGGCGGTACTAGCACGAGACCGCAGCGGTACTATGGCTGGGGGCTACCAGCGGTACTACGGCTCTAGAGCGGTACTACCGCTCCTAGAGCGGTACTACCGCTTGTAGCCATAGGCGGTACTACCCCTCCGGCCCGCGGTACTACCGCTGGGACCAGAGAAGGCACACTCAGAAGGGGAACAAGCCCATCATAGAAGTGGAAAGGCTCGGAGGGGGGCAAAGGAAGTGTACGTGATGATTCCACCCTAGCCTTTCCAAAGCGGACCCCCTCTTGATAGTACGGTGATCCCTATGAAACTAGTCCACCAAACTAATTCGAAAGGACTACACCATCTTCGCTTCAAGCTTCTGAGGGGAGGGAATCGTCTCGTGCCAAAAGGATGAATCTCTGAAAACACTCAATGCACACGATTAGTCCGCAAAAGTATTGTCATCAATCACCAAAACATCTTAGGGACAAATATGCCCTTACACCTACATCATCTGAGTTGATCATAAGAGGTAATGTGATGAGGACATGACTACCTTGGATACGACCAAAAATATTGCATACATGCATATTTGTCAGGTGATTTCTAGTGCAAACTATTCAATAATCTATTTATGTTATCCAGAACAAAAATACTTCACACACTTTTGTGTTTTGTCTAATTGCAGGTGTATGGGACATTTGTACAATCCACATATGAAGATAAGGCAAAAGGAGAAGTTTAGGTTCTGTTCAAAAAGTCCTCTCACGTCACTTTTGGGCCAAGAGAAGATAGAGTCCAAGTCTCTCACGTTCTGGATTCAGATTCGGACTGCACAGACATACCTGACTCAAAACGCCAACAACTTTTTCATACGAACTCCGAATTGGGTGATTTTTTTTTGTTGGAAACTAGATTTCGTGCTCTTTCCAGCCCAATTGGATTCACCTTTAAATTCGTCCGGAGCATTGAGTTATGGTCGAAACAATCTGACGTTGCACCAGAATCCGAGTCAAACTACAAGTCCAAAGGTGTTGCATCACCTCCACTTGGGCCCATGAGCCTTGTACGACCTAGGGTTGGTTTTAGGCTGCCTTGGGACGTCCTCCCACCTCCTTGGCCGCCACCCCTTGCTCCTATATAAGTAGATCCATCTAGTAGCTTTTTCCTGGGAATTTGTTTAGTTAAAAGTTAGCCATTGCAACTTCGTGTACTTCGTTTGTGTCCAACGACCAGACCAAGACCGCTTACGGATTCTCACCACTATCAATACTTCATATATATTCGCAATATTCAGATTGCATTATCATATTCTTGCTCGTTCTTCGATTGCTTGCAGGAATAGACCTTCGTGGTCAGGCTGATCGTGCTTCCGGCATCGTCAGTAACCTCAGGAGATTGGTTTAGCGATTGATAAGGCGCGACGTCGTGCACGTTTGTAGTCGGATCGTCAAAGTCGTCTCCACCAAATCGATAGTTATCATCTCATCGAAAGATCGGGACACCTTTGCCTCTATCAAGTGGTATCAGTTTTCAGGTTGCTCGGTGAGAATTTCCAGTTTCCCCTAGATTAGATTTATTTTCTTACCTATTGTCCAAGAAAAAGCCACAAAAAGTTAGATCTATTCATCCTTTTGTCCAAGCCAGTCTGAGCCTTTGCAATTTTCTATTCATTGTTTGCATTATTGAATTATCGGTTGCATCGTCGTGTCGAGTTGCTGGTCTTAGGGTCTAGTTCGTTTAGAGTTTCGAGTTCTGTTCACATTAGTCACGTCGCCGCTGCATCGTTATCCCTTCTACTGTCCACCACACCATCCATCAAATTTCACCACGTGCTACCCATAGTTCATTGTCACAATCATAGTTGAGGTCGTTCACATCTTCGCTTGATCCAATCTGCATCTTATCTAGTTTGTCTTGGAAAGAGGGAGAGAAAAAAAAGATAGAGAAAAAAAAAAGAAAAAGAAGTCAGAAAAAAGAGAAAGAAAAAAGTGTGAGAAAAAAAGAGAAGAAAAAAAAAACAAAATTCGGATCTATCTAGACTCAATCTCGTAGTTGAATTCGGATTGGAATCTGTTTTGTGCACTGTTTAGTAAAACAGGCATACCTTCCTCATACGAAGTCCGTTTTGACTCCGCGAGTACTCAAATGAAAGCTAGCGACGAGCCGCATCTAAATAGTTGCAGAGACTAGTTCAATATTTGACACCTCAAAATCGTCTTCTAAATAGGTCTTTTTGCCCTCCGAAGTTCGCGGACACAGCTTATTCCAGTTTTTCAAGCCAGTTTCAGAATTCTTTCACTCCTCATATCAACTCAGAATTGAGTGATTCTTTTTGCATTGGAAAGCTTGAGTTAGTAGCATTCTTTGAAAAAAATTATCAGAAAATTGGCACAAACTTTTCAAGAGGAAAGTTGGAGAGAGTTGTTGTATATCCTGCTTGGCAGTTGTTTTTCATCATTATCTTTACTGCCGTTGTGATCTTCACTTATATCTTGCTGTCCAGAGCTACTTAGTATCCTTCATTGATGCTAGTTGTGCTACGCCGTGACCTCTTTAGTGTTCTAGGTTCGCGTCTCTAGTCCGGTCTAGCCTAGGACCAGCACAGTACCGTCGTTGAGCGTTTATTCAACATTGCATCTCTGAATTGATTATTGCTAATATTTTGCTACCATATATAGCCAACCCAGCTCCACATATTTCTACACCGTGTATACGTACGTTCCCCTGGCAATCGCTTTACTCAATCTTTGGAGTTATTTGACACCGCTGGTTGCCTGTCACCACCTGCTGCTTGGTAAGAACTTGTAAGATATTGATATTTGCTTTACTGTGAGCGCTTTACCACCACATCCTAGTAGTTCATAGGAACATTATTCTTGAATCTTGTTTCTTGTTTCTACTAATCATGACAGGATCTAGAGTCAATTCATGGGGTTTGTCGATCGTGGGAGATGTGCCATCACCTATGCAAATACCACAACCGTCACGAGAGGTGCACAAACATCCAAATGCACATGATCAGGTTAATGTTTCTATACCACCATTTAATGGCCGTTTTAGACCTGCTTTATATATTGAATGGGAGTTTGACCTAAATAATATATTTGCTTCCAATAATTTTGATGTACGTAAAAAAGTTAAGGTTGCGGTTGGTTCTTTCACTGGTTATGCTGTAGTTTGGTGGAGTGAATATTGTCGGTTACACCCTAATGATATACCTACTACTTGGGATGATTTGAAACTTGCCATGCGACATACATTCGTTCCCGCTTATTATACTCGTGACATGATTACAAAGTTGCAACATTTAAAACAAGGTAGTGACACCGTAACGAAATATTATGATACTTTACAAACTACCTTGCTGCATTCCTCTTTAGAAGAAAGTGAAGAAGATTTTATGGATAGATTTTGGGGAGGATTAAATCGTGACATTCAGGAGATACTAATACATGAAGAGTGTTATCCTATGGACCATTTGTTTCATCTTGCTTGCAAAGCGGAACAGGAAATAAAACGACGTGCTGCGCACAAGGAGAACAAGCGCGAGATGCACATTCCAAGAGTTGATACGGTTGTCCCTTCAACTACTAAGCATACTATGACAACCACATCCGTTGTTGTGAGGACTACATCACCTCCACCATGTGACACATCATCACCGAGAGTGCCTACCTCATCTGAGTTGATCATAAGAGGTAATGACAAAGGTACTAATCTTCCACTTCCACATGAGTATGATGAATGTCTTGTCAATTTAAGTGCACCATGCGGTGAGCTACCCACTACTTTGATCACACCAGCTACCTTAGAGGACTATGTTGATGATTTGACTTTGCCATGTGATCAAACAATTTTGAGTGAGCCCATTGAATTAACTATCGATGCAAAAGAATCAAGTGAATCAGGGAATAAATCAGATTTGGATCAAATATGTTTGAAAATAATTGTGCCAATGTTTAATCATTTTGATATGACCTCTAATCTTGGTGATGGTTCATCAATGTTGGGATGGTTTAATGATGAATATTGTCAATCTTTTCATATGAATAAGAGCTTCACTTATATGTGCAAACTGAGTTGCAATACTTTGTTGCCTTCTACTTCTTGTGATAATATTTTGGCTTTATATTTTATTAACTATGAAAGTTACTCATGTATACATGTGTCATATGTGCAAAATCCACGGGAAGTAAAAATGGATGACATATACATATACAACATGTACACCTTGTCTCTTTTGTTAGCCACATTTCAGATTAAGCAACGCCGAGGACGGCTTTGTTTTCAAGAAGGGGAGGATGATGAGGACATGACTACCTTGGATACGACCAAAAATATTGCATACATGCATATTTGTCAGGTGATTTCTAGTGCAAACTATTCAATAATCTATTTATGTTATCCAGAACAAAAATACTTCACACACTTTTGTGTTTTGTCTAATTGCAGGTGTATGGGACATTTGTACAATCCACATATGAAGATAAGGCAAAAGGAGAAGTTTAGGTTCTGTTCAAAAAGTCCTCTCACGTCACTTTTGGGCCAAGAGAAGATAGAGTCCAAGTCTCTCACGTTCTGGATTCAGATTCGGACTGCACAGACATACCTGACTCAAAACGCCAACAACTTTTTCATACGAACTCCGAATTGGGTGATTCTTTTTTTGTTGGAAACTAGATTTCGTGCTCTTTCCAGCCCAATTGGATTCACCTTTAAATTCGTCCGGAGCATTGAGTTATGGTCGAAACAATCTGACGTTGCACCAGAATCCGAGTCAAACTACAAGTCCAAAGGTGTTGCATCACCTCCACTTGGGCCCATGAGCCTTGTACGACCTAGGGTTGGTTTTAGGCTGCCTTGGGACGTCCTCCCACCTCCTTGGCCGCCACCCCTTGCTCCTATATAAGTAGATCCATCTAGTAGCTTTTTCCTGAGAATTTGTTTAGTTAAAAGTTAGCCATTGCAACTTCGTGTACTTCGTTTGTGTCCAACGACCAGACCAAGACCGCTTACGGATTCCCACCACTATCAATACTTCATATATATTCGCAATATTCAGATTGCATTATCATATTCTTGCTCGTTCTTCGATTGCTTGCAGGAATAGACCTTCGTGGTCAGGCTGATCGTGCTTCCGGCATCGTCAGTAACCTCAGGAGATTGGTTTAGCGATTGATAAGGCGCAACGTCGTGCACGTTTGTAGTCGGATCGTCAAAGTCGTCTCCACCAAATCGATAGTTATCATCTCATCGAAAGATCGGGACACCTTTGTCTCTATCATAATGACAAAGGTACTAATCTTCCACCTCCACATGAGTATGATGAATGTCTTGTCAATTTAAATGCACCATGCGGTGAGCTACCCACTACTTTGATCACACCAGCTACTTTAGAGGACTATGTTGATGATTTGACTTTGCCATGTGATCAAACAATTTTGAGTGAACCCATTGAATTAACTATCGATGCAAAAGAATCAAGTGAATCAGGGAGTAAATCAGATTTGGATCAAATATGTTTGAAAATAATTGTGCCAATGTTTAATCATTTTGATATGACCTCTGATCTTGGTGATGGTTCATCAATGTTGGGATGGTTTAATGATAAGCATTGTCAATCTTTTGATATGAATAAGAGCTTCACTTATATGTGCAAACTGAGTTGCAATATTTTCATGCCTTTGACTTCTTGTGAAAATATATTGGCTTTACATTTCATGACTTTTGAAGGGTGCTCTTGTATAACTGTGTCACATGTGCACCAAATGAGATCGGTAAAAACGGATGACATATACATATACAACGTGTACACCTTGTCTCTTTTGTTAGCCAGATTTCAGATTAAGCAACGCCGAGGACGGCTTTGTTTTCAAGAAGGGGAGGATGATGAGGACATGACTACCTTGGATACGACCAAAAATATTGCATACATGCATATTTGTCAGGTGATCTCTAGTGCAAACTATTCAATAATCTATTTATGTTATCCAGAACAAAAATACTTCACACACTTTTGTGTTTTGTCTAATTGCAGGTGTATGGGACATTTGTACAATCCACATATGAAGATAAAACAAAAGGAGAAGTTTAGGTTCTGTTCAAAAAGTCCTCTCACGTCACTTTTGGCCAAGAGAAGATAGAGTCCAAGTCTCTCACGTTCTGGATTCAGATTCGGACTGCACAGACATACCTGACTCAAAACGCCAACAACTTTTTCATACGGACTCTGAATTGGGTGATTCTTTTTTTGTTGGAAAGTAGATTTCGTTCTCTTTCCAACCCAATTGGATTCACCTTTAAATTCGTCCGGAGCGTTGAGATATGGACGAAACAATCTGACGCTGCAGCAGAATCCGAGTCAAACAACAAGTCCAAAGGTGTTGCATCACCTCCACTTGGGCCCATGAGCCTTGTACGACCTAGGGTTGGTTTTAGGCTGCCTTGGGACGTCCTCCTACCTCCTTCGCCGCCACCCCTTGCTCCTATATAAGTAGATCCATCTAGTAGCTTTTTGCTTGGGGATTTGTTTAGTTAAAAGTTAGCCATTGCAACTTCGTGTACTTCGTTTGTGTCAAACGACCAGACCAAGACCGCTTCCGGATCCCCACCTTTATCAATACTTCATCTATATTCGCAATATTCAGATTGCATTATCATATTCTTGCTTGTTCTTCGATTGCGTGCAGGAATAGACCTTCGTGGCCAGGCTGATTGTGCTTCCAGCATCGTCAGTAACCTCGGGAGATTGGTTTAGCGATTGTTAAGGCGCAACGTCGTGCACGTTTGTAGTCGGATCGTCAAAGTCGACTCCACCAAATCGATAGTTATCATCTCATCGAAAGATCGGGACACCCTCGCCTCTATCAGTACCTCTTCGCCCCCCTAGACTATATATACTCCATCCCCTTCCTCTTTCTAGTGTTAGCATTGGTTTAGCTCATATGTGAGATAGAGCATTGCTCATCCATACGGATCTCCTCCTCGAGAGAGACTGCGGCCCCTCTTCGGAGACGATCCACGTTGGATTCAAGACCCCCTTTTGGGTGGCCCCCCTCAAGACCTTCTTTCGGAGAAGAACCGGTTACCTCTTGTATCGTCCCTTGTTGGATTTGGACCGTGTGATCTCTATGTGTTCTTGGATCTAGCGCATGTGTAATCGAATCTTGTTGGTTTGAGTGATTCTCTCGTGTTTCCCCTCGTGTTCTTCGCGTTCTTAGTTGGGATCCGCTCCTTTCGTGAAAGATCGGCCATCTAGGGTTCCACCCTACATCAGAAGGAGTTCACCTTTATAAGAATGTCGAAAATGTTGGTGTCGCACATTGTGTATGCCTTCACATAACCAATATGTCTCATGACGGTAATGCCTTGTGAAACCTTCAAAACGAAAGAACATGGCAAACACTCGGAAAAACAAATGAGGTTAGAGGAAGTGCAAAACCTATCATTCGTGTGGTAATATACCCAACAAGTGTATGCATCATGCTCATCATAAGAAGGGACAAGGGAGCATTTCATAGTATGGAGGCATACGATGCAAGAACAACCAAATCCAAGAGGCTCAAGTAAACAAGCATGCATCACAAGTAAAGTGTCAAAGTCTCCAAGATCAATAAGCATAGTATGGTTGCACCCAATATAAGTGGATATGAGAGAGGCAACTAATGGACACAAGAGACAATGATCAAGATATATCATGTGAGAGGCATGAACATATATGTCATCAACCCAAGAAAGCGAGTAATAGTGGAACATGGGTAATGCAACATAGCAAGCAATCATAGCGATCAAGTCAAGCAAGCAAGTAGTGCGAAGATGCAACATACTAGAGGGAATCATGGCAATCATGTCATGTGTGCAAATAGTGGGCATGAGTAATTCACATGACATAGCACAAACATGAAAGCAAGATATGAGGACAATAGCATGAATGTATTGGTGAGAAGCCATATATAGGTAGCAACGGGACATCATGACTCTCCCAACACAACAAGCATCAATAGCATGGGGCACAAAGAAATCATGGCAATAGCTACTAGTATCTCCACCAAGCATGCAAATACACATAGAATTATCATAATGGTGAATCATGGGTAGATGCAAGCAAGGGTCACAATTGCATGGCAAAGGCATAGGAGCAAAAATAACATGCAAAGTGAACACGGGAAAATGAGCATAAGGTGACAAGTGGTAAATAGCCCATAGCTGTGTGAGAGACAAGTAAAAGAGATGCGCGTAGTCCTTGCGCAAAAGGAATGGTGGGAATGATAGTCCACGGGATCCCAAGTCATCGTTGCTCTCAAGAGCTCGTTTCGTCAACTCTTGGGATTGAGAGGTTGACGAGTATACATGAGTACCTACACAAAACAAAGGCAAAGGAAAAATTGTGTGTGCGTGATATATGTACACATCATCCATCATGATGCATACGTGCATGAGTTGGTTAGCACAAAATAGCCAATGGTCAAATAAATGAGATGCGTGATATAGAAACATGTCATCCATCATGATAGGTGTGTTGTTATGTATAGCATAATGGAGACTCAAATTGTGTAATGCATCATGAGAAATATGTAGAGCATTGTTATTCATGGAATGCATATGGTGCACGCAATTATGGGAATCATGCAAAGTATGGAATGCTTCAAAATCTCCTAATATGTATGAGGAAACTATGGGGTCTCCTCATGAGCAGTAGTAGAAACATCACATGGAGAATATTGACAACATCCAAAACAATGCATATTTGGAACAATGTGGTCATGGCATGGCATAGTAGATGAATTGCGCAAATCATGTAAATGAAGCTTAGCAATATCATCACATGAAAAACAAAAGCCAATGACCATCATCTCGTCATCTATGCCATAAGTGCAAATGGGATTTATTTTAATGGGGCATGCATAGTTACTATGTTGAGATTGAAATGATGCAATATGGGAGATCTCACTCATAGCATATGACAAGTTTAATGGATTGTCAAACATGACGTGACCAATAGAATTTTCACATGATATCCTATGGAGGATAGCATCACAACTAGGCAACTCAACATGCTCATCATCATAGTCATCATATATTGGTAAGTCATGACATGAAGAAGTCGCACTAGCATGAAGCATGGGAATAGGTGTGTCAACATCATGCAAGCAATCATTGGTGAGATAGTCCGCTAGTGGGACAAGACAAGCACCATCACCTATGTTACCTTTGGAGCATCGCTCATGCGTTGTAGGTGAGGTTGCAACTTGATGGTACCATGTGGGGGGTGCATCTTCTTCCACCATTGATGAGGACATCAATACCATTGTTACACCCACAGCCCCTGCGGCTATACATACTGGACCAATTACTAGAGCTCGCGCACGCCAATTAAATTACCAGGTACTTTCGTTTCTTGGTAATGATTCTAATGTTCATGAGAATATGATGCTGCCTAAATTGGATACATTTGTTTTGCTTACAAATTAAGGGCCTAGCTTTGAGAAGGATGAACATTGGAGCAAGAACAAGCTTGGAGATAATGGCATGCGCATGGGGAACAAGAACGGAGTTACAAGTGATGATTCCAGGAAGTTGAAGCCACTATAATGCGTGCATGAAGCCTTGGACGAAATATACAAAATGCTACTTCATAACTTTCGTCCAGAGGCTATTCTAGGTGCTGCGTCACCTTATTATTGGGCCAGGCCCATGTAATTTCGAAATACTTGAGTATAGGCTGTTTTTAGAGTCCGTATGTGTGGGGAAACAAGAGATAGGGTTGGTTTCGGACCCCTTCCCCAAGGGCCACGAAATTCCCCCCTCTTCCTCCATATATACAGCCCTTAGGGCGTCGTTTAGACTTTCGGTTTTGTTTAGATTAAAAGTTCGCCATAGCTGCAACTTCGCGTACTTCGTTTGTGTTCAACGACCAGACAAAGGCGTCACAGAACCCCACCTTTATCAATAAAGCTTTCATCTTATATTCGCAATATCCAGATTGCAATCTCAGTTTCTTGCTTGTTCTTCGTTTGCTCGCAGGAAACAGACCCTCGTGGTCAGGTTGATCGTGCTCCGGCGTGGTCAATAACCTCTCGGAGTTGGTTTAGCGATTGCTAAGGCGCGACGTCCTCGCACGTTCGTAGTCGGATCGTCAAAGTTGACTTCCATGAAAGCGATATCCATCATCTCATCGAAAGACGGGACACCTTTGCCTCTATCAACCATGGCCATCGGTTTTCCCATTGGAGGTATGGAATCGTCAAGGATAGGCATGTCATCAGGTAGGAGACCTAGCACCAAAGAAGAAAACACTCTAGGAGTAGAGGTTAAGTTGTTAGTAATCATAGTGGCCTCACGTGCCGTGTCAACTACCTCACTCACTAAGTGTTGTGGCTCACTCACTCCCGATAAGATGCTCTCACTCATATGGTTGGTGGAGTCACTCAAATGGCTCTCGACCTCACATAGGATGTGTGGCATGCTCTCATGTGTGGGGCTAGTGGTGGTCACACTCATCCTCTCACAGGAAATGCTCTCAATGTCACGTATGGTGGAGTCACTCATGTCACCCATGTGGTAGTGGCTCTCCTCACATGGCACTTGGGACATCTCTTCATATGTGGGAGTCGTAGAGGTGTTGGTGCAAATGTCTCCATGCTCAACTCCTATCGCCACCTTGGTTGAAGGGATAATCCCATGCTCAACCTTCTTCTCACCGTCTTGTTGTTAGAGGCCCAATGATGTGGCACCTCGTAGCTCGTCTCCATGACCGAAGGGAATTTCCCATGCTCGGCCATCTTCCTTGAGGGGCTTCCGAAGATGGAAGTGTCGCCCTCACTTGTAGGTGGTCGCCGCGTTGTTGAAGATGTCGATTTAGGCGAACTCGTGGGAAATAGGCGAAGATGCCGTACGTCCAAAGGCGAAGATGCCTTGATAGCACTTGGCGAAGATGCCAAAGTGGTTGGTGTAGCCGTAGTTCCGTGTTGGTGGTGCTTGTCTCGCGGTCTTCTCTTATGCTCATGAAGCTTGGACTTGGCGTGAAGTAGGGCTTGTTGGGACTTATGCATTTGCGCTTGTGGAGCATCTTCATGTTGATGATGTCGTTGTCGTGCTTGAGCTCGTAGTAGATGTCGTTCGTCGTCGTTGTGCACATGATGCTTGGAGGTGTCTTGCCCTTCATGACGATGTTGCCGATGGTCGCCGTGGAGATGGGGACGTGGACGACTTGTGCTTGCATCTTGTTTGCGCTCCGAAGATGATCGACTTGCTCGCCGCCGCCTTGAGGATGATGAAGGGGAAGAAGACTTGTAGTCGGCCACCATGTCTCGTAGTTGATCCTTTAGCTCGCCCAACTTGGTGTCGATGTAGTCCCTTTTCCTTGCTTCGGAGTGGTGTATGTCGATGGCGAGGTTGTCGAGGCGCTCTCGCAAGGTAGATTGTGTGCCTTGCATTTGTCGTTGTAGATCGAAGATGGACGCTTTGGTGATGTAGTTGTTCGCGCCGTCGTTGTTGTCGAAGACCGGAGATGAAATGCCTTGCCTATCCATCACAAGACTCGAGCAAATATGAGTGGGAGAAAGAGAAGAACTTATACCAAATGTACCTTGACCGATGTTGAAAATGGATCAATGATCACTCAATGTGTAACAAGGAAATAGCACAATTGGTACCAATTCTTGTCGGTTTCTCACACCTACACAAATAAGGCTTATGGTGGAGCTTGGTGAGGATAGTGGCACAAAAAATTTGATGCAAAAATGTTAGCAAGAGTCAATAATGTTGAAAGAGATTCACAAATTCGCAAATGTAACAAGTAGACCAATAGCAATATGTGGCACACGGAAACACACACACGGATAGATAAATGGGGTCGTGCAACCAAGGAATGAGCACAAAATGTGGAGTCCACGGAAAACGCTCGTGTTGCACAACTCAAGAGAGACGCTGGCACGATTGCTCAATAGGCGGATACGACACTTGTGCACAACCTATAAGATGCAAATGGATAAACTTTCTATCCCAAGTATGCTATGTATGTACGGTTCCCGGTATTTCTCAAGATGATCCAAGATGATCGGGTATGACAATCTTATGTGCAATGTGGTATGGTGCTATGGCACTTGCTTACAAGCTTCTTTGCTCTTTCTCTTTTTGCTTAAAAGCTTATTCTTTTTTTTGATATGGCCACAATGCGAATGCACAAACCAAGATAGCAATTGTGTATATGCGGGAACAATCTTGTGACACAAGGGATGATATGATGATACCAATATGATATGGTATGTATGCAATGGAAGGGTGGATCACTAATGTGCACAAGTAACGTTGCCGGCAATACTCAAATGGCTAGTCTTGATAGGCAAGTAACGCAAAATGGGCTAGGGGTTATCAATGCCATTGCAAGGGAATATACAATGGAGGGATACCACTATAACAAGATGATATAGAGGTTACCGTCAATGGCGATGATGAGTGGCGGTGTTCTTGATGTAGATACCAAGATGATGGAGACTCATCTCTAAGTAGCCGAAACACCTTAGGAAACGGAAAAACCGTGAACTCAAAATCTCCAAAGGCAAATGTCAAATGGTGGTAGCGGAAAGCAGTGGTAGTGTGCACTTGGCAATGCGGAAGTGGAATGATGGGCTATACACGGTGTCGGAGTTGGTAGCACGGTCCCTAAGTAGCCGAAACACCTTAGGAGACACAACTCACAACACAAACAAAATTGGGTTAAGTTGGGGTTGCGGAAGTGTATGATGGGCGAGCCTATGCGGAAGTTATGGTGGTGGTTGATGAAGAAGCAACCGTCCCTATGTAGCCTAAACACCTTAGGAGACTCAAGTCACTACTCAAACAACCTCAAATGCTGTGGGGAACAAAATGGGTTAGGTTGCGGAAGGCTATGGTGGTATTGCGGATGATGTGGTGGAAGCCCTAGGCAAAGATGCCAAAGTACCAAAATTTTGATGGTGTCAAAAGGTGGTAAAACCAATGTGAGGACCTCGGGCACGATGATAGCTTCAAAACGAGCCAAAGAACACTCAAATCAGAGTTCGGAGCGAAAAGTTGTGATGAAAACGGTGAAGAAGGCTGATGCTGAAATTCTATGCAATGTTTCGGGTTAGGCCGGAAGTTCCGGGGTTAGGGCCGGAAGTTCCGAGCTCCGGAAGTTCCGAGTGGTGGCCGGAAGTTCCGGGGGTCGCGGAAAAAGTGCTGGGAGTCTCGTGATTTTTGGGGTAAACTTTCTACTTAGCCCGGAAGTTCCGGGGTAAGGACGGAAGTTCCAGGGGACGGAAGTTCCGGGGGAGTCCAGAAGTTCTGGGGTCATGGAATTTCTTCCAGGACGAACCCTAAATTCCAGATCTGAGAACAGGGGCGGAAAAACTCGATTTCCAAGGTCAAAATTGGGGAGATTTCGTGGATGGAAAGGTGGGGGGGGGGGGAAGATGGGGGAAAGCTAGATCCACTTGAAACACAACGAATCCATGGATCAAAATCAACAAAACATCATCACACCAACAAATCACAAAAAAATTTGGGGCTATTTTTGGTGGGGATTTTCGGATTTAGGACGAAATCAACAAAATCAAGCTAGAAAACAAAGGGTAGGGGCTCCAAAAACGTGATCAACGTGTGATGTAGGGTGAAACCCTAGAGGGGATCTTTTCACACTTGGAGGGGAAAAGGGCAAAATCACTCAAGAACACAAAGAGGAAATCACTCAAACAATTCCCAATTACACATCCACTAGAATAGCAACATAAGATCCACAAGTCTCAAACACAATCAAAGGAAAGATACAATGGCAAAGTTCTTCCCACTCCTAGGAGATGAGGTCTTGAAGATAGTCTTCTCCTTGAGGAGATCTTGAAATCCACAAGGATTCTTCCCAAAGGGGTCTTGATCCACAAGTGGGAAGGTAGAAGGAGCAAAGCTCACAAATATCTCATCTAATACTTTGCTAACCCTAAACATAACCCTAGGTACGGTTTATATAGGCTTGGGTCGAAGGAGATGGAGAGGGGCTCGAACAGGAGATCTCAGCCGGCCATCCTGGGAGGCCCGTGCGCACGGGTTAAGTTGGGCCCGTGCGCACGGGGTGCCCCAGTGCCAACTCTCTGGATAGTCCGTGGGCACGGGGTCTCGGGGGCCCGTGCTCACGGGGTCGCCTGGGACTTCCAGTGTTGCTGCTTTTGCACTCTGTCTTGGTCCGCGTGGCCTTGGGGTGGTCCTTCTTCTCCTTGGGGATGCTCCTGAGCCTCTTGGTGGTGTTCCTCTTCGTACCTAATGAGACATAGCATATTTTGGTGAGGTAGCAACAATGTTCCGTCCGTATCCGAATGCAAGTCAAGCAGGAAGGAGTTCACCTCGGTTTCCAATGCACGTGCTCTAGCTCTTGTCATAGGTCCACGTGGGGCTTGATGTATCGGTGTAGAGTCCATGGGGATGATGGAAGGATGCTCCGCATCATCTCCCCCCCCTTGGGAGAGATCCTTCCACGGATCGTGATCTTCATCACCATGGTACTTGGCCAAGTCTTTGACGTTGAATGTGTCGCTCACATTGTACTTGTCTCGTGGAATGTCGACCTTGTAGGCATTGTCGTTGTAGCATTCGAGTACCTTGAATGGACCATCGGCTCTTGGAAGGAGCTTGGAATTGCGCTCCTTGGGGAAACGGTCCTTGCGGAGATGTACCCAAACTAGGTCACCCGGTTGGAACACCATTGGAGACTTGTGGGTGTTGAGCTTTGTCGCGAGTCGTTGTACTTGGCGCTCGATGGTGTGCCTTGTATCTTCATGCATCTTCTTGAGGTGGTTCACTCGGTCGCTCGCGTCCATGTTGATGTGCTCTTGTAGTGGTAGAGGAAGAATGTCCAATGGGGACAACGGGTTGAAACCGTAGATGACCTCGAAAGGGGACTTGCCGGTAGTCGAATGTCTTGCACGGTTGTAGGCGTACTCGGCGATTGGTAGACACTCCTCCCACTCCTTGATGTTCTTCTTGATCAAGACGCGCAGTAGACTAGAGAGTGTTCGGTTCGTCACCTCCGTTTGGCCGTCGGTTTGAGGATGGTAAGCCGTGGAGAAGAGTAGCTTGATTCCGAGCTTGGCGCATAAGGTCTTCCAAAAGTAACTCAAGAACTTGACGTCGCGGTCCGAGACAATTGTCCTTGGCATTCCATGTAGACGCAATATTTCCCTACAAAAGAGATTGGCAACATGTGAAGCATCGTCTATCTTGTTGCAAGCAATGAAATGTGCCATTTTAGAGAATCGGTCCACAACAATGAACATGGAGTCCTTGCCATTTCTAGTTCTAGGCAAACCAAGCACAAAATCCATGCTAATGTCTTCCCATGGTTGATATGGAATTGGAAGTGGCATGTAAAGGCCATGGGATTGAGCTTTAGACTTAGCTTTGCGACATGTAGAGCATCGGTTGGTGAAGCGGTTGACATCGCGAAACATCTTTGGCCAAAAATAGTTCTTGGAGAGCGTAGCGAGTGTCTTGTCGCGTCCAAAATGTCCCATTAGTCCTCCATGAGATTCCTGCAAAAGCAATAAGCGAAAAGAGGACTCGGGGATGCAAAGTTTGTTAGCTCTCATAAGATATCCATCTTTGATGTAGTAGCGTTCCCAAAATGGATGCGTCAAACACTTTGCATAAGGAATAGCAAAAGTAGGATCATGCTCATACAAGTCTTTTATGTGCTCAAAGCCAATGACATTCAATTCAAGTTGAGTAACAAGCATGCAAATACGGGAAAGCGCATCCGCCACAACATTTTCCTTACCTTTAATATACTTGATGACATAAGGAAAAGACTCAATAAACTCACTCCACTTAGCATGACGCTTGTTCAACTTAGTTTGACCCTTAAGGTATTTAAGCGTTTCATGATCGGTGTGGATGATGAACTCATGAGGGCGGAGGTAATGTTCCCATTCACGCAAGACTCGCACTAAAGCATATAGCTCTTTGTCATAGATGGGGTAATTGAGTTGCGCTCCGGAGAGTTTCTCACTAAAGTATGCAATGGGGCGCTTCTCTTGCGTTAACACACCTCCTATGCCATTACCACTAGCATCGCAATGAATTTCAAAAGGTTTGTCAAAATTGGGTAATGCAAGCACGGGAGCATGAGTAAGCAAATTCTTAAGCTCATTGAAAGCGATGTCTTGGGATGTTACCCAAACAAACGGTGCATTTTTCTTACTCAAAGCATGCAAAGGTGAAGCAATGGTGCTAAAATCCTTCACAAATCGACGGTAGAAACCGGCTAAACCAAGAAAACTACGCACTTGTTGCAAATTGGTTGGTTGGGGCCAAGTTTTAATAGCATTGATCTTAGATTCATCAACATGAACACCCTTAGAGCATACTACGATACCCAAGAAAACAAGCTTATCAACACCAAAGAGGCATTTTTCCATATTAGCATAAAGTTGCTCTTTTCGAAGGGTTTGTAGCACGGTGCGAAGGTGGGTGACATGTTCTTTGAGAGATTTGCTAAACACAAGGACATCATCAAAGTAGACAACAACAAATTCACCAATATAAGGGCGAAACACATAATGCATAAGACGCATGAAGGTACCGGGTGCTTCCGATAAACCCATAGGCATGACTAACCACTCATATAGACCAAACTTTGTTTTGAAAGCGGTTTTCCATTCATCACCCTCTTGTATGCGGATTTGATAGTAACCACTTTTAAGATCAATTTTGGAAAAGATAGTGGCACCGCTAAGTTCATCAAGCATATCATCAAGGCGTGGAATGGGGTACCTATAGCGAACGGTGATAGCATTGATAGGTCTACAATCGGAACACATGCGAAAACTACCGTCTCGTTTTGGCACAAGAATGACCGGTACGGCACAAGGACTCAAACTTTCACGCACATGTCCATGGTCTATGAGATGCTTTACTTGCCTTTGTATTTCTTTGGTTTCTTCGGGGTTGACGCGGTATGGGGCCTTGTTTGGAAGTGGTGCTCCGGGGATGTGGTCGATTCGGTGCTCAATGCCTCGTAGTGGAGGTAGACCCGGAGGTAGCTCATTGGGGAAAACATCTTTGAATTCCTGCAATAAAGAAGATAACACTAAAGGTAGATCATGAGAGGTGTTAGTTTTTGGTGCCTCGTCCTTGCACAATAGGACATAGTGTAGGACACTTGATGGGTTCTCACACACTTCTCTCATCTCACGTTTGGTGGCAAATAGGACGAAGTTCTTCTTGTCGCTCATCGTGGAGGCACTCAATTTGGGCTTGTGGCACTCACTCTCTTTTTGGTGGTTCGCTCTCTCACTATTCTCTCCATGATGGGTGTTTTGCTTATCGGCGAGCACTTGGCTTGGAGACATAGGACGTAGCACAAACTCCTTCCCTTTCATCTTGAAGCTATAGTGATTTGTACGCCCATTGTGAATGACACCTCGGTCAAATTGCCATGGCCAACCAAGAAGGAGGTGGCAAACGGTCATCAGAAGGACATCACACTCCAAAGTGTCTTCATAGGCGCCAATCTTGAAAGAGACTTGTACTCGATGCTTGACTTGTATGGTGCCGGTATCGCTTAGCCATTGAACCTTGTAGGGGTGTGGGTGCTTCATCTTGGCCAATTGGAGTTTGGAGCATAGTTCTTCACTTGCTAAGTTATGGCAACTCCCTCCATCGATGATGACCTTGACGGACCTTCCATTGATTCCGGCCTTGGTGTGGAAGATATGGCATCTTTGATCTTCGTCTTGTTGATGTTGAAGAGTCAAGACCTTGGAGACAAGGAGAGCGGGACTTGAATCTTCGTCACAAAAGACTTGATCATCCTCATCTTCATTGTTCACTTGACGGTGCATGGCCACTTGCTCAGGGGCTTCCATTTCTCCTTCACTCATTGAGTCATAGGTTCCGTCGTCGTTGAGGATCATGGTGCGCTTGTTTGTGCACTCGAAGGACTTGTGGCCTCGGCCTCCGCATGTGAAGCATTTCAAGGAACTTGTCTTGACGGTCTCATCGGTTGGGAAAGATGACGAAGTTCTTGGCTTGAAGTTGCTCGTATTAGGAAGACGGCTTGAGGTTGTCGAAGCTTTCGTGTAACTTGACTTGTCGCCGTTGCTTGTAGAAGGCTTGGTTGAGGTAGAAGGTGTTGCAGTCGTCGAAGCTTGATTTTTGGAGAAACCATATGACTTGGATGAGAATTTGGCATATTTGAGATCATCTTGCACTTGACGTTCCGCTTTGGTGGCTTGATGCACGAGCTCGATGAGGTTCGAGTATGGTTGGAAGTTGGCGATCTTCTTGATAGGATGATTGAGTCCATTCAAGAAACGTGCCATAGTTTGCTCATCATCTTCCGTGACATCGGCTCGTATCATGGCTATCTCCATTTCCTTGTAGTACTCTTCAACGCTCTTGGTTCCTTGCTTGAGTTGTTGTAGTTTCTTGAAGAGGTCGCGGTTGTAGTGGTTTGGCACGAAGCGTGCTCTCATGACATTCTTCATTTGCGCCCAAGTGGTGATGGGTGGTTCACCTCTTGCTTCTCGGCATTCAATGACTTGTTCCCACCAAATGAGGACGTAGTCTTGAAACTCAAGGGATGCCATTGCGATCTTCTTCTCTTCTTCGTAGTTGTGCAAGCGGAAGATTTTGTCAACCTTCAATGCCCATGAGATGTACTCTTCGGGGTCATTGCTTCCGTTGAACTTGGGCATGGTGAACTTTAGCTTGCCGTAGTGGAGTTCTTCATCAAAGTAGCGGTTTTGATGTCACTCTTGCCGTGGAGGAGGGTCTTGAAGCACTTGATTCTCTTGGTGTCATTCTTGCCGTGGAGGAGGACGAGGAATATGCTCGACGTTCCGCCTTTCTTGTTGTTCTTCGCGATGCGCGATTTCTTCTTGTACCTCGCGACGGAGAGCTTCATCTTGCTCACGTGCTTGCCGTCCGCGTTGGGCAACGGCACGAGTGGAATCTCGAAGTGCGTCTTGAGCCGCTTGAGCTTGGGCCTCGCGTCGTTGTTGTTGTTGGCGAAGTGCTTCGGCGTCTTGCTCCTCTTGGTGTTGGCGTGCTCGTTCCTCTTGTTCGTGTTGGCGCTGACGTTGCCGTTCTTGTGCTTGCTCGAATGTTTCTTGATTTTGACGGTGTCGATGTTCTTGCGCGCGAGCTTGCTCTTGAGAGTCGTTGTTGTGTAGAGGATTGCGGTTTGCTCGACGATCTTGGAGCGCGGCACGACGAAGAGTGTTCGATGTCGGTGTACTTGAACCGGAGATGGTGTCGTCCGAGTGTCGACTTGAGCGGCTCCGTCTTGAAGAGGACGAAGTTGTAGAAGAGCGGTTGACCATCATGGTCCGGATATTGTCTTTGAGGGAACTCATGGATGTGTCGAAGTAGTCTCTTGTACGTTGCTCGGATTGTCGTAGGTCGGTGGCGAGATTGTCTATGCGGTTGCCCAAAGCAAGTTGTTCTTGATGCAAAGCTCGATGTGCGCCAAATAGTTGCGTCTTGGTGACGAAATTTGTCATGTCGCCATCTTGCTCTATGAAGAGTGGATTGGTAGAAGAACTCGGCCTATCCATCATGAGAAAGTGGTGGTGAGTAGGAAAAATGAGAGAACAAAACCAAAGTTACCTTTTCCGAAGATTGTGGATGGAACAAGTATGATCTCACGTGATGCTATAATAGGGGAATTGGTACTGGGAATTGTTCCTCACACCTACAAGTAAAAGGCTTATGGAGGAGCTCGGTTAGGATGGTGGCAAAAATTTCAAACAAATGTTAGTCAAGATATCGATAAGGTTGAGAAGATTCACAAAAATGCAAGTAAAGCAAATAGACAAACCCAAGGATATCACTCGGAACACACACACGGAAGATAGATGGGATCCACACAACCAAGGGGTGAGCTCAAAATGTGCAACCACGGAAAATGCTCTTGTTGTGCGAATGCTAGAGAGACGCTAGCTCGATTGCTCAAATGGGCTAGATACGCATGTGCACCAACCTATAAGAGAAACGTGCCGTCTTCAATCCCAACTATGCTACGTATGAGGTGTCGAAGATGATATGCAAAATGGCTCGATGCTATTGTTTACGAGCTCTTTGTTTCTTCTCTTGTGCTTAAAAGCTTTGCTTGTATCTTTTTTTTGATGCTTGATGCTTGAGCCAAGTGTGATATGAGACAAGTATGTAAGATATGCACGGGAGAGACTTATGGCACTAAGATGGTAACAAGATCACTATGGTGCACAATAGCGTGGCCCAACAATTCTCAACTTGCTAGTCTCGATGGGTAAGCGACGCGAAATGGCTCGAGTTATCAATGCAAAAGCAAAGGTGAGAGTCGTCGAGGTTACCGTCCGATCTTACGGTAAGAATGAAGTTGTTGAAGCCGGTGTGGTGTCCGAGTTGACGATCGAGTGGCGGCGATGATGATGCCCAAATGCGCCTAAGTAGCCGAAACACCTTAGGACAAGAGAAACCGCGGTCCGAAACTCAAACAACCACGAGAAATAGTGCGGGAGAACACGAGTGTTAGTTGGGAAACAAAATGGTGCAAACAAAAGATGGCCGAAAGTCACTGGATGGTCCGTGCGCACGGAGTAAGTGAGGCCCGTGTGCGCGGGGTCCTGTGTGCACGGGGTCTCGAGGGCCCGTGTGCACGGGGTGTTCTGGGAGCGGATGAAAAGCTCCGGATCCGTGGGAATCTTCAAAGCTAAGGCCAATTTCGAGGATTTGATGGTGGGGAAGCTGGAAGATGGGTAGATCCACTTGCCAAACACCAAATTCGTGGACCAAAACAACCAAATCTCACAAGATCCAACAAATTGCAAGAAATTCTTTTTGGGGCTATTTTTGTGGGGATTTTCGAATTTGGACGAAAAAACAACAAAATCAAGCTAGCAAATGGGGGGATGGCACTCCAAGATGTGAATCAACCTTGCTCATGATACCAAGATGATGTAGGGTGAAACCCTAGAGGGGATCTTTTCACACTTGGAGGGGGAAAAAGGCAAAATCACTCAAGAACACAAAGAGGAAATCACTCAAACAATTCCCAATTACACATCCAATAGAATAGCAACATAAGATCCAGAAGTCTCAAACACAATCAAAGGAAAGATACAATGGCAAAGTTCTTCCCACTCCTAGGAGATGAGGTCTTGAAGATAGTCTTCTCCTTGAGGAGATCTTGAAATCCACAAGGATTCTTCCCAAAGGGGTCTTGATCCACAAGTGGGAAGGTAGAAGGAGCAAAGCTCACAAATATCTCATCTAATACTTTAACCCTAAACATAACCCCAGGTACGGTTTATATAGGCTTGGGGTCGAAGGAGATGGAGAAGGGCTCGAACAGGAGATCTCAGCCGGCCATCCTGGTAGGCCCGTGCGCACGGGGGTCCCGTGGGCACAGTACAGGCCCGTGCGCACGGGGTGCCCCAGCGCCAACTCTCTGGATAGTCCGTGGGCACGGGGTCTCGGGGGCCCGTGCACACGGGGTCGCCTGGGACTTCTAGTGTTGCTGCTGTTGCACTCCGTCTTGGTCCGCGTGGCCTTGGGGTGGTCCTTCTTCTCCTTGGGGATGCTCCTGAGCCTCTTGGTGGTGTTCCTCTTCGTACCTAATGAGACATAGCATATTTTGGTGAGGTAGCAACAATGTTCCGTCCGTATCCGAATGCAAGTCAAGTAGGAAGGAGTTCACCTCGGTTGCCAATGCACGTGCTCTAGCTTTTGTCATCGGTCCACATGGGGCTTGATGTATCGGTGTAGAGTCCATGGGGATGATGGAAGGATGCTCCGCATCAACGTGGCTCATGATACCAAGTTGATGTAGGGCGGAACTGATGTAGGGTGGAACCCTAGATGGCCGATCTTTCACGAAAGCGGATCCCTATGAAGAATGTGATGAACACGAGGGGAAACACGAGGGGAAACACGAGGGAAACACGAGAAAAATCACTCAACCAACAAGAATAGATCACACATGCGCTAGGTCGATGAACACAAAGGTAAGATACAAGATCCAAAGTCAACAACGGACGATACAAATGGTAACCGGTTCTTCTCTGTAAGGAGGTCTTGATGGGGGCCACCCAAGAGGGGGGTCTTGAATCCAAGGTGATCTTCTCCGTAGAGGGGCCGCGGTCTCTCTCGTGGAGTAGATCTGTAATGGATGAGCAATGCTCTATCTCACATATGAGCTAAACCAATGCTAACCCTAACTAGGAGGAGGGGGAGGTCTATTTATAGTTTTAGTGCAAATGGGGGGGGGCGATGTGAAGGGGTACATGGGCCTCAGCCCGCAACGGGACACAGCCAGGGTCCGGTCGTCCGTGAGACGCCGGTCGTCCGGAGGCCCGCGGGGATCCGGACGTCCGTAGATGTCCGGTCGTCGGTCGTCCGGTCTTCCTCGGATTTCCGTAGATTAGGTTCTGCCGCCAAGGCGCCGGTCGTCCGGGGCCTGGGAGGTGTCGGACGTCCGGGCTGGGCCGGTGATAGAGGCAAAGGTGTCCCGTCTTTCGATGAGATGATGAATATCGCTTTGATGGAAGTCGACTTTGACGATCCGACTATGAACGTGCGAGGACGTCGCGCCTTAGCAATCGCTAAACCAACTCCGAGAGGTTATCGACCACGCCGGAGCACGATCAACCTGACCACGAGGGTCTGTTTCCTGCGAGCAAACGAAGAACAGGCAAGAAACTGAGATTGCAATCTGGATATTGCGAATATAAGATGAAAGCTTTATTGATCAAGGTGGGGTTCTGTGACGCCTTTGTCTGGTCGCTGAACACAAACGAAGTACGCGAAGTTGCAGCTATGGCGAACTTTTAATCTAAACAAAACCCAAAGTCTAAACGACGCCCTAAGGGCTGTATATATGGAGGAAGAGGGGGGGGAACTTCGTGGCCCTTGAGGAAGGGGTCCGAAACCAACCCTATCTCTTGTTTCCCCACACATACGGACTCTAAAAACAGCCTATACTTATGTATTTCGAAATTACATGGGCCTGGCCCAATAATAAGGTGACGCAGCACCTAGAATAGCCTCTGGACGAAAGTTATGAAGTAGCATCTTGTATATTTCGTCCAAGGCTTCATGCACGCATTATGGTGGCTTCAACGTCCTGAAATCATCACTTGTAACTCCGTTCTTGTTCCCCATGCGCATGCCATCATCTCCATGCTTGTTCTTGCTCCAATGTTCATCCTTCTCAAAGCTAGGCCCTTCATTTGTAAGCAAAACAAATGTATCCAATTTAGGCAGCATCATATTCTCATGAACATTAGAATCATTAGCAAGAAACGAAAGTACCTGGTAATTTAATTGGCGTGCGCGAGCTCTAGTAATTGGTCCAGTATGTATAGCAGCAGGGCCTGTGGGTGGAACAATGGTATTGATGTCCTCATCAGACAAGCCGCCAAGTCCATGGATGAAGAGAACCAACGGAAACGGGCAAGTTCACCTTCCAGGCCCCGGACATCCGGCCCCTGAAGATACCAACAACAGCAGCAGCCCAGCCGCAGAAGTGCTACAGGGCCCGTACATCCGGCCCCATGGCCCGGACATCCGGCTCCTCCCAAAATCCCGGAATTCCGGCCCCTTCGCCGGACATCCGACCCCGCCTATCCAGAGACTACAGAAGTTTTGCACCGCCAGCCCGGACATCCGGCCCCTCCTAAAGCCCCGGACATCCGGCCCGACGCCCGGACGTCCGGCTTCGCCTGTCTGCGCACAGTAAAGGGCCGAAGCCCATGTACCTCTTCGCCCCCCTAGACTATATATTCTTCATCCCCTTCCTGTTTCTAGGGTTAGCAAAGGATTAGCTCATTTAGAGATAGAGCTTTGCTCATTCATATCGGATCTACTCCACGAGAGAGACCGCGGCCCCTCTACGGAGAAGATCACCTTGGATTCAAGACCCCCTCTTGGGGCTCTTGTATCGTCCTTTGTTGGATTTGGATCTTGTATCTTACCTTTGTGTTCATCGATCTAGCGCATCTGTGATCTATTCTTGTTGGTTGAGTGATTTCTCTCGTGTTCCTCTCGTGTTTCCCTCGTGTTTCCCCTCGTGTTCATCACGTTCTTCGTAGGGATCTGCTCCTTTCGTGAAATATCGGCCACCTAGGGTTCCACCCTATATCATCTTGGTATCATGAGCCACATTGATCACGATTTCGGAGCCCCCGCTCATTGTTTTCTAGCTTGATTTTGTTGTTTCTCGTCCTAATCCGAAAATTGCCCCAATTTTTTTGTGATTTGTTGGTGTGATGAAGTTTTGTTGGATTTGATCCGCGGATTTCGTGTGTTGCAGGTAGATCTAGCTTTTCCCCAAATTCCATCCACGAAATCTTCTGAATTTTGCCCCGGATTTGACCTCTCCACGCGGTGTTCTTCGAGTTTGTCCACGGATCCCGAGCCCGGACATCCGGCCCGACAGCCCGGACATCCGGCCTGCCCCGGACATCCGGCCATCACCCGGACATCCGGCCCGCCCCGAACATCCGGCCATCACCCGGACATCCGGCCCCTGACAGCAAAATTTCCATCCCCCACTCCGTTTACCGCCTAACCCTCGCCAAATTTTGTCCCGGTGCCCACATACACTTCCGCATACCACCACCACTTCCGCATAGCACCACCATAGCCTTTCCCGCTATCAACTCCGACAATTTTGACCCATTTTGCTTTGAGAATTTGAGTTGTGGTTTCCGTGTCCTATCGTGTTTCGGCTATCTAGGTACGGTTCGGCATCAACGCCACCATCTCTCATCTTCGCCAACGACTACTACGAACGGCTACATCACTTTGGTATCACTTTCACTTACTATCATCTTGGTATCGTGATATCATCATACTCTCTTGCATTTGCATTGATAACCCCATGGCCTTACTTTTGCGTAGCTTACCCATCGAGACTAGCCTTTGAGTATTGCGGGCAACGTCACTTGTGCACATTAGTGGTCATACTTCCCATAGCTTACATACCATCATCGTGTTACATACGTTGGTATCATCTCTTGTGTCACAAAGTTGTCTTCGCATGCTATCTTGGTTCGTGAAGCATTGCATGAGAAAAGAGCTCAAATAACAAAGAGCCAAACAAGCTTTTAAGCAAAAGGGAAAGATAAGCAAAGAGCTTATAAGCAAGAACCATAGCATCATACAACATTAAGATTGTCATACTCGATCATCTTGGATCAAAAGCATAGAAACATCATACATATAGCATAATTGGGATAGAAGTCGTTGCATTTTTGCTTAGTAGGTTGTGCACAAGCTCGTATCCGCCTATTGTGCAATCGTGCTAGCGTCTCTCTAGTGTTGTGCAACAAGAGCATCTTGGTGGTTTCCACATTTTGGCTCATCCTTGGTTGCTCAACCCCACTTATCTATTTGCGTGTGTGTTTCCGTGTACCATATCTTGCTATTGGTCTACTTGTTGCATTTACAACTCGCGAATCTTTTCCAACATTATTGAGTCTCACTTACAATTACATCAAATTTTTGTGCCACCATCCTAACCAAGCTCCACCATAAGCTTTTACTTGTGTAGGTGTGAGAACCGACAAGAATTGGTACCAATTGTGCTATTTCCTTGCTACACATTGGAGTGATCTTTGATCCATTTTCAACATCGGCCAAGGTACATTTGGTATTGGTTCTTCTCTTTCTCCCACTCACATATCTTTGTTTGGAATGATGGATAGGCCAAGTACTTCTACCAACCCACTCTTCTTGGAGCAAGACGACGACATGTCATCCTACGTCACCAAGACTCAACTATTTGGTGCACATCGGGCTTTGCATCAAGAACAACTTGCTTTGGGCGACCGCATCGACAATCTCGCCACCGACCTACGACAATCCGAGCAACGTACAAGAGACTACTTCGACACATCCATGAGTTCCCTCAAAGAAGATATCCGAACCATGATGGTCCGCTCTTCTACAACTTCGTCCTCATCAAGACGGAGCCGCTCAAGTCGACACTCCGAAGACACCCTCTCCGTTTCAAGTACACAGACATCGAACACTCTTCGTCGTGCCGTGCGTCAAGACCGTCAAGCTAACCGCAATCCTCTACACGACACCGACTCTCAAGCGCATCGACATCGTCAAAACCAAGCTACTTTCGCACAAGGACAAGAACGGCAACGCCAACGATAACAAGAACAAGAGGAGCGAGCGCAACAACATCAAGATGCACAAGACGCCGAGGCGCAACGTCAAGAACAAGAACTACGTGAAGCTCAAGCACTTGAGGCGCAACGTGCCCTTAAAGATTCAAGTCGTGCCGTACCCAATCGAGGCCGACAAGCTCGACTACATCAAGAAGCACTTCGCGACGAAGCTCAAGAAAGGATTTTCCAAGCACGGGTGCATCGACAAGCTCCTCGTCAAGATCGACAAGCTCCTCATCAAGATAGACAAGCTCCTACTCAAGCGAGACAAGAACGTCAAGTCCATCGAGAGCAAGAAGACAATGGACCCCCTCCTCGCCAAGAGCAACATGAGGTCGACAACCCTCCTCGCCAAGAGCAACATGAGGAAGACAACCCTCCTCACCAAGAGCAACATGAGATTGTTAATCCTCACCGACATGGGCGTCATCATCTCCGACCCCAACACAATGACGAGCAACGATATGGCAAGCTAAAGTTCACCATGCCCAAGTTTACCGGAAGCAATGACCCCGAAGAATACATATCATGGGCATTGAAGGTTGACAAAATCTTCCGCTTGCACAACTACGAAGAAGAGAAGAAGATCGCAATGGCATCCCTCGAATTCCAAGACTACATCCTCATTTGGTGGGAACAAGTCATTGAGCGCCAAGCGGCAAGAGGTGAACCACCCATCACCACTTGGGGACAAATGAAGGATGTCATGAGAGCACGATTCGTGCCAAACTACTACAACCGCAACCTCTTCAAGAAACTCCAACAACTCAAGCAAGGAACCAAGAGCGTTGAAGAATACTACAAGGAAATGGAGATTGCCATGATACGAGCCAATGTCAAAGAAGATGATGAGCAAACTATGGCGCGTTTCTTGAATGGACTCAATCACCCTATCAAGAAGATTGCCAACTTCCAACCATACTCGAGCCTCATCGAGCTAGTGCATCAAGCTACGAAAGCGGAACGGCAAGTCCAAGACGACTTCAAGTATGCCAAGTTCTCATCCAAGTCCTACGGCTTCTCCAACAATCAAGCTTCGACGACTCCCGCTACGAGCAACGGCGACAAGTCAAGTTACAAGAAAGCTTCGACAAGCTCAAGTCGTCCTCCTACTACAAGCAACTTCAAGCCGAAAGCTTCATCATCATCTATTCCAACCGATGAGACCAAAAAGACAAGTTCCATCAAATGTTTCACATGCGGAGGCCGAGGCCACAAGTCCTTCGAGTGCACAAACAAGCGCACCATGATCCTCAACGACGACGGAACCTATGACTCCATGAGTGAAGGAGAAATGTAAGCCCTTGAGCAAGTGGCCATGCACCGACAAGTGAACAGTGAAGAAGAAGATGATCACATCTTTTGTGACGAAGACTCAAGTCCCGCTCTTGTTGTCTCCAAGGTCTTGACACTTCAACATCAACAAGACGAAGATCAAAGATGCCATATCTTCCACACAAAGGCCAGCATCAATGGACGGTCCGTCAAGGTCATCATCGATGGAGGGAGTTGCCATAACTTGGCAAGTGAAGAACTATGCTCCAAACTCCAATTGGTCAAGATGAAGCACCCGCACCCCTACAATGTTCAATGGCTAAGCGACACCGGCACCATCCAAGTCGAGTATAGAGTACAAGTCTCTTTCAAGATCGGCGCCTATGAAGACACTTTGGAGTGTGATGTCCTTCCGATGACCGTGTGCCACCTCCTTCTTGGACGGCCATGGCAATTTGACCGAGGTGTCATTCACAATGGGCGTACAAATCACTATAGCTTCAAGATGAAAGGGAAAGAGTTTGTGGTACGTCCTATGTCTCCAAGCGAAGTGCTCGCCGACAAGCAAAACACCCATCGTGGAGAGAATAGTGAGAGAGCGAACCACCAAAAAGAGAGTGAGCTCCACAAGCCCAAATTGAGTGCCTCCACGATGAGCGACAAGAAAACCTTAGTTCTCTTTGCCACCAAACGTGAGACGAGAGAAGTGTGTGAGAACCCATCAAGTGTCCTACACTATGTCCTATTGTGCAAGGACGAGGAACCAACAACTAACAACTCTCACAATCTTCCTCTAGTGTTATCCTCTTTATTGCAGGAATTCCAAGATGTTTTCCCTGATGAGCTACCTCTGGGTCTACCTCCACTACGAGGCATTGAGCACCGAATCGATCTCATCTCCGGAGCACCGCTTCCAAACAAAGCTCCCTACCGCGTCAACCCCGAAGAAACCAAAGAAATACAAAGACAAGTAATGCATCTCATAGACCATGGTCATGTGCGTGAAAGTTTGAGTCCTTGTGCCGTACCGGTCATTCTTGTGCCAAAACGAGACGGTAGCTTTCGCATGTGTTCCGATTGTAGACCTATCAATGCTATCACCGTTCGTTATAGGTACCCAATTCCACGCCTTGATGATATGCTTGATGAACTTTGCGGTGCCATTATCTTTTCCAAAATTGATCTTAAAAGTGGTTACTATCAAATCCCCATACAAGAGGGTGATGAATGGAAAACCGCTTTCAAAACAAAGTTTGGTCTATATGAGTGGTTAGTCATGCCTATGGGTTTATCGGAAGCACCCGGTACCTTCATGCGTCTTATGCATCATGTGTTTCGCCCTTACATTGGTGAATTTGTTGTTGTCTACTTTGATGACATCCTCGTTTTTAGCAAATCTCTCAAAGAGCATGTCACCCACTTTCGCACCGTGCTACAAACTCTTCAAAAAGTGCAACTTTATGCTAATATGGAAAAATGCCTATTTGGTGTCGATAAGCTTGTTTTCTTGGGTTTCATAGTATCTTCTACGGGTGTTCATAATGATTAATCTAAGATCAATGCTATTAAAACTTGGCCCCAACCAACCAATTTGCAACAAGTGCGTAGTTTTCTTGGTTTAGCCGGTTTCTACTGTAGATTTGTGAAGGATTTTAGCACCATTGCTTCACCTTTGCATGCTTTGAGTAAGAAAAATGCACCGTTTGTTTGGGGAACATCCCAAGATATTGCTTTCAATGAGCTTAAGAATTTGCTTACTCATGCCCCCGTGCTTGCATTACCCAACTTTGACAAACCTTTTGAAATTCATTGTGATGCTAGTGGTAATGGCATAGGAGGTGTGTTAACACAAGAGAAGCGCCCCATTGCATACTTTAGTGAGAAACTCTCCGGAGCGCAACTCAATTACCCCATCTATGACAAAGAGCTATATGCTTTAGTGCGAGTTTTGCATGAATGGGAACATTACCTTCGCGCTCATGAGTTCATCATCCATACCGACCATGAAATGCTTAAATACCTTAAGGGTCAAACTAAGTTGAACAAGCGTCATGCTAAATGGAGTGAGTTTATTGAGTCTTTTTCTTATGTCATCAAGTATATTAAAGGTAAGGAAAATGTTGTGGCGGATGCACTTTCCCGTATATGCATGCTTGTCACTCAACTTGAGTTAAATGTCATTGGTTTTGAGCACATAAAAGACTTGTATGAGCATGATCCTACATTTGCTATTCCTTATGCCAAGTGTTTGAGCATACTTCTTGGGATCGATACTACATCAAAGATGGATATCTTATGAGAGCTAACAAACTTTGCATTCCCGGGTCCTCTCTTCGCTTGTTGCTTTTGCAGGAATCTCATGGAGGCGGACTCATGGGACACTTTGGACGCGACAAGACATTTGCTACGCTCTCCAAGAACTACTTTTGGCCCAAGATGTTTCGCGACGTCAATCGCTTCACCAACCGATGCTCTACATGTCGCAAAGCTAAGTCTAAAGCCCACTCTCATGGCCTCTATATGCCATTTCCAATTCCATATCAACCATGGGAAGATATTAGCATGGACTTTGTGCTTGGTTTGCCTAGAACTAGAAATGGCAAGGATTCCGTTTTTGTTGTTGTGGACCGATTCTCCAAAATGGCTCATTTCATTCCTTGCAACAAGATAGACGATGCTTCACATGTTGCAAATTTGTTTTGTAGGGAAATCTTGCGACTTCATGGAGTGCCAAAGACGATTGTCTCGGACCGCGACGTCAAGTTCTTGAGTTACTTTTGGAAGACCTTGTGCGCCAAGCTCGGAATCAAGCTTTTGTTCTCTTCGGCATACCATCCACAAACCGACGGCCAAACAGAGATGACGAACCGCACGCTCTCCACTCTACTACGCGTGTTGATAAAGAAGAACATCAAGGAGTGGGAGGAGTGCCTACCTATCGCTGAGTACGCCTACAACCGTGCAAGACATTCGACTACCGGCAAGTCCCCCTTCGAGGTCGTCTATGGCTTCAACCCATTGTCACCATTGGACATTCTACCTCGACCGCTACAAGAGCGCACAAACATGGACGCGAGTGCGCGAGTCAACTTCCTCCATCGAGCGTCAAGTACAACGACTCGCGACCAAGCTCAACGTCAACAAGCATCCCATGATGTTCAATGTTGGAGATCTTGTGTGGCTACACCTTCGCAAGGATCGCTTCCCCAATGAACGCAAGTCCAAGCTACTACCCCGAGCCGATGGACCCTTCAAGGTGCTTGCACGCTACAACAACAACGCATACAAGATCGACATCCCACGCGACAAGTACTCCGTGAGCGACATCTTCAACATCAAAGATCTCTCCCCGTACCATGGTGATGAGGATTTCGATCCGAGGTCGGATCTTTCCCAAGGAGGGGAGATGATGCGGAGCATCCTACGATCATCCCCATGGACCTACCATCGTCTCATCAAGAGCCAAGAGGACCCATGACACGAGCACGAGCTAGAGCTCTCGAGAACGAGGTGACTTCCTTCCTTAGTGATATCACATATGATCCACTCGAGACATGGCTACTACCTAAGTCCGATATGCTATGCATGATCAGGTGTCAAGAGGACCCTCACGAAGATGCACGTGAAGACGGACAAGCCGCCAAGTCCATGGATGAAGAGAACCAACGGAAACGGGCAAGTTCACCTTCCAGGCCCCGGACATCCGGCCCCTGAAGATACCAACAACAGCAGCAGCCCAGCCGCAGAAGTCCTACAGGGCCCGGACATCCGGCCCCATGCCCCGGACATCCGGCTCCTCCCGAAAGCCCGAAAATCCGGCCCCTTCCCCAGACATCCGACCCCGCCTATCCAGAGACTACAAAAGTTTTGCACCGCCAGCCCAGACTTCCGGCCCCCAGCCCGGACATCCGGCCCCTCCTGAAGCCCCGGACATCCGGCCCGACGCCCGGACATCTGGCTCCGCCTGTCTGCGCACAGTAAAGGGCCGAAGCCCATGTACCTCTTCGCCCCCCTAGACTATATATACTCCATCCCCTTCCTCTTTCTAGGGTTAGCAAAGGATTAGCTCATTTAGAGATAGAGCTTTGCTCATCCATATCGGATCTACTCCACGAGAGAGACTGCGGCCCCTCTACGGAGAAGATCACCTTGGATTCAAGACCCCCTCTTGGGGCTCTTGTATCGTCCTTTGTTGGATTTGGATCTTGTATCTTACCATTGTGTTCATCGATCAAGCGCATGTGTGATCTATTCTTGTTGGTTGAGTGATTTCTCTCGTGTTCCTCTCGTGTTTCCCCTCGTGTTCATCACGTTCTTCGTAGGGATCCGCTCCTTTCGTGAAAGATCGGCCACCTAGGGTTCCACCCTATATCAGCAAGCCTATGCGGAAGTGGTGGTGGTGGTGGTTGATGAGGAAGCAACCGTCCCTAAGTAGCCGAAACACCTTAGGAGACTCGAATCACAACTCAAACAACCATGGGGAACAAAATTGGTTACGTTGCGGAAGTCGGTGGTGGTGTAGCGTATGATGTGGTGGAAGCCCTAGGCAAAGATGCCAAAGTTGTCAAAATTTGATGGAGTCAAATGATGTTCGTGGTATTTTTGTGCGAAGGGGGATGTCAATAGCTTCAAAACGAGCTAAAGAACGTCAAAATCAGACTTCGGATGAATTAGTTACGGATAAAACAAAAATCAGCCGAAGTCAATATCTACAGGTTACGGACGTCCATAAAAGGACGGATGTCCGGTCGTCCGACGTCTGGGAGGGCTCGGAAATCCGTGAATTTCATTCTGTTGGCAGGTTCTGGTTGTCCGGACAGTTGCGGACATCCGTGGGTCGGGGGTCAACGCGGGATTTGAGCTCCGGGACGCGATTTTGGTCAGAATTTTGGGGTTTTGGGGTCAAAATTGAGGAGATTTCATGGATGAAAGATGAGGAAACTTGGGGAAATGCTAGATCCACTCGAAACCAAGCAAATCCATGGATCAAAATCAACAAAACTACATCATACCAACAAATCACAAAAAAATTTGGGGCTATATTTGATGGGGATTTTTGAATTTAAGGAAGAACACAACAAAATCAGGCTAGAAAACACAACGGGGAGGCTCCGAAATCGTGATCAACGTGGCTCATGATACCAAGATGATGTAGGGTGGAACCTGATGAGGACATCAATACCATTGTTACACCCACAGCCCCTGCTGCTATACATACTGGACCAATTACTAGAGCTCGCGCACGCCAATTAAATTACCAGGTACTTTCGTTTCTTGGTAATGATTCTAATGTTCATGAGAATATGATGCTGCCTAAATTGGATACATTTGTTTTGCTTACAAATGAAGGGCCTAGCTTTGAGAAGGATGAACATTGGAGCAAGAACAAGCATGGAGATGATGGCATGCGCTTGGGGAACAAGAACGGAGTTACAAGTGATGATTTCAGGACGTTGAAGCCACCATAATGCGTGCATGAAGCCTTGGACGAAATATACAATTTGCTACTTCATAACTTTCGTCCAGAGGCTATTCTAGGTGCTGCGTCACCTTATTATTGGGCCAGGCCCATGTAATTTCGAAATACTTGAGTACAAGCTGTTTTTAGAGTCCGTATGTGTGGGGAAACAAGAGATAGGGTTGGTTTCGGACCCCTTCCCCAAGGGCCACGAAATCCCCCCCCCCCTCTTCCTCCATATATACAGCCCTTAGGGCGTCGTTTATACTTTGGGTTTTGTTTAGATTAAAAGTTCGCCATAGCTGCAACTTCGCGTACTTCGTTTGTGTTCAACGACCAGACAAAGGCGTCACAGAACCCCACCTTCATCAATAAAGCTTTCATCTTATATTCGCAATATCCAGATTGCAATCTCAGCTTCTTGCTTGTTCTTCGTTTGCTCGCAGGAAACAGACCCTCGTGGTCAGGTTGATCGTGCTCCGGCGTGGTCAATAACCTCTCAGAGTTGGTTTAGCGATTGCTAAGGCGCGACGTCATCGCACGTTCGTAGTCGGATCGTCAAAGTCGACTTCCACCAAAGCGATATCCATCATCTCATCGAAAGACGGGACACCTTTGCCTCTATCAAGTGGTATCAGATTTCCAGGTTGCTCGGTGAGATTTTACAGTTTTTCGTAGTTTAGATCGAGTCTGTTCTTCATACCTACAGTCCACGAACAAGCCACACACAAAAAAATTAGGGTTAGTTCATCCTATCCGAACCAATCTGAGCCTTTGCATAATCTTTTTAGGGTTTTTGCTTTGTTGAATTTGCGGTTTGATAGAGGCAAAGGTGTCCCGTCTTTCGATGAGATGATGGATATCGCTTTGGTGGAAGTCGACTTTGACGATCCGACTACGAACGTGCGAGGACGTCGCGCCTTAGCAATCGCTAAACCAACTCCGAGAGGTTATCGACCACGCCGGAGCACGATCAACCTGACCACGAGGGTCTGTTTCCTGCGAGCAAACGAAGAACAAGCAAGAAACTGAGATTGCAATCTGGATATTGCGAATATAAGATGAAAGCTTTATTGATCAAGGTGGAGTTCTGTGACGCCTTTGTCTGGTCGCTGAACAGAAACGAAGTACGCGAAGTTGCAGCTATGGCGAACTTTTAATCTAAACAAAACCCAAAGTCTAAACGACGCCCTAAGGGCTGTATATATGGAGGAAGAGGGGGGAATTTCGTGGCCCTTGAGGAAGGGGTCCGAACCCAACCCTATCTCTTGTTTCCCCACACATACGGACTCTAAAAACAGCCTATACTGATGTATTTCGAAATTACATGGGCCTGGCCCAATAATAAGGTGACGCAGCACCTAGAATAGCCTCTGGACGAAAGTTATGAAGTAGCATCTTGTATATTTCGTCCAAGGTTTCATGCACGCATTATGGTGGCTTCAACGTCTTGAAATCATCACTTGTAACTCCGTTCTTGTTCCCCATGCGCATGCCATCATCTCCATGCTTGTTCTTGCTCCAATGTTCATCCTTCTCAAAGCTAGGCCCTTCATTTGTAAGCAAAATAAATGTATCCAATTTAGGCAGCATCATATTCTCATGAATATTAGAATCATTACCAAGAAACGAAAGTACCTGGTAATTTAATTGGCGTGCGCGAGCTCTAGTAATTGGTCCAGTATGTATAGCAGCAGGGGCTGTGGGTGTAACAATGGTATTGATGTCCTCATCACGGTTGCATCGTCGTGTCAAGTTGCTGGTCTTAGAGTCTAGTCTTTTAGAGTTTCGAGTTCTGTTCACAGGTTGTCACGTCGCCTCTGCCATATATCACCACCGCATCATCATCATCGCTGCTACCATATACCACCACCGCACCAACTTCATCGCCGCTGCCATATACCACCACCACATATTCACCGCCAATCCGAGTCCATATACGCCACCACATATCCGCCGCCATCACGCCAATCCGAGTACACCTGCAACATATATCCGCCACCAGTCTCCACCAGATTCATCTCCGCCACCAGTCCGAGTTCCACCAGATTCATCTCCCCCACCAGTCCTAGTCCAAGTCCAGTATTTTGTTACTCTGTTTTGGATTTCCAGATCACGCCATACTCCGAGTCGTGACAGAGAAGGACTCCCAAACTTTTGTGTTACCCGTAGTAGAAAAATAGTTCCAGTTTCAAAAAAAAACTAAGTCTGGAAAATTCTGGCTAGGCAGTTTTTAGACCATTTGTAGACTTTTTCGAAAAAAAATTGTTGCGGAGGAAAAAAAAGTGCAAAAATAAATACAGAGTGTGCTCCTCCCTTGTTTACGTGCAGCGCCGTGATTTTGTTAGTGTTCTAGGCTCGCGTCTCTAGCACGGTCTAGCCTAGGACCAGTACAGTACCGTCGTTGAGCGTTTATTCAACTTTGCAAATCTGAATTGATTATTGCTGACCCTTTTTGCTACCATATTATAAGCCTTCCCAGCTCCACATACATCTACGTCGTGCGTTTGACTCTCCCTGGTAATCGCTCTATCCAAGCTTTGAGAGTTTTGACTACAACGGTTGCCGATCACCACCTGCTGCTGGGTAAGAATTGGTAAGAATTTGAGATTCGCTTGAAGGATTTGTGACACACCACCATCACCACCACTTCCAAGTAGTCTGTAGGATCATATTCTTTTGTGTTTCTATTGCTGCTAACCATGGCAGGATCACAAGCCGATGAGACTGATTGGGAGAACATGACGAACAAGGGGTTGCATGATAAATTTCAGCAAATGATGAGTGGCCAGGTGGGAGATGTGCTAAACAGATTTGAAGAGGCTATGGAGAAGATAGATGCCGTGGAGAAGTCGTTTGAGACAAAGCTGGATAACAGGTTTAATGAATTGCTCAAGCGTCTTCCGCAACCACCACCGGCTGCACCTGTCGCACCTCTACAACAACAACAACCACATCTCCAATGCCGCCTTCCAAATCAAGTGGGACGAGCACAGCGCATTCCAATTGAGACTGGTCAAAATTCGGGTGCCGCTGCACCTACTGTTGACGCTTCTTTGGCTCCTGCTACTACGGCGGCTGAGGAGGATGACGCTTATGCGGGCGATTATGAGGATGAGGTTGATCAAAATCAGAACTACGTGCAGCCACCAGCACCACCACCAGCAGGTCGACCTCAGGTATATATTCGCAACGGTAGGCCTGCACCACCATCTCAGGTACGAGATCATGACCATGTTCCTAAACTGAAATTGAATATTCCACCGTTTGAGGGTAGATACATTACTGATGTATATCTTACTTGGGAGTTAGAAACTGAACAATGTTTTACATGTTTACAATATCCCGAGGAGAGACGGGTTGCTGCTGCTGCTGTTTGTGCTTTCACTAGTTTTGCATCTGTATGGTGGTCTGAATATTGTAGATTATATCCTATTCCAGGTACTCGTTGGGTTCCACCATATTATCAACATGAATTGCTTCAAAAACTGCAGCGTTTACGACAAGGGAAAAATTATGTAGAAGAATATTATCAGGAGTTACAACTAGCATGATTAGATGTGGTATTGTTGAGGAGAATGAAGCTATACTTGCACGTTTTATGGGTGGTTTAAATAGAGAGATTCAGACCATTCTAGAGTATAAGGAGTATACTAATATCACTCGTTTATTCCATCTTGCTTGTGAAGCTGAACGTGAAGTGCAGGATCGACATGCATTGGCGCGAACTAACTTTTCTGCAGGTCGACCTTCATCATGGACACCGCGTGCATCTTCTACTTCCACTGCACCAGCACCTCCATCAGGTTCCACCTCCAGCCGTGATACGAGAAAAGCAGGCACAACCACCACTATCTGCCAAGAGCGCACCTGCCGGGCCTGCACAGAGCTCTTCTTCTTCCATGGCATCAACAGGGCACACAAGTGATATTATTTGTCGTCGTTGTAAGGGAAGAGGACATTATGCGCGAGAATGCAAATCTCAGTGTGTAATGATTGCTACTGAGGATGGTGGGTATGAGTCCGCTAGTGACTATGATGAGGAGACTTTGGCTCTTATTACACGTGAAGAACATGGTGGAGATGATTCTGAAAATGAGACGCAATACATGGCTCCTGAAGACGCTGACAGGTATGAATGTTTAGTTGCTCAACGTGTTTTGAGTGTGCAGGTCACACAAGCAGAGCAAAATCAGAGGCATAATTTGTTCCATACAAAGGGAGTTGTGAAGGAACGTTCTGTTCGCGTCATCATAGATGGAGGGAGCTGTAACAACTTGGCTAGCATGGAGATGGTGGAGAAACTATCTCTCACCACAAGACCACATCCACATCCTTACTACATCCAATGGTTCAACAACAGCGGCAAGGTTAAGGTAACACGTACTGTTCGTGTGCATTTTAGTATCTCTACATATGCTGATTATGTTGATTGTGATGTGGTACCCATGCAAGCATGTTCCTTATTACTTGGTAGACCATGGCAATTTGATAAAAATTCTGTACACCATGGTAGAAACAATCAGTATACTCTTGTTCATAAGGATAAAAATATTACTTTGCTTCCTATGACTCCTGATTCCATTTTGAAAGATGACATTAATAGAGCTAATAAAGCAAAACAGGAGAAAAATAAGAGTGAAAATCAGATTGTGGCAAAAGAATTTGAGCAACAAATGAAACCTAATAATAAACCATCTAGTGTTGTTTCTGAAATTAAATTGAAAAGTGCATGTTTACTTGCCACAAAATCTGATATTGATGAGCTAGATTTCAACAAATCTGTTTGCTATGCTTTTGTGTGCAAAGAGGCATTATTTTCATTCGAGGACGTGCCTTCCTCTTTGCCCCCTGCTGTCACTAACATTTTGCAGGAGTTCGCTGACGTCTTTCCACAAGACGTGCCACCGGGATTACCACCTATTCGAGGGATTGAGCATCAAATTGACTTAATTCCCGGTGCATCGCTACCCAACCGTGCACCATACCGTACCAATCCAGAGGAGACGAAGGAGATTATGCGTCAAGTACAGGAGCTGCTCGACAAAGGTTATATACGCGAATCTCTTAGTCCTTGTGCTGTTCCTATTATACTTGTGCCTAAAAAGGATGGTACATCGCGTATGTGTGTTGATTGTAGAGGCATTAATAACATTACTATTCGTTATCGTCATCCTATTCCTAGGCTAGATGATATGCTTGATGAATTGAGTGGCTCTACAATATTTTCCAAAGTTGATTTGCGTAGTGGATACCATCAAATTCGTATGAAACTGGGAGATGAATGGAAAACAACATTTAAAACTAAGTTTGGTTTATATGAGTGGTTAGTCATGCCTTTTGGGTTAACTAATGCACCTAGTACTTTCATGAGACTAATGAACGAAGTTTTACGTGCTTTTTTGGACGATTTGTGGTAGTCTATTTTGATGATATACTGATTTATAGCAAATCTTTGGAAAAACATTTGGAACATTTACGTGCTATTTTTATTGCTCTACGTGATGCACGTTTGTTTGGTAACCTTGGGAAGTGCACCTTTTGCACCGACCGAGTATCTTTTCTTGGCTATGTTGTTACTCCACGGGGAATTGAAGTTGATAAAGCCAAGATTGAAGCTATTGAGAGTTGGCCGCAGCCCAAAACGGTCACACAAGTGAGGAGTTTCCTTGGCCTCGCTGGTTTCTATAGGCATTTTGTGAGAGATTTCAGCACCATTGCTGCACCTCTCAACGAGCTTACAAAGAAGGATGTGCCTTTTGTTTGGGGTACCGCACAGGAAGAAGCCTTCACGGTATTGAAAGATAAGTTGACACATGCTCCTTTACTCCAACTTCCTGATTTTAAAAAGACTTTTGAGCTTGAATGTGATGCTAGTGGAATTGGATTAGGAGGTGTGTTATTACAAGATGGTAAACCTGTTGCATACTTTTCTGAAAAATTGAGTAGGCCTAGTCTGAATTATTCTACTTATGATAAAGAACTATATGCTCTTGTTCGGACTTTAGAAACATGGCAACATTATTTATGGCCCAAAGAATTTGTTATACATTCTGATCATGAATCTTTGAAACATATTAAAAGTCAAGCTAAACTGAATCGTAGACATGCTAAATGGGTTGAATTCATTGAAACTTTCCCTTATGTCATTAAACACAAGAAAGGTAAAGAATATGTTATTGCTGATGCATTGTCTCGTCGCTATACTATGCTGTCACAACTTGACTTCAAAATATTTGGTTTGGAGACCATCAAAGATCAATATGTGCATGATGCTGATTTTAAAGATGTTTTGCAGAATTGTTAAGAAGGAAGAACCTGGAACAAGTTTGTCGTTAATGATGGATTTGTGTTCCGTGCTAACAAGCTATGCATTCCAGCTAGCTCTCTTCGTCTTTTGTTGTTGTAGGAGGCGCATGGAGGAGGATTAATGGGACACTTTGGCGTGAAGAAGACGGAGGACATACTTGCTACACATTTCTTTTGGCCAAAGATGAGACGGGATGTTGAGCGTTTTGTTGCTCGCTGCACTACATGTCAAAAAGCTAAGTCACGACTCAATCCTCATGGTTTATATATGCCTTTGCCTGTACCTAGTGTTCCTTGGGAGGATATATCTATGGACTTTGTTTTAGGTTTACCTCGAACAAAGAAGGGGAGGGATAGCATATTTGTTGTTGTGGATAGATTCTCAAAAATGGCACACTTTATACCATGTCATAAAAGCGATGATGCTGTTAATGTTGCTGATTTGTTTATAGAGGCAAAGGTGTCCCGTCTTTCGATGAGATGATGAATATCGCTTTGATGGAAGTCGACTTTGACGATCCGACTACGAACGTGCGAGGACGTCGCGCCTTAGCAATCGCTAAACCAACTCCGAGAGGTTATCGACCACGCCGGAGCACGATCAACCTGACCACGAGGGTCTGTTTCCTGCGAGCAAACGAAGAACAGGCAAGAAACTGAGATTGCAATCTGGATATTGCGAATATAAGATGAAAGCTTTATTGATCAAGGTGGGATTCTGTGACGCCTTTGTCTGGTCGCTGAACACAAACGAAGTACGCGAAGTTGCAGCTATGGCGAACTTTTAATCTAAACAAAACCCAAAGTCTAAACGACGCCCTAAGGGCTGTATATATGGAGGAAGAGGGGGGGAATTTCGTGGCCCTTGAGGAAGGGGTCCGAAACCAACCCTATCTCTTGTTTCCCCACACATACGGACTCTAAAAACAGCCTATACTTATGTATTTCGAAATTACATGGGCCTGGCCCAATAATAAGGTGACGCAGCACCTAGAATAGCCTCTGGACGAAAGTTATGAAGTAGCATCTTGTATATTTCGTCCAAGGCTTCATGCACGCATTATGGTGGCTTCAACGTCCTGAAATCATCACTTGTAACTCCGTTCTTGTTCCCCATGCGCATGCCATCATCTCCATGCTTGTTCTTGCTCCAATGTTCATCCTTCTCAAAGCTAGGCCCTTCATTTGTAAGCAAAACAAATGTATCCAATTTAGGCAGCATCATATTCTCATGAACATTAGAATCATTAGCAAGAAACGAAAGTACCTGGTAATTTAATTGGCGTGCGCGAGCTCTAGTAATTGGTCCAGTATGTATAGCAGCAGGGACTGTGGGTGTAATAATTGTATTGATGTCCTCATCATCCTCCCCTTCTTGAAATGAAGTCGTCCTCGACGGAAGCTCATCTTCCTCACCCAAATAAGGCTTCAAATCTGCAATATTAAAAGTGGGACTAACCCCAAAATCTGCAGGCAGCTCAAGTTTATATGCATTATCATTTATTTTCTCTAACACCTTAAAAGGACCATCAGCACGTGGCATTAGCTTTGATTTGCGCAAATCAGGAAATCTATCCTTACGCAAATGTAACCAAACAAGATCTCCAGGTGCAAACACAACATGTTTTCTACCCTTATCTCCAGCAAGTTTATATTTAGCATTCATACGCTCAATGTTTTCCTTAGTTAACTCATGCATTTTTAAGATCAATTCAGCACGTTGTTTAGCATCAAAATTAACCTTCTCCGAAGATGGAAGAGGCAACAAATCAATAGGTGCACGAGGTAGGAAACCATACACAATTTCAAAAGGGCACATCTTAGTAGTAGAATGCAATGAACGATTATAAGCAAACTCAATATGAGGCAAGCAGTCTTCCCACATTTTCTTATTATTCTTCAAAACAGCCCTAAGCATAGTAGACAATGTTCTATTGACTACTTCAGTTTGTCCATCAGTTTGGGGGTGACAAGTAGTACTAAAAAGCAGTTTAGTCCCCAACTTAGCCCATAAACATCTCCAAAAGTGGCTAAGAAATTTAGTATCACGATCTGAAACAATAGTATTTGGCACACCATGCAAGCGAATAATTTCACGAAAGAACAAATCAGCAACATTAACAGCATCATCGCTTTTATGACATGGTATAAAGTGCGCCATTTTCGAGAATCTATCCACGACAACAAATATGCTATCCCTCCCCTTCTTTGTTCGAGGTAAACCTAAAACAAAGTCCATAGATATATCCTCCCAAGGAACACTAGGTACAGGCAAAGGCATATATAAACCATGAGGATTGAGTCGTGACTTAGCTTTTTGACATGTAGTGCAGCGAGCAACAAAACGCTCAACATCCCGTCTCATCTTTGGCCAAAAGAAATGTGTAGCAAGTACGTCCTCCGTCTTCTTCACGCCAAAGTGTCCCATTAATCCTCCTCCATGCGCCTCCTGCAACAACAAAAGACGAAGAGAGCTAGCTGGAATGCATAGCTTGTTAGCACGGAACACAAATCCATCATTAACGACAAACTTGTTCCAGGTTCTTCCTTCTTTACAATTCTGCAATACATCTTTAAAATCAGCATCATGCACATATTGATCTTTGATGGTCTCCAAACCAAATATTTTGAAGTCAAGTTGTGAAAGCATAGTATAGCGACGAGACAATGCATCAGCAATAACATTTTCTTTACCCTTCTTGTGTTTAATGACATAAGGGAAAGTTTCAATGAATTCAACCCATTTAGCATGTCTACGATTCAGTTTAGCTTGACTTTTAATATGTTTCAAAGATTCATGATCAGAATGTATAACAAATTCTTTGGGCCATAAATAATGTTGCCATGTTTCTAAAGTCCGAACAAGAGCATATAGTTCTTTATCATAAGTAGAATAATTCAGACTAGGCCCACTCAATTTTTCAGAAAAGTATGCAACAGGTTTGCCATCTTGTAATAACACACCTCCTAATCCAATGCCACTAGCATCACATTCAAGCTCAAAAGTCTTATTAAAATCAGGAAGTTGGAGTAAAGGAGCATGTGTCAACTTATCTTTCAATACCGTGAAGGCTTCTTCCTGTGCGGTACCCCAAACAAAAGGCACATCCTTCTTTGTAAGCTCGTTGAGAGGTGCAGCAATGGTGCTAAAATCTCTCACAAAACGCCTATAGAAACCAGCGAGTCCAAGAAAACTCCGCACTTGTGTGACCGTTTTGGGCTGCGGCCAACTCTCAATAGCTTCAATCTTGGCTTTATCAACTTCAATTCCCTGTGGAGTAACAACATAGCCAAGAAAAGATACTCGGTCGGTGCAAAAGGTGCACTTCCCAAGGTTACCAAACAAACGTGCATCACGTAGAGCAATAAAAACAGCACGTAAATGTTCCAAATGTTCTTCCAAAGATTTGCTATAAATCAGTATATCATCAAAATAGACCACCACAAATCGTCCAATGAAAGCACGTAAAACTTCGTTCATTAGTCTCATGAAAGTACTAGGTGCATTAGTTAACCCAAAAGGCATGACTAACCACTCATATAAACCAAACTTAGTTTTAAATGCAGTTTTCCATTCATCTCCCAATTTCATACGAATTTGATGGTATCCACTACGCAAATCAACTTTGGAGAATATTGTAGAGCCACTCAATTCATCAAGCATATCATCGAGCCTAGGAATAGGATGACGATAACGAATAGTAATATTATTAATGCCTCTACAATCAACACACATACGCGACGTACCATCCTTTTTAGGCACGAGTATAATAGGAACAGCACAAGGACTAAGAGATTCGCGTATATAACCTTTGTCGAGCAGCTCCTGTACTTGACGCATAATCTCCTTCGTCTCCTCTGGATTGGTACGGTATGGTGCACGGTTGGGTAGCGATGCACCGGGAATTAAGTCAATTTGATGCTCAATCCCTCGAATAGGTGGTAATCCCGGTGGCACGTCTTGTGGGAAGACGTCAGCGAACTCCTGCAAAATGTGAGTGACAGCAGGGGGCAAAGAGGAAGGCACGTCCTCGAATGAAAATAATGCCTCTTTGCACACAAAAGCATAGCAAACAGATTTGCTGAAATCTAGTTCATCAATATCAGATTTTGTGGCAAGTAAACATGCACTTTTCAATTTAATTTCAGAAACAACACTAGATGGTTTATTATTAGGTTTCATTTGTTGCTCAAATTCCTTTGCCACAATCTGATTTTCACTCTTATTTTTCTCCTGTTTTGCTTTATTAGCTCTATTAATGTCATCTTTCAAAATGGAATCAGGAGTCATAGGAAGCAAAGTAATATTTTTATCCTTATGAACAAGAGTATACTGATTGTTTCTACCATGGTGTACAGAATTTTTATCAAATTGCCATGGTCTACCTAGTAATAAGGAACATGCTTGCATGGGTACCACATCACAATCAACATAATCAGCATATGTAGAGATACTAAAATGCACACGAACAGTACGTGTTACCTTAACCTTGCCGCTGTTGTTGAACCATTGGATGTAGTAAGGATGTGGATGTGGTCTTGTGGTGAGAGATAGCTTCTCCACCATCTCCATGCTAGCCAAGTTGTTACAGCTCCCTCCATCTATGATGACGCGAACAGAACGTTCCTTCACAACTCCCTTTGTATGGAACAAATTATGCCTCTGATTTTGCTCTGCTTGTGTGACCTGCACACTCAAAACACGTTGAGCAACTAAACATTCATACCTGTCAGCGTCTTCAGGAGCCATGTATTGCGTCTCATTTTCAGAATCATCTCCACCATGTTCTTCACGTGTAATAAGAGCCAAAGTCTCCTCATCATAGTCACTAGCGGACTCATACCCACCATCCTCAGTAGCAATCATGACACGCTGAGATTTGCATTCTCTCGCAAAATGTCCTCTTCCCTTACAACGACGACAAATAATATCACTTGTGTGCCCTGTCGATGCCATGGAAGAAGAAGAGCTCTGCACAGGCCCGGCAGGTGTGCTCTTGGCAGAGAGTGGTGGTTGTGCCTGCTTTCTTGTATCACGGCTGGAGGTGGCACCTGATGGAGGTGATGGTGAAGTGGAAGTAGAAGATGCACGCGGTGTCCATGATGAAGGTCGACCTGCAGAAAAGTTAGTTCGCGCCAATGGCTGTCGATCCTGCACTTCACGTTCAGCTTTACAAGCAAGATGGAATAAACGAGTGATATTATTATAATCCTTATACTCTAGAATGGTCTGAATCTCTTTATTTAATCCACCCATAAAACGTGCAAGCATAGCTTCATTCTCCTCAACAATACCACATCTAATCATGCCAGTTTGTAATTCCTGATAATATTCTTCTACAGAATTTTTCCTTGTCTTAAACGCTGCAATTTTTGAAGTAATTCACGTTGATAATATGGTGGAACCCAACGAGTACGCATAGCAGTTTTCAAAGCAGCCCAAGTAGCTGGAACAGGATATAATCTACAATGTTCAGACCACCAAACACATGCAAAGCTAGTGAAAGCACAAACAGCAGCAGGAACACGTCTCTCCTCAGGATATTGTAAACATGTAAATCGTTGTTCAGTTTCTAACTCCCAAGTAAGATATATATCAGGAACATATCTACCCTCAAATGGTGGAATATTCAATTTCAGTTTAGGGAGATGGTCATGATCTCGTACCTGAGGTGGTGGTGCCGGCCTACCGTTGCGAATATATACCTGAGGTCGACCTGCTGGTGGTGGTGCTGGTGGCTGCACGTAGTTCTGATTTTGATCAACCTCATCCTCATAATCGCCCGCATAATCGTCATCCTCCTCAGCCGCCGCAGGAGCAGGAGCCAAAGAAGCATCAACAGTAGGGACAGCAGCACCCGAATTTTGACCAATCTCAATTGGAACGCGCTGTGCCCGTCCCACTTGATTTGGAAGGCGGCGTTGGAGATGTGGTTGTTGTTGTTGTAGAGGTGCGACATGTGCAGCCGGTGGTGGTTGGGGAAGACGCTTTAGTAATTCAGTAAACTTGTTATCCAGCTTTGTCTCAAACGACTTCTCCACGGCATCTATCTTCTCCATAGCCTCTTCAAATCTGTTTAGCACATCTCCCACCTGGCCACTCATCATTTGCTGAAATTTATCATGCAACTCCTTGTTCGTCATGTTCGCCCAATCAGTCTCATCGGCTTGTGAACCTGCCATGGTTAGCAGCAATAGAAACACAAAAGAATATGATCCTGCAGACTACTAGAAGTGGTGGGATGGTGGTGTGTCACAAAACCTTCAAGCGAATCTCAAATTCTTACCAGTTCTTACCCAGCAGCAGGTGGTGATCGGCAACCGTTGTAGTCAAAAACTCTCAAAGCTTGGATATAGCGATTACCAGGGAGAGTCAAACGCACGATGTAGACTTATGTGGAGCTGGGAAGGCTTATAATATGGTAGCAAAATGGTAAGCAATAATCAATTCAGAGATGCAAAGTTGAATAAACGCTCAACGACGGTACTGTGCTGGTCCTAGGCTAGACCGTGCTAGAGACGCGAGCCTAGAACACTAACAAAATCACGGCGCTGCACGTAAACAAGGGAAAAGCACACTCAGGAATTTTTTTTTCGCTTTTTTTTTTGCGCTCTTTTTTTTTGCGCTCCTCCTTTTTTTTTTTTTTTTGCGAAAAAATCACTATAATGGCGAGTGTCTCAAAACTCTTCCCAGGTCAAACTGACAGGATGGGCACAAAATTTTTTGACTATTTTTTTTTCGGAAATCAGGGCAGCGACGACGAAAAAGTGCGACAAAAAATCACTATGATGGCGAGTGTCTCAAAACACTACCCGGGGCCTAAAAATAGGATAGGGAAAAAATATTTTGGGTTGCCGAAATTTTGGCCTAAAAACTGCCCGGGGGTCTCCAGACTCTTTTTTTTCCGAGACCTACTCAGGCAAGGAAACACGAAACGGAAAATAGATGGATCTCTAAAACAAACCGAATATGAAAAGAACTCGGATTGGTGGTGGATATATGGTGGTAGGATATGGCAGCGGTGGTGGTATATGGTAGCGGTGGTGGTATATGGATACGGATCGGTGGTGGTATATGGATACGGATTGGTGGTGGTATATGGATACGGATTCAGAGCGGTGGCGGATAAGCAATAGTGGTAGATGGCAAGGCGATGATGATGGTGCGGCGGCGGCGTGACAACTTATGACCAGAACTCGAAACTCTAAAAGACTAGACTCTAAGACCAGCAACTTGACACGACGATGCAACCGCAAATTCAACAAAGCAAAAACCCTAAAAAGATTATGCAAAGGCTCAGATTGGTTCGGATATACTGAACTAACCCTAATTTTTTTGTGGCTTTTTCGTGGACTGTAGGTATGAAGAACAGACTCGATCTAAACTACGAAAAACTGTAAAATCTCACCGAGCAACCTGGAAATCTGATACCACTTGATAGAGGCAAAGGTGTCCCGTCTTTCGATGAGATGATGGATATCGCTTTGATGGAAGTCGACTTTGACGATCCGACTACGAACGTGCGAGGACGTCGCGCCTTAGCAATCGCTAAACCAACTCCGAGAGGTTATTGACCACGCCGGAGCACGATCAACCTGACCACGAGGGTCTGTTTCCTGCGAGCAAACGAAGAACAAGCAAGAAACTGAGATAGCAATCTGGATATTGCGAATATAAGATGAAAGCTTTATTGATCAAGGTGGGGTTCTGTGACGCCTTTGTCTGGTCGTTGAACACAAACGAAGTACGCGAAGTTGCAGCTATGGCGAACTTTTAATCTAAACAAAACCCAAAGTCTAAACGACGCCCTAAGGGCTGTATATATGGAGGAAGAGGGGGGAATTTCGTGGCCCTTGGGGAAGGGGTCCGAAACCAACCCTATCTCTTGTTTCCCCACACATACGGACTCTAAAAACAGCCTATACTTATGTATTTCGAAATTACATGGGCCTGGCCCAATAATAAGGTGACGCAGCACCTAGAATAGCCTCTGGACGAAAGTTATGAAGTAGCATCTTGTATATTTCGTCCAAGGCTTCATGCACGCATTATGGTGGCTTCAACGTCCTGAAATCATCACTTGTAACTCCGTTCTTGTTCCCCATGCGCATGCCATCATCTCCATGCTTGTTCTTGCTCCAATGTTCATCCTTCTCAAAGCTAGGCCCTTCATTTGTAAGCAAAACAAATGTATCCAATTTAGGCAGCATCATATTCTCATGAACATTAGAATCATTACCAAGAAACGAAAGTACCTGGTAATTTAATTGGCGTGCGCGAGCTCTAGTAATTGGTCCAGTATGTATAGCAGCAGGGGCTGTGGGTGTAACAATGGTATTGATGTCCTCATCATCCTCCCCTTCTTGAAATGAAGTCGTCCTCGACGGAAGCTCATCTCCCTCACCCAAATAAGGCTTCAAATCTGCAATGTTAAAAGTGGGACTAACCCCAAAATCTGCAGGCAGCTCAAGTTTATATGCATTATCATTTATTTTCTCTAACACCTTAAAAGGACCATCAGCACGTGGCATTAGCTTTGATTTGCGCAAATCAGGAAATCTATCCTTACGCAAATGTAACCAAACAAGATCTCCAGGTGCAAACACAACATGTTTTCTACCCTTATCTCCAGCAAGTTTATATTTAGCATTCATACGCTCAATGTTTTCCTTAGTTAACTCATGCATTTTTAAGATCAATTCAGCACGTTGTTTAGCATCAAAATTAACCTTCTCCGAAGATGGAAGAGGCAACAAATCAATAGGTGCACGAGGTAGGAAACCATACACAATTTCAAAAGGGCACATCTTAGTAGTAGAATGCAATGAACGATTATAAGCAAACTCAATATGAGGCAAGCATTCTTCCCACATTTTCTTATTATTCTTCAAAACAGCCCTAAGCATAGTAGACAATGTTCTATTGACTACTTCAGTTTGTCCATCAGTTTGGGGGTGACAAGTAGTACTAAAAAGCAGTTTAGTCCCCAACTTAGCCCATAAACATCTCCAAAAGTGGCTAAGAAATTTAGTATCACGATCTGAAACAATAGTATTTGGCACACCATGCAAACGAATAATTTCACGGAAGAACAAATCAGCAACATTAACAGCATCATCACTTTTATGACATGGTATAAAGTGTGCCATTTTTGAGAATCTATCCACGACAACAAATATGCTATCCCTCCCCTTCTTTGTTCGAGGTAAACCTAAAACAAAGTCCATAGATATATCCTCCCAAGGAACACTAGGTACAGGCAAAGGCATATATAAACCATGAGGATTGAGTCGTGACTTAGCTTTTTGACATGTAGTGCAGCGAGCAACAAAACGCTCAACATCCCGTATCATCCTTGGCCAAAAGAAATGTGTAGCAAGTACGTCCTCCGTCTTCTTCACGCCAAAGTGTCCCATTAATCCTCCTCCATGCGCCTCCCGCAACAACAAAAGACGAAGAGAGCTAGCTAGAATGCATAGCTTGTTAGCACGGAACACAAATCCATCATTAACGACAAACTTGTTCCAGGTTCTTCCTTCTTTACAATTCTGCAAAACATCTTTAAAATCAGCATCATGCACATATTGATCTTTGATGGTCTCCAAACCAAATATTTTGAAGTCAAGTTGTGACAGCATAGTATAGCGACGAGACAATGCATCAGCAATAACATTTTCTTTACCCTTCTTGTGTTTAATGACATAAGGGAAAGTTTCAATGAATTCAACCCATTTAGCATGTCTACGATTCAGTTTAGCTTGACTTTTAATATGTTTCAAAGATTCATGATCAGAATGTATAACAAATTCTTTGGGCCATAAATAATGTTGCCATGTTTCTAAAGTCCGAACAAGAGCATATAGTTCTTTATCATAAGTAGAATAATTCAGACTAGGCCCACTCAATTTTTCAGAAAAGTATGCAACAGGTTTACCATCTTGTAATAACACACCTCCTAATCCAATTCCACTAGCATCACATTCAAGCTCAAAAGTCTTATTAAAATCAGGAAGTTGGAGTAAAGGAGCATGTGTCAACTTATCTTTCAATACCGTGAAGGCTTCTTCCTGTGCGGTACCCCAAACAAAAGGCACATCCTTCTTTGTAAGCTCGTTGAGAGGTGCAGCAATGGTGCTGAAATCTCTCACAAAACGCCTATAGAAACCAGCGAGGCCAAGGAAACTCCTCACTTGTGTGACCGTTTTGGGCTGCGGCCAACTCTGAATAGCTTCAATCTTGGCTTTATCAACTTCAATTCCCTGTGGAGTAACAACATAGCCAAGAAAAGATACTCGGTCGGTGCAAAAGGTGCACTTCCCAAGGTTGCCAAACAAACGTGCATCACGTAGAGCAATAAAAACAGCACGTAAATGTTCCAAATGTTCTTCCAAAGATTTGCTATAAATCAGTATATCATCAAAATAGACTACCACAAATCGTCCAATAAAAGCACGTAAAACTTCGTTCATTAGTCTCATGAAAGTACTAGGTGCATTAGTTAACCCAAAAGGCATGACTAACCACTCATATAAACCAAACTTAGTTTTAAATGTTGTTTTCCATTCATCTCCGAGTTTCATACGAATTTGATGGTATCCACTACGCAAATCAGCTTTGGAAAATATTGTAGAGCCACTCAATTCATCAAGCATATCATCTAGCCTAGGAATAGGATGACGATAACGAATAGTAATGTTATTAATGCCTCTACAATCAACACACATACGCGATGTACCATCCTTTTTAGGCACAAGTATAATAGGAACAGCACCAGGACTAAGAGATTCGCGTATATAACCTTTGTCGAGCAGCTCCTGTACTTGACGCATAATCTCCTTCGTCTCCTCTGGATTGGTACGGTATGGTGCACGGTTGGGTAGCGATGCACCGGGAATTAAGTCAATTTGATGCTCAATCCCTCGAATAGGTGGTAATCCCGGTGGCACGTCTTGTGGAAAGACGTCAGCGAACTCCTGCAAAATGTTAGTGACAGCAGGGGGCAAAGAGGAAGGCACGTCCTCGAATGAAAATAATGCTTCTATGCACACAAAAGCATAGCAAACAGATTTGTTGAAATCTAGCTCATCAATATCAGATTTTGTGGCAAGTAAACATGCACTTTTCAATTTAATTTCAGAAACAACACTAGATGGTTTATTATTAGGTTTCATTTGTTGCTCAAATTCTTTTGCCACAATCTGATTTTCACTCTTATTTTTCTCCTGTTTTGCTTTATTAGCTCTATTAATGTCATCTTTCAAAATGGAATCAGGAGTCATAGGAAGCAAAGTAATATTTTTATCTTTTTTTTTCCGAGACCTACTCAGGCAAGGAAACACGAAACGGAAAATATATGGATCTCTAAAACAAACCGACTATGAAAAGAACTCGGATTGGTGGTGGATATATGGCGGTAGTATATGGCAGCGGTGGTGGTATATGGATACGGATTCAAAGCGGTGGCGGATAAGCAATGGTGGTAGATGGCAAGGCGATGATGATGGTGCGGCGGCGGCGTGACAACTTATGACCAGAACTCGAAACTCTAAAAGACTAGACTCTAAGACCAGCAACTTGACACGACGATGCAACCGCAAATTCAACAAAGCAAAAACCCTAAAAAGATTATGCAAAGGCTCAGATTGGTTCGGATATGATGAACTAACCCTAATTTTTTTTTGTGGCTTTTTCGTGGACTGTAGGTATGAAGAACAGACTCGATCTAAACTACGAAAAACTGTAAAATCTCACCGAGCAACCTGGAAATCTGATACCACTTGATAGAGGCAAAGGTGTCCCGTCTTTCGATGAGATGATGAATATCGCTTTGATGGAAGTCGACTTTGACGATCCGACTACGAACGTGCGAGGACGTCGCGCCTTAGCAATCGCTAAACCAACTCCGAGAGGTTATCGACCACGCCGGAGCACGATCAACCTGACCACGAGGGTCTGTTTCCTGCGAGCAAACGAAGAACAGGCAAGAAACTGAGATTGCAATCTGGATATTGCGAATATAAGATGAAAGCTTTATTGATCAAGGTGGGGTTCTGTGACGCCTTTGTCTGGTCGCTGAACACAAACGAAGTACGCGAAGTTGCAGCTATGGCGAACTTCTAATCTAAACAAAACCCAAAGTCTAAACGACGCCCTAAGGGCTGTATATATGGAGGAAGAGGGGGGGAATTTCGTGGCCCTTGAGGAAGGGGTCCGAAACCAACCCTATCTCTTGTTTCCCCACACATACGGACTCTAAAAACAGACTATACTTATGTATTTCGAAATTACATGGGCCTGGCCCAATAATAAGGTGACGCAGCACCTAGAATAGCCTCTGGACGAAAGTTATGAAGTAGCATCTTGTATATTTCGTCCAAGGCTTCATGCACGCATTATGGTGGCTTCAACGTCCTGAAATCATCACTTGTAACTCCGTTCTTGTTCCCCATGCGCATGCCATCATCTCCATGCTTGTTCTTGCTCCAATGTTCATCCTTCTCAAAGCTAGGCCCTTCATTTGTAAGCAAAACAAATGTATCCAATTTAGGCAGCATCATATTCTCATGAACATTAGAATCATTAGCAAGAAACGAAAGTACCTGGTAATTTAATTGGCGTGCGCGAGCTCTAGTAATTGGTCCAGTATGTATAGCAGCAGGGACTGTGGGTGTAATAATTGTATTGATGTCCTCATCATTTGTTCTTCCGTGAAATTATTCGTTTGCATGGTGTGCCAAATACTATTGTTTCAGATCGTGATACTAAATTTCTTAGCCACTTTTGGAGATGTTTATGGGCTAAGTTGGGGACTAAACTGCTTTTTAGTACTACTTGTCACCCCCAAACTGATGGACAAACTGAAGTAGTCAATAGAACATTGTCTACTATGCTTAGGGCTGTTTTGAAGAATAATAAGAAAATGTAGGAAGAATGCTTGCCTCATATTGAGTTTTCTTATAATCGTTCATTGCATTCTACTACTAAGATGTGCCCTTTTGAAATTGTGTATGGTTTCCTACCTCGTGCACCTATTGATTTGTTGCCTCTTCCATCTTCGGAGAAGGTTAATTTTGATGCTAAACAACGTGCTGAATTGATCTTAAAAATGCATGAGTTAACTAAGGAAAACATTGAGCGTATGAATGCTAAATATAAACTTGCTGGAGATAAGGGTAGAAAACATGTTGTGTTTGCACCTGGAGATCTTGTTTGGTTACATTTGCGTAAGGATAGATTTCCTGATTTGCGCAAATCAAAGCTAATGCCACATGCTGATGGTCCTTTTAAGGTGTTAGAGAAAATAAATGATAAGGCATATAAACTTGAGCTGCCTGCAGATTTTGGGGTTAGTCCCACTTTTACCATTGCAGATTTGAAGCCTTATTTGGGTGAGGGAGATGAGCTTCCGTCGAGGACGACTTCATTTCAAGAAGGGGAGGATGATGAGGACATCAATACCATTGTTACACCCGCAACCCCTGCTGCTATACATACTGGACCAATTACTAGAGCTCGCGCACGCCAATTAAATTACCAGGTACTTTCGTTTCTTGGTAATGATTCTAATATTCATGAGAATATGATGCTGCCTAAATTGGATACATTTGTTTTGCTTACAAATGAAGGGCCTAGCTTTGAGAAGGATGAACATTGGAGCAAGAACAAGCATGGAGATGATGGCATCCGCATGGGGAACAAGAACGGAGTTACAAGTGATGATTTCAGGACGTTGAAGCCACCATAATGCGTGCATGAAGCCTTGGACGAAATATACAAGATGCTACTTCACAACTTTCGTCCAGAGGCTATTCTAGGTGCTGCGTCACCTTATTATTGGGCCAGGCCCATGTAATTTCGAAATACTTGAGTATAGGCTGTTTTTAGAGTCCGTATGTGTGGGGAAACAAGAGGTAGGGTTGGTTTCGGACCCCGTCCCCAAGGGCCACGAAATCCCCCCCCCCTCTTCCTCCATATATACAGCCCTTAGGGCGTCGTTTAGACTTTGGGTTTTGTTTAGATTAAAAGTTCGCCATAGCTGCAACTTCGCGTACTTCGTTTGTGTTCAACGACCAGACAAAGGCGTCACGGAACCCCACCTTGATCAATAAAGCTTTCATCTTATATTCGCAATATCCAGATTGCAATCTCAGTTTCTTGCTTGTTCTTCGGTTGCTCGCAAGAAACATACCCTCGTGGTCAGGTTGATCGTGCTCCGGCGTGGTCAATAACCTCTCGGAGTTGGTTTAGCGATTGCTAAGGCGCGACGTCATCGCACGTTCGTAGTCGGATCGTCAAAGTCGACTTCCACCAAAGCGATATCCATCATCTCATCGAAAGACGGGACACCTTTGCCTCTATCACTTCCTTCCTTAGTGATATCACATATGATCCACTCGAGACATGGCTACTACCTAAGTCCGATATGCTATGCATGATCAGGTGTCAAGAGGACCTCACGAAGATGCACGAAGACGCCCGGACATGATAACTATCGATTTGGTGGAGTCGACTTTGACGATTCGACTACAAACGTGCACGACGTTGCGCCTTAGCAATCGCTAAACCAATCTCCTGAGGTTACTGACGATGCCGGAAGCACGATCAGCCTGACCACGAAGGTCTATTCCTGCAAGCAATCGAAGAACGAGCAAGAATATGATAAAGCAATCTGAATATTGCGAATATATATGAAGTATTGATAATGGTGGGGATCCGTAAGCGGTCTTGGTCTGCTTGTTGGACACAAACGAAGTACAGGAAGTTGCAATGGCTAACTTTTAACTAAACAAATCCCAAGGAAAAGCTACTAGATGGATCTACTTATATAGGAGCAAGGGGTGGCGGCCAAGGAGGTGGGAGGACGTCCCAAGGCAGCCAACAACCAACCCTAGGACGTACAAGGCTCATGGGCCCAAGTGGAGGTGATGCACCACCTTTGGACTTGTTGTTTGCCTCGGATTCTGCTGCACCATCAGATTGTTTCGTCCATATCTCAACACTCCGGACGAATTTAAAGGTGAATCCAATTGGGTTGGAAAGAGGACGAAATCTACTTTCCAACAAAAAATGAATCACCCAATTCGGAGTCCGTATGAAAAAGTTGTTGCCGTTTTGAGTCAGGTATGTCTGTGCAGTCCGAATCTGAATCCAGAACGTGAGAGACTTGGACTCTATCTTCTCTTGGCCCAAAAGTGACGTGAGAGGACTTTTTGAACAGAACCTAAACTTCTCCTTTTCCCCTATCTTCATATGTGGATTCTACAAATGTCCCGTACACCTGCAATTAGACAAAACACAAAAGTGTGTGAAGTAATTTTGTTCTGGATAACATAAATAGATTATTGAATAGTTTGCACTAGAAATCACCTGACAAATATGCATGTATGCAATATTTTTGGTCGTATCCAAGGTAGTCATGTCCTCATCATCCTCCCCTGCTTGAAAATAAAGCCGTCCTCGGCGTTGCTTAATCTGAAATGTGGCTAACAAAAGAGACAAGGTGTACATGTTGTATGTGTATATGTCATCCATTTTTACTTCCCGTGGATTTTGCACATATGACACATGTATACATGAGTAACTTTCATAGTTAATAAAATATAAAGCCAAAATATTATCACAAGAAGTAGAAGGCATGAAAGTATTGCAACTCAGTTTGCACATATAAGTGAAGCTCTTATTCATATGAAAAGATTGACAATATTCATCATTAAACCATCCCAACATTGGTGAATAAACCTTACTTGCATCAAATTTACATGCTACAACATGCTTAAATAAACAAACATGCAATAAGTCATTTGACACAGAATCATCACCAAGATTAGAGGTCATATCAAAATGATTAAACAATGGTTCTTTTGCATCAACAGTTAATTCATTGGGTGCACTCAAAATTATTGGTATTTCAGTTGTTTGATCACATGACGCATTCATGACATTACATGATTCTCTAAAATAGGTGATGCACTCAAATCAACAGGTAACTCAACACATGATGTATTCAAGTTAACTAGGCATGCATCATTCTCATGTGAAGTTATATCATCAATACCTTTACAGGTACCTTGTCGCAAAGATGTAGCTGATGTAGGTACGGATGATGGCAATGTACCATACTCTTGAGATGATGTCGCGCTCACAATCTGAGGTGTGGCTGCTCTAGTAGGTGCAACGGTGGAGGAACCAAGCGGTGGTGGTGAGCAAGAACTAGAATAGTTGTTGTTGTAGTCGCCCAATGCATCCTCCTGTAACTGTCTCTCAAAGGTACATGCACGAACATACATACCAGTAATGCAACGAGGAATATACTGAAATCGTGCCTGAATATCATGGTTCAAACCACCAAAAAATCTATTTATTGTATAATCCTCAGATTCTTCTATGTCACAATGATGCATATAAGATTTGAACTCTTGGTAGTAAGCATGAACAGTGTTGTTGCCTTGTTTAAATTGTTCAAATTTGCGACGCAATTCACGACGATAGTAAGGAGGGAAAAATTGTTGTCTCATTACATCTTTCAAATCTTTCCAAGTTGTGGGTTGGTTCTCAATGTTTTTCTTACAATGCACACTCCACCAAACAGAAGCAAAACCAGTAAATGTTCTAGTGGCAGCTCGTACTCGCTCAAGTTCAGAAAAGTCATGGTGACTAAAAACTTGTTCTACTTCAAGCTCCCAAGCTAGATAAATAGCAGGATGAAATCTACCCTCAAATGACGGTAAAGAGATAACCTGACCATGTGCTTGTGTGTGTTGTCCCAACTCTCGTGATGGTGAAGATGTGTCCGTCGTCCAAGAACGTCTATCTCCGGAACCTGTCATGATTAGTAGAAACAAGAAACACAATTCGAGAATAATGTTCCTATGAACTACTAGGATGTGGTTGTAAAGTGCTCACAGTAAAGCAAATATCAATATCTTACAAGTTCTTACCAAGCAGCAGGTAGTGACAGGCAACCAGCGGTGTCAAATAACTCTCAAGGTTGTGTAAAGCGATTGCCAGGGGAACGTACGTATACACGGTGCAGAAATATGTGGAGCTGGGTTGGCTATATATGGTAGCAAAATATTAGCAATAATCAATTCAGAGATGCAATGTTGAATAAACGCTCAACGACGGTACTGTTTTGGTCCTAGGCTAGACCGGACTAGAGACGCGAGCCTAGAACACTAATGAGGTCACGGCGTAGCACAACTAGCATCAATGAAGGATACTAAGTAGCTTTGGACAGCAAGATATAAGTGAAGATCACAACGGCAGTAAAGATAATGATGAAAAACAACTGCCAAGCAGGATATACAACAACTCTCTCTCCAACTTTCCTCTTGAAAAGTTTGAGCCAATTTTCTGATAAATTTTTTCAAAAGAATGCCACTAACTCAAGCTTTCCGATGCAAAAAGAATCACTCAATTCCGAGTTGATATGAGGAGTCAAAGAATTCTGAAACTGGCTTGAAAAACTGGAATAAGCTGTGTCCGCAAACTTCGGAAGGTAAAAAGACCTATTTACAAGACGATTTTGAGGTGTCAAATATTGAACTAGTCTCTGCAACTATTTAGATGCGGCTCATCGCTAGCTTTCATTTGAGTACTCGCGGAGCCAAAACGGACTTCGTATGAGGAAGTTATGCCTGTTATACTGAACAGTGCACAAAACAGATTCCAATCCGAATTCAACTACGAGATTGAGTTTAGATAGATCCGAATTTTGTATTTTTTTCTTCTCTCTATTTTTTTCCTCACACTTTTTTCTTTTTCTTTTTCTTTTTTTTCTCTGACTTCTTTTTCTTTTTTTGATAGAGGCAAAGGTGTCCCGTCTTTCGATGAGATGATGGATATCGCTTTGGTGGAAGTCGACTTTGACGATCTGACTACGAACGTGCGAGGACGTCGCGCCTTAGCAATCGCTAAACCAACTCCGAGAGGTTATTGACCACACCGGAGCATGATCAACCTGACCACGAGGGTCTATTTCCTGCGAGCAAACGAAGAACAAGCAAGAAACTGAGATTGCAATCTAGATATTGCGAATATAAGATGAAAGCTTTATTGATCATGGTGGGGTTCTGTGACGCCTTTGTCTGGTCGTTGAACTTAAACGAAGTACGCGAAGTTGCAGCTATGGCGAACTTTTAATCTAAACAAAACCCAAGGAAAAAGCTACTAGATGGATCTACTTATATAGGAGCAAGGGGTGGCGGCCAAGGAGTTGAGAGGACGTCCCAAGGCAGCCTAAAACCAACCCTAGGTCGTACAAGGCTCATGGGCCCAAGTGGAGGTGATGCAACACCTTTGGACTTGTTGTTTGACTCGGATTCTGCTGCAGCGTCAGATTGTTTCATCCATATCTCAACGCTCCGGACGAATTTAAAGGTGAATCCAATTGGGTTGGAAAGAGGACGAAATCTACTTTCCAACAGTAAAAGAATCACCCAATTCGGAGTCCGTATGAAAAAGTTGTTGGCGTGTTGAGTCAGGCATGTCTGTGCAGTCCGAATCTGAATCCAGAACATGAGAGACTTGGACTCTATCTTCTCTTGGCCCAAAAGTGACGTGAGAGGTGTTTTTGAACAGAACCTAAACTTCTCCTTTTCCCCTATCTTCATATGTGGATTGTACAAATGTCCCATACACCTGCAATTAGACAAAACACAAAAGTGTGTGAAGTATTTTTGTTCTGGATAACATATATAGATTATTGAATAGTTTGCACTAGAAATCACCTGATAAATATGCATGTATGCAATATTTTTGGTTGTATCCAAGGTAGTCATGTCCTCATCATTTTTTTTCTCCCTCTTTCCAAGACAAACTAGATAAGATGCAGATTGGTTCAAGCGAAGATGTGAACAACCTCAACTATGATTGTGACAATGAACTATGGGCAGCACGTGGTGGAACTTGATGGATGGTGTGGTGGACAGCAGAAGGGATAACGATGCAGCGGCGACGTGACTAATGTGAACAGAACTCGAAACTCTAAACGAACTAGACCCTAAGACCAGCAACTCGACACGACGATGCAACCGATAATTCAATAATGCAAACAATGAAAAGAAAATTGCAAAGGCTCAGACTGGCTAGGACAAAGGATGAATAGATCTAACTTTTTTTGTGGCTTTTTCTTAGACAATAGGTAAGAAAATAAATCTAATCTAGGGATAACTGGAAATTCTCACCGAGCAACCTGAAAACTGATACCACTTGATAGAGGCGAGGGTGTCCCGATCTTTCGATGAGATGATAACTATCGATTTGGTGGAGTCCACTTTGACGATCCGCCTACAAACGTGCACGACGTTGCGCCTTAGCAATCGCTAAACCAATCTCCTGGGGTTACTGACGATGCCGGAAGCACGATCAGCCTGACCACGAAGGTCTATTTCTGCAAGCAATCGAAGAACGAGCAAGAATATGTTAAAGCAATCTGAATATTGGGAATATATATGAAGTATTGATAATGGTGGGGATCCGTAAGCGGTCTTGGTCTGGTCGTTGGACACAAACGAAGTACACGAAGTTGCAATGGCTAACTTTTAACTAAACAAATCCCAAGGAAAAAGCTACTACATGGATCTACTTATATAGGAGCAAGGGGTGGCGGCCAAGGAGGTGGGAGGACGTACCAAAGCAGCCTAAAACCAACCATAGGTCGTACAAGGCTCATGGGGCCCAAGTGGAGGTGATGCAACACCTTTGGACTTGTTGTTTGACTCGATGCTGCTGCACCATCAGATTGTTTCATCCATATCTCAACGCTCCGGACGAATTTAAAGGTGAATCCAATTGGGTTGGAAAGAGAACAAAATCTACTTTCCAACAAAAAAAGAATCACCCAATTCGGAGTCCGTATGAAAAAGTTGTTGGCGTTTTGAGTCAGGTATGTCTGTGCAGTCCGAATCTGAATCCAGAACATGAGAGACTTGGACTCTTATCTTCTCTTGGCCCAAAAATGACGTGAGAGGACTTTTTGAACAGAACCTAAACTTCTCCTTTTCCCCTATCTTCATATGTGGATTGTACAAATGTCCCATACACCTGCAATTAGACAAAACAAAAAAGTGTGTGAAGTATTTTTGTTCTGGATAACATAAATAGATTATTGAATAGTTTGCACTAGAAATCACCTGACAAATATGCATGTATGCAATATTTTTGGTCGTATCCAAGGTCGTCATGTCCTCATCACATGACCTGGTCCCCTCGCAAGGACCCCGCCCGCCTCGCGAGGAGCGTGTCCTCAGGTATCAACGAACGCATCACAAGGCCCTCTCATGGGGCAGCTTCCCGAGGCTGCCTCCTGAGGCCCCTCGCAAAGGTGTGCAGACCAAGGATCAGATGGAGGAGTCATGCGGCCCTGCGCCTCCATGTGGGTGACGCGCGTGATGACGAGTGGAGCCAGAGAGGCGCCAGCAGGCGCGGATGAGGAGGCTTTCCTCTTTCGTGCTAAGGGAGCATGGATGGTGCATCGGTTCCCGAAGCAATCCCCAAAGGTTGCCACTTTGGTGCAAGAAGACCACGACAGCGGGCTCGCCAGGATGAAGGTCATCACCGAGCCCACCGGCGTGTCATGGCAGGAATCTTTAGCAGGCGAAGAGCACCTTTAGTCGGGATAAGTTGTACTCCTGTTGCCCTTCAAAATTGGCAGTTGTGGCAACCTTTCCCACCTAGTGTTTTCAAGGAGAGGAGGACCAAGGCCAGTATAAATATGGGCTACACACCACCGTAGGAGGGGATCCTGAATCCTCCCAATCCCTCACAGTTTCTCTTGTACACTCATACTCATCCTCCCTCACGAGGCAATCCACCCACAAGCAGGACTAGGGTCCTACACCACAAGGTGGCCCGAACCTGGGTAAATTTCCATGTTTGCCGTTCATCTTTCCTCTCGCTCGAGCACGCCGGAGCATTGCCGTGAGGTAGTGAGCATCGAGTTATGGTTTGGCGAGGTTCTGTGAGCACACCCTAGAGTTTGAACCTTTCCTGGGTCCACGGAGCCCAGATTCCTATAGTGCCACCCCTTGGGGCTCTGTGCGCCCTCAGCTCTCCTCTTGACTGTCCCACGAGTGAGGGCTATTTGATGTGGAGTGGAACTCCGTACGGCCGATCTTTCATGTTTGGAGAGGATCCCTACGAGGAACACGAAGAACGCGCGGAAGAACACGAGGGAAATCACGGGGGGAAACAAGAGAAACACTCAACCAACAAGAATAGATCACACATGCGCTAGATCGATGAACACAAAGGTGAGATACAAGATCCAAAGTCAACAAAGGACGATACAAGAGGTAATCGGGTTCTTCTCCGAGAAGGAGGTCTTGATGATGGTCTTCTCCGTAAAGGAGGTCTTGAATCCAAGGGGATCTTCTCCGTAGAGGGGCCGCGGTCTCTCTCGTGGAGTAGATCCGTAATGGATGAGCAATGCTCTATCTCAAGTATGAGCTAAACCAATGCTAACCCTAAAACGTAGGTAGGAGAAGAGTATTTATAGTCTAAGTGACGAAAGGGTACACGGGCCTCGGCCCAAGTCGCTGCGCGCAGGCAGGGCCGGAAGTTCCGGGCGCCGGATGTTCCGGGGAGGGTCCGGCCTAACTAGAGAGTTGGCGCGGGTGGAGCTGGGTTGGCGTCCGGGGGCCGGAAGGTCCGGGCTGGCCGGAGGTTCCGGGGGTCGGACGGGACGGGTTCCGGGCTGACCAGAGAGTTGGCACGCCCGGGCTGGTCGAAGACGTCGGAGGCCGGAAGCTCCGAGTCGGCCGGAGGGTCCGGGGGCCGGAAGTTCCGGGCTCTGGCCGGAAGTTCCGGGCTGTCCAGAGTGTTGACGCCTGTCTCTTCTTCTTCAGCCCTCGGCTCCGTGTCTTGAGCATTGTACCTGATCACACATAGCATCTCGGACTTAGGCAGTAGCCATGTCTCACTTGAAGAGGAGGGAAACTCAAGTAGCAGTGATGTCACCTCGGATTGAATAGCACGAGCCCTAGCTCTTGTCATGGGTCCACTTGGAGCTTGGATAGTTGAGGTGGTGTCCATGGGGATGATCGTGGGATGCTCCGCATCATCTCCCCTCCCTTGGGAAAGATCCGACCTCGGATCGAAATCCTCATCACCATGGTATGGCGAAAGGTCCTTGCTATTAAAGATGTCGCTCACGGTGTACTTGTCGCGCGGGAGGTCGATCTTGTAAGCGTTGTTGTTGTAGCGTGCTAGCACCTTGAAGGGTCCATCGGCGCGTGGTAGGAGTTTGGACTTGCGTTCATTGGGGAATCGTTCCTTGCGAAGGTGTAGCTACACAAGATCTCCAATGTTGAATATCATGGGTTGCTTGTTGACGTTGAGCTTGGTCGCGAGTCGTTGTACTTGGTGCTCGATGGTGTGCCTTGTATCTTCATGCATCTTCTTGAGGTGGTTGACTCGGCCACTCGCGTCCATGTTGGTGCGCTCTTGAAGAGGAAGAGGAAGAATGTCCAATGGGGACAACGGGTTGAAACCGTAGACGACCTCGAAAGGGGACTTGCCGGTAGTTGAATGTCTTGCACGGTTGTAGGCGTACTCGGCGATGGGTAGGCACTCTTCCCACTCCTTGATGTTGTTCTTGATTAGCACGCGAAGAAGGGTGGAGAGCGTACGGTTTGTCACCTCCGTTTGGCCGTCGGTTTGTGGATGATATGCCGTGGAGAATAGTAGCTTGATTCCAAGCTTGGCGCATAAGGTCTTCCAAAAGTAACTCAAGAACTTGATGTCGCGGTCCGAGACAATCGTCTTGGGCACTCTATGAAGTCGCAGAATTTCCCTACAAAAGAGATTGGCAACATGTGAAGCATCGTCTATCTTGTTACAAGGAATGAAATGAGCCATTTTAGAGAATCGGTCCACAACAACAAACACGGAATCCTTTCCATTTCTAGTTCTAGGCAAACCAAGCACAAAATCCATGCTAATATCTTCCCATGGTTGATATGGAATCGGAAGTGGCATGTAAAGGCCATGAGATTGAGCTTTAGACTTAGCTTTGCGACATGTAGAGCATCGGTTGGTGTAGCGGTTGACGTCGCGAAACATCTTGGGCCAAAAGTAGTTCTTGGAGAGCGTAGCAAATGTCTTGTTGCGTCCAAAGTGACCCATGAGTCCTCCTCCATGAGATTCTTGCAAAAGTAACAAATGAAGAGAAGACTCGGGGATGCAAAGTTTGTTAGCTCTCATAAGATATCCATCCTTGATGTAATAGCGTTCCCAAGATGTATGCGTCAAACATTTAGCATAAGGGATGGCAAAAGTAGGATCATGCTCATACAAGTCTTTTATGTGCTCAAAGCTAATGACATTCAATTCAAGTTGAGTAACAAACATGCATATACGGGAAAGCGCATCCACCACAACATTTTCCTTACCTTTAATATACTTGATGACATAAGGAAAAGACTCAAGAAATTCACTCCACTTAGCATGACGCTTGTTCAACTTAGTTTGACCCTTAAGATATTTGAGCGTTTCATGATCGGTATGGATGATAAATTCATGAGGGTGGAGGTAATGTTCCCATTCACGCAAAACTCGCACTAAAGCATATAGCTCTTTGTCATAGATGGGATAATTGAGTTGCGCGCTGGAGAGTTTTTCACTAAAGTATGCTATTGGACGCTTCTCTTGCGTTAACACACCTCCTATGCCATTACCACTAGCATCGCAATGAATTTCAAAAGGTTTATCAAAGTTTGGTAATGCAAGCACGGGAGCATGAGTAAGAAAATTCATAAGCTCATTGAAAGCGATGTCTTGGGATGTTCCCCAAACAAACGGTGCATTTTTCTTACTCAAAGCATTTAAAGGTGAAGCAATGGTGCTAAAATCCTTCACAAATCTACGGTAGAAACCGGCTAAACCAAGAAAACTACGCACTTGTTGCAAATTCGTTGGTTGGGGCCAAGTTTTAATAGCATTTATCTTAGATTCATCAACATGAACACCCTTAGAAGAGACTACAAAACCCAAGAAAACAAGCTTATCAACACCAAAGAGGCATTTTTCCATATTAGCATAAAGTTGCTCTTTTCGAAGAGTTTGTAGTACAGTGCGAAGGTGGGTGACATGCTCTTTGAGGGATTTGCTAAACACAAGGATATCATCAAAGTAGACAACAACAAATTCACCAATGTAAGGGCGAAACACATAATGCATGAGATGCATGAAAGTACCGGGTGCTTCCGATAACCCATAGGCATGACTAACCACTCATATAGACCAAACTTTGTTTTGAAAGCGGTCTTCCATTCATCACCCTCTTGTATGCGGATTTGATAGTAACCACTTTTAAGATCAATTTTAGAGAAAATAGTGGCACCGCTAAGCTCATCTAGCATATCGTCAAGGCGTGGAATGGGGTACCTACAGCGAACGGTGATAGCATTGATGGGTCTACAATCGGAACACATGCGAATACTACCGTCTCGTTTTGGCACAAGGATGACCGGTACGGCACAAGGACTCAAACTCTCATGCACATGTCCATGGTCTACGAGATGCTTTACTTGCCTTTGTATTTCTTTGGTTTCTTCGGGGTTGACGCGGTAGGGAGCCTTGTTTGGAAGTGGCGCTCCGGGGATGAGGTCTATACGGTGCTCAATGCCTCGTAGTGGAGGTAGACCCGGAGGTAGCTCATCGGGGAAAACATCTTGGAATTCCTGCAATAGAGAAGATCACACCAAAGGTAGATTGTGAGAGGTGTTAGTTTGTGGTGCCTCGTCCTTGTACAAGAGGACATAGTGTAGGATACTCGATGGGTTCTCACACACTTCTCTCATCTCTCGTTTGGTGGCAAAAAGAACTAAGTTTTTCTTGTCGCTCATCGTGGAGGCACTCAATTTTGGCTTGTGGCGCTCACTTTCTTTTTGGTGGTTCGCTCTCTCACTATTCTCTCCACGATGGGTGGCTTGCTTGTCGGTGAGCACTTGGCTTGGAGACATAGGTCGTAGCACAAACTCTTTCCCTTTCATCTTGAAGCTATAGTGGTTTGTACGCCCGTTGTGGATGACGCCTCGGTCAAATTGCCATGGCCGTCCAAGAAGGAGGTGGCACACAGTCATCGGAAGGACATCACACTCCAAAGTGTCTTCGTAAGCTCCGATCTTGAAGGAGACTTGTACCCTATGCTCGACTTGGATGGTGCCGGTGTCGCTTAGCCATTGAACCTTGTAGGGGTGCGGGTGCTTCATCTTGACCAATTGGAGCTTGGAGCATAGTTCTTCACTTGCTAAGTTATGGCAACTCCCTCCATCGATGATGACCATGACGGACCGTCCATTGATACCGGCCTTCGTGTGGAAGATATGGCATCTTTGGTCTTCATCTTGTTGATGCTGAAGAGTCAAGACCTTGGAAACAACAAGAGCGGGACTTGAATCTTCGTCACAAAAAACTTGATCATCTTCGTCTTCGTTGTTCACTTGGCGGTGCATGGCCACTTTCTCAAGGGCTTCCATTTCTCCTTTACTCATTGAGTCATAGGTTCTGTCGTCGTTGAGGATCATGGTGCGCTTGTTGGTGCACTCGAAAGACTTGTTGATGCGGAGCATCCTACGATCATCCCCATGGACCTACCATCGTCTCATCAAGAGCCAAGAGGACCTATGACACGAGCACGAGCTAGAGCTCTTGAGAACGAGGTGACTTCCTTCCTTAGTGATATCACATATGATCCACTCGAGACATGGCTACTACCTAAGTCCGATATGCTATGCATGATTAGGTGTCAAGAGGAACCTCCCGAGGATGCACGTGAAGACGGACAAGCCACAAAGTTCACGGAAGAAGAGAACCGCCGGAAGGAGAAGAAGACAGCTCCAGGGCCCGGACATCCGGCCCCAGCCCCGGACATCCGGCCGCTGGAGACATCAACAACAGCAGCAGCCCAGCCAGCAAAGTACTATAGGGCCCGGACATCCGGCCCCATGCCCCGGACATACGGCTCCTCCGGAAGCCCCGGAAATCCGGCGTCTCGCCCGGACATCCGACCCTGCCTATCCAGAGACTACAGAAGTTTGCACCGCCAGCCCGGACATCCAACTCCCAGCCCGGACATCCGGCCCCTCCTGAAGCCCCGGACATCCGGCTCCGTCTGTCTGCGCACAGTAAAGGGCCGAAGCCCATGTACCCCTTCACCCCCTAGACTATATATACTCCATCCCCTTCCTCTTTCTAGGGTTAGCAAAGGATTAGCTCATTTAGAGATAGAGCTTTGCTCAACCATATCGGATCTACTCCACGAGAGAGACCGCGACCCCTCTTCAGAGATGATCCTCCTTGGATTCAAGACCTCCTCGCGGAGAAGACCCCCATCAAGACCTCCTCACGGAGAAGAACTGATGTAGGGCGAAACCCTAGGTGGCCGATCTTTCACGAAAGGAGTGGATCCCAAAGAGGAACTCGAAGAACACGAGGGGAAACAAGAGGGAAAACACGAGAGAATCACTCAACCAACAAGAATAGATCACACATGTGCTAGATCGATGAACAGAAAGGTAAGATACAAGATCCAAATCCAACAAAGGATGATACAAAGGTAACCGGTTCTTCTCCGTGAGGAGGTCTTGATGGGGGCCACCCAAGAGGGGGTCTTGAATCCAAGGTGATCTTCTCCATAGAAGGGTCGCGGTCTCTCTCGTGGAGTAGATCCGTAATGGATGAGCAAAGCTCTATCTCACATATGAGCTAATCCTTTGCTGACCCTAACTAGGAGGAGGTGGGGGAGTATATATAGTCTAAGAGACGAAGGGGTACATGGGCCTCGGCCCAGATGCGCTGCATGCAGGCAGAGAGGGGGGGCGGATGTCCGGGCCTTCCCGAGACGCCGGATGTCCGGGCGCTGGGGCCGGATGTCCGGGTTGGCAGGGTCCAGCTTCTGTGATGGGGCGCCGGATTTCTGGGAGCTGGGCCGGATATCCGGCGGCTCGCGATGGGCCGGATGTCCGGGCCTGGGGGCCGGATGTCCGGGCTGACTTGGTTCAGCTTCGGGTGTCTTCTGTGATGGGCGCCGGATGTCCGGGCCTGGGGGCCGGATGTCCGGGGCCGGTAGCAGCTGTCTGTTCTTCCTTCTCCTTCCTTTGCTTCCGCGCACGCTTGGCCTTGGTCCTTGGGTTCTCCATGGTCTCCTCGGGTGTACCTGAGTATGAACAAGGTCCGCGCTTGAAGTAGCATCCATGTCTTGCATGCAGAAAGGGAAGATTCGGAAAGGAGCGAGTTCACCTTAGGTCCAATGGCGTAGGCTCGAGTGTACATGGGGATGATCGTCGGATGCTCCGCATCATCTCCCCTCCCTTGGGAAAGATCCGACCTCGGATCGAAAATGATAGAGGCAAAGGTGTCCCGTCTTTCGATGAGATGATGGATATCGCTTTGGTGGAAGTCGACTTTGACGATCCGACTACGAACATGCGAGGACGTCGCGCCTTACCAATCGCTAAACCAACTCCGAGAGGTTATTGACCACGCCGGAGCACGATCAACCTGACCACGAGGGTCTGTTTCCTGCGAGCAAACGAAGAACAAGCAAGAAACTGAGATTGCAATCTGGATATTGCGAATATAAGATGAAAGCTTTATTGATCAAGGTGGGGTTCTGTGACGCCTTTGTCTGGTCGTTGAACACAAACGAAGTATGCGAAGTTGCAGCTATGGCGAACTTTTAATCTAAACAAAACCCGAAGTCTAAACGACGCCCTAAGGGCTGTATATATGGAGGAAGACGGGGAATTTCGTGGCCCTTGGGGAAGGGGTCCGAAACCAACCCTATCTCTTGTTTCCCCACACATACGGACTCTAAAAATAGCCTATACTCAAGTATTTCGAAATTACATGGGCCTGGCCCAATAATAAGGTGACGCAGCACCTAGAATAGCCTCTGGACAAAAGTTATGAAGTAGCATCTTGTATATTTCGTCCAAGGCTTCATGCACGCATTATGGTGGCTTCAACGTCCTGAAATCATCATTTGTAACTCCGTTCTTGTCCCCCATGCGCATGCCATCATCTCCATGCTTGTTCTTGCTCCAATGTTCATCCTTCTCAAAGCTAGGCCCTTCATTTGTAAGCAAAATAAATGTATCCAATTTAGGCAGCATCATATTCTCATGAACATTAGAATCATTACCAAGAAACGAAAGTACCTGGTAATTTAATTGGCGTGCGCGAGCTCTAGTAATTGGTCCAGTATGTATAGCAGCAGGGGCTGTGGGTGTAACAATGGTATTGATGTCCTCATCATCCTTCCCTTCTTGAAATGAAGTCGTCCTCGACGGAAGCTCATCTCCCTCACCCAAATAAGGCTTCAAATCTGCAATGTTAAAAGTGGGACTAACCCCAAAATCTGCAGGCAGCTCAAGTTTATATGCATTAGCATTTATTTTCTCTAACACCTTGAAAGGACCATCAGCACGTGGCATTAGCTTTGATTTGCGCAAATCAGGAAATCTATCCTTACGCAAATGTAACCAAACAAGATCTCCAGGTGCAAACACAACATGTTTTCTACCCTTATCTCCAGCAAGTTTATATTTAGCATTCATACGCTCAATGTTTTCCTTAGTTAACTCATGCATTTTTAAGATCAATTCAGCACGTTGTTTAGCATCAAAATTAACCTTCTCCGAAGATGGAAGAGGCAACAAATCAATAGGTGCACGAGGTAGGAAACCATACACAATTTCAAAAGGGCACATCTTAGTAGTAGAATGCAATGAACGATTATAAGCAAACTCAATATGAGGCAAGCATTCTTCCCACATTTTCTTATTATTCTTCAAAACAACCCTAAGCATAGTAGACAATGTTCTATTGACTACTTCAGTTTGTCCATCAGTTTGGGGGTGACAAGTGATAGAGGCAAAGGTGTCCCGTCTTTCGATGAGATGATGAATATCGCTTTGATGGAAGTCGACTTTGACGATCCGACTACGAACGTGCGAGGACGTCGCGCCTTAGCAATCGCTAAACCAACTCTGAGAGGTTATCGACCACGCCGGAGCACGATCAACCTGACCACAAGGGTCTGTTTCCTGCGAGCAAACGAAGAACAGGCAAGAAACTGAGATTGCAATCTGGATATTGCGAATATAAGATGAAAGCTTTATTGATCAAGGTGGGGTTCTGTGACGCCTTTGTCTGGTCGCTGAACACAAACGAAGTACGCGAAGTTGCAGCTATGGCGAACTTTTAATCTAAACAAAACCCAAAGTCTAAACGACGCCCTAAGGGCTGTATATATGGAGGAAGAGGGGGGGGGATTTCGTGGCCCTTGAGGAAGGGGTCCGAAACCAACCCTATCTCTTGTTTCCCCACACATACGGACTCTAAAAACAGCCTATACTTATGTATTTCGAAATTACATGGGCCTGGCCCAATAATAAGGTGACGCAGCACCTAGAATAGCCTCTGGACGAAAGTTATGAAGTAGCATCTTGTATATTTCGTCCAAGGCTTCATGCACGCATTATGGTGGCTTCAACGTCCTGAAATCATCACTTGTAACTCCGTTCTTGTTCCCCATGCGCATGCCATCATCTCCATGCTTGTTCTTGCTCCAATGTTCATCCTTCTCAAAGCTAGGCCCTTCATTTGTAAGCAAAACAAATGTATCCAATTTAGGCAGCATCATATTCTCATGAACATTAGAATCATTAGCAAGAAACGAAAGTACCTGGTAATTTAATTGGCGTGCGCGAGCTCTAGTAATTGGTCCAGTATGTATAGCAGCAGGGACTGTGGGTGTAATAATTGTATTGATGTCCTCATCATCCTCCCCTTCTTGAAATGAAGTCGTCCTCGACGGAAGCTCATCTTCCTCACCCAAATAAGGCTTCAAATCTGCAATATTAAAAGTGGGACTAACCCCAAAATCTGCAGGCAGCTCAAGTTTATATGCATTATCATTTATTTTCTCTAACACCTTAAAAGGACCATCAGCACGTGGCATTAGCTTTGATTTGCGCAAATCAGGAAATCTATCCTTACGCAAATGTAACCAAACAAGATCTCCAGGTGCAAACACAACATGTTTTCTACCCTTATCTCCAGCAAGTTTATATTTAGCATTCATACGCTCAATGTTTTCCTTAGTTAACTCATGCATTTTTAAGATCAATTCAGCACGTTGTTTAGCATCAAAATTAACCTTCTCCGAAGATGGAAGAGGCAACAAATCAATAGGTGCACGAGGTAGGAAACCATACACAATTTCAAAAGGGCACATCTTAGTAGTAGAATGCAATGAACGATTATAAGCAAACTCAATATGAGGCAAGCAGTCTTCCCACATTTTCTTATTATTCTTCAAAACAGCCCTAAGCATAGTAGACAATGTTCTATTGACTACTTCAGTTTGTCCATCAGTTTGGGGGTGACAAGTAGTACTAAAAAGCAGTTTAGTCCCCAACTTAGCCCATAAACATCTCCAAAAGTGGCTAAGAAATTTAGTATCACGATCTGAAACAATAGTATTTGGCACACCATGCAAGCGAATAATTTCACGAAAGAACAAATCAGCAACATTAACAGCATCATCGCTTTTATGACATGGTATAAAGTGCGCCATTTTCGAGAATCTATCCACGACAACAAATATGCTATCCCTCCCCTTCTTTGTTCGAGGTAAACCTAAAACAAAGTCCATAGATATATCCTCCCAAGGAACACTAGGTACAGGCAAAGGCATATATAAACCATGAGGATTGAGTCGTGACTTAGCTTTTTGACATGTAGTGCAGCGAGCAACAAAACGCTCAACATCCCGTCTCATCTTTGGCCAAAAGAAATGTGTAGCAAGTACGTCCTCCGTCTTCTTCACGCCAAAGTGTCCCATTAATCCTCCTCCATGCGCCTCCTGCAACAACAAAATACGAAGAGAGCTAGCTGGAATGCATAGCTTGTTAGCACGGAACACAAATCCATCATTAACGACAAACTTGTTCCAGGTTCTTCCTTCTTTACAATTCTGCAATACATCTTTAAAATCAGCATCATGCACATATTGATCTTTGATGGTCTCCAAACCAAATATTTTGAAGTCAAGTTGTGAAAGCATAGTATAGCGACGAGACAATGCATCAGCAATAACATTTTCTTTACCCTTCTTGTGTTTAATGACATAAGGGAAAGTTTCAATGAATTCAACCCATTTAGCATGTCTACGATTCAGTTTAGCTTGACTTTTAATATGTTTCAAAGATTCATGATCAGAATGTATAACAAATTCTTTGGGCCATAAATAATGTTGCCATGTTTCTAAAGTCCGAACAAGAGCATATAGTTCTTTATCATAAGTAGAATAATTCAGACTAGGCCCACTCAATTTTTCAGAAAAGTATGCAACAGGTTTGCCATCTTGTAATAACACACCTCCTAATCCAATGCCACTAGCATCACATTCAAGCTCAAAAGTCTTATTAAAATCAGGAAGTTGGAGTAAAGGAGCATGTGTCAACTTATCTTTCAATACCGTGAAGGCTTCTTCCTGTGCGGTACCCCAAACAAAAGGCACATCCTTCTTTGTAAGCTCGTTGAGAGGTGCAGCAATGGTGCTAAAATCTCTCACAAAACGCCTATAGAAACCAGCGAGTCCAAGAAAACTCCGCACTTGTGTGACCGTTTTGGGCTGCGGCCAACTCTCAATAGCTTCAATCTTGGCTTTATCAACTTCAATTCCCTGTGGAGTAACAACATAGCCAAGAAAAGATACTCGGTCGGTGCAAAAGGTGCACTTCCCAAGGTTACCAAACAAACGTGCATCACGTAGAGCAATAAAAACAGCACGTAAATGTTCCAAATGTTCTTCCAAAGATTTGCTATAAATCAGTATATCATCAAAATAGACCACCACAAATCGTCCAATGAAAGCACGTAAAACTTCGTTCATTAGTCTCATGAAAGTACTAGGTGCATTAGTTAACCCAAAAGGCATGACTAACCACTCATATAAACCAAACTTAGTTTTAAATGCAGTTTTCCATTCATCTCCCAATTTCATACGAATTTGATGGTATCCACTACGCAAATCAACTTTGGAGAATATTGTAGAGCCACTCAATTCATCAAGCATATCATCGAGCCTAGGAATAGGATGACGATAACGAATAGTAATATTATTAATGCCTCTACAATCAACACACATACGCGACGTACCATCCTTTTTAGGCACGAGTATAATAGGAACAGCACAAGGACTAAGAGATTCGCGTATATAACCTTTGTCGAGCAGCTCCTGTACTTGACGCATAATCTCCTTCGTCTCCTCTGGATTGGTACGGTATGGTGCACGGTTGGGTAGCGATGCACCGGGAATTAAGTCAATTTGATGCTCAATCCCTCGAATAGGTGGTAATCCCGGTGGCACGTCTTGTGGGAAGACGTCAGCGAACTCCTGCAAAATGTGAGTGACAGCAGGGGGCAAAGAGGAAGGCACGTCCTCGAATGAAAATAATGCCTCTTTGCACACAAAAGCATAGCAAACAGATTTGCTGAAATCTAGGTCATCAATATCAGATTTTGTGGCAAGTAAACATGCACTTTTCAATTTAATTTCAGAAACAACACTAGATGGTTTATTATTAGGTTTCATTTGTTGCTCAAATTCCTTTGCCACAATCTGATTTTCACTCTTATTTTTCTCCTGTTTTGCTTTATTAGCTCTATTAATGTCATCTTTCAAAATGGAATCAGGAGTCATAGGAAGCAAAGTAATATTTTTATCCTTATGAACAAGAGTATACTGATTGTTTCTACCATGGTGTACAGAATTTTTATCAAATTGCCATGGTCTACCTAGTAATAAGGAACATGCTTGCATGGGTACCACATCACAATCAACATAATCAGCATATGTAGAGATACTAAAATGCACACGAAGAGTACGTGTTACCTTAACCTTGCCGCTGTTGTTGAACCATTGGATGTAGTAAGGATGTGGATGTGGTCTTGTGGTGAGAGATAGCTTCTCCACCATCTCCATGCTAGCCAAGTTGTTACAGCTCCCTCCATCTATGATGACGCGAACAGAACGTTCCTTCACAACTCCCTTTGTATGGAACAAATTATGCCTCTGATTTTGCTCTGCTTGTGTGACCTACACACTCAAAACACGTTGAGCAACTAAACATTCATACCTGTCAGCGTCTTTAGGAGCCATGTATTGCGTCTCATTTTCAGAATCATCTCCACCATGTTCTTCACGTGTAATAAGAGCCAAAGTCTCCTCATCATAGTCACTAGCGGACTCATACCCACCATCCTCAGTAGCAATCATGACACGCTGAGATTTGCATTCTCTCGCAAAATGTCCTCTTCCCTTACAACGACGACAAATAATATCACTTGTGTGCCCTGTCGATGCCATGGAAGAAGAAGAGCTCTGCACAGGCCCGGCAGGTGCGCTCTTGGCAGAGAGTGGTGGTTGTGCCTGCTTTCTTGTGTCACGGCTGGAGGTGGAACCTGATGGAGGTGCTGTTTCAGTGGAAGTAGAAGATGCACGCGGTGTCCATGATGAAGGTCGACCTGCAGAAAAGTTAGTTCGCGCCAATGGCTGTCGATCCTGCACTTCACGTTCAGCTTTACAAGCAAGATGGAATAAACGAGTGATATTATTATAATCCTTATACTCTAGAATGGTCTGAATCTCTTTATTTAATCCACCCATAAAACGTGCAAGCATAGCTTCATTCTCCTCAACAATACCACATCTAATCATGCCAGTTTGTAATTCCTGATAATATTCTTCTACAGAATTTTTCCCTTGTCTTAAGCGCTGCAATTTTTGAAGTAACTCACGTTGATAATATGGTGGAACCCAACGAGTACGCATAGCAGTTTTCAAAGCAGCCCAAGTAGCTGGAACAGGATATAATCTACAATGTTCAGACCACCAAACACATGCAAAGCTAGTGAAAGCACAAACAGCAGCAGGAACACGTCTCTCCTCAGGATATTGTAAACATGTAAATCGTTGTTCAGTTTCTAACTCCCATTTGGAAGGCGGCATCAAAGAAGCATCAATAATAGGTGCTGTGCTGCACCTACTTGGGAGTTAGAAACTGAACAACATTTTACATGTTTACAATATCCCGAGGAGAGACGGGTTGCTGCTGCTGTTTGTGCTTTCACTAGTTTTGCATGTGTATGGTGGTCTGAACATTGTAGATTATATCCTATTCCAGCTACTTGGGCTGCTTTGAAAACTGCTATGCGTACTCGTTGGGTTCCACCATATTATCAACATGAATTGCTTCAAAAACTGCAGCGTTTACGACAAGGGAAAAATTCTGTAGAAGAATATTATCAGGAATTACAAACTGGCATGATTAGATGTGGTATTGTTGAGGAGAATGAAGCTATGCTTGCATGTTTTATGGGTGGTTTAAATAGAGAGATTCAGACCATTCTAGAGTATAAGGAGTATACTAATATCACTCGTTTATTCCATCTTGCTTGTAAAGCTGAACGTGAAGTGCAGGATCAAAAAGCATTGGCGCGAACTAACTTTTCTGCAGGTCGACCTTCATCATGGACACCGTGTGCATCTTCTACTTCCACTGCACCAGCACCTCCATCAGGTTCCACCTCCAGCCGTGATACAAGAAAGCAGGCACAACCACCACTATCTGCCAAGAGCGCACCTGCCGGGCCTGCACAGAGCTCTTCTTCTTCCATGGCATCAACAGGGCACACAAGTGATATTATTTGTCGTCGTTGTAAGGGAAGAGGACATTATGCGTGAGAATGCAAATCTCAGCGTGTAATGATTGCTACTAAGGATGGTGGGTATGAGTCCGCTAGTGACTATGATGAGGAGACTTTGGCTCTTATTACACGTGAAGAACATGGTGGAGATGATTCTGAAAATGAGACGCAATACATGGCTCCTGAAGACGCTGACAGGTATGAATGTTTAGTTGCTCAACGTGTTTTGAGTGTGCAGGTCACACAAGCTGAGCAAAATCAGAGGCATAATTTGTTCCATACAAAGGGAGTTGTGAAGGAACGTTCTGTTCACGTCATCATAGATGGAGGGAGCTGTAACAACTTGGCTAGCATGGAGATGGTGGAGAAACTATCTCTCACCACAAGACCACATCCACATCCTTACTACATCCAATGGTTCAACAACAACGGCAAGGCTAAGGTAACACGTATTGTTCGTGTGCATTTTAGTATCTCTACATATGCTGATTATGTTGATTGTGATGTGGTACCCATGCAAGCATGTTCCTTATTACTTGGTAGACCATGGCAATTTGATAAAAATTCTGTACACCATGGTAGAAACAATCAGTATACTCTTGTTCATAAGGATAAAAATATTACTTTGCTTCCTATGACTCCTGATTCCATTTTGAAAGATGACATTAATAGAGCTAATAAAGCAAAACAGGAGAAAAATAAGAGTGAAAATCAGATTGTGGCAAAAGAATTTGAGCAACAAATGAAACCTAATAATAAACCATCTAGTGTTGTTTCTGAAATTAAATTGAAAAGTGCATGTTTACTTGCCACAAAATCTGATATTGATGAGCTAGATTTCAACAAATCTGTTTGCTATGCTTTTGTGTGCAAAGAAGCATTATTTTCATTCGAGGACGTGCCTTCCTCTTTGCCCCCTGCTGTCACTAACATTTTGCAGGAGTTCGCTGACGTCTTTCCACAAGACGTGCCACCGGGATTACCACCTATTCGAGGGATTGAGCATCAAATTGACTTAATTCCCGGTGCATCGCTACCCAACCGTGCACCATACCGTACCAATCCAGAGGAGACGAAGGAGATTATGCGTCAAGTACAGGAGCTGCTCGACAAAGGTTATATACGCGAATCTCTTAGTCCTGGTGCTGTTCCTATTATACTTGTGCCTAAAAAGGATGGTACATCGCGTATGTGTGTTGATTGTAGAGGCATTAATAACATTACTATTCGTTATCGTCATCCTATTCCTAGGCTAGATGATATGCTTGATGAATTGAGTGGCTCTACAATATTTTCCAAAGCTGATTTGCGTAGTGGATACCATCAAATTCGTATGAAACTCGGAGATGAATGGAAAACAACATTTAAAACTAAGTTTGGTTTATATGAGTGGTTAGTCATGCCTTTTGGGTTAACTAATGCACCTAGTACTTTCATGAGACTAATGAACGAAGTTTTACGTGCTTTTATTGGACGATTTGTGGTAGTCTATTTTGATGATATACTGATTTATAGCAAATCTTTGGAAGAACATTTGGAACATTTACGTGCTGTTTTTATTGCTCTACGTGATGCACGTTTGTTTGGCAACCTTGGGAAGTGCACCTTTTGCACCGACCGAGTATCTTTTCTTGGCTATGTTGTTACTCCACAGGGAATTGAAGTTGATAAAGCCAAGATTGAAGCTATTCAGAGTTGGCCGCAGCCCAAAACGGTCACACAAGTGAGGAGTTTCCTTGGCCTCGCTGGTTTCTATAGGCGTTTTGTGAGAGATTTCAGCACCATTGCTGCACCTCTCAACGAGCTTACAAAGAAGGATGTGCCTTTTGTTTGGGGTACCGCACAGGAAGAAGCCTTCACGGTATTGAAAGATAAGTTGACACATGCTCCTTTACTCCAACTTCCTGATTTTAATAAGACTTTTGAGCTTGAATGTGATGCTAGTGGAATTGGATTAGGAGGTGTGTTATTACAAGATGGTAAACCTGTTGCATACTTTTCTGAAAAATTGAGTGGGCCTAGTCTGAATTATTCTACTTATGATAAAGAACTATATGCTCTTGTTCGGACTTTAGAAACATGGCAACATTATTTATGGCCCAAAGAATTTGTTATACATTCTGATCATGAATCTTTGAAACATATTAAAAGTCAAGCTAAACTGAATCGTAGACATGCTAAATGGGTTGAATTCATTGAAACTTTCCCTTATGTCATTAAACACAAGAAGGGTAAAGAAAATGTTATTGCTGATGCATTGTCTCGTCGCTATACTATGCTGTCACAACTTGACTTCAAAATATTTGGTTTGGAGACCATCAAAGATCAATATGTGCATGATGCTGATTTTAAAGATGTTTTGCAGAATTGTAAAGAAGGAAGAACCTGGAACAAGTTTGTCGTTAATGATGGATTTGTGTTCCGTGCTAACAAGCTATGCATTCCAGCTAGCTCTCTTCGTCTTTTGTTGTTGCGGGAGGCGCATGGAGGAGGATTAATGGGACACTTTGGCGTGAAGAAGACGGAGGACGTACTTGCTACACATTTCTTTTGGCCAAGGATGATACGGGATGTTGAGCGTTTTGTTGCTCGCTGCACTACATGTCAAAAAGCTAAGTCACGACTCAATCCTCATGGTTTATATATGCCTTTGCCTGTACCTAGTGTTCCTTGGGAGGATATATCTATGGACTTTGTTTTAGGTTTACCTCGAACAAAGAAGGGGAGGGATAGCATATTTGTTGTCGTGGATAGATTCTCAAAAATGGCACACTTTATACCATGTCATAAAAGTGATGATGCTGTTAATGTTGCTGATTTGTTCTTCCGTGAAATTATTCGTTTGCATGGTGTGCCAAATACTATTGTTTCAGATCGTGATACTAAATTTCTTAGCCACTTTTGGAGATGTTTATGGGCTAAGTTGGGGACTAAACTGCTTTTTAGTACTACTTGTCACCCCCAAACTGATGGACAAACTGAAGTAGTCAATAGAACATTGTCTACTTGCTTAGGGCTGTTTTGAAGAATAATAAGAAAATGTGGGAAGAATGCTTGCCTCATATTGAGTTTGCTTATAATCGTTCATTGCATTCTACTAGTAAGATGTGCCCTTTTGAAATTGTGTATGGTTTCCTACCTCGTGCACCTATTGATTTGTTGCCTCTTCCATCTTCGGAGAAGGTTAATTTTGATGCTAAACAACGTGCTGAATTGATCTTAAAAATGCATGAGTTAACTAAGGAAAACATTGAGCGTATGAATGCTAAATATAAACTTGCTGGAGATAAGGGTAGAAAACATGTTGTGTTTGCACCTGGAGATCTTGTTTGGTTACATTTGCGTAAGGATAGATTTCCTGATTTGCGCAAATCAAAGCTAATGCCACGTGCTGATGGTCCTTTTAAGGTGTTAGAGAAAATAAATGATAATGCATATAAACTTGAGCTGCCTGCAGATTTTGGGGTTAGTCCCACTTTTAACATTGCAGATTTGAAGCCTTATTTGGGTGAGGGAGATGAGCTTCCGTCGAGGACGACTTCATTTCAAGAAGGGGAGGATGATGAGGACATCAATACCATTGTTACACCCACAGCCCCTGCTGCTATACATACTGTTCCAATTACTAGAGCTCGCGCACGCCAATTAAATCACCAGGTACTTTCGTTTCTTGGTAATGATTCTAATGTTCATGAGAATATGATGCTGCCTAAATTGGATACATTTGTTTTGCTTACAAATGAAGGGCCTAGCTTTAAGAAGGATGAACATTGGAGCAAGAACAAGCATGGAGATGATGGCATGCGCATGGGGGACAAGAACGGAGTTACAAGTGATGATTTCAGGACATTGAAGCCACCATAATGCATGCATGAAGCCTTGGACGAAATATACAAGATGCTACTTCATAACTTTCGTCCGGAGGCTATTCTAGGTGCTGCGTCACCTTATTATTGGGCCAGGCCCATGTAATTGCGAAATACTTGAGTATAGGCTGTTTTTAGAGTCCGTATGTGTGGGGAAACAAGAGAAAGGGTTGGTTTCGGACCCCTTCCCCAAGGGCCACGAAATTCCCACCTCTTCCTCCATATATACTGCCCTTAGGGCGTCGTTTAGACTTTGGGTTTTGTTTAGATTAAAAGTTCGCCATAGCTGCAATTTCGTGTACTTCGTTTGTGTTCAACGACCAGACAAAGGCGTCACAGAACCCCACCTTGATCAATAAAGCTTTCATCTTATATTCGCAATATCCAGAGTGCAATCTCAGTTTCTTGCTTGTTCTTCGTTTGCTCGCAGGAAACAGACCCTCGTGGTCAGGTTGATCGTGCTCCGGCGTGGTCAATAACCTCTCGGAGTTGGTTTAGCGATTGCTAAGGCGCGACGTCCTCGCACGTTCGTAGTCGGATCGTCAAAGTCGACTTCCATGTAAGCGATATCCATCATCTCATCGAAAGACGGGACACCTTTGCCTCTATCAAGTGGTATCAGATTTCCAGGTTGCTCGGTGAGATTTTACAGTTTTTCGTAGTTTAGATCGAGTTTGTTCTTCATACCTACAGTCCACGAAAAAGCCACAAAAAAATTAGGGTTAGTTCAGTATATCCGAACCAATCTGAGCCTTTGCATAATCTTTTTAGGGTTTTTGCTTTGTTGAATTTGCGGTTGCATCGTCGTGTCAAGTTGCTGGTCTTAGAGTCTAGTCTTTTAGAGTTTCGAGTTCTGGTCATAAGTTGTCACGCCGCCGCCGCACCATCATCATCGCCTTGCCATCTACCACTATTGCTTATCCGCCACCGCTCTGAATCCGTATCCATATACCACCACCAATCCGTATCCATATACCACCACCGATCCGTATCCATATACCACCACCGCTACCATATACCACCACCGCTGCCATATCCTACCACCATATATCCACCACCAATCCGAGTTCTTTTCATATTCGGTTTGTTTTAGATATCCATCTATTTTCCGTTTCGTGTTTCCTTGCCTGAGTAGGTCTCGGAAAAAAAAGAGTCTGGAGACCCCCGGGCAGTTTTAGGCCAAAATTTTGGCAACCAAAAATATTTTTTCCCTATCCTATTTTTAGGTCCCGGGGAGTGTTTTGAGACACTCGCCATCATAGTGATGTTTTGTCGCACTTTTTCGTCGTCGCTGCCCTGATTTCCGAAAAATAGTCAAAAAAATGTTGTGCCCATCCTGTCAGTTTGACCTGGGAAGAGTTTTGAGACACTCGCCATTATAGTGATTTTTCGCAAAAAAAGGAGCGCAAAAAAAAAGAGCGAAAAAAAAGAGCAAATTTTTTTTCCAGAGTGTGCTTTTGCCTTGTTTACGTGGAGCGCCGTGATTTTGTTAGTGTTCTAGGCTCGCGTCTCTAGCACGGTCTAGCCTAGGACCAGGACAGTACCGTCGTTGAGCGTTTCTTCAACTTTGCATCTCTGAATTGATTATTGCAGACCATTTTTGCTACCATATTATAAGCCTTCCCAGCTCCACATACATCTACATCGTGCGTTTGACTCTCCCTGGTAATCGCTCTATCCAAGCTTTGAGAGTTTTGACTACAACGGTTGCCGATCACCACCTGCTGCTGGGTAAGAACTGGTAAGAATTTGAGATTCGCTTGAAGGTTTTGTGACACACCACCATCACCACCACTTCCTAGTAGTCTGCAGGATCATATTCTTTTGTGTTTCTATTGCTGCTAACTATGGCAGGATCACAAGCCGATGAGACTGATTGGGAGAACATGATGAACAAGGAGTTGCATGATAAATTTCAGCAAATGATGAGTGGCCAGGTGGGAGATGTGCTAAACTGATTTGAAGAGGCTATGGAGAAGATAGATGCCGTGGAGAAGTCGTTCGAGACAAAGCTGGATAACAAGTTTACTGAATTACTCAAGCGTCTTCCCCAACCACCACCGGCTGCACATGTCGCACCTCTACAACAACAACAACCACATCTCCAACGCCGCCTTCCAAATCAAGTGGGACGAGCACAGCGCGTTCCAATTGAGACTGGTCAAAATTCGGGTGCCGCTGCACCTACTGTTGATGCTTCTTTGGCTCCTGCTACTGCGGCGGCTGAGGAGGATGACGATTATGCGGGCGATTATGAGGATGAGGTTGATCAAAATCAGAACTACGTGCAGCCACCAGCACCACCACCAGCAGGTCGACCTCAGGTATATATTCGCAACGGTAGGACGGCACCACCACCTCAGGTACGGGATCATGACCATCTCCCTAAACTGAAATTGAATATTCCACCATTTGAGGGTAGATATGTTCCTGATAGAGGCAAAGGTGTCCCGTCTTTCGATGAGATGATGGATATCGCTTTGGTGGAAGTCGACTTTGACGATCCGACTACCAACATGCGATGACGTCGCGCCTTAGCAATCGCTAAACCAACTCCGAGAGGTTATTGACCACGTCGGAGCATGATCAACCTGGCCACGAGGGTCTGTTTCCTGCGAGCAAACGAAGAACAAGCAAGAAACTGAGATTGCAATCTGGATATTGCGAATATAAGATAAAAGCTTTATTGATCAAGGTGGGGTTCTGTGACGCCTTTGTCTGGTCGTTGAACACAAACGAAGTACGCGAAGTTGCAGCTATGGCGAACTTTTAATCTAAACAAAACCCAAAGTCTAAACGATGCCCTAAGGGCTGTATATATGGAGGAACAGGGGGAATTTCGTGGCCCTTGGGGAAGGGGTCCGAAACCAACCCTATCTCTTGTTTCCCCACACATACGGACTCTAAAAATAGCCTATACTCAAGTATTTCGAAATTATATGGGCCTGGCCCAATAATAAGGTGACGCAGCACCTAGAATAGCCTCTGGACGAAAGTTATGAAGTAGCATCTTGTATATTTCGTCCAAGGCTTCATGCACGCATTATGGTGGCTTCAACGTCCTGAAATCATCACTTGTAACTCCGTTCTTGTCCCCCATGCGCATGCCATCATCTCCATGCTTGTTCTTGCTCCAAGGCTTCATGCACGAATTATCGGTTGCATCATCATGTCGAGTTGTTGGTCTTAGTGTCTAGTTCGTTTAGAGTTTCGAGTTCTGTTCACATTAGTCACATCGTCGCTGCATCGTTATCCTTTCCGCTGTCCACCACCCCATCCATCAATTTCCACCACGTGCTACCCATTGTTCATTGTCACAATCATAGTTGAGGTCGTTCACATCTTCGCTTGATCTAATCTGCATCTTATCTAGTTTGTTTTGGAAAGAGGGAGAGACAGAGAGAAAAAGACAGAGAAAAAAAGGAGAAAAAAGTAAAAAAAAGTCAGAGAAAAAAAGAGAAAGAAAAAGAAAAAAAAGTGTGAGGAAAAAAGAGAGAAATAAAAACAACAAAATTCGGATCTATCTAGACTCAATCTCGTAGTTGAATTCGGATTGGAATCTGTTTTGTGCACTGTTTAGTAAAACAGGCATAACTTCCTCGTACGAAGTCCGTTTTGGCTCCGCGAGTACTCAGACGAAAGCTAGCGACGAGCCACATCTAAATAGTTGCAAAAGATAGTTCAATATTTGGCACCTCAAAATCGGCTTCTAAATAGGTCTTTTTGCCCTCCGGAGTTCGCGAACACAGCTTATTCCAGTTTTTCAAGCCAGTTTTAGAATTTTTTGACTCCTCATATCAACTCGGAATTGAGTGATTCTTTTTGCGTTTGAAAGCTTGAGTCAGTGCCATTTTGAGAAAAAATATTAGAAAACTAGCACAAACTTTTCCCGAGAAAAGTTGAGGAGAAAGTTGTTGATATATCCTGCTTGGCTGTGGTTTCACATCATTATCTTTACTGCTATTGTCATCTTCACTTATATCTTGCTATCCAGAGCTACTTCATATCCTTTATTGATGCTAGTTGTGCTATGCCGTGACCTTATTAGTGTTCTAGGCTCGCGTCTCTAGTTCCGATCTAGCCTAGGACCAGCACAGTACCGTCGTTGAGCATTTATTCAACATTGCATCTTTGAATTGATTATTGCTAATATTTTGCTACCATATATAGCCAACCCAGCTCCACATATTTCTACACCGTATATACGTACGTTCTCCTGGCAATCGCTTTACACAATCTTCAGAGTTATTTGACACTGCTGGTTGCCTGTCACCACCTGCCGCATGGTAAGAACTTGTAAGATATTGATATTTGCTTTACTGTGAGCACTTTACAACCACATCCTAGTAGTTCACCGAAACATTATTCTCGAATTTTGTTTCTTGTTTCTACTAATCATGACAGGTTCCGGAGATAGAAGTTCTTGGATGACAGACACATCATCACCATCACAAGAGTTGGGACGACACACACAAGCACATAGTCAGGTTATCTCTTTACCGTCATTTGAGGGTAGATTTAATCCTGCTATTTATCTAGCTTGGGAGCTTGAAGTAGAACAAGTTTTTAGTCACCATGACTTTTTTGAACTTGAGCGAGTGCGAGCTGCCACTAGAGCATTTACTGGTTTTGCTTCTGTTTGGTGGAGTGTGCATTGTAAGAAAAACATTGATAACCAACCCACAACTTGGGAAAGATTTAAAAGATGTAATGAAACAACAATTTTTCCCTCCTTACTATCGTCGTGAATTGCTTCGCAAATTTGAACAATTTAAACAAGGCAACAACACTGTTCATGCTTACTACCAAGAGTTCAAATCTTATATGCATCATTGTGAATAGAAGAATCTGAGGATGATACAATGAATAGATTTTTTGGTGGTTTGAACCATGATATTCAGGCACGATTTCAGTATATTCCTCGTTGCATTACTCATATGTATGTTCGTGCTTGTACCTTTGAGAGACAGTTACAGGAGGATGCATTGGATGACTACAACAACTACTATTCTAGTTCATGCTCACCACCACCGCTTGGTTCCTCCACCGTTGCACCTACTAGAGCAGCCACACCTCAGATTGTGAGCGCGACATCATCTCAAGAGTATGGTACCTTGCCATCATCCGTACCTACATCAGCTACATCTTTGCGACAAGGTAACTGTAAAGGTATTGATGATATAACTTCACATGAGAATGATGCATGCCTAGTTAACTTGAATACATCATGTGTTGAGTTACCTATTGATTTGAGCGCATGACCTAATTTAGAGAATCATGTTACTGTCATGAATGCGTCATGTGATCAAACATCTGAAATACCAACAATTTTGAGTGGACCCAATGAATTAACTGTTGATGCAAAAGAACCAATGTTTAATCATTTTGATATGACCTCTAATCTTGGTGATGATTCTCTGTCAAATGACTTATTGCATGTTTGCTTATTTAAGCATGTTGTAGCATGTAAATTTGATGCAAGTAAGGTTTGTTCACCAATGTTGGGATGGTTTAATGATGAATATTGTCAATCTTTTCATATGAATAAGAGCTTCACTTATATGTGCAAACTGAGTTGCAATACTTTCATGCCTTCTACTTCTTGTAATAATATTTTGGATTTATATTTTATTAACTATGAAAGTAACTCATGTATACATGTGTCATATGTGCAAAATCTACGGGAAGTGAAAATGGATGACATATACATATACAACATGTACACCTTGTCTCTTTTGTTAACCACATTTCAGATTAAGCAACGCCGAGGACGGCTCTATTTTCAAGAAGGGGAGGATGATGAGGACATGACTACCTTGGATACGACCAAAAATATTGCATACATGCATATTTGTCAGGTGATTTCTAGTGCAAATTATTCAATAATCTATTTATGTTATCCAGAACAAAAATACTTCACACACTTTTGTGTTTTGTCTAATTGCAGGTGTATGGGACATGTGTACAATCCACATATGAAGATAGGGGAAAAGCAGAAGTTTAGGTCCTGTTCAAAAAGTCCTCTCACGTCACTTTTGGGCCAAGAGAAGATAGAGTCCAAGTCTCTCACATTCTGGATTCAGATTCGGACTGCACAGACATACCTGACTCAAAACGGCAACAACTTTTTCATACGGACTCCGAATTGGGTGATTCTTTTTTTTGTTGGAAAGTAGATTTCGTCCTCTTTCCAACCCAATTGGATTCACCTTTAAATTCGTCCGGAGCGTTGAGATATGGACGAAACAATCTGACGCTGCAGCAGAATCCGAGTCAAACAACAAGTCCAAAGGTGTTGGATCACCTCCACTTGGGCCCATGAGCCTTGTACGACCTAGGGTTGGTTTTAGGCTGCCTTGGGACGTCCTCCCATCTCCTTGGCCGCCACCCCTTGCTCCTATATAAATAGATCCATCTAGTAGCTTTTTCCTTGGGATTTGTTTAGTTAAAAGTTAGCCATTGCAACTTCGTGTACTTCGTTTGTGTCCAACGACCAGACCAAGACCGCTTACGGATCCCCACCATTATCAATACCTCATATATATATTCGCAATATTCAGATTGCTTTATCATATTCTCGCTTGTTCTTCGATTGCTTGCAGGAATAGACCTTCGTGGTCAGGTTGATCGTGCTCCGGTGTGGTCAATAACCTCTCGGAGTTGGTTTAGCGATTGCTAAGGCGGAACGTTGTGCACGTTTGTAGTCGGATCGTCAAAGTCGTCTCCACCAAATCGCTAGTTATCATCTCATCGAAAGATCGGGACACCCTCGCCTCTATCACAAGAAGAAGGAAACAACAATGAAGGTATGGCCCATCCAATATGCATATTTGAGAATGGCTCAAAGGGAATGAGTTCACCTTTATGAGGATGTCGAAAATGTTGGTGTTGTACATCATGTACGCCTTCACATAACCAAAATGTCTCTTATGGTACCGCCTTGTGAATCCTTCAAAATGAAAGAACATGACAAACACTCGGAAAAACAAATGAGGTTAGTGCAAATGCAAGACCTATCATTCGAGGGGCGAGATACCCAACAAGTGTTTTCATCATTCTTATCATAAGAAAGGACAAGGTGTGATATGGTATGAAAGCATATGATGCTACTACAACCGAAGACAATAGGCTTAAACAAGCAAGCATGCATCACAAGTAATATGTCCAAGTCTCCACGATCAATAAGCATAGCATGGGTGCACTCACTATAATGGCATATGAGAGGTGCAACTAATGGAGACAAGGGACAAAGATCAAGATATATCATGTGAGAGGCATGAGCATATATGTCATCAACCCAAGAAAGCGAGTAATGGAACATGGGTGATGCAACAAAGCAAGCAATCATAGAGATTAAGTCAAGCAAGCTAGTAGAGCGAAGATGCAACATACTAGAAGGAATCATGGCAAGCATGTCATGTGTGCAAATAGTGGGCATTGAATAAAGCACATCACAAGCATGAAAGCAAGATATGAGCAAAATATCATCATTGTATTGGCAAGAAGTCCTATGTAAATAGCAATGGAACATCATTACTCTCCCAACACAAGAATCAACAATAGCATGAGGCACATGATAAACATGGCAATAGCAACAAGGATCTCCACCAAACATGCAAATACACATAGGAGTAGCATAATGGTGAATCATGGGTAGATGCAAGCAAGGGTCACAATTGCATGGCAAAATCATAGAAAGAGGCATAACATGCAAAGTGAACACGGGAAAATGGACATAACGTAACAAGTGATATATAGCCCAAAGCCGTGTGAGAGCCAAGTAAAAGGAATGCGCGAAGTCGTTGCGCGAAGGGAATGGTGGGAAGGACAATCAACGAGATCCCAAGTCATCTTTGCTCTCAAGAGCTCGTTTCGTCAACTCATGGGATTGTGAGGTTGACGAGTGTTCATAAGTACCTACACAAAACAAAGACAAAGGGAAAATTGTGTGTGCGTGGTAGATGTACACATCATCCATCATGATGCGCACGTGCAAGTGTTGGTTAGCACAAAATAGCCAATGCTCAAATAAATGAGATGCGTGATATAGAAACATGTCATCCATCATGATAGGTTTGTTGTTATGTATAGCATAATGGAGACTCAAATTGTGTAATGCATCACTAGTGATATCTAGAGCATTGTTATTCATGGAATGCATATGGTGCAAACAATTATGGGAATCACGCAAAGTATGGAATGCATCAAGATCTCCTAATATGTATGAGGAAACTATGGGGGTCTCCTCATGAGCATTTGTAGAAACATCACATGGAGAATATTGACAACATCCAAAACAATGCATATTTGCAACAATGTGATCATGGCATGGCATAGTAGATGAATTGCGTAAATCATGTAAAGGGAGCATGGCAATATCATCACATGAAAAACAAAAGCCAATGACCATCATTTCGTCATCTATTCCATAAGTGCAAATGGGATTTATCTTAATAGGGCATTCATAGTTACTATGTTGAGATTGAAATGATGCAATATGGGAGATCTCACTCATAGCATATGACAAGTTCAAAGGATTGTCAAACATGACGTGACCAATAGAATTTTCACAAGATATCCTATGGAGCATAGCATCCCAACTAGGCAACTCAACATGCTCATCATCATATTCATCATAAATTGGTAAGTCATGACATGAAGAAGTCGCACTAGCATGAAGCATGGGAATAGGTGGATCAACATCATGCAAGCAATCATTCGTGAGATAGTCCACTAGTGGGACAAGAGAAGCACCATCACCTATGTTACCTTTGGAGCATCGCTCATGTGTTGTAGGTGAGGTGTCGAAGACCAAGTCGTGGTCATCTTCATCTTGATGGAACCATGTGGGGGGGGTGCATCATCGTCCATCATGGCCATCGTCGTCGACATTGGAGGTATGGACTCGTCGAGGATAGGCATGTCGTCATGTAGGAGACCTAGCACCAAGGAAAACACACTCGGAGTAGAGGTTAAGTTGTTAGAAATCAAAGTGGCCTCACATGCCGTGTCAACTACCTCACTCACTAAGTGTTGTGGCTCTCTCACTCCCGGTAAGATGCTCTCACTCATATGGTTGGTGGAGTCACTCAAATGGCTCTCAACCTCACATAGGATGTGTGGCATGCTCTCAAGTGTGGGACTAGTGGTGGTCACACTCATCCTCTCATAGGAAATGCGCTCAATGTCACATATGGTTGAGTCACCCATATCACTCATGGTGGGATGGCTCTCCTCACATGGCAATTGGGTCATCTCATGATATGTGGGTGTCGGAGAGATGTTGGTGCAAATGTCTCCATGCTCAACTCCTATCGCCGCCTTGGTTGAAGGGATAGTCCCATGCTCAACCTTCTTGTCGCCGTCTTGTTGTTGGAGGCCCATATGATGTGGCACCTCATAGCTCGTCTCCATGACCGAAGGGAATTTCCCATGCTCGGCCATCTTCCTTGAGGGTCTTCCGAAGATGGAATTGTCGCCCTCGCTCGTAGGTGGTCCCTTGTTGTTGAAGATGTTGATGTAGGCGAACTCATGGGAAGTAGGCGAAGATGACGTACGTCCAAAGGCGAAGACGCCTTCATAGCACTTGGCGAAGATGCCGAAGTGGTTGTTGTAGCCGTAGCACCGTCTTGCTGTTGCTCGTCTCGCGGTCTTCTCTTATGCTCATGAAGCTTGGACTTGTACGTTTGCGCTTGTGGAGCATCTTCATGTTGATGGTGTCGTTGTCGCACTTGAGCTCGTAGTAGATGTCGTTCGTCGTCGTTGTGCACATGATGCTTGGAGGTGTCTTGCCTTTCATGACGATGTTGGCGATGGTCGTCATGGAGATGTGGACGTGGACGACTTGCGCTTGCATCTTGTTTGCGCTCCGAAGATGATCGACTTGCTCGCCGCCGCCTTGAGGATGACGAAGGGGAAGAAGACTTGTAGTCGGCCACCATGTCTCGTAGTTGATCCTTTAGCTCGCCCAACTTGGTGTCGATGTAGTCCCTTTTCCTTGCTTCGGAGTGGTGTATGTCGATGGCGAGGTTGTCGAGGCGCTCTCGCAAGGTAGATTGTGTGCCTTGCCTTAATCATTGTAGATCAAAGATGGACTCATTGGTGATGTAGTTGTTCACGGCGTCGTTGCTGTCGAAGACCGGAGATGAAATGCCTTGCCTATCCATCACAAAACTCGAGCAAATATGAGTGGGAGAAAGAGAATGATGCGGAGCATCCTACGATCATCCCCATGGACCTATCATCCTCTCATCAAGAGCAAAGAGGACCCATGACACGAGGACGAGCTAGAGCTCTCGAGAACGAGGTGACTTCCTTCCTTAGTGATATCACATATGATCCACTCGAGACATGGCTACTACCTAAGTCCGATATGCTATGCATGATCAGGTGTCAAGAGGACCCTCACAAAGATGCACGTGAAGACGGACAAGCCGCCAAGTCCATGGATGAAGAGAACCAACGGAAACGGGCAAGTTCACCTTCCAGGCCCGGACATCCGGCCAAGGCCCCGGACATCCGGTCCCTGAGGATGCCAACAACAGCAGCAGCCCAGCCGTCGAAGTGCTACAGGGCCCGGACATCCGGCCCCATGCCCCGGAAATCCGGCCCCTTCGCCGGACATCCGGCCCCTCCTGAAGCCCCGGACATCCGGCCCGACGGCCGGACATCCGGCTCCATTTGTCTGCGCATAGTAAAGGGCCGAAGCCCATGTACCTCTTCGCCCCCCCAGACTATATATACTCCATCCCCTTCCTCTTTCTAGGGTTAGCAAAGGATTAGCTCATATGTGAGATAGAGCTTTGCTCATCCATTACGGATCTCCTCCTCGAGAGACACTGTGGCCCCTCTTCGGAGAAGATCACCTTGGATTCAAGACCCCCTCTTGGGTGGCCCCCATCAAGACCTCCTTACGGAGAAGAACCGGTTACCTCTTGTATCGTCCTTTGTTGGATTTGGATCTTGTATCTTACCTTTGTGTTCATCGATCTAGCGCATGTGTGATCTATTCTTGTTGGTTGAGTGATTTCTCTCGTGTTCCTCTCGTGTTTCCCTCGTGTTTTCCCCTCGTGTTCATCACGTTCTTCGTAGGGATCCGCTCCTTTCGTGAAAGATCGGCCACCTAGGGTTCCGCCCTACATCATCTTGGATCTGAGCCAGCTTGTCTCATGATATCTTGGTATCATGAGCCACGTTGATCACGATTTCGGAGCCCCCACTCTTTGTTTTCTAGCTTGATTTTTTTCGTCCTAATCCGAAAATTGCCCCACAAAAATAGCCCCGATTTTTTTTTGTGATTTGTTGGTGTGATGAAGTTTTGTTGGATTTGATCCACGGATTTCGTGTGTTGCAGGTAGATCTAGCTTTTCCCCATCTTTTTCCCAAATTCCATCCACAAAATCTTCCGAATTTTGCCCCGGATTTGACCTCTCCACGCGGTGTTCTTCGAGTTCGTCCATGGATCCCGAGCCCGGACATCCGGCCCGCCCCGGACATCCGGCCCCTCACAGCAAAATTTCCATCCCCCACTCTGTTTACCGCCTAACCCTCGCCAAATTTTGTCCCGGTGCCCACATACACTTCCGCATACCACCACCACTTCCGCATAGCACCACCATAGCCTTTCCCGCTATCAACTCCGACAATTTTGACCCGTTTTGCTTTGAGAATTTGAGTTGTGGTTTCCAAGTCCTATTGTGTTTCGGCTATCTAGGTACGGTTCGGCATCAACATCACCACCGCTCATCTTCGCCAATGACTACTACGAACGGCTACATCACTTTGGTATCACTTTCACTTACTATCATCTTGGTATCGTGATATCATCATACTCTCTTGCATTTGCATTGATAACCCCATGGCCTTACTTTTGCGTAGCTTACCCATCGAGACTAGCCTTTGAGTATTGCCGGCAACGTGACTTGTGCACATTAGTGGTCATACTTCCCATTGCTTACATATTGATAGAGGCAAAGGTGTCCCGTCTTTTGATGAGATGATGGATATCGCTTTGGTGGAAGTCGACTTTGACGATCCGACTACGAACGTGCGATGACGTCGCGCCTTAGCAATCGCTAAACCAACTCCGAGAGGTTATTGACCACGCCGGAGCACGATCAACCTGACCACGAGGGTCTGTTTCCTGCGAGCAAACGAAGAACAAGCAAGAAACTGAGATTGAAATCTGGATATTGCGAATATAAGATGAAAGCTTTATTGATCAAGGTGGGGTTCTGTGACGCCTTTGTCTGGTCGTTGAACACAAACGAAGTACGCGAAGTTGCAGCTATGGCGAACTTTTAATCTAAACAAAACCCAAAGTCTAAACGACGCCCTAAGGGCTGTATATATGGAGGAAGAGGGGGGAATTTCGTGGCCCTTGGGGAAGGGGTCCGAAACCAACCCTATCTCTTGTTTCCCCACACATACGGACTCTAAAAATAGCCTATACTCAAGTATTTCGAAATTACATGGGCCTGGCCCAATAATAAGGTGACGCAGCACCTAGAATAGCCTCTGGACGAAAGTTATGAAGTAGCATCTTGTATATTTCGTCCAAGGCTTCATGCACGCATTATGGTGGCTTCAATGTCCTGAAATCATCACTTGTAACTCCGTTCTTGTCCCCCATGCGCATGCCATCATCTCCATGCTTGTTCTTGCTCCAATGTTCATCCTTCTCAAAGCTAGGCCCTTCATTTGTAAGCAAAACAAATGTATCCAATTTAGGCAGCATCATATTCTCATGAACATTAGAATCATTACCAAGAAACGAAAGTACCTGGTAATTTAATTGGCGTGCGCGAGCTCTAGTAATTGGTCCAGTATGTATAGCAGCAGGGGCTGTGGGTGTAACAATGGTATTGATGTCCTCATCATCCTCCCCTTCTTGAAATGAAGTCGTCCTCGACGGAAGCTCATCTCCCTCACCCAAATAAGGCTTCAAATCTGCAATGTTAAAAGTGGGACTAACCCCAAAATCTGCAGGCAGCTCAAGTTTATATGCATTATCATTTATTTTCTCTAACACCTTAAAAGGACCATCAGCACGTGGCATTAGCTTTGATTTGCGCAAATCAGGAAATCTATCCTTACGCAAATGTAACCAAACAAGATCTCCAGGTGCAAACACAACATGTTTTCTACCCTTATCTCCAGCAAGTTTATATTTAGCATTCATACGCTCAATGTTTTCCTTAGTTAACTCATGCATTTTTAAGATCAATTCAGCACGTTGTTTAGCATCAAAATTAACCTTCTCCGAAGATGGAAGAGGCAACAAATCAATAGGTGCACGAGGTAGGAAACCATACACAATTTCAAAAGGGCACATCTTAGTAGTAGAATGCAATGAACGATTATAAGCAAACTCAATATGAGGCAAGCATTCTTCCCACATTTTCTTATTATTCTTCAAAACAGCCCTAAGCATAGTAGACAATGTTCTATTGACTACTTCAGTTTGTCCATCAGTTTGGGGGTGACAAGTAGTACTAAAAAGCAGTTTAGTCCCCAACTTAGCCCATAAACATCTCCAAAAGTGGCTAAGAAATTTAGTATCACGATCTGAAACAATAGTATTTGGCACACCATGCAAACGAATAATTTCACGGAAGAACAAATCAGCAACATTAACAGCATCATCGCTTTTATGACATGGTATAAAGTGTGCCATTTTTGAGAATCTATCCACGACAACAAATATGCTATCCCTCCCCTTCTTTGTTCGAGGTAAACCTAAAACAAAGTCCATAGATATATCCTCCCAAGGAACACTAGGTACAGGCAAAGGCATATATAAACCATGAGGATTGAGTCGTGACTTAGCTTTTTGACATGTAGTGCAGCGAGCAACAAAACGCTCAACATCCCGTCTCATCTTTGGCCAAAAGAAATGTGTAGCAAGTACGTCCTCCGTCTTCTTCACGCCAAAGTGTCCCATTAATCCTCCTCCATGCGCCTCCTGCAACAACAAAAGACGAAGAGAGCTAGCTGGAATGCATAGCTTGTTAGCACGGAACACAAATCCATCATTAACGACAAACTTGTTCCAGGTTCTTCCTTCTTTACAATTCTGCAAAACATCTTTAAAATCAGCATCATGCACATATTGATCTTTGATGGTCTCCAAACCAAATATTTTGAAGTCAAGTTGTGAAAGCATAGTATAGCGACGAGACAATGCATCAGCAATAACATTTTCTTTACCCTTCTTGTGTTTAATGACATAAGGGAAAGTTTCAATGAATTCAACCCATTTAGCATGTCTACGATTCAGTTTAGCTTGACTTTTAATATGTTTCAAAGATTCATGATCAGAATGTATAACAAATTCTTTGGGCCATAAATAATGTTGCCATGTTTCTAAAGTCCGAACAAGAGCATATAGTTCTTTATCATAAGTAGAATAATTCAGACTAGGCCCACTCAATTTTTCAGAAAAGTATGCAACAGGTTTACCATCTTGTAATAACACACCTCCTAATCCAATTCCACTAGCATCACATTCAAGCTCAAAAGTCTTATTAAAATCAGGAAGTTGGAGTAAAGGAGCATGTGTCAACTTATCTTTCAATACCGTGAAGGCTTCTTCCTGTGCGGTACCCCAAACAAAAGGCACATCCTTCTTTGTAAGCTCGTTGAGAGGTGCAGCAATGGTGCTAAAATCTCTCACAAAACGCCTATAGAAACCAGCGAGTCCAAGAAAACTCCGCACTTGTGTGACCGTTTTGGGCTGCGGCCAACTCTCAATAGCTTCAATCTTGGCTTTATCAACTTCAATTCCCTGTGGAGTAACAACATAGCCAAGAAAAGATACTCGGTCGGTGCAAAAGGTGCACTTCCCAAGGTTACCAAACAAACGTGCATCACGTAGAGCAATAAAAACAGCACGTAAATGTTCCAAATGTTCTTCCAAAGATTTGCTATAAATCAGTATATCATCAAAATAGACTACCACAAATCGTCCAATGAAAGCACGTAAAACTTCGTTCATTAGTCTCATGAAAGTACTAGGTGCATTAGTTAACCCAAAAGGCATGACTAACCACTCATATAAACCAAACTTAGTTTTAAATGCAGTTTTCCATTCATCTCCCAATTTCATACGAATTTGATGGTATCCACTACGCAAATCAACTTTGGAGAATATTGTAGAGCCACTCAATTCATCAAGCATATCATCTAGCCTAGGAATAGGATGACGATAACGAATAGTAATATTATTAATGCCTCTACAATCAACACACATACGCGACGTACCATCCTTTTTAGGCACTAGTATAATAGGAACAGCACAAGGACTAAGAGATTCGCGTATATAACCTTTGTCGAGCAGCTCCTGTACTTGACGCATAATCTCCTTCGTCTCCTCTGGATTGGTACGGTATGGTGCACGGTTGGGTAGCGATGCACCGGGAATTAAATCAATTTGATGCTCAATCCCTCGAATAGGTGGTAATCCCGGTGGCACGTCTTGTGGGAAGACGTCAGCGAACTCCTGCAAAATGTTAGTGACAGCAGGGGGCAAAGAGGAAGGCACGTCCTCGAATGAAAATAATGCCTCTTTGCACACAAAAGCATAGCAAACAGATTTGTTGAAATCTAGCTCATCAATATCAGATTTTGTGGCAAGTAAACATGCACTTTTCAATTTAATTTCAGAAACAACACTAGATGGTTTATTATTAGGTTTCATTTGTTGCTCAAATTCTTTTGCCACAATCTGATTTTCACTCTTATTTTTCTCCTGTTTTGCTTTATTAGCTCTATTAATGTCATCTTTCAAAATGGAATCAGGAGTCATAGGAAGCAAAGTAATATTTTTATCCTTATGAACAAGAGTATACTGATTGTTTCTACCATGGTGTACAGAATTTTTATCAAATTGCCATGGTCTACCAAGTAATAAGGAACATGCTTGCATGGGTACCACATCACAATCAACATAATCAGCATATGTAGAGATACTAAAATGCACACGAACAGTACGTGTTACCTTAACCTTGCCGCTGTTGTTGAACCATTGGATGTAGTAAGGATGTGGATGTGGTCTTGTGGTGAGAGATAGTTTCTCCACCATCTCCATGCTAGCCAAGTTGTTACAGCTCCCTCCATCTATGATGACGCGAACAGAACGTTCCTTCACAACTCCCTTTGTATGGAACAAATTATGCCTCTGATTTTGCTCTGCTTGTGTGACCTGCACACTCAAAACACGTTGAGCAACTAAACATTCATACCTGTCAGCGTCTTCAGGAGCCATGTATTGCGTCTCATTTTCAGAATCATCTCCACCATGTTCTTCACGTGTAATAAGAGCCAAAGTCTCCTCATCATAGTCACTAGCGGACTCATACCCACCATCCTCAGTAGCAATCATCACACGCTGAGATTTGCATTCTCTCGCATAATGTCCTCTTCCCTTACAACGACGACAAATAATATCACTTGTGTGCCCTGTTGACGCCATGGAAGAAGAAGAGCTCTGCGCAGGCCCGGCAGGTGTGCTCTTGGCAGAGAGTGGTGGTTGTGCCTGCTTTCTTGTATCACGGCTGGAGGTGGCACCTGATGGAGGTGATGGTGAAGTGGAAGTAGAGGATGCACGTGGTGTCCATGATGAAGGTCGACCTGCAGAAAAGTTAGTTCGCGCCAATGCCTGTCGATCCTGCACTTCACGTTCAGCTTTACAAGCAAGATGGAATAAACGAGTGATATTATTATAATCCTTATACTCTAGAATGGTCTGAATCTCTTTATTTAATCCACCCATAAAACGTGCAAGCATAGCTTCATTCTCCTCAACAATACCACATCTAATCATGCCAGTTTGTAATTCCTGATAATATTCTTCTACAGAATTTTTCCCTTGTCTTAAGCGCTGCAATTTTTGAAGTAATTCACGTTGATAATATGGTGGAACCCAACGAGTACGCATAGCAGTTTTCAAAGCAGCCCAAGTAGCTGGAACAGGATATAATCTACAATGTTCAGACCACCAAACACATGCAAAGCTAGTGAAAGCACAAACAGCAGCAGGAACACGTCTCTCCTCAGGATATTGTAAACATGTAAATCGTTGTTCAGTTTCTAACTCCCAAGTAAGATATATATCAGGAACATATCTACCCTCAAATGGTGGAATATTCAATTTCAGTTTAGGGAGATGGTCATGATCTCGTACCTGAGGTGGTGGTGCCGGCCTACCGTTGCGAATATATACCTGAGGTCGACCTGCTGGTGGTGGTGCTGGTGGCTGCACGTAGTTCTGATTTTGATCAACCTCATCCTCATAATCGCCCGCATAATCGTCATCCTCCTCAGCCGCCGCAGTAGCAGGAGCCAAAGAAGCATCAACAGTAGGTGCAGCGGCACCCGAATTTTGACCAGTCTCAATTGGAACGCGCTGTGCTCGTCCCACTTGATTTGGAAGGCGGCGTTGGAGATGTGGTTGTTGTTGTTGTAGAGGTGCGACATATGCAGCCGGTGGTGGTTGGGGAAGACGCTTGAGTAATTCAGTAAACTTGTTATCCAGCTTTGTCTCGAACGACTTCTCCACGGCATCTATCTTCTCCATAGCCTCTTCAAATCTGTTTAGCACATCTCCCACCTGGCCACTCATCATTTGCTGAAATTTATCATGCAACTCCTTGTTCGTCATGTTCTCCCAATCAGTCTCATCGGCTTGTGATCCTGCCATGGTTAGCAGCAATAGAAACACAAAAGAATATGATCCTACAGACTACTAGGAAGTGGTGGTGATGGTGGTGTGTCACAAATCCTTCAAGCGAATCTCAAATTCTTACCAGTTCTTACCCAGCAGCAGGTGGTGATCGGCAACCGTTGTAGTCAAAACTCTCAAAGCTTGGATAGAGCGATTACCAGGGAGAGTCAAACGCACGATGTAGATGTATGTGGAGCTGGGAAGGCTTATAATATGGTAGCAAAAATGGTCAGCAATAATCAATTCAGAGATGCAAAGTTGAATAAACGCTCAACGACGGTACTGTGCTGGTCCTAGGCTAGACCGTGCTAGAGACGCGAGCCTAGAACACTAACAAAATCACGGCGCTGCACGTAAACAAGGGAAAAGCACACTCTGGAATTTTTTTTTGCTCTTTTTTTCGCGCTCTTTTTTTTTGCGCTCCTCTTTTTTTGGCGAAAAATCACTATAATGGCGAGTGTCTCAAAACTCTTCCCAGGTCAAACTGATAGGATAGGCACAAAATTTTTTTGACTATTTTTTCCGGAAATCAGGGCAGCGACGACGAAAAAGTGCGACAAAAAATCACTATGATGGCGAGTGTCTCAAAACACTCCCCGGGACCTAAAAATAGGATAGGGAAAAAATATTTTTGGTCGCCGAAATTTTGGCCTAAAAACTGCCCGGGGGTCGCCGAATTTTTTTTTTCCGAGACCTACTCAGGCAAGGAAACACGAAACGGAAAATAGATGGATCTCTAAAACAAACCGAATATGAAAAGAACTCGGATTGGTTGTGGATATATGGTGGTAGGATATGGCAGCGGTGGTGGTTTATGGTAGCGGTGGTGGTATATGGATACGGATCGGTGGTGGTATATGGATACGGATTCAAAGCGGTGGCGGATAAGCAATGGTGGTAGATGGCAAGGCGATGATGATGGTGCGGCAGCGGCATGACAACTTATGACCAGAACTCGAAACTCTAAAAGATTAGACTCTAAGACCAGACTCTAAGACCAGCAACACGACGATGCAACTTGACACACGATGATGATGGTACTAACCCTAATTTTTTTTTGTGGCTTTTTCGTGGACTGTAGGTATGAAGAACAAACTCGATCTAAACTACGGAAAACTGTAAAATCTCACCGAGCAACCTGGAAATCTGATACCACTTGATAGAGGAAAAGGTGTCCCGTCTTTCGATGAGATGATGGATATCGCTTTGGTGGAAGTCGACTTTGACGATCCGACTATGAACGTGCGATGACGTCGCGCCTTAGCAATCGCTAAACCAACTCCGAGAGGTTATTGACCACGCCAGAGCACGATCAACCTGACCACGAGGGTCTGCTTCCTGCGAGCAAACGAAGAACAAGCAAGAAACCGAGATTGAAATCTGGATATTGCGAATATAAGATGAAAGCTTTATTGATCAAGGTGGGGTTCTGTGACGCCTTTGTCTGGTCGTTGAACACAAACGAAGTACGCGAAGTTGCAGCTATGGCGAACTTTTAATCTAAACAAAACCCAAAGTCTAAACGACGCCCTAAGGGCTGTATATATGGAGGAATAGGGGGGAATTTCGTGGCCCTTGGGGAAGGGGTCCGAAACCAACCCTATCTCTTGTTTCCCCACACATACGGACTCTAAAAACAGCCTATACTCAAGTATTTCGAAATTACATGGGCCTGGCCCAATAATAAGGTGACGCAGCACCTAGAATAGCCTCTGGACGAAAGTTATGAAGTAGCATCTTGTATATTTCGTCCAAGGCTTCATGCACGCATTATGGTGGCTTCAACGTCCTGAAATCATCACTTGTAACTCCGTTCTTGTCCCCCATGCGCATGCCATCATCTCCATGCTTGTTCTTGCTCCAATGTTCATCCTTCTCAAAGCTAGGCCCTTCATTTGTAAGCAAAACAAATGTATCCAATTTAGGCAGCATCATATTCTCATGAACATTAGAATCATTACCAAGAAACGAAAGTACCTGGTAATTTAATTGGCGTGCGCGAGCTCTAGTAATTGGTCCAGTATGTATAGCAGCAGGGGCTGTGGGTGTAACAATGGTATTGATGTCCTCATCACTTGGTTGCTCAACCCCACTTATCTATTTGCGTGTGTGTTTCCGTGTACCATATCTTGCTATTGGTCTACTTGTTGCATTTACAACTCGCGAATCTTTTCCAACATTATTGAGTCTCACTTACAATTACATCAAATTTTTGTGCCACCATCCTAACCAAGCTCCAGCATAAGCTTTTACTTGTGTAGGTGTGAGAACCGACAAGAATTGGTACCAATTGTGCTATTTCCTTGCTACACATTGGAGTGATCTTTGATCCATTTTCAACATCGGCCAAGGTACATTTGGTATTGGTTCTTCTCTTTCTCCCACTCACATATCTTTGTTTGGAATGATGGATAGGCCAAGTACTTCTACCAACCCACTCTTCTTGGAGCAAGACGACGACATGTCATCCTACGTCACCAAGACTCAACTATTTGGTGCACATCGGGCTTTGCATCAAGAACAACTTGCTTTGGGCGACCGCATCGACAATCTCGCCACCGACCTACGACAATCCGAGCAACGTACAAGAGACTACTTCGACACATCAATGAGTTCCCTCAAAGAAGATATCCGAACCATGATGGTCCGCTCTTCTACAACTTTGTCCTCGTCAAGACGGAGCCGCTCAAGTCGACACTCCGAAGACACCCTCTCCGGTTCAAGTACAAGACATCGAACACTCTTCGTCGTGCCGCGCGTCAAGACCATCAAGCTAACCGCAATCCTCTACACGACACCGACTCTCAAGCGCATCGACATCGTCAAAACCAAGCTGCTTTCGCACAAGCACAAGAACGGCAACGCCAACGATAACAAGAACAAGAGGAGCGAGCGCGACAACATCAAGATGCACAAGACGCCGAGGCGCAACGTCAAGAACAACAACTACGTGAAGCTCAAGCACTTGAGGCGCAACGTGCCCTTAAAGATTCAAGTCGTGCCGTACCCAATCGAGGCCGACAAGCTCGACTACATCAAGAAGCACTTCGCGACGAAGCTCAAGAAAGGATTTTCCAAGCACGGGTGCATCGACAAGCTCCTCGTCAAGATCGACAAGCTCCTCGTCAAGATAGACAAGCTCCTACTCAAGCGAGACAAGAACGTCAAGTCCATCGAGAGCAAGAAGACAATGGACCCCCTCCTCGCCAAGAGCAACATGAGGTCGTCAACCCTCCTCGCCAAGAGCAACATGAGGAAGACAACCCTCCACGCCAAGAGCAACATGAGATTGTCAATCCTCACCGACATGGGCGTCATCATCCCCGACCCCAACACAATGAAGAGCAACGATATGGCAAGCTAAAGTTCACCATGCCCAAGTTTACCGGAAGCAATGACCCCGAAGAGTACATATCATGGGCATTGAAGGTTGACAAAATCTTCCGCTTGCACAACTACGAAGAAGAGAAGAAGATCGCAATGGCATCCCACGAATTCCAAGACTACGTCCTCATTTGGTGGGAACAAGTCATTGAGCGCCAAGCGGCAAGAGGTGAACCACCCATCACCACTTGGGCACAAATGAAGGATGTCATGAGAGCACGATTCGTGCGAAACTACTACAACCGCGACCTCTTCAAGTAACTCCAACCACTCAAGCAAGGAACCAAGAGCGTTGAAGAATACTACAAGGAAATGGAGATTGCCATGATACGAGCCAATGTCAAAGAAGATGATGAGCAAACTATGGTGCGTTTCTTGAATGGACTCAATCACCCTATCAAGAAGATTGCCGACTTCCAACCATACTCGAACCTCATCGAGCTAGTGCATCAAGCTACGAAAGCGGAACGGCAAGTACAAGACGACTTCAAGTATGCCAAGTTCTCATCCAAGTCTTATGGCCTCTCCAACAATCAAGTTTCGACGACTCCCACTACAAGCAACGACGACAAGTGAAGTTGCAAGAAAGCTTCGACAAGCTCAAGTCGTCCTCCTACTACAAGCAACTTCAAGCCGAAAGCTTCATCATCATCTACTCCAACCGATGAGACCATAAAGACAAGTTCCATCAAATGTTTCACATGCGGAGGCCGAGGCCACAAGTCCTTCGAGTGCACAAACAAGCGCACCATGATCCTCAACGACGACGGAACCTATGACTCCATGAGTGAAGGAGAAATGGAAGCCCTTGAGCAAGTGGCCATGCACCGACAAGTGAACAATGAAGAAGAAGATGATCACATCTTTTGTGACGAAGACTCAAGTCCCGCTCTTGTTGTCTCCAAGGTCTTGACTCTTCAACATCAACAAAACGAAGATCAAAGATGCCATATAGGTCTTGACTCTTCAACATCAACAAAACGAAGATCAAAGATGCCATATCTTCCACACAAAGGCCGGCACCAATGGACGGTCCGTCAAGGTCATCATCGATGGAGGGAGTTGCCATAACTTAGCAAGTGAAGAACTATGCTCCAAACTCAATTGGTCAAGATGAAGCACCCTCACCCCTACAAGGTTCAATGGCTAAGCGACACCGGCACCATCCAAGTCGAGCATAGAGTACAAGTCTCTTTCAAGATCGGCGCCTATGAAGACACTTTGGACTGTGATGTCCTTCCGATGACCGTGTGCCACCTCCTTCTTGGACGGCCATGGCAATTTGACCGACGTGTCATTCACAATGGGCGTACAAATCACTATAGCTTCAAGATGAAAGGGAAAGAGTTTGTGCTACGTCCTATGTCTCCAAGCCAAGTGCTCGCCGACAAGCAAAACACCCATCGTGGAGAGAATAGTGAGAGAGCGAACCACCAAAAAGAGAGTGAGCGCCACAAGCCCAAATTGAGTGCCTCCACGATGAGCGACAAGAAAACCTTAGTTCTCTTTGCCACCAAACGTGAGATGAGAGAAGTGTGTGAGAACCCATCAAGTGTCCTACACTATGTCCTACTGTGCAAGGACGAGGCACCAAAAACTAACAACTCTCACAATCTTCCTCTAGTGTTATCTTCTTTATTGCAGGAATTCCAAGATGTTTTCCCCGATGAGCTACCTCCGGGTCTACCTCCACTACGAGGCATTGAGCACCGAATTGATCTCATCCCCGGAGCGCCGCTTCCAAACAAAGCTCCCAACCAAAGAAATACAAAGGCAAGTAAAGCATCTCATAGACCATGGTCATGTGCGTGAAAGTTTGAGTCCTTGTGCCGTACCGGTCAATCTTGTGCCAAAACGAGACGGTAGCTTTTGCATGTGTTCCGATTGTAGACCTATCAATGCTATCACCGTTCGTTATAGGTACTCCATTCCACGCCTTGATGATATGCTTGATGAACTTTGCGGTGCCACTATCTTTTCCAAAATTGATCTTAAAAGTGGTTACTATCAAATCCGCATACAAGAGGGTGATGAATGGAAAACCGCTTTCAAAACAAAGTTTGGTCTATATGAGTGGTTAGTCATGCCTATGGGTTTATCGGAAGCACCCGGTACCTTCATGCGTCTTATGCATTATGTGTTTCGCCCTTACATTGGTGAATTTGTTGTTGTCTACTTTGATGATATCCTTGTTTTAGCAAATCTCTCAAAGAGCATGTCACCCACCTTCGCACCGTGCTACAAACTCTTCGAAAAGAGCAACTTTATGCTAATATGGAAAAATGCCTTTTTGGTGTTGATAAGCTTGTTTTCTTGGGTTTCGTAGTATCTTCTAAGGGTGTTCATGTTGATGAATCTAAGATCAATGCTATTAAAACTTGGCCCCAACCAACCAATTTGCAACAAGTGCGTAGTTTTCTTGGTTTAGCCGGTTTCTACCGTAGATTTGTGAAGGATTTTAGCACCATTGCTTCACCTTTGCATGCTTTGAGTAAGAAAAATGCACCGTTTGTTTGGGGAACATCCCAAGATATCGCTTTCAATGAGCTTAAGAATTTGCTTACTCATGCTCCCGTGCCTGCATTACCCAACTTTGACAAACCTTTTGAAATTCATTGCGATGCTAGTGGTAATGGCATAGGAGGTGTGTTAACACAAGAGAAGCGCCCCATTGCATACTTTAGTGAGAAACTCTCCGGAGCGCAACTCAATTACCCCATCTATGACAAAGAGCTATATGCTTTAGTGCGAGTTTTGCATGAATGGGAACATTACCTACGCCCTCATGAGTTCATCATCCATACCGACCATGAAACGCTTAAATATCTTAAGGGTCAAACTAAGTTGAACAAGCGTCATGCTAAGTGGAGTGAGTTTATTGAGTCTTTTCCTTATGTCATCAAGTATATTAAAGGTAAGGAAAATGTTGTGGCGGATGCGCTTTCCCGTATATGCATGCTTGTTACTCAACTTGAGTTAAATGTCATTGGCTTTGAGCATATAAAAGACTTGTATGAGCATGATCCTACATTTGCTATTCCTTATGCCAAGTGTTTGACGCATACTTCTTGGGATCGATACTACATCAAAGATGGATATCTTATGAGAGCTAACAAACTTTGCATTCCCGAGTCCTCTCTTCGCTTGTTGCTTTTGCAGGAATCTCATGGAGGCGGACTCATGGGACACTTTGGACGCGACAAGACATTTGCTACGCTCTCCAAGAACTACTTTTGGCCCAAGATGTTTCGCGACGTCAATCGCTTCACCAACCGATGCTCTACATGTCGCAAAGCTAAGTCTAAAGCCCACTCTCATGGCCTCTATATGCCACTTCCAATTCCATATCAACCATGGGAAGATATTAGCATGGACTTTGTGCTTGGTTTGCCTAGAACTAGAAATGGCAAGGATTCCGTTTTTGTTGTTGTGGACCGATTCTCCAAAATGGCTCATTTCATTCCTTGCAACAAGATAGACGATGCTTCACATGTTGCAAATTTGTTTTGTAGGGAAATCTTGCGCCTTCATGGAGTGCCAAAGACGATTGTCTCGGACCGCGACGTCAAGTTCTTGAGTTACTTTTGGAAGACCTTGTGCGCCAAGCTCGGAATCAAGCTTTTGTTCTCTTCGGCATACCATCCACAAACCGACGGCCAAACGGAGGTGATGAACCGCACGCTCTCCACTCTACTACGCGTGTTGATAAAGAAGAACATCAAGGAGTAGGAGGCGTGCCTACCTATCGCCGAGTACGCCTACAACCGTGCAAGACATTCGACTACCGGCAAGTCCCCCTTCGAGGTCGTCTATGGCTTCAACCCATTGTCACCATTGGACATTCTACCTCTACCGCTACAAGAGCGCACAAACATGGACGCGAGTGCCCGGGTCAACTTCCTCAAGAAGATGCATGAAGATACAAGGAACACCATCGAGCGCCAAGTACAACGACTCGCGACCAAGCTCAATGCCAACAAGCATCCCATGATGTTCAATGTTGGAGATCTTGTGTGGCTACACCTTCGCAAGGATCGCTTCCCCAATGAACGCAAGTCCAAGCTACTACCCCGAGCCGATGGACCCTTCAAGGTGCTTGCACGCTACAACAACAACGCATACAAGATCGACATCCCACGCGACAAGTACTCCGTGAGCGACATCTTCAACATCGAAGATCTCTCCCCGTACCATGGTGATGAGGATTTTGATCCGATGTCGGATCTTTCCCAAGGGAGGGGAGATGATGCGGAGCATCCTACGATCATCCCCATGGACCTATCATCTTCTCATCAAGAGCCAAGAGGACCCATGACATGAGCACGAGCTAGAGCTCTCGAGAACGAGGTAACTTCCTTCCTTAGTGATATCACATATGATCCACTCGAGACATGGCTACTACCTAAGTCCGATATGCTATGCATGATCAGGTGTCAAGAGGACCTCACGAAGATGCACATGAAGACGGACAAGCCGCCAAGTCCATGGATGAAGACAACCAACGGAAACGGGCAAGTTCACCTTCCAGGCCCCGGGCATCCGGCCCCTGAGCATGCCAACAACAGCAGCAGCCCAGCCGTCGAAGTGCTACAGGGCCCGGACATCCGGCCCCATGCCCCGGACATCCGGCTCCTCCCGAAAGCCCGGAAATCCGGCCCCTTCGCCGGACATCCGACCCCGCCTATCCAGAGACTACAGAAGTTTGCACCTCCAGCCCGAACATCCGGCCCCTCCTGAAGCCCCGGACATCCGGCCCGACGCCCGGACATCCGGCTCCGTCTGTCTGCGCACAGTAAAGGGCCGAAGCCCATGTACCTCTTCGCCCCCCTAGACTATATATACTCCATCCCCTTCCTCTTTCTAGGGTTAGCAAAGGATTAGCTCATATGTGAGATAGAGCTTTGCTCATCCATTACGGATCTCCTCCTCGAGAGACACTGCGGCCCCTCTTCGGAGAAGATCACCTTGGATTCAAGACCCCCTCTTGGGTGGCCCCCATCAAGACCTCCTTACGGAGAAGAACCGGTTACCTCTTGTATCGTCCTTTGTTGGATTTGGATCTTGTATCTTACCTTTGTGTTCATCGATCTAGCGCATGTGTGATCTATTCTTGTTGGTTGAGTGATTTCTCTCGTGTTCCTCTCGTGTTTCCCTCGTGTTTTCCCCTCGTGTCCATCACGTTCTTCGTAGGGATCCGCTCCTTTCGTGAAAGATCGGCCACCTAGGGTTCCGCCCTACATCAGAGAAGAACTTATACCAAATGTACCTTGACCGATGTTGAAAATGGATCAATGATCACTCAATGTGTAACAAGGAAATAGCACAATTGGTACCAGTTCTTGTCGGTTTCTCACACCTACACAAATAAGGCTTATGGTGGAGCTTGGTGAGGATAGTGGCACAAAAATTTGATGCAAAATGTTAGCAAGAGTCAATAATGTTGAAAGAGATTCACAAATTCGCAAGTGAAACAAGTAGACCAATAGCAAAGAATGGCACACGGAAATACACACACGGGTAGATAAATGGGGTCGTGCAACCAAGGAGTGAGCACAAAATGTGGAGTCCACGGAAAACGCTCGTGTTGCACAACTCAAGAGAGACGCTAGCACGATTGCTCAATAGGCGGATACCACACTTGTGCACAACCTATGATATGCAAAATGGATATACTTTCTATCCCAAGTATGCTATGTATGTATGGTTCCCGGTGTTTCTTTCAAGATTATCCAAGATGATCGGATATGACAATCTTATATGCAATGTGGTATGATGCTATGGCACTTGCTTACAAGCTTCTTTGCTCTTCTCTTTTGCTTAAAAGCTTATTCTTCTTCTTTTTTGTATGGCCACTTTGCAAAATGCACAAACCAAGATAGCAATTGTGTATATGCAGGAACAATCTTGTGACACAAGGGATGATATGATACCAATATGATATGGTATATATGCAATGTATGGTGTAGATCACTAATGTGCACAAGTAACGTTGCCGGCAATACTCAAATGGCTAGTCTCGATAGGAAAGTAACGCAAAATGGGCTAGGGGTTATCAATGCAATGTGCAAGGGAATATACAATGGAGGGATACCACGATACCAAGATGATATGGAGGTTACCATCCGTGGCGATGATGAGTGGCGGTGTTCTTGATGTAGATACCAAGATGATGGAGACTCGTCCCTAAGTAGCCGAAACACCTTAGGAAACGGAAAAACCGCGAACTCAAAATCTCAAATGTCAAATGTCAAATGGTGGTAGCGGGGTGTGGAGGTGATTTTTGCGTAAGCGCAATGGGATTGCAGAAATGCAATGATGGGGTTTTTGCGAGTAGGCAATGCGGAAGTGGAGGGTAAGGTGGTGAACTATACACGGTGTCGGAGTTCGAAGCACGGTCCCTAAGTAGCCGAAACACCTTAGGAGACACAACTCACAACACAAACAAAATTGGGTTAGGTTGTTGTCGGAAGTATATGGTGGGTAAGCCTATGCGGTAGTGGTGGTGGTGGTTGATGAAGAAGCAACCGTCCCTAAGTAGTCGAAACACCTTAGGAGACTCAAATCACAACTCAAACAACCTCAAATGCTATGGGGAACAAAATTGGTCAGGTTGCGGAAGTCGGTGGTGGTTATGCAGAAGTTATGGTGGAAGCCCTAGGCAAAGATGCCAAAGTGCCAAAAATTTGATGGAGTCAAATGGTGATGGGACCTATCTAGAGGGATAGAGGATGTCAATAGCTACTCAACGAGCTAAAGAACGCGAAAATCGGACTCCGGATGTGGAAGTTATGCACAAAACGGTGAAACGGAAAAGCTGAAATGTACAGGGGCTGGATGTGCGGGGTAGAGCCCGGATTTCCGGGACTGTCTGTCCAGAACCGCGCGCGAAAAAGTGCTCCAGGAGCCGGATGTCCGGGCTAAAGCCGGATGTCCGGGGTGGCCGGATGTCCGGGGGTCGGGCCGGATGTCCGGGCTCCAGATCCGAGGATGAACTCGAGGGACTCGATTTTGGGGCCGAAATTGATGATTTCGGGGGCAAAATTGCGGAGATTTCGTGGATGGAGAGTGGGGAAAATTGGGGGAAAGCTAGATCCACTAGTAACAAAGCAAATCCACGGATCAAATTCAACAAAACATCATCAAACTAACAAATCACAAAAAAAATGGGGGCTATTTTTGTGGGGAATTTTCGAATTTGCGACAAAATCAACAAAACTAGGCTAGAAAACACAACGGGGAGGCTCCGAAATCGTGATCAACGTGGCTCATGATACCAAGATGATGTAGGGCGGAAGCCTAGGTGGCCGATCTTTCACGAAAGGAGTGGATCCCAAAGAAGAACTCGAAGAACATGAGGGGAAACACGAGGGAAAACATGAGAAAATCACTCAACCAACAAGAATAGATCACACATGCGCTAGATCGATGAACACAAAAGTAAGATACAAGATCCAAATCCAACAAAGGACGATACAAAGGTAACCGGTTCTTCTCCGTGAGGAGGTCTTGATGGGGGCCACCCAAGAGGGGGTCTTGAATCCAAGGTGATCTTCTCCATAGAGGGGCCGCGGTCTCTCTCGTGGAGTAGATCCGTAATGGATGAGCAAAGCTCCATCTCACATATGAGCTAATCTGATGCGGAGCATCCTACGATCATCCCCATGTACACTCGAGCCTACGCCATTGGACCTAAGGTGAACCCGCTCCTAAATGCTTCTCCTTTCCATTCATGTGAGACATGGTTGCTACCTAATGCAAGGACACTACACATGCCTAGGTACCAAGGAGAACCTCTCGGAGATGCTCGGAATGATGGACAAGTCCCCAAGTACAAGGATGAAGGAGCACGACGAGAGGAACCGGAGAAAGGCTACAGGACCAGGACATCCGGCCCCTCCCGCAAGCCCGGACATCCGGCACCAGCCCGGAAATCCGGCGCCCATCACAGAAGACACCCGAAGCTGAACCAAGTCAGCCCGGAATACGGCCCCCAGGCCCGGACATCCGGCCCAGCTCCCAGAAATCTGGCGCCCCATCACAGAAGCTGGACCCTGCCAGCCCGGACATCCGGCCCCAGCGCCCGGACATCCGGCCCGTCGCCCGGACATCGGGCCCCCTCTGCCTGTGTGCAGCACATCTGGGCCGAGGCCAATGTACCCCTTCGTCCCTTAGACTATATATACTCCCCCACCTCCTCCTAGTTAGGGTTAGCAAAGGATTAGCTCATTTAGAGATAGAGCTTTGCTCATCCATATCGGATCTACTCCACGAGAGAGACTGCGGCCCCTCTACGGAGAAGATCCACCTTGGATTCAAGACCCCTCACGGGAAGATCCCCTCCTGGATTCAAGACCTCCTCACGGAGAAGAACCGGTTACCGTTTGTATTGTCCGTTGTTGACTTTGGATCTTGTATCTTACCTTTGTGTTCATCAATCTAGCGCATGTGTGATCTATTCTTGTTGGTTGTGTGATTTCTCTCGTGTTCCTCTCGAGTTTCCCTCGTGTTCATCACGTTCCTCGTAGGGATCCGCTCCTTTCGTGAAAGATCGGCCATCTAGGGTTCCGCCCTACATCATCTTGGATCAGAGCCAGCTTGTCTCATGGTATCTTGGTATCATGAGCCATGTTGATCACGATTTCGGAGCCTCCCCTTTGTGTTTTCTAGCCTAATTTTGTCGTGTTCTTCCCCAATTTCGAAAATCCCCACCAAAAATAGCCCCAATTTTTTTTTGTGATTTGTTGGTTTGATGATGTTTTGTTGAATTTGATCCGTGGATTTGCTTTGTTACTTGTAAGCAAAGAAGATTGTAAGCAAGTGCCATAGCATCATCCCACATTGCATAAGATTGTCATATCTGATCATCTTGGATCAAACACCGGGAACCATACATACATAGCATACTTGGGATAGAAGTTTATCCATTTTGCATATCATAGGTTGTGCACAAGTGTCGTATCCGCCTATAGAGCAATCGTGCTAGCGTCTCTCTTGAGTTGTGCAACACGAGCGTTTTCCGTGGACTCCACATTTTGTGCTCATTCCTTGGTTGCACGACCCCATTTATCTATCCGTGTGTGTGTTTCCGTGTACCATTCTTTGCTATTGGTCTACTTGTTTCCCTTGCGAATTTGTGAATCTCTTTCAACATTATTGACTCTTGCTAACATTTTGCATCAAATTTTTGTGCCACGATCCTCACCGAGCTCCACTATAAGCCTTACTTGTGTAGGTGTGAGAAACCGACAAGAATTGGTACCAATTGTGCCATTTCCTTGTTACACATTGGGTGATCATTGATCCATTTTCAACATCGGTCAAGGTACATTTGGTATAGTTCTTCTCTTTCTCCCACTCATATTTGCTCTAGTCTTGTGATGGATAGGCAAGGCATTTCATCTCCGGTCTTCGACAACAACGACCGCGCGAACAACCACATCACCAAAGCGTCCATCTTCGATCTACAACGACAAATGCAAGGCACACAATCTACCTTGCGAGAGCGCCTCGACAACCTCGCCATCGACATACGACACTCCGAAGCAAGGAAAAGGGACTACATCGACACCAAGTTGGGCGAGCTAAAGGATCAACTACGCGACATGGTGGCTGACTACAAGTCTTCTTCCCCTTCATCATCCTCAAGGCGGCGGCGAGCAAGTCGATCACCTTCGGAGCGCCCACGCGACGCAAGTGCAAGTCGTCCACGTCCACATCTACATGGCGACCACCATCACGCTCGTGATCCACATCGTCATGAAGGGCAAGACACCTCCAAGCATCATGTGCACAACGACGACGAACGACATCTACTACGAGCTCAAGTGCGACAACGACACCATTAACATGAGCATAAGAGAAGACCGCGAGACGAGCACCACCAAGCGCAAACGTACAAGTCCAAGCTTCATGAGCATAAGAGAAGACCGCGAGACGAGCACCACCAAGGCAGAGCTACGGCTACAACAACCACTTCGGCATCTTCGCCAAGTGCTATGAAGGCATCTTCGCCTTCGGACATACGGCATCTTCGCCTACTTCCCATGAGTTCGCCTACATCAACATCTTCAACAACAAGGCGACTACCTACGAGCGAGGGCGACACTTCCATCGAAGCCCCTCAAGGAAGATGGCTGAGCATGGGAAATTCCCTTCGGTCATGGAGACCAGCTACGAGGTGCCACATCATATGGGCCTCCAACAACAAGACGGCGACAAGAAGGTTGAGCATGGGACTATCCCTTCAACCAAGGCGGCGATAGGAGTTGAGCATGGAGACATTTGCACCAACATCTCTCCGACACCCACATATCATGAGATGACCCAATTGCCATGTGAGGAGAGCCACCCCACCATGAGTGATATGAGTGACTCCACCATATGTGACATTGAGCGCATTTCCTATGAGAGGATGAGTGTGACCACCACTAGCCCCACACTTGAGAGCATGCCACACATCCTATGTGAGGTTGAGAGCCATTTGAGTGACTCCACCAACCATACGAGTGAACGCATCCTTGAGGGAGTGAGTGAGCCACAACACTTAGTGAGTGAGGTAGTTGACACGGCACGTGTGGCCACTATGATTTCTAATGACTTAACCTCTACTCCGAGTGTGTTTTCTTATTTGGTGCTAGGTCTCCTACATGACGACATGCCTATCCTCCACGAGTCCATACCTCGAATGGAGACGACGATGGCCATGGTGGACGATGATGCACCCCCCACATGGTTCCATCAAGATGAAGATGACTACGAGTGGATCTTCGACACCTCACCTACAACACATGAGCGATGCTCCAAAGGTAACATAGGTGATGGTGCTTCTCTTGTCCCACTTGTCGGACTATCTCACCAATGATTGCTTGCATGATGTTGATCCACCTATTCCCATGCTTCATGCTAGTGCGACTTCTTCATGTCATGACTTACCCATTTATGATGAATATGATGATGAGCATGTTGAGTTGCCTAGTTGTGATGCTATGCTCCATAGGATATCATGTGAAAATTCTATTGGTCACTTCATGATTGACAATCCTTTGAACTTGTCATATGCTATGAGTGAGATCTCCCATATTGCATCATTTCAATCTCAACATAGTAACTATGCATGCCCCATTAAAATAAATCCCATTTGCACTTATGGCATAGATGACGAGATGATGGTAATTGGCTTTTGTTTTTCATGTGATGATATTGCTATGCTTCCTTTACATGATTTGCGCAATTCATCTATTATGCCATGCCATGATTACATAGAACCAACTATGCTTTGTTTTGGATGTTGTCAATATTCTCCATGTGATGTTTCTACAAATGCTCATGAGGAGACCCCCATAGTTTCCTCATACATATTAGGAGATTTTGATGCATTCCATACTTTGCATGATTCCCATAATTTTTTTGCACCATATGCATTCCATGAATAACAATGCTCTACATATTTCTCATGATGCATTACACAATTTGAGTCTCCATTATGCCATACATAACAACAAACCTCTCATGATGGATGACATGTTTCTATATCACGCATCTCATTTATTTGAGCATTGGCTATTTTGTGCTAACCAACACATGCACGTATGCATCATGATGGATGATGTGTACATCTACCACGCACACACAATTTTCCCTTTGTCTTTGTTTTGTGTAGGTACTTATGAACACTCGTCAACCTCACAATCCCATGAGTTGACGAAACGAGCTCTTGAGAGCAAAGATGACTTGGGATCCCGTGGATTGTCCTTCCCACCATTCCCTTCGCGCAACGACTACACGCATCTCTTCTACTTGGCTCTCACACGGCTATGGGCTATTTACCATTTGTCGCCTTATGCTCATTTTCCCGTGTTCACTTTGCATGCTATGCTTGCTTCTATGCCTTTGCCATGCAATTGTGACCCTTGCTTGCATTTACCCATGATGCAACATTATGATACTCCTATGTGTATTTGCATGTTTGGTGGAGATCCTTGTTGCTATTGCCATGTTTATCATGTGCCTCATGCTATTGATGATTCTTGTGTTGGGAGAGTCATGATGTTCCATTGCTATTTACATAGGACTTCTTCCCAATACAATGATGATATATTGCTCATATCTTGCTTTCATGCTAGTGATATGTCTTGTGCATTATTCATGACCACTATTTGCACACATGACATGCTTGCCATGATTCCTTCTAGTACGTTGCATCTTCGCACTACTAGCTTGCTTGACTTGATCACTATGATTGCTTGCTTTGTTGCATCACCCATGTTCCATTCTTACTCGCTTTCTTGGGTTGATGACATATATATTCATGCCTCTCACTTGATTTGTCTTGATCATTGTCTCTTGTCTCCATTAGTTGCATCTCTCATATCACCTTGTATTGAGTGCCAACTTGCTATGCTTATTGATCGTGGAGACTTGGACATGTTACCTGTGCAGCATGCTTGTTTCATTGAGCCTATTGTATTTGGTTGTTCTCGCATCATACGCCTCCATACCATGAACTACACCGTTGTACTTTCTTATGTTGAGCATCATGCATACACTTGTTGGGTATCTTACCACACGAATGCTAGGTTTTGCATTTACGCTAACCTCATTTGTTTTTCTGAGTGTTTGTCATGTTCTTTCGTTTTGAAGGATTCACAAGGCGGTACGATCATGAAACATTTTGGTTATGAGAAGGCATACATGATGCGCAACTCCATCACCCTTGAGAAACTACTAAAGGTGAACTCCTTCCCTTTGAGCCATTCTCAAATACGCATGTTGGATGGGTCATTCTTTCATTGTTGTTTCTTTCTTGTTTTCTACATGATACATCTCGTGAACGGAGGACCGACATTGGAGATGGACCCTATGGACCTTCAAGTTGAGGAGTGCTCGGACTTAGTGGATGCACCACCGGACCAACACTTCTTGATGAGGACATCAATACAATTATTACACCCACAGTCCCTGCTGCTATACATACTGGACCAATTACTAGAGCTCGCGCACGCCAATTAAATTACCAGGTACTTTCGTTTCTTGCTAATGATTCTAATGTTCATGAGAATATGATGCTGCCTAAATTGGATACATTTGTTTTGCTTACAAATGAAGGGCCTAGCTTTGAGAAGGAT